>NC_083803.1:1570044-2254012 GCF_015708825.2 Lethenteron reissneri
GAGCTGATAGTTTAGGTTAATGTAAACATTGAAATACTTGCGGTCAGCGAGGTATTTGCGTTAACCGCGTTATACCTTTCGCCATCATCCTTATTCGGCACAAGGGCATCCAGCAGCTAAAACTTTACAAAACACATGCGGCACAGTGGTGAACTCGGGTGATGAATCTAGCCTGCACACCGACATATTTTATTAGACCTTTGCTTTGATCCTCTGCCACAAGGACCCAGAGTCCATCTGGATTACCACGAGCACCATTGGGATGTCACGAATATCGTTGGTGAATGATAACTGTTGTTTTCGATGTAAGATAGATGTGGGTACAAGAATACTAGATTATATCGACGGGGAGCTTGCTCACACTTGCAACCAAAGGGTCACACTGCATGTATATACATCGATCGGAAGCCATGTTCTTCAGCACTGGTTGCTCTCTATGGTAATGGTGATGCATCTTCGGCTGAAAGAGCAGGAGATGTGACTGGTCAATTGAGTGCATCAACACACAGCAGTAGTCCATGTGTAGTGACTGTGATTGTCATTGTGTGGTGCCGGGCTTACGAAGCCACGGCGGATAATGTGCTGACATTATGTGTAGCCCGCTTACGGGGCGTAGCACCAGCCCTAGTGGGGCTTGGGTGAGCGCTGGTTAGCGCAGATGCACCACGTACAGTGTGCGATGCGGGCTCCCGGTGAGGGAGTGAGAGGGAGTATCAGCCAGCCAGGGTGACGTTAGGGCATGATACGCTGGTTGACCTGCTGACACGTGACCGGATGATATTGGAGGGGGGGCACCGGTGGACGGGGGCCGCTGGGCGGTCACGTGGTCTAAAAGAGCTCTCGGGAGCCTTCGAGAAGGAGCTCGAGAGATCTAGAAGGTGGGCGGGGCGAGGGGCGGAGCCAGCCCCAGCCCAGGGGGATATAACGGGGGCCGCGTGAGGAGCTCGAGGTTCTTCGTGTGCTGGTGCGAAGAAGATCCACATCGGGGAGAAGAAGCCTCGAGCCACGCGGTCCGGGACCCAGCTTGTGGTCCGGGCCGGGATAGCGAACCGTGTCTAGTTCTGCCGTAGCGTGGTTAGATGGGCATTCGAGAGCCGAGTGTAGATTGTGTGATGTTGAGTTAAAGTTGCGAAATAAATTGTGTTGCTCCCAAGATAACGTCTGTGACTCAGTTGGACTCACCACACATGGACCAATGCTTGCCAACCGTGACCTGCATGTCACCCTTTGATGACGTGTCCGATTATATCACTAGATGACGATTTAAAAGTGCGTAGCTCCAGTGGCTTCCTAATGTCAGTAGAAAGGCATTCCCGACGGCCACAGAAACGGTGCATCGGAAAGCGCGCGATGCTGCGGTGACCGTCTTTGCTCGAAGGTGAACGAAAAGACGCCGCTGCTATGAGGATGATCGGAGTTTGCGTGATGGTTTATGCTGCTTGACGAGATCGGCAAAGTATTGTGGTTAATTTTGTGTGTAATGAATGCGACCTATCTGTGACGGCACTGTTATCGACGGAGATGAGGGATACAACAGTGGGCGGGGGGGGGGTGAGAAATTATGCGATGGATGGAGTGAGGGGCGATGAGGTGGGTGTGAGGAATGATGAGATAAAGGATAAGGTGAAGGATGAGGCGTTGAGATGTGATGTGTAGGATGATAATTTAAGATAGCGATCTAAATGATAATGTGAGGAGTGATGAGGGATTAGGTGCTGAGAAGTGATGGTGAGATGACGATGACGTGAATGATGATGTGAGGGATGAGGTATTATATGATGAGGCACATAATGAGGCGAGGGATAATTTGAGTGGTGATGAGGCAAGGAAATAAAGTTAAAAATGAGGTCAGGCAGTGAAGATGTGGTAAAATAAGGGATGATGAGGTAGGGGATGATGAGGTGATGCGGGTGATGAGGTGAGGGGTAATGATGTGAGAGGCGATGACGTGGAAGCTGATGCGAGGAATGAGGTGAGAAGTGATGATGTGAGGGACGCGACAGATGGTGGTGTTTGTGATGATGGTGGTGGTTGACATGATGATGGTATTGGTTACGATGATGGTGATGGTTGAGATGATGATGGTGGTGGTGGTTGAGATTATGATGGGGTGGTGGTTGAGATGATGATGGTGGTGGTTGAGATGATGATGGTGGTGGTTGAGATGATGGTGGTGGTTGAGATGATGGTGATGGTTGAGATGATGGTGGTGGTTGATATGATGGTGGTGGTGGTTGAGATGATGGTGGTGTTTGAGATGATGGTGGTGGGGGTGGTTGAGATGATGATGGTGGTGGTGGTTGAGATTGTGGTGGTTGTGATGATGATGGGGTGGTGGTTGAGATGATGATGGTGGTGGTTGAGATGATGATGGTGATGGTTGAGATGATGGTGGTGGTTGAGATGATGGTGGTGGTGGTGGTTGAGATGATGGTGGTGGTTGAGATGATGGTGGTGGGGGTTGAGATGGTGATGATGGTGGTGGTTGAGATGATGGTGGTGGGGTGGGGTGTGGGTGGGGGGGTGGTGGGGGTGGTGGTAGGGGGGGTGATGGTTGAGATGATGGTGGTGGTGGTTGAGATGGTGGTGGTGATGGTTGAGATGGTTGTGGTGGTTGAGATGGTGGTTGAGATGATGGTGGTGGTCGTTGAGATGATGGTGGTGGTTGAGATGATGATGGTGGGGGTTGAGATGGTGATGATGGTGGTGGGGGTGGGGGGTGGTGGTGGGGGGGGGGGTGATGGTTGAGATGATGGTGGTTGAGATGGTGATGGTTGAGATGATGGTGGTAGTTGAGATGGTGGTGGGGGGGGTGGGGGTGGTGGTGGGGTGTAGTGGTGGTGGTAGGGGGGTGGTGGTGGTGGGGGGGAGGTAGTGGTGGTGGGGTGGGGGTGGTGGTGGTGGGGGGGGGGGCGGTGGTGGTGGGGGGGTAGGTGGTGGGGGTGGGGGGTGGTGGGGGTGGTGGTGGTGGGGGGGGTGGTGGGGGTGGGGGGGTGGTGGGGGTGGTGGTGGTGGGGGGGGGGCGGTGGTGGTGGGGGGGGGTGGTGGTGGGGGGTGGTGGGGGGGGTGGTGGTGGTGGTGGGGTGGTGGTGGTGGTGGGGGGGTGGTGGGGGTGGTGGTGGTGGTGGTGGGGGTGGTGGTGGGGGTGGGGGTGGTGGGGGTGGGGGGGGTGGTGGGGTGGTGGGGGTGGTGGGGTGGTGGGGGTGGTGGGGACTGCGCTCTGACGCGTCCATGACGACAGAGGAAGCGCGGCGGCTTCAGGAGCAGCAGCAGCGGGCGGCTGTCTGACTGGGTCTGTCTCTCCCTCGGCTGTCTGACTGGGTCTGTCTCTCCCTCGGCTGTCTGACTGGATCTGTCTCTCCCTCGGCTGTCTCTCTGGTGGTGTTCTTCTTCTAAATGATCTGTCTCCCCGGGTCTGTCTCCCTCTTATTCTTCTAACTCGTCTCTCTCCCCGTCTCTGTCCGCTGTGCTTGTCTCCCTTGTGCCGTCTTCCTGGTCCGTCTCGCTCGGTCCGTCTCCCCTCCAGCTGTCTCCGTGGTCTGCGCTCCCCCACCCTAGCCCACCAGCCGGGCCATAGTAACGTGGAATTGCCACAAAAGCCTCTTGAGCTGCCCACAGAGATGAGCGGCGAGTCCCCTCGCCTCTGAAGCGGCACGAGATCTAAACTGGGCTTTCGCAGCCTCCTTAAGAGTCTGTGCACAATCCTTGTTCACTTTAAAACTGCGTGTAAAAACAAAAAAGAAGTGAGATCTTATATTTTTTGAGCGGTTCCTGTGGGTTTTATGTGCCACGGGTTGAAGCTGTTGCATCTTCATTCTGTTTTCTGATCTCATCCAAGGAATCGGAACACTTTGCCGTGGGGAGTAAATGGCTTCCGGAGTGTCTACAGCAATAAACACCAGGGCATGTTGCGATTCTAGTCTCTAAGTCTAGCCCATTGGGATAATCGATTACACTGGTCAACACACTTTTTCTGGCATAAGGTATTCCAACGGTTTTAAGGTAATTTTGGGGCGCTGATTCCAAATCAGTTTTTGTCTATCACACCAGGTTTTTGAGATATCAAATATTGCATTTTCAATAAAAACTGCAGAAGAAAAATATTAAATAAATGTGGATATCTACATAAAATTATATTATAAACACTATCCTAAAAATACAGCACCATATTTTAACACGAAAGCAGTCACTGACTCGCAACAACTTGCAATCATAAGTGACAGAGTTTATTTCGGGTAAAATCAATGAAAATGGGGTATGCCGATAGCATAAAAATGAGATGTTATAGAGAAAACCTGAGATCAGATTTGGAATCGGCACCCTGAAATTAGTCTAAAACAGCTGCAAAAGTCCAGGCCAGAAAAAAATGTTTTTTTTGTTGACCAGTGATATCTTCGATGTCGTTTGGAGATGACAGCCAGAGGTGGCGCTCTGGGCATTGCAAACCAAGCCAATGCCAAGGGGCCCCATGTAGCTGAAGGGGACATCACGGGTCACGAAATATCCCCAATACATGGGCGCATTCTTTTTTTGTATATCTGCCTCATCTATGTCTCTTGTCTACAGCCTTCTTATTTCACCAACATCTGCAGATTTTCAGTTCCCGAGATGTTGATGAGTTGTTGATACATAATTCGAAGCGATATTCTTTGGGGCTGCAGTGATTGCAGACATAACAGTGCACCGATTCTCACGATTTAAACGAGTAGTATCTTTCGTGTAAGAATTCAAATAAATATATGACTCAATGCATTTTTAACATACCTTATAGTGGGGCTTGAAGTATTATTGTAGATTCCGAGCCACCATTACTGGAGCCATATGTGGGTATAATTGCTGCAGTGTAACTACAATATGATCAGCCTTCATGAACATATTTGTCAACAGTGTTATAGAATGTGAGTCTTTTGAAGCTGGGATAGGAAGCCGATGGTTTGCTGAATACTTGATTAAAATTGTAATTTCTCCCATATGAAGGTAAAAAAATTGGGTGAAATATCCGATGTGGATATGTAACACGTTTTTTTGCCTCAGAAAAATGTTGATCGGTTTTTGGCACGACATTTTCCCTCAATGTCAATGTGTGTTTGGCCAGATAATAACTGAATTTTAGACGTTTGCGATTATTACATTTTTGGTAGCAAAATGAAACAAAGAAAGATTACACTTGTTATATTCAGTTGTTGCACCCCAATGCCGTTACCTTCTCAGCGCTGCCACCATCCACCTCTCTTCTACACGTGAACTAATGTCATCGTTCCACATCTGCGTTGGCCGTGCTGGCCTTTGGCTGTCATTCCATCACCAGTCTCGTCCATGGGCCATCATCCCGTCTCGTGATGAGTCCTATCCAAGCCAATTTACTTGCGTAAACAACCTGTACTGACCAGGTTGGTGAAGAATGGCCAAACAACCCCCTATGAAACTCATTCCTGTTGAGGGAGCTGGTAGGAACGTTGGGTTGCTCGGTCAATGGCCAGGGTCAACGGCGGCGTGGTGTATTCCGCAAATATGCCCGACTGTGAGGGCGGGCACAAGCCAGCGTGAGTAGGTTAAACGTTGAGTTTTATAAGGGCACCACGGGGTGACCAGGCCCTCCCCACCCAGCCCCACCCCTCCCACCCCCACCCAGCCCCACCCTCCCTCCCTTCCCACCCAGCCCCTCCCTCCCCACCCAGCCCCTCCCTGCACGACGGACACAATAATCTCCTGTGGGCTGGTGTAACCAGGAGGTTCCTACCAGTATGATGCACCTAAACCAGTTGTATAGTGGGCAGTATTTGAACATCTCAGCTAAACATTGCCTACCTTAAACTCCATGTAAAAAAGTGAGATCTTAAATATTTAGAGCAGTGCTTGTGGATTTTATATGCCACAGGTTGAGCTAATGTATCTTAATTTTGTTTTATGATCTTATCCTAGGAATTGGAACACTGTGCGATGGGAGTAAAGGGCTTGCAGAGCTTTGTGGAGGGCTGCGTCCCTGGTGCGTGCGAGCCAGTTCGCCTTGCCGACCTCGCCGAGAGCTTCAAGATAAAGCATCCGGGAGAAACGCCTTGTCTGGTTGTGGATGCTCCCTGCTGCATACGGTTCTGGTACACTCCCCAGCGCTGGGTGCAGGGTGGCCAGTGGAAGGAGTACCTGGAGAGCCTGAATAACTTCTTACGCCGTCTGGCGGACATCGGACTGCACCTCGTATTCTTCTTCGATGGGTCAACGCAACAACCCAAGCGGCAGGAGTGGGCTCGCCGCAGACACCAGAATAGCCGCGAAATATCATGCATATTCAGGCACATCCAGGAGACAGGGCAGCAGCCCCTCGACAACATGTCTGTCATCCCGTCCAGTCTTTGCAGCTTTACAAGGTCTGCCCTTCAGGCCCTGGGAGCTGAGGTTATCCGCACGACACGGGAGGCTGATTACGAAGTGGCCGAGTTTGCACGAAGTAAAAACTGCATAGGGATCTTAGGCCAAGACACAGACTATCTGGTCTACGATACGGTACCATACCTGTCCATCAACAGTCTAGACCTGGAGACTCTCACTACCGTAATGTACGTGCGAGGGCGGTTATGTGAGCACCTCCGCATTCGCATCTCTGACATGCCGGTACTAGCCTGCCTCATGGGTAATGATGTTGTAGATCAAAAAAGAGGAGCCGGCTTTAGAAGACGCTGTGCAGCTCCGGGTGAGCCTCCTGTGGCGGCCGTGGCGCGATACCTCCGCAAGGTTCCAGCGTCCCCGGCCTCTCTCGAGCAACTCGAGCGTGAGCTGTTTGGTGGCGAGGCTTGTGGGCAACTGCAAGCCGTTGTGGCAGACTACACCTTGGCAGGACTTAGTTCTCCTTGGCTACCTGCCAATATCCAGGTAAGGTGAAAGTGTGACGTGTGTATGGATCTGCTCGTGCCTTGATGTGTCCTCATTGTGTGTTCTATGACCGCTTTTACTTCGCATCGAGACTACATTGAGAGATGTGACGTAAAAGCTACGTTATTGCTGTACTGTTGTGAATAGTAAGGATGGGATAAAATGTTGACTGGGAATAGAAAGAGTCACATCTCTGAAAAATGTACAATATAGTTAATTACGAATTTAAAGCGTTTGCTGTATGCTGAAAGTAGTTACAATTTCTCATTCAATGATTGAATTATGTATACTGTACAGGCAAGTCTGGGACATGGCACTGCCTCATCTATGGATGGAGGCTGTAAGGCGTCACTCTGCACCGATGTGGAGTTTCTGCAGGTCTGAATACTCTTCCCTGCTTTTGCCACCGTGCTTTTCATTCCTTTTCATGTCTTTGATTACCTAAATGCATTTTTTTCTATTCTTACAGCAGCCCGTGTCTCTTGATAAAAGACAAATTCATTCTCATTCTATTCATCTAAGAGGGATGATGGGCTGAATCGACGCCTAAACAAGACTTGAATTAACACACTTGTGTACTTTTATCACGTGGCAACGCAGCTAGATTAAAAAAAACAGTCAAACTACATGTTGGAGTTTATCCCCATAGGCTGTTATGCATGAACACTTTAGAGTGTTGAGATTAATTCATGCACAAGAGTGAGATGGATTGTAACATCATCAGACGGTGAGATGCAGCACCAGCATGGACATACCTTCATCCAGCAGTGAATAGAAAATGACTGATCATGGCATGGCTAGTTTCTGCGGTGACCTTGGCACTGTTTCATGGCTGGGCTGATGTTGGTTGTCTGTGCACCTGAATTGATGGATGATGAATGGCCAGCAATTTCCACTCTCTCTTTTCATCTTGCACAAACATGCATTGTTGCAATTCTTTGGTATTTGCTCAGAATCTGTTGTTTCTTGGCTCACAGATGGCATTGAGGCAGCCATCCTCAAGCTGTTAGTTATTTCCATGACATGTTTGTGGCCACCATTTGCCAGGTCAGGTCATGCCTTCTAACAAAAAAAACCCCTTGCATTTCGGAAAGGAGGTTTGTTGCATATGTTGGTGTATTGCACGTAATTGTACGACCTTTGGGTCTCAAATGGTAAGCAGAACGATGACAAACATGTTTAAATCAATCTGTAGGAGTAATATGAAGTATTTGTGCATAATCATTGACTGCAAATGAAAGCAGCAGTAAGCAATTTGAGACACAATGTACTGCCACTTACTCCCAAGTAAGGGGACTCTCACAACAAGGGGATGCTTGTGTCAACAGTTGGCCCAACAGCAGGGTCACCAACTTTACAAGTTGCTGGTCTTGGGAGAGTTGGATGTGAGCAACAGCCTGGAGGACCCAGCTGGGACAGGCCTTCCCCCCGCCGGACTCCTCTACCGGCCTGTACGCCAGCACATCTATGGCCTGCTACTGGGGATCAAACCTGTGGGTAAGTCAGGAAAGTCGTTTTTGTTATTATTGTACATACATGAATGTAGGGAAGACTTCGAAATGGCTGTACTAAGAGAAATCATGGGATAAACCAGGTAAGATAGGAGGACTGTTGGCATTCAAAAGGAACTAGCAATAATAAGGGACATGATAGGCATCATTCAAAGGGGACAATTCTGTTTGCGAAGGGTTTTGTGGTTGGGTTGTATTGTAAAAACATCTGTTTGGGATAGTGTTGCCCCCTCGAGTGCGTGGGTGCCCTGGTTTCTTCCGACACGTGGCGATCCATCGAACAAAGACGGTCACTGCATCGCACGCTTTCAGATGAGCTGCGGCCGTCTGGAACGCTCTTCCAATGTTAGGAAGCCACTGTTGCTATGCACTTTTAAATCTATATGCAAAACTCATTTCTTAAGAACTGCTTTTTGTGTTTAGTTTATTGTCCTACCTCTGCACCCCCGATTCGCACGGTTGGCTACATAGTGCGAACTAAGTTCAACATGCATACATGTAAACAGTCATTCATTGGTTGAAAACATTGAAGTATATAGAGGACTGCGTTGCTTGGTAAATTGATGGGACCAGATCAATCTGTGGTTTATCAGCGTTGCGAGATGCAATTTGCATGTGCCATGCCGCTATATCAAACGTAACATTATTTTTGGCTCTCCAGTGTTTTCAGATTCTACTGCGTGTTGCTCGGCATGATGTCTGACATTTCGCTGCATGTCCTGGGAGCGATTCAGTTCTTCAAGAAGCTCCCAGCATGTGGAATTAAACGGCAGACATTATGACAAATGACACATGGTACAATCCGAAAAACCATGCCGGGGAGCTAGTGTACATTCGAGTGGACAAAGAGAGATTTCCCTATGTTCTTCTGTACAGCAACATCAGTGAAACAAGGACTAGAGGATGTCCAAGCGAAATAAAGGGTTTGGTAATATGAAAGAAGATCGTCTGTAACTGGGGATCACACTCCCAAAAATGGATAGGCTGGCCTGAGGCAGACACAGTTCCAATCTGGCCATGGATAGCTTTCCAGCATCAATGTGATGTCTTTAATCTGGTGCATAATCATAAGTGTTGTGATGCGAGTTGAGATGTGTGTCACTCCTGGGTTACTCCATCATTAGACCTCCTTTGCCAGTACCAAAATATCACAATAGGGTTTTTTATATTTTGGTACTGGCCCTCATTACTTTAATAGTGCATTGCCTTTGAGCTGTACGCCTTTTGGCGTCCTCTGGTCTAGCACCAATTGGGTCGAGGCTCAAAAGAAAGCTGTCTCTGGTGTGGACCAATCAGTTTCAAGGACAATGCATATATTATCATAGTGTATTTTTTGTTTGCATTTTGACTGCAAGTGTTGCAGTTAATGGTGACATGAATCCTTATAAAAAGACTTCAGTTTTGTTGCCAGAAAAAAGGGGAAAAACCCTATTATTATTATATGCTGGGTTACTCTTAACTGATTTAGTATAAACCACATGCCTTGGTAAAAACTGTACACATTTTTTTGGTCTTCTGATCATTCTAGGAGATTTAAAAAAAGTCCATTAAAGGTCGTAATAAAATCTCCCCATGTATTTACAATACTGCTTAAAGTAATTTGTTACAATATTGTCACTTGGCATGGTTTTGTTTGTTTTTGTGTGACCTTTTTTGCAGATGGAGAAGTTCGGCAAGTGAAGGAATGGATAGTGTATCCAGGGAATGACCTCAGGGAACCGGAGCTCATCGCCCCTCTGCCTCTGGATATGCCAGGTGTGGATATGTTTTTCGTAATTATCTTTTTAAACTAGTAATAATGTCACGTTGGGTCCATCTCTGTCAGTGCCCTCCCCATGTCGCTCACTCTCTATCTCTCAGCGTCTCTCACTGTCTGTGTCTCTCTGTCTTTTTCTGTCTGCCTCCGTGTCTTTCTATGTGCATCTGCCCCATTTCTACACAGGGCCACGCGTAGCGTTGAGAAGGCTGTGCGCCTAGAGGCGTTGTAAAAACTTAATCAGGGCTGATACTGCACCAGGGGCCAGACCTCTCCCCCTCATCTCTGGTACATGTCGTAGTGGTGAGTGATCGCTCAATGATTATATCGCACTGTGCTGTAATCATGGTGTCTCATTCTCAGTTTCTGGCCACACAAAACACCAGCAGCATTTGATGTCTGAATTTGACGTGGACCACCCCTATTTCTATTCAACCTCTTATGACTACCTGGTGCCATGATTTTAAATCACCACTCGGGAGACAGTAATAGCTGAAATTGTATGGTGGCAGTGGCCTGTGCACCCACATGCGTGCCATGCTGGACTTAAAAAGCTCTTTACTTGTTGTGTTTTTCCCATCGGTGTATAGCAGGTAAATCAGAAATATTGATTTTCTTTTCATTATTTTTGTGTGTGTATGAATAGCTTGATTCCGTATGTTTGCTGTTTTATTATATTGCAGCTGTTTCAGCAATTTCAGCCAGGGATATTAACTAAAATTAAATTGGTTTTACTTTGGCGACAAATATAGCTTCATCGCTCTGTTTGAGCACATGTGATGTGAATGGCTCTGACATTGTATACATAGTTAAGCAAATATGCCACATTACTTTAAATTAGAAGTTTAACATAATTCATGGGATAATAGATTTAAAAGTATGTTAAGTCTTTATCAGTGACAATAAATAAAAATAAGTGTATATTAAATCTTGACTTAAAGCTTTCGTGACTGCAGGGATTCATATTATTTGGGTCTTTCGGTAAAGCCACGTAGATAGAAAAATGATGACGATTGCTTGTGTTGCGATCGAAACGTCATGATATTTGTATTATTTTTCTATCTACGTGGCTTTACCGAAAGACCCAAAGAATAAGTGTATATTACTTCTTGATTAATCATTATAATTTGGCTCATGACATGTAGTATATGAAATACATAATTTTGACTTGAAACATGCAGTGTTCACTCGCTCTCAAAGAAAAGGAATGATTTCGATTTAAAGCTTTCGTGACTGCAGGGATTCATCTTCTTGGTTCTTTCGGTAAAGTCACGTAGAAGGGAAGTAATAAAATAATAAAAATAAAACATAATAAAACGTGACTTTACCGAAAGAACCAAGAAGAAAAAAGGAATGATGTTACAGGATTTTTTATTTTACAGCAGAGAGCGAGTTTTAGATGTGTCTTATTTGCAGACTCAGCAGAGTGAGATATACAAGGGGTGATGAAAAATCTGTGGTCTGGTAGAGCAAGAAACGAGTGACCTTGATGACATGGTGTTATTTCCCTACATGTTAGTTCAGTTATGTTCTTCCAGGGCTTCTATGCCGCCCTGACAAACTCTTGTCCTCGCACCTCAAACCATCCAATCATGGCAAACATCACTTTCTTGTCACTTGAAAATAGTTTTTTTATAGCAAGTGATTCTTTAACTGCAGAAACCTGTGGAAAGGACTGGGAGCCAAGTCTGGAGACTTCCAGTTTGGTCTAACCAATTATAATTTGGCCTTGCGAATTGGCAGCTATACCAACTTGGGATTTGTGAACTAGGGCATTGGTCCTGATAAAATAACATGCCAAGTCCCAACTTTCCTCACTTCTTCTGATCGCATTACACAATTTTGCTATGAGGTCTGCGCAATACGACCCGGGTTTGTACCTCCAACGCCGTTCCATGTGGGGCTTATAAACGAGCATTCTCAGACGATAATTACGTAAACCTTCGAGCAAGGTGACCCATGGGAACACAACGTGAGGCTTGCACGGCGTTGTACAGGGGGAGCGCTGGAGGCACGCTCGCTGTGGCAGCCCGCGCAGCAGGATGCGGCGCGTGTGGCGGAGTGGCGGCTGCAGACCTTCCTGGCATGCTTCGGCCTATCGGGACATCAATCGGCCATGGTTGCCCTGGAGTCAGGGCACACTGCTCTCTGCTGCTTGCTGGGGTACATGGTAACGCAGGTTCGTTTACCCACACTTGTGTTCCTTCACCCCCCTCCCCCCAGTTACACTGCAGCTGCTCTATAGGTGTCATTGAGATCTGTGGTAATATCTCCGCAACCACGCGATCGTAAACACGTCGGCAAGTAATTGACACAACGCTCTAGCCTATGCATACATACAGGACAAACGCCCTGAATGCGGTGGGATAACCGCATCTGTGTTAGTTAATGTCTGAGGCCTGCTTCACGGTGTGAAGGAGGGCGGACAGACAGTAGTTAGCGCACCATGCTGGATGAAACGTGCAACCTGAATTTTAATTCAGGCCACTGCTAACATAGGTGGTGAGTGATATCCGAACTGGTCCTGGCACCTCCCATAACCAACTTGCATTGACCAGTGTGAGCAAGTGTGGTCAAACAGCACCCATGACCAACACAGCATAGGGAAACCTTCGTTTGTTTGACAAGGGCCTGTCATTATTTTTGTGTTATGACAAACATTATTCACTCGTCATTCACGAACTTGCTATCCACGATTTTGGCTATCCGTGAATCGCATCTGGGACTCCCGACACGATTGCATAGAGAGAGAAAGTGATGAGATAAAGTCGTCATGTAAAGGATCATTATAATTTAAGCTAAGTTCATTTATAACCTATTATTTAATATGTTAATATTTATTTAAATTTACCTTATGTTTATAATAAAGAAATATTCATTTTTGTGTTGTGATAATTTTCACGTATTTAATCGCGATACACAAAATTTGCTGTTCACGAGCATCTCCGGAACATATCCCTCGCGAATAACGAGCGAATACTGTGCTGTCTTTACTTTCGAGTGGTGGAAGATGTTACGGTGGGAATCTTTCTTTCCAGATCGATACGTTCTACCTGGAGGATGTAAAAGCATTGCTCGCCCAAGCCCTGTGCCTCAAAGAAATGGATGCCCAGAGCCTTGCTCGTTTACCGGTATGCGGTCATTTCACCACATTTGTAAAAATGCACATGCTGTTATCCTGCATTTTCTGGTGTAATAGATTGTCAGGCACAATTAAAACTCACGCCAGCTGTCACTTGTATTCACGAGCGTTTGTGCAATGGTTCGAACAAATAAATAAATAAGTAAATGTTAAGAAAGCTACGCCTCTACGTCAGGTGCATTCAGTTTTTATTTACATCCCCGAGTACCGGGTTTGTACAGCACTTATTTCCTAACACTCCACCCCGTGTCAAACTCTCGCCATCGCCCCTCACTCCCCTTCCTCTCCGTTGCTCTCCGCTAAATCCCTCGCGCAGTCCCCACCCTCGGCTGCGCGCACCGTTGCCGGCCCTCTCGCCTGTCACTGCGCTTACTCTTCTCACTCGCATGCGACATGGTAAAAGCGGCAAAAGTGCACATGTCATCTTTATGCACCGTTTTGGCATATGGTGGGTAACTACAATAATAATTATGAAGGGTCTGTTTCATCCCCGAACTAAAACACAACATGTTCATCCTTCGCTATAGTAACGTTTTAAGTTTTAAGTCCATCAACCAGTGGGTTTGGTGTTGTAGGTTGTTGTCTTGTCACAAGGCAACACAGCAGCATTTGTTCGATGGGCCGCACACTGCTAAGATACACAGACGTGTAAACCAGGCCACAGTTTGCCACGCTGTGACAAAGGCCCATGAAGTTAAATATTACAGACTTAAATGTTTGAATTTCCACTTCAGAACATTTTTATAAAGTAACTTTATTATCCAATGAAACCGGACAACGTCCTCGTTTGTCTTGCTGCTTTCCCTACCCAGAAATCCAAAATGACCAAAACAACGTCATGAACACGATTCTCATCGTGCCTCCTTCAGTCCTCTCAACACGGTAAATAGGTGCACGGTCAACTGTAACTAAAGATGCCATTCAACCTGTAACCAGCAGTGTCTGCCAGCAGTTTATTGCAATGTTCTGCAATATTTAAAGAGGAAATTGGACCTGTGTATTGAAACGCCTTTGCTGATTGTGTGCAATGTTGTCTGTGCTTTTGCTTGTGCGCTTTCCACGGGAGATGAACCTCACTAAAATAGGATCTCTGTGCACTTGCGTATGTACACATACGTATGTTTGCGGTTATTCGCGTCTTGTAAGCGTTGTTTTGGCCTCTGTGTGTTCCAGCACCTGTGGCGCTTTCGTTTGCGTTTATGTGTGTGCAGTGGAGCGGTTAGTGCGCTGCGCTACGAACCTGAGTTCAATTCCCGCTCATGGCCAACACCAGTGATGATTATCTGAACCGGTTCTGGACCTCCCCTAGGTAGACTCAGCCTCAAATGAGTACCTGGTGCGGTGCGTAAACATCGCCAATAGTGTAGTGCTGGCCACTCACCCCTTCGTGTGCCGTTCCGACCTTCATTGGTGCTCGCTAACAGCACTTGCCCAACAGTCTATTAAGGCTATACGGGGGGTGTTTGTCTTTGTCTCTGCAGTATTCATAGTCTGCGTGTCTTTGTGCCGTTTTGTTGTGTCTGCGTTTTCAGTCGTGGTAGTTTCACGGTACGGGCAGTGCTCGGGTTAAGAACCTAATTCATTCCTGAGACCAGTTCGTAAGTCGGAACACAATAATGCACTGTATTTAAATGTCCATAGGTCAGTGTTATGAAATGTGTTACTGTTAAAAAAAAGGAAAGTATAGTTAAATTATTAATTAAAACGGAATTTGTACATTTGCGTGTAACACTAACAAACCTACTGTATATAAATAAAAACCTTTAAACGTACGTCTCAAAAACCTCGAGGGTACTTGCCGACAAGGTAGAAAGCTTAAAGTTGGTACATATGTAGCTTTTAGGACACAAACAACAGGAAAAATCTGAATATCCCAGATTTTTTATTTGAAGGCCCCCAAATCTCCATATTAAGTGCCCCATAAACATGTTTGTACATGGTGTGATTCAGAAACCATTCCAAATATAAGATTGCGGTTTGTTTCCTTTGATAGAGCGTTAAACAGCAAAACAAATTAAGCGAGAACCATTGCTCTGTCTTGTATTGTTTTTGAGATATTTCGTATATTCAAGCGGTTTTGAAAGAAAAAAAGGTAAAGGATAGGTCCAATCAAGTCGTCAACAATTTTTTTTTTGGGGTAGTTAGCGTCTGATCGTAAAAAGTGTAAAAAATCCTATCAGGTTCATTATTATATTTATTGAAAAATTTTGCCTGGACAAGACTTTATGAACTAGTAGTAAGTAACACGAAAAATAAAGTAACATAAATAGAAAAAAAGTTAAGTTTTATTTTCACTTACCTTGAGTGCTGAAGCTAGCTTCAGGACTGGGGAACGCTATGTGGCCAGGAGTCGGAGCCATTCCCTGTTCACCTTGGGGTGCAACAGGTATGTCCTCTGGCTCCCACATTATTTAACATCATCTTTGACCACGTAGTTCGAGACACTTTCCATGGCTGTACCGGAGGTATTTCCATCTGGTATAGATACAATGGGAGGCTGATCGATGCCTGGGTGCGGTCGAGGGATGGCTCCCTATTGGTCAACCATGTTATGTATACCGATGATCTGGTGATTGCTCCTCACTCAGAGGATGAGTTGGAGGCGCTGCTGCTGAACCTGGAGTGTGCCACTAAGAGGTGGGGCCTTAACCATCAGCCCCACCAAAACTAGGCACCTGCCTGGGTATTTTGTTCACCAAACACTCGACACACTCACACTTTCACACACAGTGACACACACACGTGCGTGCACGCACGTACACACACGAAAACACTCACTCCCAGAGTGAGGCCGACTTGCTCCACCTTGCGGAGGATCGCTCCTCTGAACAAAATACTTCTGCGGTTCAGTTTTCAATTGTGAGTTCGCGTTTTAAGTAAATTATTTTATATTTCATGGAAGCTGGTTCGTAAGCACGGACGTTCGTAAGTAAGTTTGGCGTTTTTAAGTCGAGGACTGCCCATACAGTATTGCTCTGTTTCTATCTGGGCTTTTACAAAGACGAATGGGCCGGCATGGTGAGTCTCCTGCCTTCTCGTGGGCAGGTGCGGTCTGTGAGCGTGCTAGTTCAATATTTGCACGCTGGCAATCAAAATACAAAAACGTGAAATATAGCCGCGTGAGCAGGTGCCATTCGCACATTTGCTTGTTGTAGTCGGCCGATCACGGGCATGTGTCAACAAGGCACGAGGCAGGACGCCTGTGCGGCAGATGTCCTGCCGACCTGCGCTGGCGTGCATGTGCTGTTGTGAAGCAACTTCTGCACGTACGTACGTATGGTGCGCTTCTTTCGCACCATACGTAACCAACCGTGTTCAGTTCAGTTTCATTTATTTGGTATAGCCCTGTGAGCCATTCGACTCTTGAATCTGGTGCAACCGCAACAAACAAAGAACAAAAACATGAACAAGAAATAATTAGAGGTGTCAATTAGAGGTGTGGGGAAGCACAACAAAACAAACACATTTTTCGATTTAAAGCTTTCGTGACTGCAGGGATTCATCTTCTTGGTTCTTTCGGTTTAAAGCTTTCGTGACTGCAGGGATTCATCTTCTTGGTTCTTTCGGTAAAGTCACGTAGAAGGAAAATAATAAAATAATACAAATTAAACATAATAAAATACAATTCTCACGACGTTTCGGCCACAATGCAAGCGGTCGTCCTCAGGTGAAGAACAGGTCATGTTCTTCACCTGACCTGTTCTTCACCTGTTCTTCACCTGAGGACGGCTGCTTACATTGTGGCCAAAACGTCGTGAGAATTGTATTTTATTATGTTTAATTTATATTATTTTATTATTTTCCTTCTACGTGACTTTACCGAAGGAACCAAGAAGATGAAACTTAACACAATTCGTCACCGTCGTCGGCCTTGAGTATGGTTGCCACCTTTCCTGCTTTGCCAGGATCGTCAATCTTCTTGAGGCAGCTGATGTCTTGGGAAATCTGTAAAATCTTCCCACAATAATTAGAGGTCCCGTTTTTTGTCTGCTGTGTAATTGTAGGCCACTCATTCAAGACGATGCATTTACTCATAGTTTCTTTTTCCGTATTGGGAAATATTCTTCCCATGACATGTCCCAGTTTTTTAAACCTCAAGAGGTGGCAACCCTCGCTATGATCTATCGACTGCTGGATAAAGGCCTCCCCCCTACCGCTCCACGCCGTCGCAATACAAAAGGTGTACATGGTTGAGTTTATAACATTTTTAATTCAACTAATGGAAGAGCTGTGCGGTGTGGCACAGTGGTGGAGTTGTATGAGAGGGCAGGGAGCTTTGTTGCCATCCAGCAGCAGATAAATCATGGCTGGTAATGAAGAGCGCTTACTTTCCTACTCCTCCTGTACTAATTCCAACTTCTTATCCTGTACAGCGACAGCGTTGGCTTTGGCATATCCAATTATAAAAAGATCAAGTTACGCTTTTTTATGTTTGTATTCGCCTTTCCAATCATCACGGTGGGTCCGCAGTGAGACACGGCCGTCTTTGTTACACAGCACAGGCTGCCTGACCATCGGCGCCGTGCCTTTGTCGTGAAAACCAGCTTCCTCACACCGGGGTTCACGTCCTGCAGGTGATGCAGCCCTTAGCTATGATGACAAAGATCCCCCCCCCCCCCCCGTATGCCCTTAAGTGCTCTTAGCGAGTAGCACCTATGAGGGCCGACACGCTCATGAGGGGGTGGGTTGGCCTGCACCACGCCCGGCCGCCTTTGTCTCCCCAGTGGCGATGTCTTTACACACCACACCAGGTACTCATTTGAGGCTGAGTCGACCTAGGGGAGGAGGCACAGGACTCGTAGTATAGTGGTTAGTGCACCGGTGCTACGAACCCGGCGACCGGAGTTCGATTCCCGCCCACGGCCAACACCACCAGTGACGATTCTCTGAACCGGTCCTGCAGCCCTATATTCAGCATTATTTACAACGCATCGGCTGTTGGGTTGTGTAAGAAATACTTTTATTTTTCATGTGAAGCCGATGTACTGCATTGTCTGCTTGTCGATTTTGTGGTTTATATTCTCCACAACGATGCCAGTTATTGTTTCGTACTATATATCAAATAAGTTCGCGTCAGTTATATTTAGCAGTTCCCTAGCATTGACTACAGCAAGCCTGACTTAGGTGATGGGACACTGTCTGTCAGAACCGGTGCAGAGTTTGCTTGTACAGTACTGAATCAATGCTGCTGAAATGACACACTTCCAGAAGGCCATTGGACCAACGGGTTGTGTAAGAAATAACATTTTTTACGTTTCTCTCAGATTTTTTTTGCAGTTGTCCAGCATGATATTTAGCATGGTATGTGGAGCGAAACGTCAGACCCCGTGCCAAATAACGTGTCACAACCCGCATGCACATCGGAGAGCCGTACAGGACAGCCAAAAGCACCTACACAGCGTGTATTACATATTCGTGCGTTACTTATCTCTCTATATGTGTTACAAGATGCGCATATATATATCTCATCATATCACATCTCAGGAGATGAACGTGTGTTGATACCACCAGCTGGGGGCCACGTTGGACCCTGTTGCCCCACGAGACGTACTCGGCACCAGATTGACAATTGTGCTGTGTCAGGCTGATAATTATGGTGATGATTGTAATCGTTAGAGATAGAAGGAATACTGTTGTGCAATAGTTTTTCCAGCCTACCTGCACAGGTTTAATTATCACCTGCTCTGCCTGGGATATCACGTAATAATGAAAAGTCTTGTTGACCTCAGTATTTGAGCCATTGTTCGAGTCGTCGTAATTGAGTGTGTAAATATGTCACTGAATTATGGAATTATCATGGCATGGCCTTGCCATCATGGGGTGCATGGATGTGCCCTTTCTTTGACGCTACATTTTATTGAAACCGCTTGTTTGAATCTTTACAATGACAGAAAAGCTCCCGCACGTTTTAATAGTCGAACAGTTGGTTTACTCAGGACAGCATTAGCATCACTTTAAGATGTTTTTTGTTCATGTTTTTTGTTTTTTGTTTGTTGCGGTTGCACCCGATTCAAGAGCTGAATGGCTCACAGGGCTATACCTAATAAATGAACTTGAACTTGAACTTGAGCATCGTCCTCACAACTTCACTGTGTTAAGCACAACGGGTTTGCCACGCGCAGTCCCGCCGAATAAAACTTGACAGGATTCGATGCTTTCAAAGTTGTCATGATAGAGTGGAAATGACAAATGTGTTGCTTCAGCGATATTAAATAAGAGGAAAAGCATCAGTCGTTGCAAAGTTACCACTGTATTGTTTTTTTAGACAGGATGATTGTATACGCTATTTAAATTGCACGTCCATATATCAGATATTGTACAGGACTACATAGAAGGAAAAGGTGCCGCCTATGAAATTGCCTACTCACGCCACTGCTAGCGGAAGGACCTCCACCAGATGGAGCTCAAAAGAGCCCATTTTGAGAATATGTTGGCCTACTTGTCCACCCTGGCTAGACATATTGACAGAGGTGGGAATACCCACATTTTACTCCACCACACATGACCTTCCGATCGACCAAGTGTGGTGTTCCCATGTATCTGGGAGGGACAGAGACTGGCATTGTGCTTAAATCCACTGCTGGATGAAGGCCCACCGCACGCTGTGCGTGTGGATCAAAAGGATTTACTTGACCAGTCTGTTGGGGGTCACCGCAGGCTGTGGTTGTTCGGGGATGCTGTAGGCTGTGGTTGTGGGGGGCGCCACAGGCACTCCCGCACAACCACATACTATGTTACATACCACACTATGCTTAACAATGTAAGGTAAAAATTGCAATGTCATTCAGTATATTTTCAATCCACTGCTGGATGAAGGCCTCCCCGTGTCTTTCGGTCATTGGGAATTGTTTTGACTGTAGTTCACCATGCGAGTCAGTGCAGGTTGGTGAAGGCAGTGAGCATAGACATTCGGAGCACAGTACTGGACAACAATGTGCCATGCTGCACTTGCCCTCTGCTGACAATATAGCCCCGCATCAACATTGGCAGTCTTGGGTTCGAAGTGGTAGGAGTGCAGTCGTTATACAATTGCCGTGTTAATATCAGCAACCGGGATGGAGATGTAATGACGCAGAGCAAATTTCACCTGGCCACGTTCATTGCTCGGCTTGGGATCCTTCTGATTCCAAACACATATGTTTTTATCGGTTTAAATACCCCCCCCCCCCCTCTTGGAGACGGTGCCACATCAGCGTGCCTGGGATTCTTAGAATTTTTATCGAGCACTCTGCGACTGATTTCTGAGCTTTTTTTCCATCTTGTTCCCAGCCTCTGTAACCTCCCGTCCACATAATGAGGAGTCTTGGGATACAATTTGCGGTTATGTTTATCTTCATTTATGCTTCAGCTTTCTTTGGTCTCCCCCCCCCCCCCCCCCCCATGCTTCCGCTCTGTGTTCCATCACATGGTTACTGTACGTTGTAGAGCATCGTCCATGTTGGTTTTTTGCATTTCTTCATGGTTGAAATCTACTGCCTGTAATCTATTTTCATAATATTGCATTTTTGTACTGGGATCAACACAATCCATCATCTCTCTTGGGTCAGAAAAATTAGTATCTGGGAAGCTATTAGTGGACCGACTGTTCCTCATCCATGCCGTCATCACATGGCCACGACAATTGTCCCTTCTACGGCCTCCCAAAATCTCTCCTCTCCAAACTCCAGACGATCCAAAATACCAGACTCCTCCCCCGCATATAAGACCACATCCCAAAACCCGATCCCTCCACTGGCTCCCAATCCAGTCCCAGATCAACCACAAGATTAGTAATAAACTCCTCTGCTCATCCCTACCCTTTCATCTCACTTTATTCCCCTCTCATTTCACTTTACTCCCCTCATTTGCTCTTCACTCGCTGGTGAGCTGTTAATTACCTCGCCTGGTATAAAGGAGATCGTGGGTTCGATCCCGACCCTGACGCTTGTATATTTGGAGTTTGCATGTTTTCCCCGTGGTCTCGTGGATTTTTCTCCGGGTCCTCTGGTTTTTCCCCTCCACATTTAGAAACATGTATTTAGAGCATTTGGCTGGTATACATTTCCACCTGATAAGCCACTTCGTTGAGCTATCGTTTGTGGCCAGGTCGCTTCTGAAAAATAGCGATGTAGCTCAGTGGGCCTTACCTTGTGAAATACAAATAGTAGACTCAGCCAATGCCTTCTTCTGTACAAGCCCCAAGTCAGCCTTCGCTCAGTAGGAGGTCGATCCTTCTCCCCTATGTTCTTGTGTGGTCTGGATCGCCCTATCACTGTCCGTCCATGTTGTTGCCTCCCTTCCGCTATTCAAGCCCACCCTCCAGACTTTCCTATTCTTTCTTACCTGTGATTATGAAATACAGAATGTCATTTCTAGCGCGTAAATGGATTATTTTTATGCATGATGTGTTTATCCCACTGTTATACTTTACTGCGTCTTGAGATGCAGTTGCATTTATATTCTCTGTAAATAAAATGCGCACACAGCAAAGGGCGTACACAGTACTCATTGAGCTGTGTGTGTACTGCATCTGCAGGCAGCAGTAGCCACTCTGCAGTCCAAATGCACTCATCAAATATAGCATTTTTGAACCACCAATTTGCCTTGTCTCTTCTGCAATAAGAGTGCACACTTTAGCTCATGTGTATTTTGTGGTGTCGTTATTTAGAATTGTTGAGTGGTTTTAACAAACAATGTGGGTTCATTCTCGTGTTTTTTTGTCATGTTTACGCACACAACTTAATAAGTGACATTGGTGCAGAGTGCCGATAAATCTTGTGAATGTTGATGGGTCATGTGCAATGACTTTGGTCTCCTGCATGTAGACCACCAATTATTGTATTTCTTTGCTGCCCATAAAAGATTCATTTTTGTTGCTGCTGATACATCTTGCAGTTTATAAGGCAGTGATGATCATTTGCAAATGCAGCTGGTATAAACAAGGCTTTTTCCAGGAAGAGCCAGATGTCTTGTGATGTAAACAGCATCAGAGCACAATAAACCCTGCCCACTGAGATAGAATCGGTCTGTGGAATTGTTTACCCAGCAGGGTGGTGCATTGCATTAGAGAGATCTAGTGTTGTGAGTTCAAATCCGGGTTGGGATCAACTCAGCCCATCACACCTCTGGGTTAATTAAAACGAGTCACACTTTGTATTTAAATTAAAGAACAGCCCACAATCGCATATTCCACTCACTGGGGACTGAGGCATAGGCGGATATGTGAGAAAAAACATGGTATATATAAACATTTTAATAAAATGACAGTTACACCCTGAACAAGTGATGCATTGGGAGGTTATTTGGCTAGGGCAGATATGTGATGGTCAGATATGTGTAGTTGTACTGTGGTTTTCATACAGTTAGGTAAACTCCTAACTTCGGAATGTGGAATTTCCTCTATTCATAAATTCTAAAGACAAACTACTCTTTGTGTTTAATTTGTTGTTCGTCCCCCGCACCTCCGATGACCACGGGTGGCTCAGTACGATGCGAAAGAAGTTGAATATACATTTTCTGAGAGTTGTAATTGGGAGATGAGTGCAAACTCACACTGATTTGAGCAGAAAATCACTTTTACTTAAAACTCTTAATTCAACCACGTGAAATAATCTTCCGGAAACTATGTTCTCGTGTGACCTGTAGAAACACGAAAAAGTCTTCTCTACAGAAGTTCAGTTCTTGTTAGACTGTTCCACTAAATGTGCTTATGTGTCCATTATAAACATTGGGGCACATTGCCATAACTGAGTGTTTTGGCTGTTTCAGCAAGATAGGAATCATTCCCCAGAGGTCTGTGACATCATAGCTTGTAACAGAGTAAAGTTTTATTTACTGGTATTACATATGCGTGTTTTTAGCTGTAACCGACTAAATAAAATAGTACGTTCAATTAGCACCATTTACATGCACTAAATACATTTATATGTTTTCTATAACAACAATGTCGGGTCCCCCTCCCCCTTAATTATATTGCAATTGCCCTATTGTACTGCTTTATCTCAAATCATTGGCTAGGAACCTGGCCACTTAAAACAACAACTGCCTTTCACGAGGCATCTTCTGTTTCACACTAGGGGCACACTTCCCATATTTCGTGAAAAACGGTGCTCTCCACTTGTAAAAACGAATGTTTATATTTTGTGGAAATTTTTTAGAGCTGGACGAAAATTACTTGAAAATCAAACTTTATAGTAATGGTAGTTGTTATGTGCACTCATAGGTGGTTGAGTGGAGACCATCACCGATCTACACTTGCAAACGTAGTTTATTTAACGGCGGCTACCGTCTGGATTTGAACCCAGGATGTAAGCGGAGCTGGCTTAGTGCTGCGACATAGTCTTATACCCTCCTAAGCTACCCGGCTACTTGTTCTGATGTCTGTTTTTTGAGCACTTTGTCCGTGAGATGGACGAGATGTTTACATCACAGTCAATGGACCCAAGTCGTGGTTGCAGAAAATTTTAATGTGTCAGCGTATGACCCCCACTCTCATCACAACCAGGAACCCTCCCCCACGAGACCAGCTGGGGTCGATACCACGGCCAGCGTCACAAAATGACAAACTCTTTAGATGAAAAGCAGCATGTGTTATATCATCCACAAAAAAAAAACATTAAATAACAATCTTCCATAAGTGATATAAAAACAAATGATTAATGTACATACACGCGGCAATGAACTAAGTTGCCAAATACAATGGGGCATACGTGGTATTTTTCAACCCCTTAGGATAGGAATGAGAGCAGGAAATTGCAATCATAACGCATCGAATAGATTGAAAACATGCTACTGAAGGGTCAAAGCAAGACAAGGCCTAAGAATAAGGAACTCAGAATGTATTTTATGAGAGCAACAGAATTCTAATCGAGACAACATCGCTTCGGGAAAGGGTATGGAACTCTTTGCTTTCAAGTTTTTAGTTCATTTGTTTAACCCGGTGAGAACTCGGCAGACCAGCATAGAGTGTCATCTGTGAGAGTGACGTGGGACACCAAAAATGACGAGCAAAACTGATGAATTTGGAAGAGGGGAGAAATGCACGCAGAATATGTATATCGTAAAAAGAAGACGAGTGAAAGATATGTTACGAATGTATTAAAACGAGATACAGTATAAGGTGAGAGATTCATTTGTATGACACAAAATAGATAAATGAGGCACGTGAGCGACAGATAGGTAAAGGGCTAAATAAGTAACATTTAAAAATACTTGTTTTTAAATACGCTTTAATTAAATGTACCCGACTAGTAATGGCACAACTCCACGACTCCAGGAAGTGGCCCGAAGCGTGGACAATTAGACCCAAGCCGAAAGATAATATATTAAAAATAATGTTTTAAAATATGTTCTTTTTTATGATAGAATATAGTATTGTCATCAGTATGACATAAGTATACCAAGTTTGCAGTCGATACCACATTGGGAAGTGGGTTAAAATTGAGTTACAAGATTTGAGGATACAACGACGACGACAACGACAACAGACAGAGTGAGTTAAATAAATGCGTGTAAAAAGCATGGATTAACGTACAGTACTCATGGAAACCATGCTGAAATGGCTGCCCAGTCCCACGCCTAACCGATCATCGCCCTCAGACAAACGCCTGAACTGACAGGAGAGTTCACTTGATAAATTACATCTCACGCTCACGGTGTGGGCTGTTTGGAGCAGCAGGAAGATTGAATGATGCCGCCGGCTGGATGACATCAGCCCATGGGCCTCGTTTGGCCTGCGGATCATAGCCCCGGAGTGTAAGGAGTGGAGGACTTGTAGGGTAATCTCTATCGTAAAAAGGGAAAAAAATGTTGGCAAACAGAAAAGGAATTTCCTGGTATTAAGGAAATTAATAAGCTGTGCCCTAATGACAAGAAAATGCGTAAATCCCCATTGCCACGTACATAGCGGATATATTAAGGAAACAGGCCACGTGTAAGAACTAAACTGGCTCATTTGCTGAGTGCCCACACTTTCAATGACATTCTCTCAGTTATGGAAGCTCATTGTTTGATATAGGAAATAAGATGTATTGGACTTTCATAATTAAGGAACAAATGGCTATCATCACTATACCAACATGAACACTTCACAATAACCAATGTGTGTACGCTACCGATGACTTGTCCTGGATATCAATCAGCTGCTTGAAAAAAATCAGGTTTCATAAAAGTTTTTTTTCATGGAATGTACACCCATACATACATACACACATACGCGCCTTAAATCAGTTAATTAAGTCCACAAACATGCACCCCTTCAAAAAAATGAAAAGGTATTTGAAGAAATTAAAAATGTACGCATTCAACGAAGTTTGGGACAGCACTGGCATTGGCATACCAAACTCGCAACATCAATATACAGTGAGGGAAAAAAGTATTTGATACCCTGCTGATTTTGTACGTTTGCCCACTGAAAAAGAAATGATCAGTCTATAATTTTAATGGTAGGTTTATTTGAACAGTGAGAGACAGAATAACAACAACAAAATCCAGAAAACGCATGTCAAAATTTTTATAAATTTATTTGCATTTTAATGAGGGAAATAAGTATTTGACCTCTTCTCAATCAGAAAGATTTCTGGCTCCCAGGTGTCTTTTGAGACCAAAATGGAGCTCTTTGGCATCAACTCAACTCGTCGTGTTTGGAGGAGTAGGAATGCTGCCTATGACCGCAAGAACACCATCCCCACAGTCAAACATGGAGGTGGAAACATTATGCTTTGGGGATGTTTTTCTGCTAAGGGGACAGGACAACTTCACCGCATCAAAGGGACGATGGACAGGGCCATGTACCGTCAAATCTTGGGTGAGAACCTCCTTCCCTCAGCCAGGGCATTGAAAATGGGTCGTGGATGGGTATTCCAGCATGACAATGACCCAAAACACACGGCCAAGGCAACAAAGGAGTGGCTCAAGAAGAAGCACATTAAGGTCCTGGAGTGGCCTAGCCAGTCTCCAGACCTTAATCCCATAGAAAATCTGTGGAGGGAGCTGAAGGTTCGAGTTGCCAAACGTCAGCCTCGAAACCTTAATGACTTGGAGAAGATCTGCAAAGAGGAGTGGGACAAAATCCCTCCTGAGATGTGTGCAAACCTGGTGGCCAACTACAAGAAACGTCTGACCTCTGTGATTGCCAACAAGGGTTTTGCCACCAAGTACTAAGTCATGTTTTGCAGAGGGGTCAAATATTTATTTTCCTCATTAAAATGCAAATCAATGTATTACATTTTTGACATGCGTTTTTCTGGATTTTGTTGTTGTTATTCTGTCTCTCACTGTTCAAATAAACCTACCATTAAAATGATAGACTGATCATTTCTTTGTCAGTGGGCAAACATACAAAATCAGCAGGGGATCAAATACTTTTTTCCCTCACTGTATGCTGTACAAAAATATTTCGGATGATAGTCTTCGGAGAATATTTTAAGCCACTGCATACTCCCTGCAATGTTAAATGGTACAGCAACACGTTTGGCCACGCTAAATGCACTCCTACCCAACCTAAAGACCATGCAGTTGCACAGAAACCACAATGTCATGATCCGAAATGGCTTGGCATGAGCAGATGGACAAATATCCCTTCCTGCGTTACCTCCAGAACACAGTGCACTGGCATATTCGTCAACACAGCTGCGCAGGCCATGCATGTTTGAGCACGGATAACTGATTGATGTCGTTGTTTTGATATATGAGGTACGAGCCAGACGTCTTTATCCATGTCCATTGTGCTCACCTGTGTGCACTGAGCTCAGCCACCTTTTGTCTCTCAGCCACGCAGATACACTGCAGTTGTTAGGAAAATTTGGATAGGGTGTTGAGATTAGTGATGATTGCTTGCCGTGTACAGGGTCATCTGTGTATGTGTGTGAAAACATTGTCAGAAAATGGTTGAAGCAATCGATAAATGGAAAAACAGACGTTAGCCTAAGTTTTAAGAGTTAATTTTATTCTTTGTTCGACGGCTAGCCAAAAGCTGCTGTGAGGATAACTGGGGTTCACATGATGGTTTATGCTCCTTGACGACATCAGCTAGGTATTGTGGGTAATACTGGTTGGAACCTCCTGGTTACACCAGCCCACAAGGCATTATTGTGTCCGACCGTCGTGCAGGGAGGGGCTGGGTGGGGAGGGAGGGGCTGGGTGGGGAGGGGACGGTGGGGAGGGGCTGGGTGGGGAGGGTGGGGCTGGGTGGGGAGGGGAGAGTGGAGAGGTGCTGGGTGGGGAGGGTGGGGAGGGGCTGGGTGGGGAGGGTGGGGTGGGGCTGGGTGGGGAGTGGCTGGTCACCCCGTGGTGCCCTTATAAAACTCAACGTTTAACCTACTCACGCAGGCTTGTGCCCGTCCTCACAGTCGGGCATATTTGCGGAATAACACCACGCCGCCGTTGACCCTGGCCATTGACCGAGCAACCCAACGTTCCTACCAGCTCCCTCCGCAGGAATGTGTTTTGTGGCAAGCACTTTGTGTGTAATGAGTGCGACCTTACAATGTATTCGTTCGGCAACCAGAAGCCAATGCAGCTCAGCGAGCACTAGATGGGCATGGTCAGATCTTGCAGTAAATGATAGTATTACAAATATCTACAGTAAATGCTTTGCTATCTGGCCACGCGATGCATTGGTTATTGCGTGCGGCTCACGGTCAGACGGATGCGATTTTAAATCCCAGCTCGGGGTCGAATCAGCTCTTGCTTTGCGCATCCGTTTCTGGCAGGAAGTCGTGGTGGATGCCCGTGCCGTGCACCTGGGCGCCCTGGCAGTGCGTGGCCTGCACACGATGCTCACCGTGAACTCTGCGAGCGGGAAGCCCCTGCCCAAGTCGTGCATCATGCCTTGGGAGCTGTTTGACGGCCACCTGTTCCAGCACAAGTACCAACAGGCACACCAAGGTGCTCCCTCCCTCGACCTGCTGGACGGACAGGTACAGAATATGCTCGCCACACGAGACTTCTCTGTGTGTTGTTGCTCTGGAGACGGGGATATCAATGATCGATGTTGGTAGCTCTGCCCTTTACATCCGTCTCCCTGGCCACGTGGCGCAGCGGGAGAGCGCGCGGCTCTCAATCGGATGGATGCGAAACCAAAATGCTCATCGGGGGTTAACTCAGCCCATGATCCCTCCTTCCATAAAAAAAACTGCTACTCATTTATACTCAACAATGGTTCCTGGTTACCAGCATAAGATCTTGAAATTTCGAGCCTATTTCTGTAACAGACTTGATTAGATGTCTATACCACTTGCCTTGCATCAATACTTGCTATAAATATATATATTTATATATCTAACACCCAATGGAGGTTTTCCAAATACAGTGGTACCTCGGTATACGTCGTTAATTCGTTCCAGAAGGTAGGACTTGTACCGAAAATGACGTAAACACCAAACGAATTTTTCCCATAAGAAATAAAGGGAAAGGAAATAATCCGTTCCAGAGTAAGAAATTATATTTTATATGGCATATTATACATTAATGGGGTTGTATAAAATAATGTAGACACTACTTATTACTAAAATGCATACATAAATTAAAATAAATGCCTAAACTTATTAATATAAATTAAAATAATATTTTACGTCACTTTACCTTGCTGAGAGGAGTTGATAGCAAGGGTTGTGCACTGAACGAGATCTACAGGCAGACTGAGGAGCGGCACTTTGTTTCAGTCGTGAACGGGGTAGACGTGTGTACGCGGAGACTCATCCAGACCCATACAAGTTCTAGCAAGCGCGTCGTATCCCAAGCAAGACGTCGTATCCCAAGACACTTTTTTCTCGTCAAAACACGACGTATACCAAATTCGACGTATTCCAAAGTGGTTGTATACCGAGGTATGACTATAGGAATGAAGAGGAGAGTTCAATTGAGGCAAATGCAGGGATGTTCAATACGTGCCACAATGCGTTTTGATCAAATCCCTGTGCCATTCTCAGCGCTCTGCTTTTGTTGGGGACTCATACATTCACATAGGCACTACAACGAATGCCGAGATGTTAAAAACTCAAAACTCTGGTAGCCTCCTGTGATGAAATCGCTGGGTTTCCATATTAAGCGAGACGATCATCTCTGCCAGGATTGTTTTTATTATTTTATAATTAATCATCCAAACATAATTGTTGTTTTCCAGGTCTTTCTTATAAAACAAATAGCTGGTTGAATAGACGAACCCACTACACATTCATTTTGTTGTGCATATCTTATTTAAATGACCAAATTAATTGAAATTGCACGTCTTTTGGTGCTGTAATCTTTAAGATAACGTCACGGAGCTATGAAGTGTATATATCAATGGCTTGGAAGTGTGTAATAACAAGCATTTGCTGGATAATGTTCCATTAGTAGTAATTATGTTATTCATAGGGTCAATTATGAGTTCCTGATAAATCTTAATTACAGATAATGTGCGTCGGGGATTTTTTAAATTCCACCGTATTTTCTCAAATCTATTGCATCGTCAAGTTTGAGTCACGAAAGGCTTGTCTATGCTTGTATCATGGCTGCATCCTGTTGGCTGACTCATCTTCAAAAACTGGCGCATTTGTTCACCATATCTGGGGCATCGACTCTTAATTGTTGCGTCCACTTTTCGAGAAGGCGGTGTTTATTCTGTCGATGATGATGACGCTGACTGCCCGCCAAAGACCAACGCGTGACTGTGCCGAGAAGCACCTAATGGGCGTAAGTTAAGGCGCAGTGAGATGTGTTGTAACGTTGTAAGAGACTGACATTCACGGAGGAAAACCAGATATTGTCATTGGCTGTTTGTGTATATGGAAAGATTGAGTGCACCAATTGGCTGACCTGATAATATATTGAGGGTAGAGGAAATTGCGTGCCCCTCACACCACCATTTAATAACCAAGAGTGGGCTACATGTTTCACAGGTTTAGTCGACAAGACGAAGCAAATTACTGAATGAAACCCACAGACTATGAATGTATTAAAATTATTCTGGTTGTTGTCGACTAAACGAAGACTGTTAATGAAATATTAAATTCTGACTCAACTAACACTGATGCAAGGGTCATGGAAGTCCACGTCATTGTTTCTAAAGCTAATGCACAAAGCGCTATTATATCTCCTTGTCTTCTTGTGCCTTTAGGGAGATCTACACTCTGTGTTTGAAGATTTGTTGAAGGTTATAACATCTATCTCCTCGCTCAAATCTGCAGGTATCCTGTCACATACATATCCAGTCCATTCCTGTCTCACACCGCACATTTTTGTTTTGTAACACTGCATTGGCAGTGGTGCACAAGCACAAATAACAAAATCTCCACACAGTCATCAATGACAGTGCCCTGAGAGGAAACAATCTATATTTTTCTACATCTAAATATAAACATAAATGAGTGATGTTTCAGGGAAATGGTCCTCCATATCAGTGAGATCATACATTAGGTGGTTTAAGGTATTATATATGTTTCAGCTTTTATAATACAGTAACAGGTACTGTGGGTCAGCGGTAGTAAAAGACAAATTGGCCAAGAGGCAAAAATAAAATGCTCTTTGATGACTTGAAGGAAAGGGGTCCAACAGTGAAACTAAGTTCAAGATCAGACAAGACAGAGTAATTTAAGCCAAAGAACTGCAGTTCGGCAGAGGACTATGATAAATGAAAACGTGAAAACTGGGGTGCCTTTTTCAGGAAATGATGATGTGATGAGTACGAAGACTTGAGTGACTGTATTCTGCCTCATGTCTGCATCGATAACAGTTTTTCGTGGAGTATGTTTCACGATTCGCTTGCGCATGCCGTTTCAGACGGCCGGTTGAAGACTCGTGAGCACGTGAGCCATGACCGACCGAGAGGATTGAACACGAGACCTCGTGCCCAGGCTCATCGGGGCTCGAGAGAACGTGGTGGTTTGATGGGCAGTGGTCGACAGGATTTGAGGAGTGGAGTGAGGGGAGGTGAGGGAGAGTGGAGGGGCGGCAGCGGAGAGTGGAGAGGTGGCAGGGGAGGGAGGGGAGCTGAGGGAGGGTGGAGGGGTGGCAGGGGAGAGTGGAGGGGTGGCAGGGGAGGGAGGGGAGGTGACGGAGAGTGGAGAGGTGGCAGGGGAGGGAGGGGAGGTGAGGGAGAGTGGAGAGGTGGTAGGGGAGGGAGGGGAGGTGAGGGAGAGTGGAGAGGAGGGAGGGGAGGTGAGGGAGAGTGGAGGGGTGGCAGGGGAGAGTGGAGGGGTGGTAGGTGAGCTGGGGAAGAGTGGAGGGGTGGAAGGGGAGAGTGGAGGAGTGGTAGGTGGGGTGGGGGAGAGTGGAGGGGTGGCAGGGGAGAGTGGAGGGGTGGTAGGTCGGGTGGGGGAGAGTGGAGGGGTGACAGGGAAGAGTGGAGGGGTGGCAGGGGAGAGTGGAGGGGTGGCAGGGGAGAGGGGGGAGGTGAGGGAGAGTGGAGGGGTGGCAGGGGAGAGTGGAGGAGTGGTAAGTGGGGTGGCGGAGAGGGGAGGGGTGGCAGGGGAGAGTGGAGGAGTGGTAGGTGGGGTGGGGGAGAGTGGAGGGGTGGCAGGGGAGAGTGGAGGGGTGGTAGGTCGGGTGGGGGAGAGTGGAGGGGTGACAGGGAAGAGTGGAGGGGTGGCAGGGGAGAGTGGAGGGGTGGCAGGGGAGAGTGGGGAGGTGAGGGAGAGTGGAGGGGTGGCAGGGGAGAGTGGAGGAGTGGTAGGTCGCGTGGGGGAGAGTGGAGGGGTGGCAGGGGAGAGTGGGGAGGTGAGGGAGAGTGGAGGGGTGGCAGGGGAGAGTGGAGGAGTGGTAGGTGGGGTGGGGGAGAGTGGAGGGGTGGCAGGGGAGAGTGGAGGGGTGGTAGGTCGCGTGGGGGAGAGTGGAGGGGTGGCAGGGGAGGGGTTAGAGGAGAAGGGGTAATCGTGGGAATTAACAGAGGGAAAGGGTTGTGAGGTGGGGAGAGGCTGTGTTGGAGTCAGGGTTAGCAGGGTAGACTTTGGGGGTGGAGGTAGGAGGGTCAATCAGTCAAGGAATGGTACACGGAGGGAAGGGAGAGAAGCGTGGGATAATGGTTGTGCGGATAAGGAAGGATATTCATAATAAGACGTGTGCCAAACACTGCATACTGCAGTCCCCTTTGGTAAGCAAGGAGTAACATTGAAATATGTCAAAGTTGAAGGTTTGTCGAGCTATCATTGGTCACTGGGCTGAGACGATTAATTCTCATTACGCTTGCAAACTAACTCTTGAGGTGGCTGGGTCACCCAGAGGTCAATGGACTGAACTAGATGAGCCGAGATCTTGGTTTTGAACCCAAGCAGCCACCGACGATTAAACCGGGTGCTTGAATGTAATGATCACCGCTGACAAAAAATGCCATGGATATCGTCTGGCAAATTTGTGTCGGTGGACGACATGGCCCCGGCTAACAAGGCCACGGTCCTGTTGAGGTGGAGGCCACTCTCGACTCCGGCTTCAACATCATGGCAGAGTACTTCTGAAAGTGGCGACCGAGAAGCAACTTGATTGTTTCGATGTTTCGTTTTGACAACAGCGCCACACTCGATGTGACTTTCTGTGGCAAATAAGGCGCGACATGACCCCCGAGGTCGATCTACCTTGGTGTGACACTTGACCACAAGCCGACTTTATGTAATACACACATGAAAGAGGCTGCAGGCAAAGCCAAGGGGAAACCTCATTTACAATGACAGAAGAACCCCTCTTAACGACGGTAGTTGGTTCCACGAAACTGGTCGTTAAGTGATTTGGTCGTTTAGCGAGTATAGGAAATACACGTTAGAGGCTTAACTAGTTCCGACAGCATTGAAAGTTACTTTTTCACCCAAAAAACGTACTTTATAATATTTAAACCGTGGATATTAATACATAAGATACTAAAAACATAAACACATAACATTAAAAGAAACATGGTTAATAAATGCATTACTTAATATTTACTGTACCCACAACAGCCCGTCGTTAACGGGAATGGTCGTTAAGAGGGGTTCTACTGTTTGCTGGAACGAGCTGGGGGTCGGATGCCTACGTGCCTTGGACATCGGCAATTGCCCAGGCGTACTCAACCACAGAGTAAACTCATCATGCCCAACTGAAGATCGCGTTCAAAACCCAGATCTCAGGAGCTTCAAAATCTAAGCTATTACCTTGGCTTCCTGTACTGTCAAACATCGCCCACCAACGGATATTTGCTGCCCTGTTGCAACACTTCACCAACTGCACTGGTCAGAAGTCAGTACAAACCTGCCAATCAACGACGATCTGAACAACATTCCGGACCCATGGCTGAGATCCAGAAAGTCGTTTTGGAAACACGCACAAACTCTTTGTAATTTGACTTGAATATCATGATCGAAACGGTGTGGACAAAATACTTGGGATTCAAGATTCAACGTGCCTGCCATCACACTGCCTGGCTGCCATGTTCCACGACAACAATGGGCATTGTCTGACTGGATTCGAATAGAACACTCTCCTTTATACGACTGTGGCTATGAATAGCAAGCCGTGGCCCGCAGCTTCGCACTGCCTGAGTTAATCGCGTAGAATTGAATCTCGAATGGTTACGCTTAATTGGCCATACAAAAGTCATACTCACAAGAATATTCCAACTCTAACAGTTTAAACTATTCCATTGGACTGCCCTGCGACAAACATTTCTTGTAGCCGGGCACACGGGAGATTGCAGCGTGGCTACGAGAGGTCACTTGAAGGCGCTGTGTGAGAACTTGGCCGTTTGATGAGGGGGAGCCTTCTCCTTCCCGTTCCCTAATGGGGCGCGATGCAGCGGTTTGTGAGAGCTGAGGATACTTTGTCTCGTGCCCTTAATCCGAGTGCACAATTGACATCAAATTTGAGGGGAAAGGAATACAACGCAAAACGATTACAAGTTAATTATTTTAGTTATGGGTGGTTTTCCAGATTCACTTTCAGGATCTCTGTGGGTTTGGCTCAGTGCTCTGACATAGCATTAGGCCCCGGAGCCATCTCCAAATATAAAAGTAAAATTCTAATTGCAAATCTTTTACAAATAAATCTTTGTTAGTTTTACCTTCATATCCACATTGATTTATTGCCAACGTTTATTGAATTGTCACATTTGCAAAAGCACATGTTTGTACATACACAGGTGCACATTGTATATAACACATTTACACACGTACACTGTAAAGGCAGGTGCGTTATACAGGTTGAAGCATTTGTAAGAGGTTGTGCCTCCAAACTGACAAGAGAGTGTTTGTTTAATACTCAATAGCTCAGCTGTTTGGTTTGAAGTGAAGGTGAGACCTTGGTTCAGCCCCGCTCTCGGCAGGAACTCTCGTCTCCCTCCACCTGGCGCCAGTGACGCCACGTGCGCACACGTGACCCACGTGACCCAGGTGACCCTTCTAAACGAGTTCTCGCCTGGTTAAATACAATTAGAGCTAAACTACCGGTAAAACGATGAGACCACCGCTTTACACGTGGCAGGCCGACTGCAGGTGTTTCACTCATCTGTATGTGCGCGTGTATGTTGACCTTCTTTTGCACCGTACGAAGCCAAATGTGCTAATTGGAGGTGCGGGCGAAGATAATCTGTCACCAAGGCGTCCGCTAGGCTCTCCCACTGCCAAAATGCTTTTTTTTCTATATCCGTAAATCTACCTGAAGTGTCAATACCATGGGCTTATGACGTGTCAGGTGTTTGTCTATAATTATCAGCGTGTAGCAAATAAAGAGATTGATCATACTCTTGGTGTGTACTCTGCGTGCGTCAAACGTTGTAGTGCCTATGTGTTGGTGCCGTGATCGGCTGCGAACATAATGATATTTAAGTTAGCCATGAGCCTGTCTCACTCAGGGTTCTGGGCCCCACAATAATAATAATAAAGCTTGGGGTAGCCTTAAACGAGTACTCCTCTGGGCCCTGCAATATGAATGTCTAATTTCCACTGCTTGTCACGGCTACAACCCAGCACGTGGCAGCATCGGGAGGAGGGATGCTTGCCCACTTCTGATGAGAACTCTCGTGGCTCGACACAAACTCGCTGGTATTTTGTCTCGGTCGAGACGACCTCTCGTTAAGACGTGGGCACAAGACGTGTTTCTGCGATCCCAAATGTGGAGGTAGTGGAGGAAGGGGTTGGTGGTGGAAGTTGCTCAGGCATTTTATGATGCATCGATGAATAGCGATTCTAATGTTTATGATACAAGAACATGAACTACCCCTGTCAACCCGACGAGTCCCAAGCACTGCACGTGTGACACGCACACTGAGGGACCCATCCCATTACCTGTCACACGTGAACGCACACAAGCATCAGCGCTAGAAGTCCTCCACTAACCCCAAACCCGCCAACTCCTTATCAGTCCCTACCTTATTACAGACCAATTAAGACCTTATTGTCAACCCGTGCCCTTATAAATATCAACGTTCATCCTACAAAGTCCCATCACAAGCGAGAAACACAAACAGATATTTTTTTTGCACATATTTAAACGTCTGTTTGCCGTATTGACTTGAAAACTCAATTTCCATGTACAAGAATAAGGGTATGGGTGGACAGGTATGTGACCCATCTATTCGCCCTCCCACGCACAACTCCCACTCATCTATTCACTCCAACTCACGCATATATTCACTCTCAAACAACTCTCACGCATCTATTCACTCTCACACAAACACACAACGCTCACGCATCCATGTACGCAAACACGGACAACTCCCTCCCTAGAACTCCTCCAAACCACCCCAACGCATGAACTTTCTCCAAACGCGACCGCCCCTGCCTTCTTCACCTTGGCATTATGCACACGAAGATTCGCAAGAACTTACAGATCATTTCGGTCGTGGAAATATACAAGCGGCTAACACAATTTGCACTACGCGGGGAGACGTAAACACAACCGCCCGAAGCCAGTGTTGTTGTTGTATTTATATCAACATACGGCGTTGCGATGCACCGGCGGTAGCAAATGTATTCAAGTCGACTTCGTATCGCTTCTATTGTGGCCGTGCAGTCGTGGTGGGTGCCTGCTCTTGTGCCAGGGATTCGGTCCGTAAAGTCCACGAGACATCTCACTGGGATTTTTGCACAGATAGTTGGTGTAGTGCTTTTTCTGGAAGATTTTTCTGTTTTTTCCCTGTATTTTTCTGTTTGCGCATAGTCCCATTAAGATGTTTTCTTGTTCATGTTTTTGTTTGTTGCGGTTGCACCCTATTCAAGAGACGAATGGCTCACAGGGCTATACCGAATAAATGAACCTGAGGCAGTCACAAAGGCGACACTGAACCAGGCTGCCAGGGCCCGCGACTCGTCCTTGACAACACTGCCGACATCCAGCTCAGTGTGGGAAGATAAAGGTGCAGCCCCTGCAATTGCTTGCTCACACCACACATTTTTTGTACTTTATTTTACTTAACCAAGTAAGGCTCACTGAGCGACTGTACAATAGCTCTCTTTTTCAGAAGTGACCTGGCCACAAATGAAAGCTCAACGAAGCGACTTATCACGTGGAAATGTACAGCAACCCAATACTCTAAACGCGTGATGTTGTTGATTATAAATGTGGAGGACCCGGAGAAAAATCCACGCGACGACGGAGAGGACACGCAAACTCCAAATATACAGCGTCAGGGTCGGGGGTCAAAACCCATGGCCTCCTGTATACCGGGTGAGGTAGTTAACATCTCACCACTGTGGCACCACTGCTGGAGAAAGGGCCTCCACTCGAGTGAGCTACAGATAGCATGGCCCCGCCCCTCACCAGGTCTTTGGCCTACTCTTCCAAGTTGGCCAGACGTCTCGAGAGACGCGAGAGTTACCAACACTTTACCCAAATACATTCCACCTGCCAATCGTCTCACTGCAAACATCTGGGCAGGTAAAACATGGAAAGCGATTTGTAGGAAGTGCTATGATTTTAATACAATGAAGACCTCAATAAAAGGAGATTTCTCACAACGGTGCAAATTGTAGCGAACTTTGACGGTGGGGTATAAATTAAATAGCCTTCTCGTCCAAAAAATTACGTAAAAACGTTATTTTATTCTGAGAGGTTCGTGTAGGTCACATACCGGTGAAGTATTGTAGTTATACTCTTTGTCTCCAATTATTCGTCAACCCAGATGTTCCGATGTTGACAATGCACGCAGAGCTGCACACGAGGAGAACGGATCATCGTGCAACACGCTCGTCTGGGGCCCAGTGGTCATGTCAAGATTCGCTCGTCTATGAATTCGCACAAGTCAGGGTCAACATTCCTGAATCGATTTTCTGTCTCGCTCATTTGTACTGTTATAATGATTCCAACTTTAAACCGCACAGTATTCACTCAATCTGCGACTCTTTAGAGCAGCGAGGAACCAGACATACCCCCCCCCCACACACCGTTCTCTCCCTTCTTGCTCCTGCGAACACTGGCAATGGCATTCGACTATAAGGATCTTTCCATGATCAGGACTTCACGTTTTCCTGCACGTTCTCGCACGCGATTCTGCCCTCCGATGCTGGCCAATGCACTGCGCACACTGCATTTGTGACACGTCACAGAAGTGCTGCACTTTAACATGAAAAGCAGCCGAATGAAGGTGCACGTCAACATTTTGAAAGTAATTTGATTTGGCCTCATTTCTTAACGGGCAGCACTGCACACCGAAGCCGGCTCTCAGTGGATGTTGATCAGCGAGGCAGAACCCTCAACCCCATACTTAGCGCCATGGCAGGATGCCGGGTGCTTCCGGACGAACCCGTCACAACCGTGAGCAGCAGAGATCAATGCACAAAGTGTCAAGGAAGTAACAAAAAAAGCGTTTACTTTGCAATTTCAGACAAACAAGAACGTGAGTTAACAACTCCAGAGAGAGAGAGAGCCAATCTCCAACCACTCGTGCTGAAACGGCACAGGGGACCGAGGAGACGGGCAAGAAAAACTCTATCCACCGCCATAACCGCGAAGATGATGAAACGGCTCCGCAGCTCCGGTGAGCCCCATCAGCCCAGGGAGTCCACGAGGAGGAAACGCGGCTTGTTCAGGTGCGATGATGAATGTGCATCGAGTGTCGATGTCTCGCACGTCCTCCACCCAGTACCTGTCACTGCTACGGTAACTTCCTTCTCATCCTGCTTCCTTCCTGAATGGCATCACTGGTCAGTATAGCAGCAGATTTTAATACTTTTTTTACATAAATTATATCTTCGTGGTATACATTAATAGTTGACAACCCTTCGTCAGGCCACTGCTGAATACAAGCCTCCGCAACCCCCCCCCCCCCCGTATCTTGTCATGGGGATTGTTTGACCATACTTCACCGCACTGGCCAGTGCATGTCAGTGACGCGCTGGCACCCACAACTCGTTCAGAAGTAATAATCGCTAAACTCAGGTGGCTGAGTTCATAAAGCATTGCCACCACTCCCCTTACATTTATGCTAAATATTACACTGCTAGCAGCCTATTTTGTGATCAATGACAGCAGACAGCTTAATTGTTAAATTATTGTCAAATAATTATTTTATTTCAACCGGTATCAAGGTGCATTCCCAAAATAAGTAACGAATGATAAACACAAGAGGCAGATGGACTGCTCTTGGCCTGAACAGTTGTTGCATCAGTTGAGAACTACTTCGTTTTCCTTAAACCATATACAATGTTTAAATCAATAAAATATTTCCTCTTAGCTGGTACAGCTGTCAGCCATCGAGCCTGGCATGGTTCAGTGAAGTCAAGGGATTACATAAAATAAAAAATATCACAATTTTGGGGAAGTAATTACGGTTATATGCGAGCAAATGTACCAAATGTGACAAAATAATAGTTAATTGCATTTTACTGCCGCGATGTGTTGTAGATTGACAGTTGCTTCATCGTGAAATGTGTGCATTATACGTGGATTCTTAGGCAGCACCACCAGCCCTACTTTTACTCCTGTATGAAGGGCAGTGGTACGCTGGAGTACGCACACGTACGAGCGTGTGCATGAGGCTGTGTACGCAAGTATCTCCGTGTGAATAGCGACGCATGTGTAAAGGTGGGGGAGGAGGGAGGGCCTTGCAAGGCTGGGCTGTCTTCACGAGTGTTATCGGCGCCAGAGTCTGCCGGTCAACGAGCTGAGCGGGGTCTTTGTTTGCATTTGCTGGACAGCCTCAGCAGCTCGCTTTTGCTCCTCCTGCAAGTGCACGCACACAGCAGACCGTCGCACAATGGGATGAGAGCCCCGTGTAGCCATACAGCGACACAAAAACGCGACTCGCACAGAGAGGCCGCACGTGTACGGATAACGGACGGTGAAAATAATAAAGGGCATGACCAGCACGCGTCTTTGCTGTTTTTGAGGCCGGGGTTAGTGCATCACTGTCGTTTAAGAAACGTCGTTCCAAGGTTGAGACGAACAGACAACTTCGTGAACAACTGGAGCCTCAACAAGGTGACTTTTCTTCAAACGTCAAACCACAGGTGCAACCCCACTGGGGGTCAAACTCCACTCGCGAATCGTCGGTCTTCACAGACATCGTGCGCACACAAGTCATGATACCATCAAGCAGTGTCACCTTCGGGCACAAAGGACGGAGACAAAAACAACAAAAGAGGACCACGCAAACATCACCACGTGCTTTGAGACGTCCAGACGCTGGGGCAACGAGCAGGCTGCTGACCTCTCCAGATAGATATTTCAGTTTTATCATCCTTAAGCGTCTCGATTTTATTCGTTAACTCCAGTTTTTTTTCCCTCCACGTTCTAAATTATACAAAAAAATAATGGGCCAAACATCCAAAGCAGAAACACTGTATAAAAGAGAATCGAGAGACTCTGAGACTCTCCTGGATTATAAATATATACACTTATTTTTTGGAACTAAGCAGAAAAAAGCTCGCAGAGATACTGCGAGCAGCCTCTTGTAGCAGCAGCAGATCAAATTGCAGTGACAGGGACGGCTTAACCGTTGGGTTTGGTGATGGGATTCGGTGCTATGGCCTAGAGCGATCGCCATAGCTTTAACTTGACATTTTGTTCACTTCATTTTACTTCAGATTGGATGAGAGCTAAATTAGTTTGTTTGATAGGAACTGGGATGATCACATTGTTAACGGTCCAATGTGGACCAGAATTTGTATTCAGCGGTAGTTTATGGAAATTGTAAAAAGTAATGACTACTCATTGATACATGATCAGGATGCTGATTATGCATGGTGGTGGGTGTCCCCCCCCTCTCCACTACCGGATTCATGCGGAGGGAGAGCAGCATTTTGATGAGACAATGTGCTCCGCCAATGTTTGCACGAACGACACAATGACTCCCGATGGTCACAATGACACCGCACATAAACAGTTATACAAACAAGGGCAATGCACATATGCTTACATGGCTATGCTGACATGCCACACGCACACATAACCAGCAACACGGCTGGCGCACAACTCAATACACACAAACTATACACAGAGTAAACATAGTAACTATACACACAGTAACACAAACACGGACTGCATAAACAGCACAGGTATGGAGGCTGTTAACACACAATGAACAGTTGCGCACAAACATTGGTCTCACAAAGAGCGAATGAACAGCGTGCAAACACGGCTTGTATATAAACATAATGACGACTCGTAGGTAGGGAAATATCTTCAACACACAGATTCATAAACACAATGAGACAAGTCACAATGGAGCAAAGATGGACCACTCAGTGTCACACATAGCTCACACACACACACAGTGCCTTACATACCAGCTTCCACACACGTATAATCACACAGCTCACTTTGTGGCGTGATGTCATCACAGAGCTTGTGCCAAGCTAGGTGCACTATGAGGCCAAATATGCAGTGTCAAAGGCTCGCTGGCAGGAGGTCACGGGACAAACCCAGAAGTTTAGGGGTAACCGAGATGACCGACAAATGTCCGGGCTGTGATCCCACGACAGCTTCCACACACAGCTCGCACACCCAAAACGCAGTTCGCAGTTCACACACACACACGTATGGTGATCCACAGCTAACATCGCGACACGGACATATGGGCCATGCATTCAAATGACAAGTCCAGTTGCACATACTGTGACATACACCTCCAACATCACAAATAATCCTTTCATTTCTCAGCGGTCTCATTTGAGGTTTGAGACTTTCAGGATGTCACTTCTCGGGATACTTGGTTACGTAGTTTTTGAGATTTGTTTGCACACAAGAGGAAAACAATGAATAGATTACTATGATTATAAATGTACGAATGATAAAAAAATCACTAAAATTCCGTAGACAGGTGAGTAACCTAACTCACCATGCCGCATAATGCAGAATGCATGTCATCTCGCAAGTCCTACTAGGAGGGCGTTTCATGCGCACTTTCAGCGCTGTGTCCCTCCATCAGCCCGGCGCCTTCAGTGCCGGATTACAGGTGTGTGCCACCACACCTGGCCAAACGTCTACAGCGAGCCTCCACAATTATTGTCCCGTTCTGTTTCATATTACTAAAGCACACGCATGGTCAGTATTTAATTTGCTCCTAACTACAGATTCTGCCTTGGTTCTTCACCTGCAGCTGGGCTTGTCTTCGCTTGAAAGCCTCGATTGGGTTGTCCTCCATGCTGTAGTTCTCCAACACTGTCCTCACGTCCTCCACCCCACTCAGAGCAATGGCTGCGCACGCACGTAGGAGCACACGGGCACATGCACAAGCCATACACTTATCGCCGTTGTTTATTTACATTTGCTGGGTGTGCAGCGGTGGTGCCGTGGGTGAGCACACTGCATTATGAACTCCGGTGACCCGTCGACAAATGTCGGCAACAGCGAATAGTCGGTGGCACACGATATCTGCACGACCGTCAGACACTTTCAGAGGCCTTAACATCTAGCAGTAGATTTGTCGGAGCTGTAAATTATTATTTGTTATAGATATATTACTGTAAGATATGCTTTGTTATTGCAATTGATTCGCATTTTAAATGTATTTTAAATTAAAACACACATACATACCTGATAATTTTGTACACAATAGACTCTAAAGATGCAATGTATTACACTGGGTGTACACTTTGAGCATGCAAATAGATTTTCTCATAAATGGGAATTAACCATGTACTCCGCCACAGGGACACACAGATGCATGTAACGACTATGGGTGCAAATATGCATGGATTAATAGTTAAAACTAGATTCGAAGCTTTCGTGACTGTAGGAATTACTCTTTGGTTTACTTTTTACCCTGGTAAAGTAACGCTGAAATAAATAAAGTTATATTGAAATCTTACAACACTTGCATCGAGTCGAAAAAACTAGATATTTTTCTGCTCGTTTGTGTATCTTATGGGTTCACATGCCATCCACAGCACCTCCCATTAGCACGGTTGGCTACTTACGGTGCGAAAGAAGTTCAGCATACCGTACAGAGGCAGCTACAATCACAAGAAAAATCGCCACACTCCTGACGAGGTACACGCTTTAGGTATAGACACAGGGAGAGGAGCTGTCGCGTGGACAAACAGGAGCACACTCGCAAAATGGGACGCAATGGACAGCGCTACATTCACGGACGCACACGGAAGAGGGCACAATGGCATAAGCGGATAGAGACGAGTTTGCTTGCTAACAAATGTGGGATGCAATCGCAAACACCCCGTCATTTAAATCATATACCGTTTCTGCGTAAACACCACTCGATTGCACCCGCATGAAAACGATCATCGCCCAGCACATGAAAGTCGAACACGAAAGCATATGTAAACAGGTGACGCAAAAACGAGCAAGGTAAAACGAGCGGCACTTTGAAGCAATGGCTCAGAACAGTTTTTTTGATATATAGCTTGCACAAATTGCAGTGCTGGCTCATAGTTGTTGTTTAATGTTCAGGGATGTTTTACAGCCTAACAATCATCCACACACGATACCTACGTGCACATTCACAATAAAACAGCAGCTGCCTGGCACTGTGCTTGTACGATCGTTACGGTGGTTTGTAATGCTGCACCGCCACCACCGCTACCACCGCTACCACCACCACCACCACCCACCAGTTCCTCGGGTCTCGTGTTCAATACACGCAGGCCACCCTGCCGTCAGGTTACCTTCATTCGTTCAAACAAACGTCAGCGTGGGCCCGTGGTAGCAATGCGTAACAGCACCTGCAGGGCCGACAGCTTTAGAATTACCAATCTATAACAGTGCTGAGAAGAGCAGGTGGGTGCAGATGTGGAGCCCCGCATGAGCAGCCATGCGCAGTGTTTGCCTGCAGACAGCCACGGAGCAGGCCTCTTAATGTTGCCATGACAACAAGGTATCAGTTTAGGCAAGCTGCTTGTCCCAGACAAGGAAAATAACCGCAAGTAAGCAAAGAATCCAAGAAACAGGCAGGTCCATGTTGACACATGTGAGCCACTGCAGCAGCAGCAGCAACATAAACATACAGACCTCCTAATTGTTTACACTGCACATTACGGCGTAGACTGTTTAGCGCTTTCATACTAACGTTGAAAGCTTTAATGCATTAGCTCTGTCCGTCTGTGCTGGTGAAGCATCCATCTGAGGCAAGGGGTCATACTGACCCTGGTAATCATGACCTTATGTAAACAAGGGGTTATTATAAAGTTGTGTTGATATTGAGGACTTACCACCCTATAGATAGCCGGGCAACCGTCACGTGTCACACGACGTCAGCGCTGTTGCAAACGATTGTGACTTCAATTGCTATTACTTATCAAAAGGTTCGGGTGAAACCTTCCTGTTAAGTGCATAGAACTCTTCGCCCATTACAATGACAATATAAACTAAACTATTTTTATTTTACCAGGTAAGGCCCACTGAGAAGCGACCTGGCCACAAATAATAGCTCAAACTAAGTGCTTTATCACGTGGGAATTATACCAGTCGAATACTCTCAACACATTGTTTCTAAGTGTGGAGGGAAAAACTGGAGGGGCCGGAAGAAAATCCACGCGACCACAGGGAGAACATGCAAACTCCAAATATACAGGCGTCAGGGTCGGGATCAAACCCAAGATCCCCTGTATAACATCGCGCTACCGTCGTGTCCATAATCACAAACCATGGCTGATTACGAGTGACTTGGACCTACCCTGCTGTCACTGTAGATTCAGCTCGCTCAGACGTAGTTTATTTTCACTGTTCATGCTGCTCATCTCTTTCCAGGGAGACAAATGAGGTGAAACCTGTCACTCCTTGTTTGCAGCGTCACACATGGCCGCAATTCTACGGCAAAAATCAATGTCGTCGTTTTATCTTTGTTACACGTCTTATTGTCACCACTGCGATTTACATTTAAAAAAAACTAAAGGTGCTGGAAAATTCTCATTCCGAAATTAAAAAAAATACATAAATACTTCAAATGAGATCATATTTATCAAAGGTAAGGCAAGTTCGCAATAAAAAAAAAAATCTGAATATCGGCACTGGGGAGACTCAAACGGCTGGGTTAAACGTCCGCTCGTGTCAATATTGGTGGCTTCAACAGGTGCTCGCTAAGGGCACCATAGAATAAACTGTGAAACAGTGGGGGGGGGGGGGGGGCTTGCGTGTGGAAGGGGATTGGCACCGTATTGTCTAACAAGGCGGTGTGACCACTCCAGTAAACTGGTTTTGACCAAAGGTCACGATGAATACCATTGCCTGGCCTGGGTGTACTTATCGGTCGGCTCAGCCTTAAATTTGTACTCTTTTCCACTTTAACTTACATCATTGGAAAATGTGGAATTCCCCCCCCCCAACTCTCAGAGGCCATCAATGGAAATGATCACCACCCCTGAGTCAGTTGAGCAAGAGGACACTTCAAGCCCAGCGGTTTGATGGGCAGAAGACACCCTCTCTCACGTGTCTCGCAAGCCACATTATTCCAAACAGTGGTTTGGTATTTAGATATTACCATTAACATTCACTGTCTGGTAACATTAGAAACAGACGTAAAAACATGGTATGCTACACAAATTCAATAATTTGCGATACATTGTTAATCTGCCAGCAATACAACTTCCAGAAAGTTTGCTTTTATTAGATTGTACTGCAGCGACAAGGAATTGTATCACTTCTAGCACACGGTGCCTCCCCAACTCACAAATTCGGATTTGAAATATTTAAATTTTATGCCAAATGACGAAACTCAAATCAGTTTTTGCATTGGCCTCTGACAGCAAATATATATATCAGCTTGCAACTACAACTACTGCAGCAATATGTGGCGAGAGCTGATAAAGACCAGCATATTTGAAAAATAAATGTTACAATAAATACATGTTTTGTGTGTGTGTTTTTTTAAAGCAGGAGAAGGTACAGGCTAAGTTAAAATATATATATATATATAAATTAAGAATAAGTTGCTCAGGGTAGAAGGAATTATTGGCAAAATCAGATGGAATTGAAGAGGAGAAAAAGCAGTGCAATACAGCATTATAAACAATAAACATACTAAGAGCAGTAAGAGGCATTCGAAGAACAGGCTTAGAACTGGTAAAGAACCAGCATACAATGAAGCCATGCAGTTTTTTTGGAGCTTGTTTTATCCAGAAGAGTTTGAACAATCTCAACCCCAAGAATTAGGCAAATCACTGAGATTCCCAATACAGCAGGAGGAAGAAATAGTTTGCAAGAGGTGGCAGATACTACACAGATTTGAAGCTTTCGTGACTGCAAGAATTCATACTCTTAGGTTTTTTCGGTAAAGTCACGTAGGTAAAAAATAAAATTAATAAAAGTAATAATAGAAATAAAATAAAATAATAAAAACTTAAGAGTATAGATACTACACAAGTGGAGAAAGAAGCAACCGCCAAAGAGGGTGAAACAGCAGTGACACATCTCAACCCTGCCAGGCAGTAGGAGAGAGCAGTTTGACTGATGAGATGTTGAAAGGTGGCGGCAACAGATGCTGGAGAAAGTGCATAAGACAACGAAGTCTGCACCGAGTCGGGAACGATGGCCATAGGACTGGGAAAAGGATATGATCGGTGCATAAGACATAGAACAAACACAGTAACGCTGAAGAGAAAAGTGCTTTTGAGCATTGAAAGTGCTCGACAGTGTTGCTGAATGGGATAGACAAGATGATAGGCATTTTCTTAATGGTTTAGAAGAGAATATGTAGTAGCGATTACATTTAGATTATTTTGATTATTTTGCAGCTATGAATTTCCATATTATAAGCCACTTTTGGTTGAGCTATTAATTGTGGCCAGGTCGCTTCTGAAAAATAAGTAGGCTTTACCCGGTAAAATATTTTTTGTTTTGTTTTATTGGTACAGGACATTATTTATTAAGTGATTTGTTTATCTTAACTATGCTTTGCACTCCTATCGTGTTTTTGGTGTGATGTTATGGCTCATTCCTACTGCACATCTGTGAAAAGGAGCTTGAAAGCTCACCGGATTCCTCCAGTATAAATCAATATTCTAAATCTTCCATTTTCTAATGTCAGGCGGATATGAGAGAGAGAAAACGGCCACGGCAACATTTTGGTTGTTGCAACATTCCAGGCAAGCCGACTGCGTTACTTGTGGGCGGCTTTTACTTGTGTGCGGTTAGGAGAAACATCAGAGCGGTTGGAGGTGATGACTGCTTTTCAGCAGGGGCGTATTTTGTCACCCACTTTGTTGAATGTAGCGCTCAAACTCCGTGTCCACTAAAAGCATGCACACACACACAGGGTTGACAGTAGAAATCCCAGGAGTTCCAATGGGTCATTTGTAACTGATGGAGAAGGAACATGCAGTTGAGGAAGGTTCGTTAACTCGACCTCGGCTGGGGCATTGCAGATCTTGCTCGGTTAAAGGGTACAGCAGACGCGACACATTAAGGCCTTAATGAGAGGACGAGTTTTAGATAAACGAAGTAGATGACAATGGTTGCAGATGGACCTCTTGTGCCATTATCTTACGCTTTTGTAGGAGGTGGGAATGTAGAGTTAACATCTCGCCACAGTGGCGAGGAGATGTTAACTCCCAACTCCATCGCCTGGTATACAGGAGGCCGTGGGATCGATCCCGACTGTTGCCTGTATATTGGAGTTTGCATTTTCTCCTCGTAGTTGTGTGGATTTTCCTCCGGGTCCTCTGGTTTTTCCTCCACATTTAGAATCAACGTGCGTTTACAGTATTTGGCTGCTATACATTTTTATGTGATAAGCGAATTCGTTGAGATATCATTTGTTGCCAGGTCGCTGCTGAAAACGAGCTATATAGCTCAGTGGGTTTTACCTGGCAAAATACAAAGTTTGGTTTAGTGGAGGCAATAGAGGTCTTTGTGTATTTTATTCGTGGTGGATAATTCATGGATTTGTGAGATGTTGAAAAAAGACAATTGATAGAGGTCAAGAGATGTATTCCATCCATTTAGCAATATTGTTTTTTGACGAACGAAACAAAACCTTCTGGTAGAGTACTAACGTTGGACTCTCTACAGAGTACACTTCCTTACTTTAGCATTACCAGGAGTGATGTCTGCTAGTTTACCGTCATGGAGCTGGATTCCACACAGCAACTATCATACATTTCTGGCCTGTGAGTACAGGTGCACGCCTGAGAATGCTCAGAATGTCAAATGACAGGAGAGGGGAAATAACGTGGAAGTTCAGGGTAGGAGATGGCACGAACATGTTGTAATTCTAGATTTGAAGCTTTCGTGACTGCAAGGATTCATATTCTTAGGTTTTTTCGGTAAAGTCACGTAGGTAAAAAATTAAAATTAATAAAAGTAAAATAAAATAAAAATCACGACGTTTCGGAGGCAACACAAGCTGAAGACGGAAGCTTGTGTTGCCTCCGAAACGTCGTGATTATTATTTTATTTGACTTTTATTAATAAAACATTTTTACCTACGTGACTTTACCGAAAAAACCTAAGAATATGAACATGTTGTAGATGTAATCGTCACAAAGAGGACATGGTTACAGGATGTAGGTACGCATGTTGAGCTTCGTTCGCACCGTACGTAGACAAACGTGCTAACCAGAGGGGCAGTTATGGGTGGGACATGTGTGCAGGATGGTTTCCGAGATAGTCGCCCCAGGGGTCAGTGACCAAGGGAAGACATAAATCCAAAAGGTGGGATTCTGTGAGAGCAGAAGGAAGGAAGCGATGGCTAGGTGTGGTGGCATCGACGGCTTCAGGCATGACGACCTCTCGACCTTGATGGTAATTATTCAGAACAGTACTAAGTTGGATTTCAAGGAAACACCATTCCTTTGACATTTTACTTTTATACATACACATATATATATTAAAACTGTGACAAAATTTGGAATAGTAGCCTCTACTGCCCTTCATAAGCCCACAGAATTGAGTCAGAAAGGTGTATCTGGAATGCACACTGGACATTTCCTTTGGTATATATGAATATATATTTTTGAAACGACTAAATTGACATTTTCTTGCAATGTGTTCATGTTTCAATAAAAAAAAAAATATTGGTGAAGAAATTGTGTCTACCAATACCTGAACACAAAAAACCCTCAACATATATTCGTCAATAACAAAGCCTCAAAAGCAAAAAAATAATGATCACGTGCAACTGTTTGGGTAATGACCTTTCTCCATGCAATCTGATTCAGACTCAAGCGGCATTCATAAAGAGGCCCATGTAAAGGGTGTTTTTCTTCTTATGGCAACATTAACACAAATTAAATCAGAATATCTTTAAAACAAATGACATTTTGCTAACTACTGTATACATTGGTATGGGTACTTTGCAGTTTATATAAGGGTGAGTTTTGTAATGTTTAAGGAGTTGTTTTTTTGCTCTCATTAATTTATCTCCAGTTGACAGAGAACGATGCAAGCCCAGGCGCAACGCACAAGTCCTGGCCTTCGCTAATTTTAATAGAATTACCTGAGTTTAGTCATGCCTCAATCGATGCAAATGTGCGCTTTGTGAAACCCTTGGCCAGTGTCATGGGGAGGCACAAAAGGCAACAACACAAGGAGCTGCTCTTTTCTCGTTGGGCACAATGCAGACACGCCGCCATTCCCACGCGCTTCCAGATGCCCACATCAACTCGCATTGTCCATTTTACATCAAACATTTAGCTCAAGTTTAGTAGAATGCCCGCTTTAACAATCGCCCAGAAAGTTGAAATTAATGCAAACGTTGACTTAGGCACGATTAAGAAGGCGGGATAAAATCGGAAAGACGATGAATGCGAGATGTCGCAAAAAAAGATAAATGAAGGATTATTTTTTCTGCTGCTGCAAATAAATCAAATTTGCACAAGTGCGCAAAGAGCAGCGGTGCTTCGAATTTAACTCAAAGCACATTCACGGAGTCGAATCCAATGTGATTCAGTAAATTCCCAGCAGCCCAGTGATTTCATTAGTATGCAGATCGGGGAGACTAAATAGAACTCTTCCATTCAGCACACTCACAGGTGGCGTGTTCCCAGGAATATTACATTTACATGGTCCCGGTGCACTCTCTCACACTCGCGCTGCTGATGGCTACATCACACTCCCACAGTGCCCAGCGCATGATGGATTTGCTCCACTTTTATCTTTCTAAAGAAACGCTAAAAAGCATGTGCAGTCACCGATGAGATGAGGAATGTGGCCAAAAATTAAGAATATCAGACACTCTATGGGTGGACTTACGGTTCCCAATTGCAAAACGTAATCATGTGAAAGTATTCTATCGTCAATCACGATGATTTCAATGCTGGAAGAAGGCATCCCCACCGGGGAATGCTGGATTTTTGAGACAGGGCTCACACATTATACCACAGTGAATACGTGCACTCTCCCTGTCAATCTGCAACAACACACAGCACATTTCTTCATCCATCATATATGGCACCGCTGACCTCTGGAACTCAATACCCACTTCGGTCTTCCAACTAATGATGATGATGATCACGATGTCAATTGCTTCCAAAGCTCAGATCCACAATGCTGATCGTTCACAACAGGCCTTTACCCTGGCATAGTTCAATAAATAGACCTAACATTTACTGAATTAAAGAAAAAATAAAATTTGATGGGAATTGTTTACATCATCCGAGGCCAACCAATCACACCTCGGATGAGCAGGGTTGGCTACGTATGGTGCAAAAGAAGTTCAACATACACAGTACATATAACCGATAAACATTAACGACCTGAGAATTAATGAATTTAACATATGCAATGACTGAAGAATGATGTGGTGTAAGGTGCATTTCATCACCTTCGAAGGGGATGATGTAACCCTGAAAGGTCAAGATTGTGAACACTCAGGCTATGAGATGTCCTCCTTTATTTAGTATTATTGTCATTTGTTTTGTAAGCAAACATTCACAAGTGCTCTTCACCGAGGATTTTTACGCCAGTCCTGTCGGAATGTCTAAGACTGTAAAGATGCCAAATTTGAGCAAGCACAACATCTTCGCCATGCTTAGAGGCCACAGGAACTGTGTGCAGGGTAAACAGGGAGCGTCCATCGATTGTATTAACGCCACCATAACCACTACTTGGTGATCGTAAGCAAATTCAAATGGGAGCGGTACTCGTATGCATAACATAGCTAAACTCACCTCATGCATCAAACACTTCACCGCAAAATCCTATTATCCATGGGTGCCAGCGGATACATGAATTCCCACCCCCTCCCCTTCCAATATATAAGGATTCCTAAAGATCCACAAGTAATTTGTATACACCTGGAGAAAATGCAGGTGTGTACAACTACATTTTGAACCATTTTTGAATGCAACAAGAGATGAATGACGGACCATCACCAAGCAAAACATTCTCCCCCCTAAGCCGCAGTGCTCTGGGTGGAGTCCTGGGTCTGCCTGGATTGACTTCGAAGCCACGCGGCATGTGACGTGGACAGCATCACAAAAGGAAACCTGGGACTTCTCTTGGTTCGCAATGCTACGGACGAAGATAATTTATTAGATTTCAGAGTACTCTTCGTCTCTCTTGCAGGAGAGAATTTCAGTATAGCTCTGAACCAGGACAAGCTTAAATCGCAACAGCAAATCAATTTGCAGCACGCTTTGTCAATTCCCTGCTAGTTGAATGCCTCCCCGCACCGTGTCGGTCACGGTGGTCGTTTGACCATACTTCACCACACTGGTGAGTGTGGGTTGGTGCAGTGGAGGAGGGGGAGGGGAGCTCAAGTACAGTTGAGATATAATTCATCACTGATGTTAGCCACGGCCGGAAATCCAACTCACGCATCTGGGTCAAAAGCACATCTCGCTAACTAGAGCCATCTCACTAACCAGAGCCAAGGACACTTTGTGCATCGTTGTACGTGGCCCTCCCAGCCCAGCAGATAAACTTCACCGCAGATGGCTGGGCCGATAAGCGGTGTTCCACTGCATATTTAGAAACCGCCTTTTGTGAGAGTGGAGGTTTACAAACATGTACACTTGTTTACAGTGACAATAAAGCCAAATTAAGTGCTTTGTGTATATATGAAACAGGGGAAATAAAATAATAGGGCTTGGAAGGGCCTTGAACTGGCGTGCTCCAGATCGCAGATTAACCACTCCCGCGGGCAGAACTATCTGGACGCTCCGTTTCAAGACAGGATGGTTCTGAATCCCGAGTTCATTGGTCACCATCCTTGTCGTTGGCCGAACGCAACCACAATTATTTTGCGTATTACGATTATTTCCAAAACTGCCTAAATTTCGTTATCCCACAGTGTAACCCATTTCCTTTGCAAACATTTATAAGCCACATTATCTTTTTTATCACAAATAAAATGCTACATTTGCGCAAATGTTACCAAAAACACTTTTACATTATTTTAATTTGGTTGCACAGACTAAAGGCAACTTTTTGTTCAACAATGCCTTCATAAAAGCCTCAACTGCTTGAGCTATAAAACCTACTTCACATTATTGACAATATGAGTGAGTATCTCCCCAGATAGTGGGCTAGAGTCTTCATGTCAACAAAATGTTTAAACGGCATCAACTGAGATATTTCATTCAAAATGTCTTCTTGCAAATGCTAATTGTTCCAAGGGATCTTATTACGTTTCCTTCGAGTTTGATCGTGTCGGTATAATGTAAATGTTTAACTATTACCCTCCACCACCCAACAAAGTCAATTAAATCAAGTTGTCCGTGGGCAAATACGCCAATGGATTTAGTTTTTTAAAGCCTACATATATATGTATAAAAATGTTGCAAGCATAGTTGGACATGTTCTTGATGATCAGTTGCAGAGCTGTGTTAAACGTGGACAAATTAACTTAGCTCTTTTTCATTGTGGTTTTTCTTGCAAGGGAATTACATTGATTTATTTAACCACTAATATTTTCAGGAATGGTATTCATCTAAGAACAGACATTTTATCTCCGAAACAATGACGAACCTCCTGGAACCACACACCTGGCAATCTGCACGGTGCCTTCGTTGGCAATTTCACCTTGCCCAACACTGTGATTCGGACGGCAGTTCAGAGGCAAAACAATTCTCTATTTACATGGAAAGTTGACGACAAGGTGTTTACTGTAAATACTTTCACGATAAATAGACAGATTAATAATGAGAATAGGTTCCACAACAAAACCAGTACTGTAGACAGCTTCTGTGTGTATATATTTTGGAAAGAGGCCTCCTCCTCCTCCTGCCCATTGCTTATCCCTCCCGTTGCCAGACATTAATTCTGCAGCATCAATCAAAGCGGCACAGGCATTTTATCAGCGATAACTCTAAATATGGACCAAAGAGAATAAAACATAAACCAAATACCTAACGTCATCATTCAAAGTAATTGATGACAACAACGACACAATTTGAAGGCTAGTTTTTAATAAAAAATGGCACTTTAGAATAATAAGAGAGCAGCCAGATTGACTCACTAATATTTGGGGACCACGCTTAATAATGTGGTGCTTTGAAGAGTAAAACCTTGGATTGCGAGTAACTTGGTCTGCGAGTATTTTGCAAGACGAGCAATTTTTTCCAATAAATATTAATTTGATAAACGAGCGAGGTCTTGCAATACGAGTACTGTAGTATGTACAGTATACGCTTTGTCTGCCGAGCGCCACGTGATCACAACTGAGCCGATGGTTATTATCTCTCTCTCGCTGCGGGATTGTGGGTAATTGTCTCCCATGCTCGGTCTCAGTCCGCGTGCCTCACTCGTATAGTCAACATCCGTGCGAGCATATACTATTTACTACAGTATAGTGTTGTGACCACGTGTGTGTGTAAAGCATTTTTTTCATTTTGTGTCCAAGTGTAGTGACTGTTCTTTAGTAACTGTACTGCAAGTGAAAGTCGTCCTACACAATAACCCTCCTCTCCTCTCTCTCATCTCCCTCACACCAGCCACGATTAAATGTACTTAATACATTTTATTACTTTACATACATTTTTTATAATAAAAATATAAAAAGGTATTTTGTATTAATCATTTTTATATGAATACAGTATTTTAGGGTTGTGGAACGAATCATCTCAGTTTCCATTATTTCTTATGGGGAAATTCGCTTTGATATACGAGTGCTTTGGATCACGAACACGTTTCCGGAACGAATTATGCTCGCAATCCAAGGTTTTACTGTATAACATATTTGATGCTATAAGACTTGATGGACAGGGTCCAGAATACAGATTTTATTTTTTAAGGATTTGTCATAAGTTTTTGCAGGCTATGATTGTGGTACGATCCTAAATATCATAGGAGACAACGGATCGCAAGTTAAAGCAAACATGGGCATCATAGCAAGATCGTAACTCGCACTCACAATCGGAGCTGTTGCTAGCGATTACGCCATCACCACACCAGCCAATGGCCGGCGAGATGGAGACATCGACAAGCACCCGTCCAGCGTGGCCAGCGTGGCGTTACCACTCCAGGCGTTACCACTCCAGGCGTTTCAGCTGGTCTGTGGCTCAGGCAAGTAAAATTATGCTGATAATGTTCATTATATTAATTGTCGGTGTTAATAATAATCAATGTTGTTATTTCATTAAGTATGATCATGAGACGTGATTGTCTATGTTTGCAATGATATCCTGATAAAAACAGGAGGGCTAAAGACTTACAATGATATCCTGATAAAAAAAGAGGGCTAATGGCAAAGACAAAGACTTACAAATGAGGGAATGAGAAATTATACACAAGAGATGGCAAAAGTGAGACCCCCCCCCCCCGCCACCTTCAATCTAATCACGACCCCTTAAGCATGACAATTCATCTACTCACTAGGGGGTCAAATTGTTACATGCCTAGAAAGCATCTCTCCAAAAAAAAACGATTTATACGGGCCATCGAGAGATGATATATGGGTTAGAGAACAAGCAAGGCTTGGAGAGATGGGAAGAGCAGTGGGCGGAGGAATGGCGCAGAGTTGCATTTGGTGAATGGATCCCATGGGATGTGGAGGGTGAGAGGCCTGAGGGTTTGGTCAACGTGCGTGGCGAGGGGCGTGGTTGTCCGGATGCAAATTGGCAAAGAATAAGGTTGGGAGGGAGTGAGTAATGCAAAGGTTTCTATAGCGGCATCTGTGGTGGGGATGTGTAGGAATCCTGTGCTTGTAGCTTCACAATTGCAGTCTGTTGTGTTTAAATATTTATCGCTGAGATGGCAACATCTCCACATCGCTTCATTTGCAGGTCAAGCCATCTTCCCATGCAGGGTTACCACGTAAAATCACCCATTTCTAAATTAATGGAAATATAGATGTGTACCAGGGTTGATAAAATCGTATTTTTTTTTTACATAACCTGTAGCTGAATGAAAACAAAATGGTAATAAAGCGGCTACCAGTGCGTCATACGTAAATACAAGTCTGGAACAATAAACATGACGCGTTTACCTTTTTAAGTGAGAAGGGAAGGGAGCTGCCACACTGGTGTAACGATGAGAACACTGGATTTTCAATTCAGAGGTTAGCGGGGTTCGATCAATCTCCCATTGCGTCAGTTCAAACAGCGGTGCAAGTTTCTTAAATCCGCCTGCCACCTCTGTCCACCCAGCAGTATGAATACATCCACCACAGTTAAGTCGATCGGCAGGTTGCGTGTGGTGGGGTAAAGTGTGGGTACGCCCACATATCCCAAAACGTCTGGTCAGCGTGGTGGAGTTAGTAGAGGCCCTTCCACCAGCAGTGGCATGAGCAAAGAAGTAATTGCAGGGTTGCTCCTTTGCCTTTTAAACCGAGAAACGAGGAAAAAGAAGACTTAAAACGTCGTGACTGCTGCTAGACCACCCAGACTATATGGCTTACCAAAAATCCATAAAGCGGATATACCCCTTCGTCCCATCGTCTCCACCATTGGCTCACCCACCTACAAACTGGCCAGATATCTGTCTTGGACCTTGCAGCCATGCACTGGTAAGACCACCTCTTCTGTTCTTAACTCAGCTCACCTAGTATCGTCAAATTAAAGACATCTCACTGTCCCCAGGTGATTTTCTCGTTAGTTCCGATGTAGTTTCTCTGTTCACCAAAGTTCCTGTGCCCGATACCATTGCATACATTGAAGATTTGGTTCAACAAGGACTGAATGCTGATGTACCAGCCCTGGTGAGACACTGCCTCACCAATACATACTTCACTTGGAATGGAACATTCTACAACAAACTGAGGGCACTCCAATGGGTTCTCCCTTATCTCCGTTTGTGGCCAACATTTTCATGGAAAAATTTGAGACGGACGCCATGCAGGCATCCACTCTACGCCCGTCCTTGTGGAAGAGGTACGTAGATGACACGTTTGTCATCTGGCCACATGGCCGACCGCCTCTGAAACTATTTCTTAACCACATCAATTCCATACACCCAGCAATCAAATTCACCATGGAGGTAGAAAAGGATGGCATGCTACCCTTCTTGGATGTCCTAATCAAAAGGAGACCAGATGGCTCAATGACCAGATGGCTCTGTCTACGGGAAAGTAACCCATATTGACACCTACCTAAAACCTGATTCCCACCACCATCCATCCAAGAAGAATTCCCTCATCAAAACGCGACACCATAGAGCTCAATGTATCTCCGACCATGAACACCTGACCAGTGAACTCAAACACGTACACCGGGCCTCTCAAGGCGAATGGATACTCGGACTACACAATCCGCAAAGCCATTCACCCAACCATGAGGAAGGAGCCATCTCTGCAGCTACATTGGGAGGCTTGCCCCCTCTTTTCTCTCCACCTGATGAAGAATGCTTGTGTTGCGATCGAAACGTCGTGGGTTTTTTTTATTCTTGTTTTCTATCTACGTGACTTTACCGACAGAACCAAGAATATGAGGAAAAATGTATCAGGGCGTTGACTTAGGCCTGCCGCTGCTCCAACTGCACGTTTGTGCCAATCGGTGATTCGTTACTAAGATTCCACTGAAATTAATTACTGGTGGTTCTAGCCTTTCAGAAATCGGTAATTGATTCTGAAAACAGTCACCGGTTTACCAGTTTCTGCTTAGCAACCCAAATACGCACCAAAAGCAACCCTTATAAAAAGTCTGACATCTCGGCATGAAGCAAGACGACGCCATTAACTGTTTCAACAAACAATAACTGCAGCGTCAGCTGAAGCGCATCTACGATCTTGCTGTACGGATCAAACCTTGCACGACTAAACGCAATAACTCTATCACTAAACTGCGTGCGTGCGTGTGGGTGTGTGCTTGAACACACGCGAATGAGTTGGTATTTCTAAGCAGATTAAGACCTCGGCATCATACAGCATTATACATTTTAAATTACACCCATGCTTGTTTGTTTATTCATTTTTGTTCACCCGGGGTAGGGTCCACTGAGCAATGGAGCTCTTTTTCAAAAGTGACCCCAGGGTTGGGGGGCAGGGGGGGGGGATGTCTGGAAATATTTACATCCAGCACGACTCGACGTATTGTTTATTGGTAAGCAAAGGGAATGGAGGAGACCTCGTCAGAACATTGTGGATAGTTGCCCATTCCCGGTCTTTGAACGGGGTTACACTGTCACTATAGACGTTCCACAAATTAGTATTTCGTTTTTGACCTTGGAGGGATGATTGGGCTGAGTGAACCCCAACCAGGGGACTTGAACTCTCAACCTTCTCTCATTGCGAGTCGAGTGCTCTGTCAACAGCGCCACTCGGGCCCCACAACCACAGCAAATTATAAAGTACTTTCCATACGCAACAAATCGGCCGTAAAAAAATGTGTAACAACCACGGAAAACTTAGTAAACAGTGCATAGTTTGCATTGTCCACAGAGTACATAATTCTTCTGTAGTTCATCCCAAAAGACATCTCTGGTGGTAAGTTTGTCCTAATAGATGCACACTTAGTATGGAAAATTAATATCACTTTGAGTGCGAAACAGTGCATATGGTGAACATGGTATTTCAATTAGCGGGCCCTTTGTTCTATGGAGCTGAAGAGTTGTCACTGGCTGAGAAGTGGGTGGTTCTTTAACAAAGGAATTAGATCCCAGGAATTAACACAACCACATCTGTTTATGTCCCTCAGGGACCAGCATTGCTTCACAGTAGATCTCCATGCACCAGCAGCAGCCAATGGGCAGAACAACTGTCCTACTGCTACATACACAGAGCAGTTGTCCTACAACTGACGGCAAGTCAATGTAATACTCCACAAAAACTATTAAACTATGTAATTTTTACCAGGTAAGGCCCACTGAGCTATTCAGCTCTTTTCAGAAGTGACCTGGCTACAAATGATAGCTCAACGAAGTTGCTTATCATGGGGAAATTTATAGCAGCCAAATACTCGAGATGTAGACCCAGAGGAAAAATGCACTCGACCATGGGGAGAGAAACATGCAAACTCCAAACATACAGCAGGCGTCAGGGTCGGGATCAAACCCCCGACCTTCTGTATGCGAGACAAGGTGGTTAACATCTCCCACCGAGGCAGACCCGACTGTGTCGAAGAGACACCCAAAAATTGTTCAACAAAGATCATGCTATTATTGAGTCCCTTCAAAGTGAGAAAGTTTTATTCCGTCGATGACAGAACCTTTAAATAAACAGTATCGCACGAACAGTAACCCAATACTGAGGCAGTAGTCAGTCGTTGCATAGATTGAATATAATTCTGGTTTTAGTAGTGGGGGGGCAAACTACGTGGATCCGATCCGTAAACTAAACAATAACCACCGTGAACCATTCATTAGGAGGATGCCCCTGACTTCGACAGTTCTGCTGCGCCCCTTGGCAGAAACCCATTATGGGAATGAGCACTGCATCCCAAAAGAATGGAGGGTAAGGAAGGTCAACAAGAAAGCCACCTGCTCCGAGCTGCAAACTCTGAATTGGTTAATGTTTTAAACTCGACTTTCAAAACTATTCTACGGCTTCAGAAGGTGGCCTGTTTGACTGTAAAACGTGTTACAAACGTAAGCAGCCAGCTACAGTACTTTTTAATGTTGCGAATGTGCACGTGTGTGTGTGTGAATGTGGGAGTGAGCGTTACGTGAATATGTAATTGCACGCGTGTGTGTGTGTGTGTGGGAGCGTGAGAGGGTTCTGTGTAAGCTGCTGGCAAAACCCCATTCTTAGCACAGCGTTGGGTTTAACACGATTGGCGAAGAAGTGGCCTCCCAGGAGAGTGGGGTTAGTGTCTGTGAGTTGGGACAATGGAAGTCTGGGCAGGCATATGCTGTCACGCCTCCATCTGTTAGCTAACATTTAGGAATGAAACATACACACACTCCTGACCCCTGACCCTGGCTTGCCACTTTCATTCTGCAGCATATGCCCTGCCTTTTTCAGCTTCATGCAGCCCAGGCAAAACGACCGCTTCACCTTGCTCTGAGGATACAGCAATGAGCTGGCACGTATAACACCAAAGCACATCGTAAGATGACAGTGATAGGAGAGGTGGTCAAAGTGCCTGAGAGGCCAGGGTATCGAGCTGGCATTGCTAAGTTCCTAAGTTCGAATCAGGCAGCTGCCTGTGTTTTACCCGGGTTTTCAACTGCAAGGGAGTCAACAGTCTCGGCCTGGTCACCATTGACTGCACAAAACAAAAACCTTTGGTTCTGCACTTAATTGCCTAAATTCTATCTCTGACAAATACAAATATTGGTCGGACTGCCATGTGAGGAAGTTTGTTCTCTCACGTGGCACAGTGGGTGAGAAAGTGCTGCCCAATACTCTGTGGACGAGAGGTCACTTGAAGGAATCTCAGAAGAGGTGGCTCTGTGATATCGGCTTTTGTGGGCCATTCTCGAACACGAAGGGCTGCACTTATATAGGAGATGCGAATGGATACTTTGTCTTATGACAATGACACCGATGGCAAAACTGTAACAATATAAGGGGAGGGAATACATGATTTAATGAAGATGATGATAATGAGAATAATTATAAATAAACACCTATATTCATGAGTTACAGCTAGTTAGGACAACCTGTTTCCTGTGTAATAAAAACATTCAGTTACAGACTTTAAGGCCAGATAGGTTTTTTTTTCCTGAAAACAACAGAAACGGAAAGCATGCCATTTTGCAGCGATGGGTAATAAAAATTAACAATAAATCCTAAACAAAAATAAATACAGAAGACATGCGACAACTGCCGTTTAAACAGTAACGTTAACTATAAAAGCAAAAACACATGCTATATTGACATACTTGAGCGAGAAGGGCAGAGTCGCTTATTACGAAAACCCCAAGAGCACGCTGCAGAAAACGACCTGCCAATGTTTGTGAGCGTCCGCATACGTGCAAAGCTCTTACAGTCACACGCATCCTTACACGTGTCAAAGGTGAAGAGCATGCACAGCCATGTGTGGACACGGGCGCTGCATAATACAGCACAAACGCGTGAGATTGTGTGTCACACATAGAGGTACAACCCTCGCAATGGTTTGCTCACGCCACTGCCGGGGGAAGTGTCTCCACTTAAAGGATGCTCTATAGAGACCACCTTTAGAGGGTATCTTGGCTTACTCTTCGAAGATGACTGGACGTCTTCAAGGAAAAGGTGATAAGAGTACTCACATTTTAACCCCACCACGTGTTACCTGCGGTACATGTGTTGTCTTCCCATGTACACTGCTGGCTTGACGGAGGCAGGGGGATTTCAGAAACTTGCTTCATTGTTTCGACTGCCATGCCGGAAGATCGAATCAAACCGGCGACCTCTGGATTCCAAGTCAAATGTGCCCACCATTACATTACGGCAGCGTTCCTACACATCCTACACCGGACACATCTAACAAGATGCACGCTGCACACGGAAGCACGGGACTTCCTCTGGTCTGCAATAAAACGTGCCGGGGGAAGGTTTTTGCTTAATCTCTCCCACAAGAACAGACTACGTTAGAGCAATGAACCCACTGTCCTCGGGAAATGCCTATGAATGACTGAATTCATCTCAACTCTTTATTTTTAACAAGAAAATGTTGAATGCAACGTCCCCTCGTTCGCAATATACCGATGATTTCAAGAAGTTTCCAACGCTCGGCGAATGTGTCTTTTTGTTAGTGAGAATGCAAATGAGCCTCCAACAACTCGGACAACAACAGAATATCCCAGGATGCATCGTAAGCATCGTGTGTGATGCGCCACCAACCAATGAACCTTCGCCAACAACGTTGTCCAGTGGTGTTTGTTTAAACGGGACGAACCATAGTCAACAACTCATTGAATGCTCTTTCAAATGTATGAAGAGGTTTTAGATATTGTGAATTGCTTTTATGCCCGTATTTACTAACTGCTTCATTGGCGCAGTATGCCACTGGTGACCTCCCATTGAACAGAGGTTGAATGGGGGTTTGAAGAGAAAATTCAATAGTCACTTGAAGAGTCCAACTGCCACTTCAACAGGCCCTCTCTCTCACCCATCACCAGCCGATGCACCGTCATCCCCTGTGGGTAACTCTCCATTTGGCAGTCTGATGAGTTTGTAAATTTCCCCTCTCAAAGATGCCACCTTCGACCGAATTAAACACCAGGCTCCTGTGACCAGGCCGAAACAATGCAACTCGCAAAAACACAACAGTTTGTTTAAGCACAGGCAATGAAACCTGGCTTTAAATCCAAGAACCTCAATGTTTTGTGCTAAAATATGCACTACTAGGATGCAAAAAGTGTCGTGTGCTCACGGCAGCATCCCTTGAACATGCAAGAGCATGCATTTGAGGTGCCGCGGCGGTGAGGTGTTAACTACCTCGCCTGGTATACAGGAGGTCGTGGGTTCGATCCCGACCCTAATGGTAAATTTGGAGATTGCATGTTCTCCCGTGGTCACGTAGATTTTTCTCCAGCTCCTCCGGTTTTTGTCTCCGCATTTAAAAACGTGAGTTTAAAGTATTTGGCTGCTATATATTTCCACATGATGATAAGCCACTTCGTTGAGCTATCATTTGTGGCCACATTGCATCTGAAAAAAGAGCTATACAGCTCATTAGGCCTAACCTGGTAAAACAAAGTTTAGTTTTTTTTAACTGCTCATAAAAGTTCAGATTAAGGATGTACGTAAGTAGCAGTGGGACTGCCATTTGAGCATTGAGCAACACGCTGTGATTAAGAGAGAGGAAGCCTCTTTTGACGCTTCCCAGCTCAATGCATTCGCTCCATTTGAAAGATACATAAAAAATGCATCCCTCACAGTGAATGAAATATTCCACGGGAGCATTGTTGGAGAAATGTGGTTGCTTTAAATGTGGTGTAATGAGGGCATTGTAGACTGCACTGTTATATGTTTTATGAGCAGTGCATTCTTTTCGCTGCTTTTAAAAGGTACTATCCTACGTCATAAAAGTGAAGGGATAAGCGAAATGTATCATTCACTAAATTCGCAGAGTGCATTATTTAATGTTACGTACAAGTTTCTCTTTGAGTGATAACTTGATAACCGGACTGCAGCTTTGGAGCTTTGTGCTGGGAGGTGCGAGTAGATTGTTGTGGCCAACTGTACCAAACACACTCCAGCGAGGTCGATGAAAACATCGCAAGACAGCTGGTCCACGTCTCAAGCACCGTGCGTTCTCCTCAGAACAAGAACTGTGGTCGTTTCTGTCACGGAAGCTGCCGAATTCAGATAGTTTGGCTTTCAAATTATTTTGTCATTGAAAAGGCACCCCCCGAATGGTTACGGAGCACATTCAGAAGTACATTCAACTTAAGCAAATCTCACTGAAGGAGAAAATTCCTCATAATGGCAGTGGTTGCACTGGCCTGTAACGTCTGTATCTGTGAATAGGTTACACAGCTACGTTGGTGGAGGGTGGAATGTCGCGATGGCTGTGAATGGGACTCACTCCGCAGGAAGGTGGCGAGGTCATACAGCACGCGGTCATCCGAGCTGCCATCCCAGCGGCCAAGCGCCACGCCATTAAATGGTTGCAACTGAAATGCCTCGCGCTTGCTATCCACCATGATCACCTTGGACATGTCCCGATTGAGACATGAGAGGTCCTGCATATGACACAACACACACACACAGTGCACCAACCATTACAAATTTAGCTTCGTCTCCATTTGTATGAAGTCGCATCATAATAATCAGCAACAACATAACTGTTAAACAAACCAATCAAAAGCCGTGGAATTGCCATTAACTAAAAGGTTCAGTGACATTTAAAGCCAGCACACATCATGTCACTGACAGGTGGTCGGGCCTTGCTTTTCCCGAGCAGAAGGAATGGCAGACAAGCTGCCCCTAGGGAATCGCTAAACAAATACGTGCACAAAGGCATGCACACGCGCACGCATGAATTTGCCAGAATACATGCATGTACGTACAGATCCACGTGTCAGTGTACGCCTCAAAAACACACCTCCACCAAAACACATCGGCACATGCATTTCATGTACCCATGCACTTTTAAATCTGAATAGAAAATTAATTTCTTTACATCTGAATTTAGTGTTTAGTTTGTTGTCCTTCCCTCGCACCTCCAATGAGCAATTGGCTATGTACAGTGCAAAACAATTGAAACATACATACATTCCCTTGATGTCTGAATATCATGCGCGTGTTTTTACATAAAGACGTTCGTGCGCTGTACAGATGGACACCGACTTGTGCGTAAGATCACACAAAGTGGCACCCGCGTGCCACCCGAATAGCACAAAAATTCCCCGTGTAGCCTGTAACAGACTGTTTGGGCAAGTGCTGTTAGTAAGCACCTATGAAGGCCGGCACAGCACACGAGGGGGTGAGTGGCCAGCACCACGCTCGGCCGCCTTTATCTCCCCGGTGGCGATGTTTACACACCAGGTACTCATTTGAGGCTGAGTCGACCTAGGGAGGCCCGGGACCGGTTCAGATAATTGTCACTGGTATTGGCCGTTAGCAGGAATTGAACTTGGGTCGCTGTGTTCGTAGCGCAGCGTGCTAACCGCTATACCAGCGCTCCCCACCATCACACACACACACACAGCGACACATGTTTAGAAGCCACCAATTTCAGTGTGCATATAAACAGCAACACACAAGCACTTATGATGCTGGGAAAACATGCCGAACACATTGAACACAAGCACATGCACTCGAGCGAATATGTTATTACTATCACAGAAACACACACAATAATAGCATTCAGTGACAGATTCAAAAGGGGGGGGGGGGGAGAAGCTATGGAGGAGGCATTGCCCCACTCCCTTTCAACCACAAAAATTGGCATTTTATTGATATTTCCAAAAAAAATACGTTGAATTATTTGTTTTATATTAATGTATGGCCCCTTTTTAAAAAGCTTGAAATTTCGGGATCCTCCCCCGCCCCTGGGATATTTCTAGATTCGCTTCTGATACAACACCATTCATGTACACACTCCCACATACTCTCACACGCTGTACGTGCTTACACACAGGCCAGCGTGCACATACAACAGACACACATGTACACGCCCACGTGGGCAAATGCACACAAATCCAGAAGGAACGCTCTTGCGCGCAGAACTCTTTGCTGTGTCCACCACTCACACAGCAGGCATCCTCCAGGGACGCGGGGCGGCACAAAGGCTGCTCTGCCGACAGATGGTGTGGGCTAAGGCTCGCATGTCCATGCTAATATCTCTAGTGGATTTATTCTCACTTTCCCACACTAATTGTCACAGCTTGAAAACAAAACTCCACACAGCAAGGCAGGCCTGTTTTACATGCAACTCTAAAGCTGCAGACCCCCACCGCCACAGCAGCAGCACGCTGTCTTAGCGGCTGCGTGCAGGACGTGAGGGAGCCATGTTGAGAAACAAGACTTAAGCGTCCACGTAAACAGTTACGTTTATCTCAATTAAAGGTTACCAGTGAAGACGCACGGAGCAGTTGCGACTCCCAAGCACTATTAGCAATTCAAATAAAAAAAGTGGTGGAAAGTCCATGGGCCATAGTAGAATTCGGCGCTGCTAGAGGTGTCACATATTTAGTGACACTTGTTTCTGTATATGGCTAAAGTGGATCAGTCATACATATTAAATAAGCTTATTATTGAACAAAAGTATACAACTTTATGTAACGTGTCATAATATACATATGAAATTAGGTTAATTAATGCTTCACTTTTGTTGATGTATGTTGAACTTCTTTCGTGCCGTACATAGCAAACCGTCCTAATCGGAGGTGCGGGAGAAGCACAACAAACTAAACACAAAAATAAGTTTTAAAGAAATTCGTTTTCAATTTAGACTTAAAAGTGCAAAGCTTAAGTGGCTTCCTAATGTTAAGATGCTTGTAGAGTAGAGTGTAGAGTTGTCATCTCAGGTGGTACCAACAAGTTAACTGTATTGCCTGGGCCCATGGACTACAGCGACTTGAGAGTAGACTTCAAAGACTTTGAGTTGATAATCAAATGGGAAGGCAGAGGAGGGGAATGAGTGTATGATTTCATCAGTACAGAAAAAAGTACTACTTTGTGCGGAAAGGCTGGCAAGGATGCAGTTCGCATGAGCACGTCTGGTACGGAAAACTGGTTGAAGAGGCAACGGCAGGCAACCGAGAAACAACGAGATGAACGAGTGGGTGTGCCGAGTCATAATTCAGATAGACAGCTTTTGATTGGATCCCCAAAAGGAAATGTCAGCGTCGACTCTGATGCACTACTTCACACATGGAAGCTGTGCTCTTTTCCAGAGTAATGATTTGAAAAGTGAAAAGTTGCTATTTGTGAAGCACATATTTTGCATGAAAAATCTAATTACGTTTTTTGGCAGACACCCTGAGCAAAAGAGATTGTGTGAATTCCAAAATACGTTAGAAGAGAAAGAGACGGATATGTTGAGGATCATAATGTTGGGGTCATGGGTAGAAGGAATAAATTAGAAACATATAAGAAGGATATTTTGGTATTTGTACTAGAAAATTAGTTTGTGTCTTAGGTGTACGATAGATGACAATACTGTTTCAGCTCCAATGATTCATCGCTGAAAGGCCCAAAATGAGTGTGCAATGGAATCTATTACATCTGCTGCAGATTTTTGTAGCATCCAGCTTGAGCTTTGAATAAGGAAATGCAACGAAGTGCAGAATCACCAGTGTGAGTGTGAATCACATTTCTTGTTGGGGAAATGAGACGATAACCAAGAGGAAATTGGGTGGGGAAAAAATTAGAGCCCAAAAGTTTCATCAGCATCAATAAAAAATTTGCTTCAGCACGGCACCATTCTGAACAGCGGATAGAATAACCTGTCAGCAAAAAACACGAGCAATTATAGTGCAATGATGTAGCTCCACACCATTGGGGTGGATGCTTTTGAATGGAGTCCCAAGTGACAAACTCTGTTAAAAGTCAAGATTAAGAGGTCATCACGGCCAATGCTGTTAATGCCACCACACCTCATCCCTGCCGCCGCCTTCCTTCTGCTCGACCTCGCAGCTGTTGCTAAGTTGACGCCCGTTCTCCAAGGTCTGCTGTCACATCTCACCGCCTGGCTTTAGGTCTTCCCCTCGGTCACCGGCCTTTGGGTGCCACTCCGATGTCTTTCGGTAATCCTGCCCTCTCCGTAAATCTGCCCTCCTCCATCGTGCGCATATGCCCACCCATTGCAACCACATCTTCCTCAGACAATCGATATCTTTAGAAATAAAATAAGCATGAAGAAAATGTTTTTGTGTGTGTGTTTAAATATGACTAAAAGTCTTAACCCAATAAAACATTTGTGTGAAGCGGTCTTTCTTAAGGCCCTACATGGGATAATAAAATCATTTTGTCCTTAACTAAACTCCTCTAATCCTTAATCTTATTCTTCCAAATTGTTCACGGATCCCCAATAATATGCTGATGAATGATGTACTTTTGTCTAAGTAGGCTTATGCCAAAATGCATTCAGCCACAGACTATAATTGATGAGCAATCTCCACATGAATAAGTGATGAGGCGATAACATGGTGCACATTTATTTTTCAGGGATACAGCTCAATCTGTGAAGCGCACTCCAGGTAGAGATGACATGCAGTAACGATTACTTAATTCTGAAATATTACAGGGAAGTACACTTCGCCGCTTTCCCTGTGATTTATTTTCTACCTACGTGACTTTACCGAAAGAACCAAAGAGTATGGATTCCTGCAGTCACGAAAGGTTCAAATTAAGATTTTCCCTGAAGTGTTTAACCTACTCATCGTGCATTAACCATGGCTAAACACAAGCTCAGGCCATGGTGGTCAGACAGACAGGAGTGCCCATGACCTCATCTGCACACACTTTGTCCACTTGGGACATGAGACGATCTCACACGCGAGCCTGCCGAGTGATCATGTGACTCAAGAAACTAAGACTGCGGCGGTGCTCACCTCATTGCTTGGAGAACTATAACGTGAACACCACGTGAACTCATCTACCTCCTCACATGGTCAAGTTTCAGGGTAGTAATGTTGCCAGGCAGTACGCATATTGTAGAGTTTGCAATGTGGCTAGTTTAAGTCTACATTTGTACAAACTCTATGGTTAAATACAAACATACGCTGCTTGCTGTTAAATGGAGATTCAAGATCGTGTGACACATTTACTCATGTCACCATGTGAGAATGATGCAGTCCTCATCCAAATTAGGTGGAGAGCGGTGGTGCAGTGCTTTGAAACTGGTGAACTCGGTTAAATTTCTGGCCATGGCTAACAAGACATTGGACCCCTCCCCTCACCCCACCCAAAGGGCTGTAAAATACTATTAAATATTATGTAGTTTAAAAAAACCCATACATAACCAAGGACATCCATAGCAGCTCTGCAAAAAAATAAACCTCAATGAAACCTAACCAGCTTGAAACATAAGCTTTGCTTCATAATTTTTATATTTAAATTTTAATGTGCAACATTTCATAATAGTGCACAACACGTGTTAGAACAACTGCGACCATATGCAGCGGCTTTTGACAACTCTTCAGAACTACCTAGAATAATGTCATCATGTTCGTAGCGAGCTGCGAGCGTCTAACAGCTGCGAGGTGCGTTTGTGCAGGCACGCACACTACGCGCACGATACAGCACACGTGCGAGCACTCGGCATGTGATTAAAGGAACGTGTCTGCAGGGGGAATGTGGAATGCGTTAAGTGCAATTCAAATAGTTGCGTTGTCAGACGCAGAAAGAGAGAGAGAATCTGTGTTCCCATGGGTATAATTTTCCGATCCAATCCTGGTCTGGACCAGGGTGAGACTGGGGACCCGCGCACTTGTAATCGATAACCTGTCCCAGGCCCATGAAAGCAATCCTAGAGTGCTCTAGGTGGGGAGGTCAGTAACGTAACCTGCAAAGGTCACTGCCAGCCTTACCGACTGCGTTGGCATCACACTGCTCCTCGGCAAAAAGGTGCAGCCTATTTTTACCTCACAGCATGATTTTTTTTGTGTTAATATAAATCATCATGGAGGTGTAGTGTTGTCACAGCGATTCGCATGCCGGAGCTATAAACCTTGGCGACCTGAGTTTGATTATCGGCCACGGCTAAAATAAATTGGCGAGTGATATCTGAACTGGTCCCGAGTTCTTCCTTCACCTGGTGAAACACCATCCATAACTAACATTTAGGAGCAGGGAGGTGTTCATCCAGCAGTGGACTGACAAAGCGCTAACATTTATTATTCCTAAATAAACATTAACGTGAATTATCAAGGCATTAAAGACACAGACAGTTATAGATATTGTGGAGTTATCACAGTATCCTGCACCGAGGGAAAAACAAACCCCATAGGGATTGAATACGCACAAATATGCATTACACACAAATGTACAGCACTGCACGTCTCCACCATCATATTAACGCTGCCTTTAAACATAAAAAAAATGTAAACAGCTAATGTTTCAGGCAACAAGCCTTCGTCTCCGCCGAAGAAAGGAAAAACATCGTGGGGTTTGTGTGTGGGAGATTGCTCACAGAAATGTCACACTTGCAACCTCACTCAAACTCAGTCGGCAGGGTTTCATCGTTTGGCCTGACTTCATAGTGATAGGCATCTTCATTTAAATGAGGCCATTATTGTGTTATGGATTCCAGTTACATTATTAAGATAAATGACGGTGGTAATTTTTGTGTAGTGCTTTTCACCCACGCCTGAAAGGTAACAAATATAATAAATAAATACAAGTTTAACCCTTGGACAATCTATTGCTGGGTTAGAATTAACTGGATAAGATAATTCTTAAGCACAATAACAAAGGAACAAGTTCACACTACCAATTAGACCATTCTTTACAGTTTCACATTTCTGCATCACAACACCAACTGGGCTTGGCTTCCAGCAGCAACTTTTAATTACGCTGTGTGAAACTCTCGCGCATCAGCTGAAAGCAAATCGATTCGGAATTTTCACCACCACAGGCCGAGCAAGCGTACAAAATACGGACCCCACTTCACTTGTAATAGACAATGCAGCGGTGGCTAGGCAAAGCATTGCCACATCCTAACACATACCACAGCACCATCTAGTGGAAAATTGTTCCAAACGACCTCATAAAACAATCGGTAATTTTTAAATACATTTTCAGCACAAAAGCCGATAAGCAAATCACCCAGAATGTGCCACATCTCGAATACGATGGGATTCTTCGTGCAGTAATTGGTAATCAGGCCGAGACCATCAACTTGCTATACCGGAGAACCTAGTTGTGCCATTGGGAGGCGGTCCAGATAAGATTCCAGGATCTCGGTGGTGCCGCCTGCATGTTCTGACACTGTTTCCCACCTGAGCTGCCCCACGCACGCCTCACCTTCACATGCTGGCCCTGCAGGTAGCGTGTGGCGTCCCGGAAGAGCCGATACATTATGTACCCCTGAGGGTCGATGCTGTCCACCAGCGGAAACGCGGTCTGTATGCAATCACAGTACCACCACGCAGAGTGGATATATCATCAAATAAATGTTGGTATCTTTTCATGTATTATTTTATGATATTAATGGTAACACACATCATTCATGAAAAATACAGAATAGGAACTGAATAGTGTGCAAAGAGACACATTAAGTGACCAAGTGATGGAGAGGATGGGTCTACAGTTGCACACACACCTACTACTGGTGTTGACATGAACGTGGACAGGCCTTCACCTCCCAGTGGAAGGCAAAACGCTGATAATAATGACAATGTTTGCATGGGAAGACTTTGTCTCACGATAGTAGCTGCTTTGATGGCCATGGAAAAGCAATAAGTTGCTGTATCATTTGTACATCCTCATTTGACCAGACCTATTCAGAGTAAGCTAGCTTTAACAAAATTATGTTGTCTGAGATAGACTAACTAAATAAAATGAATATGGGTTTCCTTGGACAGACTGAATTAAGACGTGTTATATAAAATGTGTGCTGAGATTCCTTAAGAGACTTAGCTGAATAACAACGGTAGAACTATTGCCTGTGAATGTACAATTAGAAAGAGCATGGCAACATTATGGATTTTTCTTCCATGGAATTATTTTTAAACAAGTGGAATGCTGCCGTGCCGTAATTAATGGTTTGCACACTGGACTTGCGATCTGGTTCTCCTGGTGCGACAGATACAAAATGGTGCAAGTTGCTTAAATTCCCCTCCGCCACTCCCAATCTCTGTCCACCCAGCAGAATAAATGAGCACACTACAGTTATTCGGTAGCTCGCGTGTGGCAAAGTGTGGGGAACGGTGATGTAGCGGTTAGCACGCTGCGTGACGAATCCGGCGGCCAGAATTAGATTCCTGCTCGCGGCCAACACCAGTGAAGGTTATCTGAACCGGTCCTGGGCCTCTCTTAGGTCGATTCAGCATCAAATGAATACCTAGTGCGGTGTGTAAACATCGCCACTTGGGAGACAAAGGCAGCCAGGCGTGGTGTTGGCCACCCACCCCATGTGCCGTGCCGGCCTTTATAGGTGCTCGCTAACAGCACTTGTCCCAAATCTTTTAAGGCTATACGGGGGATCTTTGTATTGCCATCTCTTCCTAAGACATCTGGCCAGCGTATGGATGAGCATGGACAAAATACCGTCTAGAGGGGCTCTCCAGAGCTCCTCCAATGGGAGGCCTTTCCGCCGCCAGCAGTGGCATTAGCAAACAATTACGGGGCTGCACCTGTTCCTAAAATATAGGTGGAGATTGTAAAGCAGTGGGTCATGCATACCAAGCCTGTTTCCGAGGTGAAGACGACGATCTCGAACAGCTGGCCCACCTGCTGGAGCAGATAGTCGATGCCAGGACGCTTCTTAAAACGCCACCCTGTGCTCAACTACAGGCAAAAGGCAACCGCATAGACGACACGTCAGGAAAGGTTAACGGTTTACATTTATTGTATTAAACATCGCCATGTCCACATAACAGTTATACGACTAAATAATGCACTATTTAGGAGGACACACGTTAAACGCATAGGATGTGACCTATGGCAGAAAAACGGATATCGTTCAGGGTCCACGTAACCCACGGGTAACAAAGCATAAACCTTGAACTATGCATGGTGTTAATCTGCAATGGTGAATTAACGTCCTTTGTGTCCTGATTAATTTATTGATTGGCGGTAGGCTGAGTGCCTGAACATGCATTTATTTGCACGAACGTCTATTTGATCACAAGCATACAAATGTGTGTGTGTGTGTGTGCGGCTGGCTGGGCATGTGACCATGTGCATGCTCGCGTCCCATACCGACCACTCCGGGTGCAGCAGCACATCGGTCAGCTCGATGACGAGCGTGTAAGGGGGCTGGTAGTACGGCTCGCGGAGGGGGTCCGGCAGCAGCTTCTGGCTTGTCGGCTCAATGATCATCTGGGTAAAAAAAAAAAATTCTCGTCAGTCATATACGATCATATCGATCCTCATTTGATGACGATTATTTGGTATCCCATTAGTAAAAAGCTCCCAGCATGTGGAGCGAAGTATCAAACATTGTGCCGAACAACACGCGTTGCATGCCGAAAGCACAAAGCACACAAGCAATATCCTGAAGCAGAACATTAGTGCTGGTTAAAATAACTTATGCTAATTTTATTAGCAGCTTTGATCCTTACCTGTGTATCGATAGTTCCATGTTAAGTTGCCATTGTAATGAGGGAATACTGTGTGATGTTATCTTGGTGTGGTCTGGGACTGTTTTTGTTGTTGTCGTTTTTGCTGCCTTGCCCAATCTTGATCAATCTGACTTACGTAATTAATTATTTCTATTTAGTGACTCGCTTACCTTTTTCTCTATTTTGCACTCCTATTGTTTTTAGCATCTTCTGTTGTTGCAACTTTCTGACCCGCCCATAGCGGACATCTGTGAAAAATAGCTTTGTAGCTCATTGGATTCCTCCAGGATAAATAAATATTCTCATTCTGAAATCGCAGAGCTGGTATCCCATATTCAAGGGTAGCATACATTTTAAAAAGCACAAGAGGAAATCTCCAAATGTTGGAACACAGCATGCATGCAATCACATGCAAAAGGAAATGATTCAATAATTGGGGGCACCAATTCTTGAATCATGTAATCTGGAGCACACCGCAGAGGTTAGAGATAAAATCTGCTAAGATGTTTTTTTTGCGGCATAGCGGTGCGCCGTGCACTATGGGAGGAAAGAGCCATGTGATTCCATTCATCCGCGAAAAAATGTGTCTATTTCAAAGGAAGCGTGCGGTGTGTGACTCACAGCTAAATAAGCAGAATTCTAAGTTATGAGTTTTATATGATCCAAATTGCACAAATCCACAATATTGGTCCACATTAAATGATTGTACATAATGTTAGACTTTATATCCAAGCCAATCCTCATGAAAAAATGAAGCGTGAATCTTCGAATGCGATTTGGAACAATTATACAAAGTTATAAATCACATTAATCCAAATGCCAGTATTATAAATATTGTTTTTGTGAATTCCTGCAGAATTTGAGATGGAATTCCCAAGTGGTGAGATGTTAACTACCTCGCCTGGTATACAGGAGGTTGTGGGTTCGATCCCAACCCTGATGTCTGTATATTTTGAGTTTGTATGTTCTCCCTGTGGTCGAATGGATTTCTCTCAGGGGTCCTCCACAGTTTTCTCCTCCACATTTAGAACATGCGCTATAGTATTGGCTGCTATAAATTTCCACTTGATAGGCCACTTAATTGGGCTATCATTTGTGGCCAGGTCGTTTCTGAAAAAGAGCTATGTAGCTTAGTGGGCCTTACCTGGTAAAATAAAAAAAATTATATTTAGGGATGACAGGGTGGCTACAACTTAGACAAAAGTCTGTGGTAGCAGAGCGCCACCTATTGAAATAGTTTGCACAGTGTGAATGAGCATTCGGTTTTGAGAAATATTTTGTGGGCAATCAAGACATACTGCCATCAATATGGGCGAAAGACTAGAATTAAACTGCTGCTGCAAGTAAAAATCACTAAGAAAAAGGCGTCACTGTACTTACATTCGCGTTTTAAGGTGAGGCTATCTTTGATGACACATTCACATTTGTTTTAAAACACGAGGGTTATACATTCAAATAACCTACGAAAGTCCCAAATTCTCACCGTTAATGTTGGCCAGTAAGTGGAGAAAGCTTATGAACAATACCAAGCTGAACTCACCTGTCTGTAGTCCTTGAAGTACTGATAAGCACGCCTCACTTGTTGTACTACAATGGGATCTGCAACACAAGACACACCATTGCCATTCCGTATGCAGGATGAGCGTACATTGTCCTGTTGATTTATATTTATGGTGGGTATTAACAACAAAATATGGAATAAGCACAAATGAATAAAAACTGTTGCAGTCGATAATATGAATTCTGACTTCCAAGATTGCGAATCTGATGTCCTGGATTTAGTTCTGATGATCAATGTACAGTAATCCCTCGCCAACCGCGGAGGTTAGGTTTCTGGAAACGGCTGCAATAGGCAAATCCACGGTTAGTAAAGTACAGGGCGTTTGGGAAATAGGGGGTTAGGGGAACCATGGCCACGGTTGGCAAGTCCGCGGTTGGCGAGGGATTGCTGTAGTTTCAAATGAGACGTCAAATCTAATTCCTAAACTTGGCTGAGAAAATTGTCCTTCAATTTACCCATGGTGAGCTGAAACAATAATAATTGGCAAGTTAAACGCTCAAACACGAGAAGATTGATTTGATTGGTTGTGTTGGATGGTGGAGGGTAATAACGACACAGATTTTTTTTTGGTACAATAATTGTGGCCTAACCCAAAAATGTATTATGAATCATGGGCAAAAATGCAAACTGGAAAACACCATTTGGCTACGTTGATGTAAATTTATGGCGTGGCAAATGAAAACATTATTTTCTAATATCAGAGATATGTACAGATTACATCACAAGCAGTACTTTTCATAACAAAAAGGTGAAAATAAAGTGACTCCTATTCTTCTTTCGTATGGCGGGGGAGTTGACCGGCAATGTCCATGTGGAGGCTGGTGAACTAGTCAACAGCTTCAAGAGTAACAATGCTGCCCATGAATAATAGCTGAGCGCTGCCACATCATTAGCGAGTACATCGCAGCCAGTGCAACCAAAGCGAGGTGAATGCAGAATGAGGCAATGACAAAACAGTGGACAACATAGTCGTCGTCAGTATATGGCCGACAGCCCATTCGTGAGGCTATGTACACATCATACAACACGATTTAAAACATGAATATTCAAAGTTCCACATAATAATATTAGCTGAAATAATGGTCTCTAAATGATAGCTTTCATCCTGTTCTAAGTGAAAAAAACGTCTTGCATTCCCATAGCATGACACACCAAAAACGTGCACCTGTAAAAATAACCAAACATGCTCTCTGACATTGCACCTGGCAATTACAAGTCATTTCTTCTTCATAGACAAATGCAGTGCACGTTCTGGTTAATTTCTGCAGGTCACGCACATGCTCCCAAATGGGTCCTTACCATTATCAAATTCATCCGGCACCTGTGGATAAAAAAAACATAAATTCACTGCTCGTGTGTTCACACTAGATTCACACGCAAAAACAGACACAATCCATGAAAACTAACACGTAAGGTCAGACAGAATCCACATCATTGACTTGACAATCCTGTAAACGTTTCTAGTACTTTATGAACAATGCCACTGGTTTACTTTGAAACTTGTCTAAAGTACAAAAATATACATAGAAACTTCAATGACAAGGAAATGTGTTAGCAATTTTTCTTGTAGTGTTTCTTAACTTGTACGAGAGATGCACATTGTATTCAGTTGAGCACACATCTTATGTGTACAGCTTAGTGATGATTTAGAAAAACGCGTTGAGTATTTGGTTACTGTACATTTCCATATGATCATTTGTGGCCAGATCGCTTCTGAAAAAGAGCGAAATAGCTGTGGGCCTTACCTGGTAAAATACAAAATAGAAATAAAGATAACACGCACCTCCTTTCCATCTTCGTCCAGTGCATTGGCCCCTGTGAGCAAGAGCAGATGCAATTACTTGGCACACTCATTCATAAAATGTTAAAGTACGATAATTATGTTTGTGTAATCGATATGGCACATAACAAACATAACTATGGAAGACAAATACACATTAGTACACAACAGTGAGTGTGATGACTCAGCCTGATTTGTGAGACAGCTTTCATCAGCATTTGGTGGAAAATTGTTAAATTTCCTTTATTTTTATGAAGTTTTGTCAACTTTTCCACAGTAAATATACGCAGACTTCCCAGTTTTCGACCAAGCCCCAACTTTACATTTCGGTATCAATTAGTTTTGGGATAACCCTTTTATATACACACTGTACACATGCAACCAACAGTAAGATTGTATCTCTAGGGCAGGGGTCAGCAAGCTAAGTAACAAGAAGCATTTTCCGAATTCGGTAAAAAAACCCTCAATATTTCAAATACCGCACTGCACTGTGGTGAATATGAGACGGTTGGTCCTTAATAAACAACGTCACGAAAGCAGTCCTTAAAGAGCCGCAGGTTGCCGACTGCTGCCCATGGTAAACTGGACTCCCATGGTAAACTGGACTCCCATGGTAAACTGGACTACCATTGTAAACTGGACTCCCATGGTAAACTGGACTCCCATGGTAAACTGGACTCCCATGGTAAACTGGACTCCCATGGTAAACCGGACTCCCATGGTAAACTGGACTCCCATGGTAAACTGGACTCCCATGGTAAACTGGACTCCCATGGTAAACCGGACTCCCATGGTAAACTGGACTCCCATGGTAAACTGGACTCCCATGGTAAACTGGACTCCCATGGTAAACCGGACTCCCATGGTAAACCGGACTCCCATGGTAAACAGGACTCCCATGGTAAACCGGACTCCCATGGTAAACCGGACTCCCATGGTAAACCGGACTCCCATGGTAAACTGGACTCCCATGGTAAACTGGACTCCCATGGTAAACCAGACTCCCATGGTAAACTGGACTCCCATGGTAAACTGGACTCCCATGGTAAACCAGACTCCCATGGTAAACCGGACTCCCATGGTAAACTGGACTCCCATGGTAAACCGGACTCCCATGGTAAACCGGACTCCCATGGTAAACCAGACTCCCATGGTAAACTGGACTCCCATGGTAAACTGGACTCCCATGGTAAACTGGACTCCCATGGTAAACTGGACTCCCATGGTAAACTGGACTCCCATGGTAAACTGGACTCCCATGGTAAACCAGACTCCCATGGTAAACTGGACTCCCATGGTAAACTGGACTCCCATGGTAAACCAGACTCCCATGGTAAACCAGACTCCCATGGTAAACTGGACTCCCATGGTGAGGGGTCAGCAGTCTTTCACAGAAGAGCCAGGAATGCATTGTGTTGTAAAAGCGGGGACCGCCTGCACTACGTGTTAACAAGTGTAATAAACCAAATAAAGTTAAATTTCGATTGAAAGCTTTCGTGACTGCAGGGATTCATCTTCTTGGTTCTTTCGGTAAAGTCACGTAGAAGGGAAGTAATAAAATAATAAAAATAAAACATAATAAAACAATTCTCACGACGTTTCGGCCACAACGCAAGCAGCCGTCCTCAGGTGAAAACCAGGTCCGTCGAGAATGAAACAGCTGTTTCATTCAGACTCTGTCGCCTCGACGGACCTGGTTTTCACCTGAGGACGGCTGCTTGCGTTGTGGCCGAAACGTCGTGAGAATAGTTTTATTTTTATTATTTTATTACTTCCCTTCTACGTGACTTTACCGAAAGAACCAAGAAGATGAATAAAGTTAATTCAGTTTTGTCAAGAAACGGCTGCCCGCAAGGGGGCAGCCAAATAGCCGCATGAGGCTCCGGAGCCGCAGGTTGCCGAGCCCTGCTCTAAGGGCAGTGGTAGGGTAGGGCTCCAGTGTGAAGAGGCGACAGGCCGCCCATGGGTCGTCCAGTCTCAGCTGATGCGTGCAGGTGGATGATTGATACTTGAGGATTGCGAAGACGAAACGTTTGGATGCTGTCAGACCGGTTCCTACTGGGACACAGCATGGATATCATGTGCCCATCTTGCGCATGAATTGGAAGGGGGTTTCCCCGCCTTCGGGAGGTGGGAGCACGCTATTTGTAAGTGAACCCATGAAAGTTCTAAAATTAAGATTGAACCACTTCTACGGGGAAGTTTTAAACGTATCTTTTTTTTCTCTCTCTCTGACTACTTGTTCTCTCTGCCTGTGTCCTCTCTTTGGAATGTTCACACTTAAATTCTAACTTAGCAATCTTTGAAATACGTAATCAACCAGGCTATGCGTTAATTGTGTGTTGACCGACCCTCTGTGTTGTATTACATTACATTTCGATATTTTACTAGGTTATTTAATTTTAGTGTGTCCTTCTCCTGATTTTCAGGCTTGCTTGCCGTGTCATCGCACTTGCAGCACCACGTTTTGTTGTCCACTCATTGATATGCTAATTTTTTCTCTAACCCCCCTCCCTCTCTCTGCGTCCGCCCTCCTCTGTCTATTTAAGGCCACCCCACAGAGACGACCACCTCTCTCTGTTACCTGTGTTGCTCTCTCTATGTATCTTGGTGATATCTGTCTGCTAATATGTCTGTCTATAGTTTTCTGGTTAGATTTTATGTCGCTATTTCATTATACCTGATGATGATTGCTTGTGTTGCAATCGAAACGTCATATTCTATTATTTAATTTAATTTATTATTTTATCTTTAGACGTGACTTAACCGAAAGAAACAAATAATAATACCTGCAGTCACGAAAGTTCTAAAATTAAGATTGAACCCATGTAATGAACTACAAGGACGTGGCTGATTACAAATTCTAGTCGGCCAGATTAACTTAATTGACCAATCATCCCAGCTCGAGTGTGGAGTTTAAACGCCACGGGAGGATTCTCAGGAGACCCCACCGTGACCTTGAGAACACGTGGAGCACGTGACCTCACGCAGCTGCCCGCCCGGCCTGTCACACGCACGTGGCGGGGGGGGGGGCTGTCGTGCACGGGCGCCAACCCTCACGCCCTGAGATTTACGACCACCCGAGAGACATGACGTCATAGCGCGCCGGTGACGTTACTCGCGTTATCAAACACGCCAGTGACGTCACCGCGACGGGCCACGCGGCGTCGTCATGTCGACGAACTCGACAGTGACACTGGGAGTCGTCTTTTTTGTTGTTGTATAAATGGGGGGGGGGGGGGGGGGGGAATTAGACTCTTGGCGTGGCACAGGGGCACGAGCCGCCGGCTCTCGAGCTACCGCACCCCGCGGGTTCCCTCACGGCCCGGGTCTGCCTCACGTCAAGGGGTCGTCAAGGGGTCTCCCGCCCCCGAGAGGCCGTCTCTACCCCAACCACAGGCCAAGCGCACCCTGCACCCCGACTCCTCACGACCCGTGGCCCGATCCCGGCCGGGTGCATCTTTACAGACTGCCCTCTTCATCCCGTGCCCTGACATCCGGGGGCTCCCACCACCCCCGGCCCTCATCCCCTCCCCATGTCTGGATCCCCTCCAAACCCGGACCACCTCCACGCCCGGTACCCTTCACCCCCACGAGGACGCCTCCACCAGCCCCCGGAACTCCTTCAGAGACCCTCCCCACTCCTCTGCACGAGTAACCCACCGCCTCCCGGCTTCCAGCCTCGGCTCCCCGCCGGACCCCCTCCGTACCGAAGACGTAGACGCCGGAGACGCCCCCGCAGAGCGCCAGGGCGCCCGCGAGGCGCAGCGCGAACCCGCGGGCCCGCTGCCGCCGCCTCCGCGTCTCCTCCTCCTCCTGCTGCTGCTGTTGCTGCTGCTGCTGCGGCCCCGGGACAGCGGCGGCCGCGGCTGCTGCTCCCGCCAGCGTGGTGGCCCCGGTGCCCGGCGACGACGGGGCCGCACTGCTCCACGGGCGGCGATGGGACCCCGGGACCCCCAGGCGGGAGCAGAGCGGGGCCGCGAGACGCGAGGGGAGCGGGTGGTAGAGGGGAAGAGAGGGGAGAGCGGCGGCGGTGGTGGCGGCGGTGGCGGCGGCGCGGACGCGCGAGCACATGGGGCGCACGAGCGCGGCCATGGCAGCGCGCGGGGCTCCTCCTCTCGCTTGGGACGGGGCGGGGATGGGGGCGTCACCGTCCAGACTCCTCATGGGGGGCGTGGTCACGTGCAGGGCTCCTCATGGGGGGCGTGGTCACGTGCAGGGATGCTCATGGGGGGCGTGGTCACGTGCAGGGATCATCTGGGGGGCGTGGTCACGTGCAGGGATCATCTGGGGGGCGTGGTCACGTGCAGGGATCCTCATGGGGGGCATGGTCACGTGCAGGGATCATCTGGGGGGCGTGGTCACGTGCAGGGATGCTCATGGGGGGCGTGGTCACGTGCAGGGATCCTCATGGGGGACGTGGTCACGTGCAGGGATCCTCATGGGGGGCGTGGTCACGTGCAGGAGTCCTCATGGGGGGCGTGGTCACGTGCAGGGATCCTCATGGGGGGCGTGGTCACGTGCAGGGATCCTCATGGGGGGCGTGGTCACGTGCAGGGATCCTCATGGGGGGCGTGGTCACGTGCAGGGATCCTCATGGGGGGCGTGGTCACGTGCAGGGATCCTCATGGGGGGCGTGGTCACGTGCAGGGGTCCTCATGGGGGGCGTGGTCACGTGCAGGGATCCTCATGGGGGGCGTGGTCACGTGCAGGAGTCATCATGGGGGGCGTGGTCACGTGCAGGGATGCTCATGGGGGGCGTGGTCACGTGCAGGGGTCATCATGGGGGGCGTGGTCACGTGCAGGGATCCTCATGGGGGGCGTGGTCACGTGCAGGGGTCATCATGGGGGGCGTGGTCACGTGCAGGGATCCTCATGGGGGGGCGTGGTCACGTGCAGGAGTCCTCATGGGGGGCGTGGTCACGTGCAGGGATCCTCATGGGGGGCGTGGTCACGTGCAGGCTCCTCATGGGGGGCGTGGTCACGTGCAGGGATCTCATGGGGGGCGTGGTCACGTGCAGGGATCCTCATAGGGGGCGTGGTCACGTGCAGGGATCATCTGGGGGGCGTGGTCACGTGCAGGAGTCCTCATGGGGGGCGTGGTCACGTGCAGGGATCATCTGGGGGCGTGGTCACGTGCAGGGATGCTCATGGGGGGCGTGGTCACGTGCAGGGATCCTCATGGGGGGACGTGGTCACGTGCAGGGATCCTCATGGGGGCGTGGTCACGTGCAGGGAGTCCTCATGGGGGGCGTGGTCACGTGCAGGGATCCTCATGGGGGGCGTGGTCACGTGCAGGGATCCTCATGGGGGGCGTGGTCACGTGCAGGGATCCTCATGGGGGGCGTGGTCACGTGCAGGGATCCTCATGGGGGGCGTGGTCACGTGCAGGGATCCTCATGGGGGGCGTGGTCACGTGCAGGGGTCCTCATGGGGGGCGTGGTCACGTGCAGGGATCCTCATGGGGGGCGTGGTCACGTGCAGGAGTCATCATGGGGGGCGTGGTCACGTGCAGGGATGCTCATGGGGGGCGTGGTCACGTGCAGGGGTCCTCATGGGGGGCGTGGTCACGTGCAGGGATCCTCATGGGGGGCGTGGTCACGTGCAGGGGTCATCATGGGGGGCGTGGTCACGTGCAGGGATCCTCATGGGGGGCGTGGTCACGTGCAGGAGTCCTCATGGGGGGCGTGGTCACGTGCAGGGATCCTCATAGGGGGCGTGGTCACGTGCAGGGATGCTCATGGGGGGCGTGGTCACGTGCAGGAGTCCTCATGGGGGGCGTGGTCACGTGCAGGAGACCTCATGGGGGGCGTGGTCACGTGCAGGGATCCTCATGGGGGGCGTGGTCACGTGCAGGAGTCCTCATGGGGGGCGTGGTCACGTGCAGGGATCCTCATGGGGGGCGTGGTCACGTGCAGGGATCCTCATGGGCGGCGTGGTCACGTGCAGGAGTCCTCATGGGGGCGTGGTCACGTGCAGGGATCCTCATGGGGGGGCGTGGTCACGTGCAGGGATGCTCATGGGGGCGTGGTCACGTGCAGGAGTCCTCATGGGGGGCGTGGTCACGTGCAGGAGTCCTCATGGGGGGCGTGGTCACGTGCAGGGATCCTCATGGGCGGCGTGGTCACGTGCAGGAGTCCTCATGGGGGGCGTGGTCACGTGCAGGGATCCTCATGGGGGGCGTGGTCACGTGCAGGGATGCTCATGGGGGCGTGGTCACGTGCAGGAGTCCTCATGGGGGGCGTGGTCACGTGCAGGAGTCCTCATGGGGGGCGTGGTCACGTGCAGTGGTCCTCATGGGGGGCGTGGTCACGTGCAGGGATGCTCATGGGGGGCGTGGTCACGTGCAGGGGTCATCATGGGGGGCGTGGTCACGTGCAGGGATCCTCATGGGGGGCGTGGTCACGTGCAGGGATGCTCATGGGGGCGTGGTCACGTGCAGGAGTCCTCATGGGGGGCGTGGTCACGTGCAGGAGTCCTCATGGGGGGCGTGGTCACGTGCAGTGGTCCTCATGGGGGGCGTGGTCACGTGCAGGGATGCTCATGGGGGCGTGGTCACGTGCAGGGATCCTCCTGGCGCCGGGGGTTCGTCACGTGGTGTACAATCCAGCAGTCCAAACTCTTTAGCTCTTTCGGTAAAGTCACGTCGGTAGTAAATAATAGATGACGTCTGCTTCAGCAGTTTCCCTGCTGTGATCGTCTCACCTGATGACGGTCGCTTGTGTTGAGATCGAAACGTCGTGATCTATTATTTTCTACCTCTGCGACTTTACCGAAAGAACCAAAGGGTATGGATTCCTGCAGTCACGAAAGCTTCAAATCAAGATTGAATCCAGCAGTCGAATAATGACAGTGCAGTAGAGCCTGCAGGCCACCGGCATTTATGACTCTCATTTCTGTGTTCACGTGCAATGCAGATACAACGTCGCATATCCGACTCGCTGGGGACTGAGGTATATAGGGGCCGTCCATAAATGACGTCACGCGATTTTGGACGATTTCTGACCGCCCCCCTCGTCACACGGCGTTACAAAAAGTCAGACCCCACCTCAAATATGACGTCACAAAGCTCTGCCCACCCCCCCAACCATATTTCCATTTTTAAAATAAAACATGCTTCAAATCGCTTTAAACTATTGTCATTGTAGTGCGTATTTAATGTGGCGCTGCACTCTGATGTTGTAGGAGAAAACATTTATTAAAAAGTCTATATAATTAAGTAGAACGTGTTGTATATTTTATTTAAAGTTGCGCATTTTGATGTGACGTCACATTTCTCACCCCACCCCCCTCGTCATACATCGGCACAAATGTCTGACCCACCTCCCCCCTAGGTGCGTGACGTCATTTATGGACGGCCCCATAGGCAGACATGTCATTAGGTCAGACATGCAAACCTGTCAACCCCTTATCAGTGCCTCCCTTATTACGGACAAATTCAGACCTTATTGGTCACCCCGTGCCCAGTGCCGGATTATCGTCGTAGCAAAAGTAGCTACACGTGAACCTTAGGGCGGTCCACGCTTTCCATAGTACCCCGGCTCTCGCACAATGTCCCTGATGCAGTCATCCTTAGTCTGTCGATGGTCGGCGATGCGACAATCGACTCATCTCGACGAGCTGTACACGATGCACCACCACGGTGCGTACCGCGAACCTTCAGGGTTTCGGCGCAATCGTCCTCGCTGCGATTCGACATCGCGGAGTGTGGCACTGATTTCGGATTGATGGGTACCCCAGTCGCGGAGTGAAGTACACCCCTGGACAAAAATAGTGTCCCAGAAATACAATATTTAATTGCCTCGGCCAGTTGTATTAATTGGTACCCCGGGGTACCGCCATAAGGATCATATGCTACAAGCTATCAATTCCGGTTCAGTGATTCTGCACTTGCTCTATTACTATAGTACTATACCGCCTTAAACTTTTATGAGTCAGTGGGGAGGGGGGTGTTGACATCATTGCTCTGTGGGCTCGCGAGTCAGTGGGGAGGGGGGTGTTGACGTCATTGCTGTGTGCGCGAGTCAGTGGGGAGGGGGGGTGTGGACGTCATTGCTCTGTGGGCTCGCGAGTCAGTGGAGAGGGGGGTGTTGACGTCATCGCTCTGTGGGCTCGCGGGTCAGTGGGGAGGGGGGTGTTGACGTCATTGCTCATCCCCCATGCACAAATCATTTTCTTTTTAACTCCTCTAGACCCGGTCGATATCCCTGTACCGGTATTAGTATTATTCCTACCAGCCCACCCCGCAGGGTCCTGTTACCATGCACATGGTGTACCTATTTTCCTGCAATAGGTGAGGGTAAACACCACTGCAGTACCTCATGTCGCCAGCTCCATCTAGTGGCCCATTCGCTGTATTTAAGTGGCTTTGGGACCTATCATAACTACAGATGCCTCAGAGGGATCACAACCAAACATCACAACTACTGATGCAGTTATTGATATTTAAAAAAATATATATAAAAGCATAAAAAAATAATTACATTGACAAATTACACAATAAATACAGTACTGCACTCTTACATTTATGAAGGAGATATACAGAATATGAAAGTTGCATATTTGGCATCGTGCCACGGGCAGACGGTATAACACTAACGCTGTAGATGGTGGTGGTGTAACTTGTACAGCAAATCTAAATCCACGCGGCTTTGCACTCCGATAATTTGGCCATTCACGAGCCACAATTTCACACGTGGAAGCGTCAGGTGGGCATGGAGGCCTACTATGGGTGTGGAATTCTGACACGCACTTTGAAATAACATTCACAAACATATACCATCAAAGCAAACTCTAACCATCCCATTACAAAAGGCATACACTTTCATATGCCCGGCCATTCCATGCAACCAGCGCATCATACATGTGTAGTGTGGTGAAATACGTGGCGCACATTGTTGGCCGAGGGCAACCGAAGACAAACACGTGCACGTGTGCAACATGAAGTTGCACGTGTGCAACATGAAGTTGCACGTGTGCAACATGAAGTTGCACGGGAAGACCGCCACCTCATTAGGGGGGGGGGAAGCCGGTGCAGACCAGGTCGGCCCGGGGTTGCACGCCGACACCGGAGGTGTTGCCAGGGATATGTGAGATAAGGGGTGATTGATGGCCTGACAGGCACCAGCCTGTCTGGCCCTAAAGAGACACAAGAGAGGAGCTGGACAATCGGGAGGGGAATATAAGGACGGGCGTGAGAGCGGAGTGGGAGTTCGTGTTGCTGGAGACAAGAGAGAGAAGACGTCTCGCCGCTGCCGCTCGAGCCGGGAATGGACCTCAACCCTCACGAGTCGCCGGGCGGGTGATGGTGGATCCCCCCGCCCGGGACGGACGAGTGAGTGGGTCTGAGGGAGCGTAGGTGAGGGCAGCGGTGGAGTGTGAGAAGCTGCTGAGTGCAAGCCTCTGTGTGAGGGCTGCTGTGTGAGAAGCTGCTGTGTGAGGGCTGCTGAGTGCAAGCCTCTGTGTGAGCGCTGCTGAGTGCAAGCCTCTGTGTGAGAGCTGCTGCGTGAGAGCCTCTGTGTGAGCGCTGCTGAGTGCAAGCCTCTGTGTGAGAGCTGCTGAGTGCAAGCCTCTGTGTGAGAGCTGCTGCGTGAGAGCCTCTGTGTGAGCGCTGCTGAGTGCAAGCCTCTGTGTGAGCGCTGCTGAGTGCAAGCCTCTGTGTGAGAGCTGCTGCGTGAGAGCCTCTGTGTGAGCGCTGCTGAGTGGAAGCCTCTGTGTGAGAGCTGCTGCGTGAGCGCCTCTGTGTGAGCGCTGCTGAGTGCAAGCCTCTGTGTGAGAGCTGCTGCGTGAGAGCCTCTGTGTGAGCGCTGCTGAGTGGAAGCCTCTGTGTGAGCGCTGCTGAGTGCAAGCCTCTGTGTGAGAGCTGCTGCGTGAGAGCCTCTGTGTGAGCGCTGCTGAGTGGAAGCCTCTGTGTGAGAGCTGCTGCGTGAGCGCCTCTGTGTGAGCGCTGCTGAGTGCAAGCCTCTGTGTGAGAGCTGCTGCGTGAGAGCCTCTGTGTGAGCGCTGCTGAGTGGAAGCCTCTGTGTGAGAGCTGCTGCGTGAGAGCCTCTGTGTGAACGCTGCTGAGTGGAAGCCTCTGTGTGAGAGCTGCTGCGTGAGAGCCTCTGTGTGAGAGCTGCTGCGTGAGAGCCTCTGTGTGAGAGCTGCTGCGTGAGAGCCTCTGTGTGAGAGCTGCTGCGTGGAAGCCTCTGTGTGAGAGCTGCTGCGTGAGAGCCTCTGTGTGAGGGCTGCTGCAAGTCTCTGTGTGAGAGCTGCTGCGTGAGAGCCTCTGTGTGAGAGCTGCTGCAAGTCTCTGTGTGAGGGCTGCTGAGAGCGAAGCGTTGAGTGCGGAGCTGCTGAGAGCGAGGGCTGCTGTGTGCAGGTTAGCGAGGTGTAACGTAGATAAGAGTGGGAATTGGTTCACAGAAGTGAACGTATAGACAGTGATAGGAGTGCCTACAACTGGTGCAAGAATAGGCTAATACAAATTTAGCCCCGCCCCCCCCTCCCGATACGTTCCATTCATTGGCTACCACATTCTGATAAGCCCCCCCCCTCTCATCCCCCCTGAACTTGTATTTAAGGGCCTGCATCTTGAATCCTTGCCTCACTTGATGCAGCTAATCTGGCTGTGACGGTCCCACCTGATGACGGAGACTTGTGTTGCCTCCGAAACGTCGTGATTTTATTGTTTTATTTTTATTAATTTTAATTTCATTTTTTACCTACGTTACTTTACTGAAAGAAATAAGAGTATGTAAGCAGGTGACCTGTTACGTGTCAGTCTGAGTGATTTTCCAAGACAATACACATTTGATACAATTTATCAGAGATACACATTATGTGAATCTGCACATTTAGCAAGGACCTATTAAGGTATATGTTGAACTTGTTAAAAGGTGTAATTATATAATGCTGTAAAATGACACATATTAAATAAAAGTAAAATAAAAGATGAGACGGATTAAAACAATAGTGGCTTGAATGGGATCTACAGTACATTAAAATAATCAGTCCTTTCATTTCTACATTAAAAGTTTTTTTTATCGATATTTAATGGTCATTAAATAGGTTGTTTACATTGCGACATCCATAATCTTTGATGATTTATAATTCAAAAAATTCCTCTTTTTCTTCTTATGAAAAATTACAGCATTGCTCTCTTCTTCGGGTTGTGAGCGGAAGACAAAAATCCGCTCCTGAGTTCCGGAGGAATCCAGCATCAACGTTTCACCCTCCAGACTGGGCTCCGATGGCTTCAACTGCGATGGCTGCAGTGACATATCCGAGTTGTGCGAATGACGAGGAGAAACTAAGTTGGCTGGCTGCAGTTGTGCCTCTTTTAACGTTCTAGAGTAAATGACAAATCAAATTAGCATGCATCAAAAATTGGTTATGTGCACAAACATTTATCATATGTAGTTCGTATACACTGTGAACCTGTTTCAATTTAATTCATTGTATTCTAAAAATATTAAATCGAATTATTCCACTGTGAAGAGGTATTTATTTCTAGAATGTGACATTTCTAAAATATAATGGAGCGATGTTCACAATAAATAGATCTATCACAGTTGCCTGAGTGATCAGTGACTATAAATTCAAGTCAATATTAGTAAACAAACATAAGCACAGGAAACTATCAGCTACCAGTAAATTTGACTGCATTTCATCTTTCTAAATTCTCTATTTGTGTTTAAAAAGGACGAGGCGATTTACCTTTGCTTCATTCGTGGAGAGTTCACTTTGGCATTCTGCCTACATGAGGCAAGGAGAGAAGCTCGGACATGTTCCACCAGCCCTGCTGCCACGGGGTACGCAGCTACATCCACACCTTCTTCATGAACACCAACTGCAGAGATCCTACACACGTGTCACATCAGCCTTGAGACATAGTTACAATATTTTGTTTAACTTAAATACGATTGTTCCTTTGTATCTAAATGATTTTATTCTCACACTACAGGACCATACACAAATTGGTCAAGTATATCAGTATGCTGGCAGGCAACAGAAGATGGTATGACATTTTTTACAAAATATAAGTCCTTGGAAATATGTCTGTAAAATTACATTCTACATTGCAAATATTGTAAAGGAATCATCTTTCTTAAAATGTTTTTTGTCTTTCCCATTTGTATTCTAGATGTGAATGCAGTGCCTCGAGTGGCTGCAGGGTTTAGGTAAAACAAATGCATACAAAATATGCAACATGAAAGTAATCGATGATTACACACCTGATTGATGAATACGTCGTGACCATATGAAATAAATGAAATCAATTCATCTGCATCATTACATGTTGAACAAACACAGATAAACATTGAGGTCCATCTTGGCTGTGCCATGGTGTCGAGTAGAGATGCAGAATGTTTTAGATTGGAATTATAATGTAAAAAAGAGAAAGGATGGCATGCTTTGAACGAGCATTCAAGTATGGTACTCAATTCGTTTATTGTAAAAAAGCTAACCATATGTATTGTTCATGGAAGTGTGGTCTTAAAATCACACGATGGCGGCCGTGCCCTGCTAAACAAGCCCATCTTCATCACTGTTGGTGGGGTGAAGATGTGCACTTAAAATACTGTACAGGTACCTGTTAGGCACAGAACACGTGTTTGGGTGAACAAGCCGAAGTAATTCCTGAAGCTGCTTCATGCTATGAAGAGGCAAAAGCAAGCGAAGAGCATGCTGCACGGCATCCCTTGGAATGTCAAACTTCTCTATGAGCTGGCTCAAAAATCCATATGCCTGTAGAACAGCACGGGCAACACAAATATATTGCAGGCTTCATTAAACTTAATTTTTAAATAAATAATCTTAAGTCCTTCGTCAATCCACTTGGATGAAAGCTTCTTTAAATTGTGTTAGTCATGGGGCTTTCATTGACCCTACATCACCATGTCTCTAAATTTGGGTTGGTAAAGGGTAGGTGCAGGACAAGTTTAGATATCATTCGCCACTGTTATTAGCTGTGGCTGGGAATCAAACTCAAGTCGCCGGGTTCTCAGCGTGGTGCGCCACTGATCCCCAATTCAATTAATATGCCACTGAAAAATTAGGATATTTTCACCTGTATAGGGCTCTCAATATTTTGAAGGTCCAAACACCGTACAGGCTGGGCAGTGTTGCCATATGTCTCCAGTATGGCATGAGTAAGCATGTCCACGGCCTCCTTCCTTTCCCTGCACAGCTCCTCGCTCTCCAGCCGCTCCACAGGGAGAGAGCCCATGGCACTGGTCGTCTGCCCTTCCCCTGCACACACAGAGCCACTACACGCACTCTGCACACCCTGCTGCACCTGGCATATGCACAAAGGATGCACACATTTATTCGGCCATATTATATCACAGTTGCAATGTGACAAAGTGCTGGATTCAATAGGGCAAGGTTACACAAATAAGCAGAATAATTATGTAATTGGAATGTTACTCAGGATCAGAGGCGGTATTAAGTGTTTCTGATCATTTCACTTCAGTTAAACTGGCATGGCCGCCAGTTTTGCAGAATGTCAGCAAAATTTTAAAGTTTTAAATTCATTATGACATTGCACACTGTCGCAGATCGATGTACATGATGGATAAAAGCACACTATTGCTCAATAATGTGCTTTTATCCATCATTTGTATAGGCAGTGATAGTGTGCAGCTGGGGGCATCCCCAAAAGTGGATGATGAGTGGATGTGGTGATGCATTTGGCGTAATTCATGAGGCATTCCATCATGTCTACTCCACTACAAAATTACACCTGCATGACACTCCCAGCGGGGGTTCTGCCATGATTAATAACATTTAACTGCTGCTGGGATTGTCCTGTCATCTTTCCTTCACACCAGCTTGCTGGGTCAACAGAGCCATGTAAGAGCTTCAGTTAATCGAGCAATGCACGCACCACTGTGCCACAGTTGCACCCTCAATTAGATAAACAGTGTGTCCTCGAAACAACCTGGGTGGATATACCGTGTCTTGTGTACCATGGGAGGTTTCGTTGAGAGGGATGCTACAAATATACATTTGTGGGGGGAAAAATGAATGGCGTGCACAGCAATTGTGACTCGTTAGCCATGTTCCCATGCTGCGCAGAAACATTGTGTGCCAGGCAGTGCGAGTTCAGTACTGCACTGTAAATAACTGAAGCATTGCATTGTGGGTTTTCTGGTGGGGTCAGTCGTATTTTTTCCCTTTCATATTTTTATAAAACATATTTTAGAACATGGAAAGTAATATTAATTATATTACAAGCTCTAAGTGGGAAAAAAATGTGGTCTTCTTGGAAATAACAGGATTCTGTTAAGAAAATGGATACACAGAGGAAGCCCCACCTCTGGATTATCCTGGAGTTGCGATTATGTGCTGTACAACTAGAAGCTCAGTGAATTATACAAACGTCTCACACATTACCTGTGTATTCTGTGTGGATTTGGAGCATGCACCCCAACATTTATTCTGTCTTAGAAGGGATATGCATACGACCGCCAGTCCCACCATCACAAATGCCACCACAAATCCTACAAAATGCAGACCATGGTGTGGGGTGATCTGCACAAAGAAAACAAGTCATTACCTTTACATACTTTGCATTACAATAGCACATTGTTCTCACTGTTAAATAAGCATGTCTTTAAATGTGATTTATACACAATATCAAATGTTGCAAAAAGATCCTTAAACAAATATTCATTGACCAAATGACATGGCCACATGGTTGAAAGTGTGAAAATCCATTTTAAGTCAACAGTTACACGCAAATAAAAAAAAAATCTGTGGTGATTTTGAGCATGACATATGCATGTGTGATGGGTGGGTGATTGTACAAATGCCGATATTTCCATAAAGCAGCGAACACTCTCGAAATAAGTGTTGCATGCATACAAGCTACAGCATGTCATTACGACAAAGGAGCCTACACAAACAATGATTTGTGTAACCTTAACAATAGTTTGCCTAATATCCCATAGTCTGTGCACAAGGGGAGCAATTGCAGATCCCCTCGCTTTCATGAATGATAGAATTTTCACTTAAAGGCAAGAGAGTTCCAACATTTTCATCGCATTTGAATTTGAATGATTTTCGAGTTTCTGGCATTACAACATTTCCTTGATATTCATGTAGAACAGACACAATACCATTCTATGCATCATACATGAAACATGTTAGACAGCATTTTGGATCTCAGTTTAAAACATCACATATACATTTTGAAGGATGTCTCAGGTTAAAATATTTACCTTAAATTTGGCTACTTGCATGATGAATAGTGTTGATGTTGCAATCTCAGCTTCAGTACCAAACTAAAAAGCACACACGCTAAACTCGTTAATGACTATACAGTATGCAGAAGATGAACAATAAACACGCCTGTTGTACCATTAACCCTTTGAAGAGCGATGTGTGACATCAATAAGGCAGTGAGCCAAAGTGAAAGAGTAAGAGAAACAAAAGACGTGAAATACATTATGTTTAAGGCAGGAATAGCACTCCTATTGGAATGTTTGCCCATTGATTAAATTACCCATAGTCCTCCATGGATAGCACGTAGTAAAATTGGTTTGCGCTGAATGAACCCCAGTCTTTGTGCAATGCACTTGCCAATAGCTTGACAACTCAGCAATATTTTTTTCCACAAGCCTAATTCTGTTGATGAGAACCAAAGGTTGAAACTGGTCTAGGGTCTGCTGCTTAAGCAAATGCTTCTGAATAACACTGGTATAGAAGTCCCACAGGCTGATGGGATAAAAAATTATATATAAGTGTTACGTGAAGAGATGAACCTTTGTCTGTGTATGTTTATTTCATTAAACGACGTTTTGGATGGCGATTAGGTAAGGGCAGGAGAGGATTCGGGCTCATTTGAAAGAGCCACGTAAATGAAAGGGGTAAGGCTGAGGATGTAAATGGCAAGACCACAGCCCCTTTACAGATCAATGACAACCGTTCCCTACTCCATGCAGATGAATTTATTTGCGGCTTCACTGGCATGTCTGCCTCTTCTTTGACCGTCGTCAAGAGGTAAACAAGTGACGTGTGTGGACTCGTTTTAGTGAAATTGAGAATGTCCAGACTGCGACAGAAATGTCAGATAATCATTGGGGGGTGGGTTTAAAGCCCTTGCAAAACTACAAAAGAGGTGCCTACCTCTTTTGTAGTATGTAAATGGTGAGCAATCATTAGAAGGATTTAATTAACCAAGTTAAACTTTAGCTGCTTCATAGTTTTACAGTCATATCCGTATTTCCATTATTTTACTCCCAGCTTTATACACTACCATCACTCAGAAATTTGACGTACAGTGTTTTAATAGTGTCCCAATACTCACCCCCATAGCATTATGCCCAGGAGCCCAGGAGCCTCTATAGTATCCGCATCCCAATGCTCGGTCCGCCCTGGCTGCTTCACATTTCTCTTACACTCACCCTGATCTCATCTGTTAATCAGCTAATCCCCCGCCCCCAACCCCCCCTCCACCCCACTCCTTGGCTCCTCCCCCTTCGCTTACCCCATATAATCGCGTGTCTCTAAACAGCTCTCTTGATTCACTACAGTGATTTTGCTGTGGCCGGTTCCACCTGAAGACGGAGGCTTGTGTTGCTTCCGAAACGTCGTGATTTAATTTAGTTGTTTTCATTTATTCTATTTTATTTTTTACCTACGTGACTTTACCGAAAAAACCAGGTGCCTACCTGTGTTCTTATCACAGAAGCTGCCAGTGAAATGTTCACTCCATCCAGAGCCAAGGCAGGATCCAGAGTAGCGATATAAGACACCTCCGTCACTGAGAACACACAACAGGATAGGTATAAAACCGTAATGAATATAAAATAATGTAAGATCAACTTTACACAAAGTTCGTTATAAGATAACCTTAAGAATATTTAAATTCACGGACCATGTTATAGTTTTTCTTTAGAGATTACATGTTTTAATTCATGTAATTATTGACTGAACATTTCCTATTATAAAACATCTGATTATCCATATCAAGAAAGGGCTTTTGCTACTGGAAGCATATTTCAGGCATTCATCCCTCTCTAGAACATTGTTTAGAGGCATGTAACTCCCAAGCATGAAACCAAAATATGGAAATTCGATGTCACGATGCAATTTTGCAACATCGCACTTGCTGAAATATCTATTTGCTCAAATATTGTACTTACTGAATAGTACATCACAAAAGGTTATGACATCATGGATGCAGAGATAAAGGATCAGCAGGGGGGAAGAGAATGAAAGGGGTCAGGAGGATGCCGTTAAAACAAGATACAACCCAATTCATAATGCTTGTATATTTATGTCGTTGTGTCTCAAGGCTGCCTGAAATGAGCATTTTGAACCTTTGTTAATACAATACAAATAAAAGCTTTAAATCTATGGTCAAGCGTATCATTATGGCACTCTAATCGCATTATTTTGACGTAATTTGCATGTTTAACGCGTCAACATAGCGAAGTGACTATAAATAATATCATTATCGAGGCTTCATGCCGGTGTCGTATAGCGCAGGCCACACAGCACAGGTAAGCGTCTGCAAGACAACTTTCTACCCATAGTTTATGTCACAATTAAACAAATTCTGTATTGTCCAGACCTGAGCCCTAAATCCTAAAGCTATACTTTGACCAATACTGAAAATATTGTGGCCGGAACATAATAACGCAAGCGGCACACCACATCAAATTAATGAAAAACTATGAGCTCATCTTCTTTCTGCAAGGTCTGACTTCCATATGTAACATAACCTGCAGATCCCTTTCAGGCCTCATTTAGCATCATAATTACAATAGAACATTTTTCGTTTGAAGAATCGTTCTTACATGAGCCCACAACACTATGTGCAGTCATGACTTTATATTAAAATAAATAAAACTATGCCCTAATAATAAATTTAACCTCAGTAATGTAATTAGAACGTTACCATTTCTGTTGGAGAGGTCAATATCGAATTCCTGATAGTCCTGGCTGGCTGATGCATGTTGCTTTGGCTGCAGCAGCCTGAGTCCTCGAATGTTGTCTCGAACCTGCAGTATTCTTCCTTTATCAGGAAAGAGATCACTTCCACCGACATACATGACGGTGATAACAATCTCCAGGATATCCACGTCGGTTTTCTGTTCCACCACCTACAGAGCACACGTGATTAATGTATGGTAAATCCATGTTAAAAAATATACATAATTACTGTAGCTGGCATTATTGCCCACAAATACAATGATTGCTGGTGAAGAAAGTGAATGTAACATAACAACACTTAAACAATTACAATGTATTAGCATTCTCTAAATATACAGCCACGACAAAGATCTATACTCAGTTTGAGCTGCTCATATAAATAAAGAACATTTTTCTGAAGACCGGGGGTTATAAAACTGGTGTCTACCGGCACCTAAGTGGTTGTGAAAGATCAAGGGGTCCAAAGCAGAAAGCAAACTGTTCACGCACATACCATGGATGGGCAGGTTACTATATACACGAACTATATACTCAGAAATGTATAATTATTTGCAACCCTGCGTCAATCCACTGCTGAATGCAGGCCTCCTTAACAATAATGGTGATGGGGTTGGCCATACTTCACCACAATGGTCACTGTGTGCAAGTAACTGACCGGTTCAGGTATTAATCGCCACTGGTGTTAGCTCAGGCCAGGCATTGAACTCAGGAAAACCAGGTACATAGCAGTGCTAAACCACTATACCACCACTCCCAACGTGTTAAAAACTTTCACTCAAAAGTGGGAGAAGACTCTTCTATTATCGCTAGACACCGTTTTGTTTACAAAAGGTATTGGCAAATATAGTACTGTTCACTGAATTGTCTGTACAGTATATATATAAAAATACACATTGTGAATCAAATTTACAACAAAAATAAAAGTGGTGGTGAATGCGTTACTGTAATTGAGTCACAAAATAACGAAAGTAAGAATTAAACATTACACGCACACACTCACCCTCCCACACTTGCTGATGACAACCTCGAGGTTTGCGGATACAGGAAGCAGCTCCTTCGGAGTTGCTGTCCAATCCAGCATCTGAACCTTGACAACATATTGCAATGATTCAAGCACATTCAACGTGTAACACACATGGTAAAACCGTTTTGTAACCCAATGGCTTTACATACACTATATTTTTGCACAAAACACTTTTAACGTGTAGTAACTGCAATAACTGCATGCGAGGTAATATTTAATGTGCTGTATTATACCACGAATTTACATCAATAGTGTAAAAAAATGTCATTCCACCAAAAATTAGAAAAGTTTTTTTTATTTGTCTGTCTACATTTCGTGAGATTATATTATACAGGGGTGAAGGTCAGGGCTGGAAATGGGAAGAAATTACTCGGGGAACTCATAAATGATTCCCCCCCACGAGATTTGACACTCAATCTGAGGAGGAGCTTTGCACCGTGTGTGGGTCTCTTTGCGTGCCTGTGGGTCTCCGAGCGTGTCTGTGGGTATCTTTGTTAGTCTAGGGGTCTACCTGCGAGTCAAATAACAAAATTAAACCTTGATTATTTCCAGAACGCAGTCCAGGTTCAAATGTTCACTCCGACCACGGCGTTCCGGCCCATTCCCACTACTGGAGAAGGCAGATATTAGCCTCTGATGCTTAACTGAACCGCGTGTTTTGTGATTTACCTCATCAAGCATGACTCTTGGAGATATCCACAAGTCGGAGTGCATTTGAGGTGTCGTCACCGCTTCCACATCCATGTGTCCTGCTGACGATGTGTTTGACACGTTCCACTGCAAAACTGTTCAGAGAATGTACACTTTAGAAAACACATGACCATTTAAAATGTTCAGATGTGAGCCACCATACACAGGTTTTTTTTCCCCCTCACTTTATGCGGTAGATGCGTTCCAAGAAAAGTGGCGCACGAAGCGACACAGCACGAGACAGCTGCTTGCCGAGTAGCGCAAACAGCACACACACAGCACACACACAGCCCACACACAGCACACACACAGCACACACACACAGCACACAAACAGCACACACACAGTACACACACAGCACACACACACACAATGTTGTCCCACGTCCGACCGCATAGCCGCATGTGAGCAAATTCAAAACGCACGTGGCGAATTTTGGGTAGAAATAAGTTAGCTGCATTTTCGCGAAGTCGCACAAACCGAACACGCGTAGAAGCGAGGGAGACCTGAATGTCAAAATATTACACCGATTCACGTTCTAGAGCAGGGGTCCTCAAACTTTTTAAACAGGGGGCCAGTTCACTGTCCCTCAGACCGTTGGAGGGCCGGACTATAGTAAAAAAAAACTATGAACAAATTCCTATGCACACTGCATATATCTTATTTTGAAGTGAAGAAACAAAACGGGAAAAATACAATATTTAAAATGAAGAACAAGTAAAGTTAAATCAACAAACTTGCCAGTATTTCAATGGGAACTATGGGCCTGCTTTTGGCTAATGAGATGGTCAATGTCCGGTTCCATATTTGTCACTGCTAATCGTAACAAGTGATGCAAGTGTGCATCCGTTAGTCTAGATCTGGTTGGAGATTTCAAATGTTTCATTCTGGAAAAAGTCTGTTCACAGACTTGTGCTGCCAAAGATGGTTGCCATTTTGAGTGCATGGTTCCTGAGATGAGGATATGTCTCAGAGGAGAGAGATGCATAGAAATTATGAAGGCTGCTTGACTTGAATGCGTTTTTCAGAGAGTCACAATTCTGCAGTTCAGCCAGTTCCATTTGGTAAATTGTATCCACATTTTCAATGTCAATAGAAAATGGGTTACGGAAAAGCTGTATGTCCTGTTCATGGAGATGAAGCTCTTTAAATCTACATTGGAACTCCTTTTGCAATTTTTCCAGTGAATCCACACATGTTTTGTTTGGGAATGCAACCAATGGTTTTTCCGCTAACAGATTTTGAGTTGTGGGGAGATGGCAGAAGTTTTCCTCCTTCACTTGTTTGATGAGGAGGCCTAATTTTACTTCAAATGCTTTGACATGTGATTGCATATCACAGATGAGCTTCCCCTTTCCTTGAAGTTGCACATTGAAACTGTTGAGTAGCTCTGTTACATCTGTCAGAAAGGCAAGGTGCCATTTCCATTCTGCATCATTGAGCTCTGGTACTTCTTTGTTTTTTGAAAGCAGAAAAGCTGTAATCTGTGGAAGTAAGTCATAGAAACGTTTCAAAACTCTCCCTCGACTCAGCCAACGGACTTGTGTGTGGTACAGAACATCTTCATAGTCAACATTTAGCTCCGACAGAAATTCCTGAACTTGTCTGTGGTTTAGTGCATGACCTCTAATGAAGTTAACACAAGATACCACAATTTTCATAACAGAGTCCCACTTCAGTGATTTACTACACAGCGCTTGTTGGTGGATGAGGCAGTATATGGCTATTGGATGAGAATGGTTATGTTTGTCCATCTCTTGGTTAATGCGAGCAATTACTCATTTCTTAGACCCCACCATGCTAGGAGCACCATCAGTTGTCACACTGGCTAGTTTAGCCCAGTTCAGCTCCAAACCATTCACAGTTTGGCAAACCTTTTCATAGATATCCTCTCCTGTAGTTGTTCCTTTGATGCTTTGCAGTGCAGCAAGCTCTTCTGTGACTTCGAAATAGTCATTCGTCCCATGAATAAAAATTAAAAGTTGTGCAGAATCACGAACATCATTGCTTTCGTCGAGTGCCAAGGAAAAATAGGAAAGTTTTTTTGTGGAGTTTTGCAAATGCTGATGCAAATTGTCTCCCATTTCTTCAATCCTCCGTGTAATTGTAGGTCCTGAAAGACTCACTGTACTAAACAAATCGGCCTTCTCTGGACACATCTCTTTGGCAACAGAAAGAAGGCATTCTTTAACAAATTCTCCCTCCACGGATGGTCTGCCAGTGCACGCTATTAGCTTGGCAACTTGAAAACTTGCTCGCAGTGATGAAATATTTAGCTGCTTCTGCTTCACAAAAGTATTTTGCTGAGTTGTTAATGTATTTTTCAGTTTTAATATTTTATGTTTTCTCACTTCTCCGACCAAACAATCATATTTATCTTTATGTTGAGTTTCATAGTGTCGACGTAAATTGTATTCTTTGAACACAGACACTATATTCTGGCATATCAGACACACAGCTCTTTCCTTGTACTGCATGAAAAAGTAATCATAAGTCCACTGTTCTTTGAATATCCTACACTCCGAGTCAATTTTTCTCTTTCTTGACATCATTGTTTCCTAGGGAGTCAAAATTGCTATTAGTAAAATACCAATATATATACAGCGCTACAAAAACAATATACCTGCAATAACTTTGCCCACACAGAGACATACAAACTGCACTGCCCATCAATGCAGTCTGATTGGGGGAACTCTGCTTTTACCCCAGGCTCACACTGGTGCGGGTGCCATTAAAAAGTGAATTACATCTGCAGTTTTGTTCACAGATCGCAGTGCGGTGGGCCCAATGAGTGCCCACCGCCGCAGCTCAATCAGTGCTCACCAGCGCAGCCCAATCAGTGCTCGCCAGCGCAGCTCAATCAGTGCTCATCAGCGCAGCCAAATCAGTGCTCGCCACCGCAGCCCAATCAGTGCCCACCAGCGCAGCCCAATCAGTGCTCATCAGCGCAGCCAAATCAGTGCTCGCCACCGCAGCCCAATCAGTGCTCGCCAGCGCAGCTCAATCAGTGCTCATCAGCGCAGCCAAATCAGTGCTCGCCACCGCAGCCCAATCAGTGCCCACCAGCGCAGCCCAATCAGTGCTCATCAGCGCAGCCAAATCAGTGCTCGCCACCGCAGCCCAATCAGTGCTCACCAGCGCAGCCCAATGAGTGCTCACCAGCGCAGCCCAATTAGTGCTCACCAGCGCAGCCCAATTAGTGCTCACAAGCGCAGCCCAATTAGTGCTCACAAGCGCAGCCCAATTAGTGACCATGGGCCGGATAAATGTCCTCAGCGGGCCGCATGTGGCCCGCGGGCCGTAGTTTGAGGACCCCTGTTCTAGAGTCTAGAAGCTATGTATACTAATCAAGGAAATCAATATCAACAATATCAAGGTGCCCTTTCTGATCATCTTCGATCAGCACGGTTAGCTACATGTGGTGCAAAATAAGTTCAACATTACGTACATACATGGTGTGGTGATTCTCTCCTAATTTACAACCTTAATCTAGTAGTAAAAACTCCATACAGCATTTCTGATCGTGGCAGTGAGTCTGTCCATAGTGAAACCACTGTTGACTTCCAACAAGTTCCAGCGTTTCTTGTGATCATGAATATTAATTAAATACAGATTCACTTATAACCTGAAATCTCACCTCTTGACGAACAAAATGCAGAGTGAAGTAGCAGGAGCAGGACGGATGGGATTGCTTGTGGGATGTTCATACCGAGCCCAGCTCACCAACATTGAGGAACTTCAGTGGCAGTTGCAGCAGCAAGCAGACTGCAGCCATCATCTTCAGAGTGCAGAACATCACCTTTCAGGCCATGGTCCAATGTCGGATGTTTACCCTAAAATATGATTTCGAATGAGAAAAAAAAACGCAAGAAGCAATCGTTGATGACGACCGTTCAAAAAACAATGACGAATAGCCCAATATTAGCACACACGCAAAAAGACAAAACAGTGGTGCTTTGGAAACGATTGCGTAGGAAGTACATTACACGAAGGCGTCACATCAAGGCCGTAATTATAATATATATTGGGGGGGACACATCCCCCCCCCAATGTTCAAATATGATCAAAATGTCCCCCCCAATATACTGCTATCATAAATATTAAAAAATAATAATAGCTATGCTATGTAAATAAAAACAGCTAAACCTTGGCCACAATATCTGGACTTGTCTTCATATAACAATTAATAGATTTCTGTTTATATTATTGTGGTTATGGTTGTACTTTATTAATCTCTAATCTCTGCCATTACATACAATGAAACAAGAACAGGTAAAAAAAGAAAAAACAGAGCAATGTAATACAATGCACTATTAAACATTGTAAAAAAAAAAGTTAATCCTATGTGTTAGTGATTTAAAAAATATTTTAGGCAGGAAATTCGTTTTCAAATTTAGATTTTTTTTCTAGAGGGGGGACCCCCAGACCCCCTGGAATTTAGTCTCCCCCAATGTTGACTCCATGGCTACGGCCTTGCGTCACAACATTAAACAGTGGTACTTTATAAAACGACTGTGAAGAAGTACATTACATACTCTTTGGTTCTTTCGGTAAAAATAGAAATAAAAAATAAATGAAAGTAAATTAAATCACGACGTTTCGATTGCAACACAATCAATCATCATCAGGTGTGAAAATCACAGCTAGAAATGTTTTAAACTTTACTTAAGTAAAACAAATGTTTTACTTTACTTTAGTAAACATTTTCGAGCTGCGATTTTTTTATTTTTTACCTACGTGACTTTACCGAAAGAACCAAAGCGTATGGATCCTTGCAGTCACGAAAACTTCAAATCTAGAAGTACATTCCACTACAGTGTCAAAAAGGGAGCTAGCTTAAAGTTGGCTGGAGGAAATATACCATCATCCAGCGGTGGATTGGCCATGGGTGATGATAACGAACCATGACCACGGCTCCGACATCTCAATAACAATCGTGACCTCCGCTTGAGAGGCGGGTGGCGTGGCACGCGGAGGGCCTTGCGCCATGACCCCGGCGACCCGAGGTCAATTCCCTTCCCACGGCTGACATCAGTGGCGGGTCCCTGGGTCCTCGATGCCGTCCCCTCCTCCCTCGCCCCCAACTCCATTCAACCGACCCTCAATGACCACCGTGGTGAAGTATGGGTCCCCCCCCCCCCCCACACAAACGATGAGCGGCAAGGCGTGGGGAGGCGTTCATCCAGCAGTGGATTAGCGCGGCAGGGGAAGCTCAGCAAGAGCCTGAGAATTAGAACTCCGAACTCCGTGGCCGCTTAAAGTTGCTGTGCATGAGTCACAGCGGGGACCTTCACCAAAACATCGCTCTTCAAAGCCACGACCAGATTATTAACTCTTAATTGTAAGTGTAAAGTGGGGTGGCTTTTTGTCGCTGTATTTAAATCATTAGCACGCAACCGCTCAAAACTTCCGAGGGTGGATGTCGCCGAGCTGTTTGTGTGTCGGTGGGGACGGGGGGGGGGGCAATCTGTGAATGTTTCCTGGGCAAGGGATCTTACCGAGCAGCAGGAGGAGGCTGAAGGTGGCGACGAGGGAGGAGCCCGTGATCATGGGGAGCGGGAGGATGGAGCTGATGCGATGTTCACCGCGAGGAGTTCTTCAGGCGGCGATGTCAGATCGGGGAGGGTAGCAACATTCCTTTCCGTGCGGACGTGCCGAGAAGTTGAGGCTCTCTTTGTTCAGCAAAGTGGCGAATGTTGCGCCTCTAGCGGCTGCACGTGTCCAAGACACCCCCCTCGTACTGATATCTTGCGTTACAGGGACACCCAAAAGCCAGGACCGCTCACGGTTATTGTGTATTACATTTATAAGGACAAATCACATGGGGTTGTTTATTCATGTTACAATTAATGAAACGGACTGCAATCAAACTGTACTGTAATGCACGAATACATTTTCTTTGGAAATAAATTCAGGACGGTGTCAACATTTTCAGGTGTAATATTTTAACGTTCATAAATTGTTTGGTCTCAATCGATTATATTTAATATTTTCTGAAAAGGAAAACGCATGTTCGTGACAAGTAAAATGTTAACTTAAAAACAGTGGCAATGTTCAAATGCCAGTGTTAAAAACACGTTCCTTCGGAGTGAGCAGGTAGGAACTTGGTTGGACAGCGCATTCGTGCACGACAGACAAATAATCCCTGGTGGGCAGTGTGGAACCTGTTGTTCCTACCTGTATAAATGAATTAACCCCATGTGTCCCGATTTTTGGGCCATCCTGTATAGAACTGTCGAACTCAGGGACTTTGATCTTAGGTGGTGCTTGCCTTTGACATCTGACAGTTCAGCAGCACCAGTATCACCCGTCTGTACAGATGTATGAAGGCGATGTACTCCATTGTCTGCTGGTCTATTTTGTGGTCTATATTCTCCACGAGGACCCCAATTATGTTAAATAAGTTTGCGTCAAACGAGTACTCGTGTCTCAACGGCATCTGGCCATTCGGCAGCTTTGACTCGAGCAAGCTGGACTCCTGCTGATGATGCACTGTCAAACGCAGTCAAGTTCTTGGACAGTCATACTATGCCCATCTCCCATTTAAAACATTTGTGAGAAATAATAATTCCAATTTTACCCTTGCATACTTAAAAAAACCATGGTGCTGTATACTAAAATAGCTAAATTACGAATTAGGCTATACTGAATTTCATTCTTTAAAAAAGGCATCCATATATTTTCCAACACATTCCCATATAGTTCCAATTAAAGTACTCACTCGAGTTAAAAAGAAGCACTGCGTATGAAACCAACCCACCATTTGAAAAGGAATATTTATTGAACACCATCATAAAAGCACTCAAATTCACACACTTTACACAAACATTTTACACATTTCATTTTAGCTTAAACATTTACTAATCCTGTTTATGAAAAGGCTTAAAATGGAATTTCACTCCGTATTTCAGTTAAATCAGTACAAGCGTGTAGGTTAAAACACAAAGATGCATCACAAAAGTAAATAATGTTAACATATCATCCAATGACATTTAACAATTGGAACGTTCGATAAATAATGTATATTTTAATATCTTAAATAAAAAATGCCAAACAAAAATGTTTGACACGTGGTGTCTACTTGTATCTTTCAAGTGAATTTCTATGGCATGACACTTTCCATTTGCTATATAAGTTAATTGTACAAATCACATGTGGTTGGTCATTCAAGACAAGATCCACAATGGTGCACTATTCATAGAGAGACGGCAGGCAGAAAGAGTTGCCTGCAAAGTGCAGGTGGCAGAAATCGCGACCCACGAGGGCCTTCTTGCGGCAGGGCAAGCCGGAGCGTGTGATGGCCCCACAGGGCCCTCGAGGCAACAGAGAGGACGACCTATGAAGCAGCACAGCAGTTTAAAAGTCAAAGTCAAGCCCCATGACGCAAATCGCAATCTCTTTGAACACTTCTGCAAAAACAAAAGGGATATATTGAATGTTTCGCACGTACGTGTTGTTCAGGCTGGAGCACGCCAGTGGGTCGCTCCTGCGCATGAGATGCCGTCCTGAGCTTCGACTGACCGAATGTAGAAACTCAAACGGTTCCTATTGTAAATCCACAAGCATCCAGGGAAATTAATTACATGGAATAAAAGATCCGAGCCATAATTGTGAGGGTTCACACGCATGTGCTGTACAACTGTCCAATATGCTCTCAGATTGTCCTGAGTGTCGTTCGGCACAATCTCTGATCTCACTCCTGAAGCTCCCAGAATGTGAAGCAAAATGTTGGACATCATGTCAAACACGCACAACCAGAAAATACATTGGAGAGCTATCCAAATAATTGTTTATCAATATCAAGCACAATGACTTATGTCAGTGGTAATTGTGTGTGACGTCTACTAAATTTACGTACTTTGTCAGCTGTAAGATAAATCCGTGAGAGAGAATTCCTGCGACTGTTGACATTCCGAATTGGTTTTTGAGTCGAGTTGTCCGCTGGCTCACCAAGCACAGTACTGTTTAGATTTTCAGAAGCATCTATAAAAATGATACATGTTTAAAGTGTAAAACACAAGATGAGTATTTCGAATACAATCTGTAAAAAGCAATACAGATATTCGTAAATAAGGTGAGAATAAAGAATACACATTATCGTATGATTTATAATATTGTATTATACACAATTCTTTATTACCTCCTACACCACTGACAGAATCATTACTTGACGAATCTTGTGCTCCAGATTTCCTGTAAAACACCAACAGCAGTTGTCATCCATCTAAGGAGTTGATCCCCATCGAGTTAGTGACGTTTAATGTTAAAATTACTAATTGCAATAAAACAATTTACCCCATTGGGTCAGTCATCTACCGTGAAGTGTAATTTATCCAGGTTTTTTTTGGGTTAGATCACGTAAATATATAAATGTGTCGTTAAAACCCACCACCACCCGACACAGCCAACTAGTAAGGGTTGTCACGTAAACAGAACATGCCAATTCGTCACTAGTACAGCACACCGGTGTGTTAAAGAGCCTAGCCACAACATTTACAATCTGAGTACGACGTTTAGCCAGAAATTACAACTAGCTTCATCAAGCGACAGCTAAATTTGTGGAGAAGTCCACCTGTTTCGTTCCTTATACAAAAGGCGTAGATGTGGTGACGACACTTCTGCATTCTTGCGCAGTGGGGGGGATTAATGAGTCAACGTACATTATGCATGCGTATTTTCCGAGCCCTTTGATATTGTCCTTCCTGTTCATTGCGTGTATTAAAATAACCGCATCAACGGTAATCCCTATTCAAGTATGGCGGCCTGTATAGGCATGCATTTAAATGTATTATTTGATGATTTGCTTCGACGTAGCACTAAGTCGGTAGCTATCCGAACTGTTAAAAAAAATCAATTTCGATAGATTAACTAATTAGTCTTGGCCAGTAGTAGCGAGTTTTGCACAGAACTTCAACACGATCAAAATCAATTGAGTGTCCTTGTTGGCACGCGTGTTCTGCTACTGCTGACAGTTGTATTTGGGTGTATTTCATATTTCTCTATGTTCTTTAAGTCTCGTGCTAAACATGCGTCATGTTTGCCCAACATAGCATTTGCGACAAGTGCAGATAATCCTGTACACACCTTCTGTTGATCGCTTCGGTAACCAGATATTAATGTACATATCTAAACCAAGCAGAGGATTTTAGTGTGCTTGAAGCTATTGCTTTTGTTTCAAAATCTTCCATGTACAAATTCGCTATCACAGGAGACAAGGGACAGCCCATTGCTGCTCCTTTCATTTGTTTATAAAAGTCACCTTTCCACAAGAAATAGGTGTTCTTTCGACAGTGTTCAGTTAGTCTAGGGATATCTTTGGCTAAACCTTTGTTCATTACCAGAGTATCAAGTAGTTTAATGGACTCGTTGACAGGATCTCTCGTGAACAGAGAAATCCCATAACAACTTAGGAGAATATCATTAGGGTTAAGTTAAATATCTTTCATTATATTTACGAGATGTTCCGAGTTTTTGGTGAACAAAGAGGTCCTACCGATGTAGGGCTGTATTTGTGTCGTTCTGTATTGTGCCAATTTTTATGTGGCAGAACCTATTGTCCTAACTATGGGTCTTAATGGTACATCAGGTTTGTGAATTTTTGGTAGCCCATAAAGTCTTAGTGGTTTTGATGCCCTTGGTTTGATCAGGGATTGCTCTTCCTTGGAAATTGATGGCTTGGGCAATGACTACCGTTGTTTTACGTTCCAATGTGCTGGTTGGGTCTCGTTTAGTTTTATCGATTAAATATTTGATTTATTATCGTAGTCCTCACGGGGCATCACAACAGTTGATTGACCCTCATCAGCAGCAAGAATTTGGATAACTTTATTTGCTCTCAATTCTCTTAAGGCTTTTGCTTCACTTAAGATAATATTTGTTTTTGGCAATTTGCTGTTCTGAATAATTTTAGCAACCCAATGCCTAATCTCAGCTTTATTATGGGGGCAATGTCTAACTGCCGATTCTACTTCAGCAATTCTCATCGACAAGGATTGTACGTTCAAATGAAGTAATTAATGTGGCCGACCATAGATTGACCAAACCATTTGCCTCGTATAATTATGCACTTGTATAAAAAAAAATCCATTATCAGCATCTAACTCAATTGTTTATTTGTTTTCTCTACAATATTCTCATGATTATAACAAACAAAAGATGAAAACCACTAAAAAACCTTCTAAGAGACAACCTAATCTTGAAGAAACAACCAAAATGTCAGAGACTAGCTTTCATAATTATAAGTCAATTCATGAAGCGCCTATTAAATATCTAAACGCGTCATAAAATGCAAAAAACATATTCTAAATGAATAGTTGTATAAACTTAAGTTAAGATGTGGTTTAAAAAAGGTCCACATCAAAATGTGTTTTAGTCCTTAAACCTATAGGCTTGCCAGACAGTGTGCAATGACATTTAAAACTCTGGTTCTTCAAAGTTGTAACACTAGTCAAGCTTCGTTAAACAAATAATTAGGCCATTAGCATGCAGGGCTTACATACCAATAGTATCAATTAATCTTATTCTATCAGCCTGCAGTATATTTGTAATCAACTACATTTACTCGGTTTTGCTGTTGAGACAAATGCAAGAATATTTACTTAATTCTCCACATCCATAATGATTTTATAGCTGAGAAATGCAAGTCAATAACTGGGCATGTCAGCGAGTATTGTTAACATATGACAAGATGGTCAGCATACGGAGAGGAATGGTTTCATTGAAGAGCTACATCTGATAGCAACTTTGTGCATCTGACTGAGCATTGTGATAGGTGTGCATTAATTCCATTGGCGAGCCAGTGTCTGCTCAACAAAAGTGGTGGCATTTCAGCCAACCACAGATCTGTGTTGTTGTGTCATTCAACATGTATAGTTGTGCGTCTCAGGATGTGTATGGGCTTCTCAGTGCGTTTGTCTGTTTGGCGAGCCTGCCATGTGGGTGAAGAAATATTTTGGATGGACTTCAGTGTATTTCTAGTTTATGAATTCCAATATAAATGTAGGATTACAGAGTTGCTACATTCAGCAGCTTAACAGAGTAGACAACATAATTGGAGACAGACCAGCAAAATAAAAAAAACAGGGAGGTAAAGCAATACAGATCAAGGTGAAATAAACCCATATAGAATCCTTTACTCAGAATTCACTTCATGTTAATACTATAGAATGAACTTGTCATTTAAAAGAGGCCACAATCGTAATCGAGTTTGATGAGGTACATAACAAAAAACAATCGTACGTACAATGTTTTTATTTGTGCAAGTGTGTCTATATATATACACATTTGGAAAGACCTTGTACCTGCACTTGAAGTGTGCTGGTGCAGCCACACTGGGAGCGGAGGAGCCCGAGACGTGGGGCTGGAGCTTGGAGTAGAAGGTCCATGCACGCACTACCAGAAAGTATCCTGTACCCGGGTAGGCACTCGCAGCCTCAAGCAAACCATATCTCAATCGATGCGTTTCATTTACCAGCATGGTTTAAAGTTATGTTATTTGGTTCACTCAACTGTGTGAAATAATACTGAAGAACACGTCTAATATTCTCTATTCCTCTCCCATAAACATATTCTCTCTAAATAAACACAGCAGAACATAGTTTCCAGAGTCGTCTAAACATATAAGAAACCATTATTCATGTGACCGTGTGGGATACCTACCCGCAGCGAAGGTTACTGTGAGAACGGAGAGTTCAATGAAGTCCAAGGAGGCTCCAGTCTTAATCTCAGATATTGCGTTCACAACAACACACACTATCAGCATGGCCCGGGTGAGGGCCGGTGCCTGCAAGAACATCACCACCACCGCTGCCAGGAGTAGATATGCCGCATGCAGTACAAATGTGTACACTACCGAGATGTTATCACCTGTGAGAAAACAAGAGGTTCACAATTAAACCAAAACGAGGGGGAATCCTTTAACTTTCCCATTGGTCACATCCCAGGTGTGTTTTCCCAATTGTACCGCACGTTGTTTGGCATGACGTCTGACTTTGCGCTACGCGTGTTTGCTAGCAGCTCTGCAACAACAGATTAAAAAAAGAGAAGAGCGTGGGCTAAATAATCAGACCATCAAATGTGTGTTCATGTGCCAATATTTGGTCTTAACTCACCAGCCCCTCCGAGAAGTTGCGCAAGCCAGTCGAGTTTCTGGTCCATGTTACTTTGCATGCTGTCCACCAGCTGCAGAAGGTATCCCACTGTGCGGTTTAGTCTCTGCAGATTGCTCATCAGAGACGAGTAATACTTGCTCGTATCATCCTGATACATGCTAACCAATGCCATGTGTGCCTCTGTCGTGAGAAAATAATTTGGTTAAAAACATCTTTGGCAAACATTTTTGCATTTTCTTTGAAGATACCTTTCCGAAATATATTTGCTTGGGGCTTTAAATGCAGCCTCTATAGCAGTGACCTTCATTGCAGGGCACGCGGGCCACTGGTGGTCTTTAGTGCGGCCCCCGAAAAACACACAAGTGAAAACATCCCCCATCATCGTGCTGTCGAACGCAATAGTTTGAATTGTGGCAGATCAAACACTGATGTCTTGTCGACAAAAGTCCCCCCCCCCCCCCTCTGAAAATAATTTAAGAACACTGCTGTTTCGTATGTTGAAATATTCAGATTTCAAAATCTTTCTGTTTCATTCCTTAACCATGTTGTACAGCTGATGTACATGGTCCATCACTACCTTAACCCTAGTTACCGATTAAAATCATACCCTCACATTTCATATTTCCATCGACGTTTGATTGATTTAATCCACATGTATCTTAATTAATTGTGCTAACAGCACCATCTTATTTAATTTTAACTAAATTTAATCTCACCCCAGTCCTCTGCTTCAGCATGGTCCTTATACACTCAGCTACAACCTCACCTGTATTTCCTCATTTCTACCGTCATCTCTATTATGTTCAAGATAAGCTGGTTTTCATAAATAGTCACAGCACTTGTGTAACCATCACGCCTACTTGAAGGAAATGTTTTACCAAGTTTTTGATGACTTTCAGCAGCCCGGTTTCCTACATCGGAAAGATCTTTCAGAATGGTATGGTGCCCTTTCTTCACAGACACTCCTTGTTGCTCAAGCTCAGATGACATGTCATCTGTACAAAACATTTCAATCCTGTATTAGGTTACACGACGAGCCTGTCAATGACGTTTAACAGTTCAAAACTACTTTTACTGGATCAAGGACCCAATGCACTTGTTGGCAAACCTGATTCGGTGAATTGTTTAAATATATTTCAACAATGCAACATAGGATGTAATACATTTTCATACTTCATACGTAAAAATATTTTGCATTCCAAGATGAACATGCCCAATATTAAATACTCTAATAGAAATAAAAAGAATGGACAATCTGAACAACGTAAGCGTTTCACAAGCAGGTCCACTTTCCAATGTTTCTCTGAATCTTCATCGTCATCTCTGCGAGCAGTTGGTGTCCTGTGGCGATGAGACTCTTCTGCTCGAGGACCTGCTCCATGCTGGTACTTATGGACAATTGCAGATGACTTTGGCTCTGGTCAAGTTGTTCTTGATGACTTAGCAACTTGCCCTGCCCATCCAACACATTCTGGATCGAGGCTTCTGTAAGCTCTGAGAGTTTCTCATTACTTTCCTGTACACAAAACACAATGTAGGCAGGCATGCATTCCAGGCAGAGCAGGGAAAACTATTGTAATAGAAATATCCACATACTGTATATTGAAAGAGGTATGGCAATATGAAATGTGGCGAGAACTTGAACACTAACATTGAGTCCTCTCAGTTTTTCCCTCGACACTTAGAAACATGCATTTATATTATTTATTATATTTTTCTGCTATACATTTCCACATCCTAAGCCACTTTAAGCTATTATTTGTGGACAGGTCGGTGTTAGACCAGAGGACCAGGCTCAAAAGAAAGCTGTATCTGGTGTGGACCAATCAGTTTCAAAGTCAATGCATATCTCAGAGTATGTTTTTTGTTTTCATTCTGATCACAAGTATTGTGGTTAATGCAGACGCGATTCCTTCATAAAAGGTTTCAGTTTGGTGTTTGAACATCTTAACACCTGTTTTGTTGCCAGAAAAAAGTGGAAAACCTATTCTCATATTTTGGTACTGGCAAAGGAGGTCCCATGATGAAACATCTCAGTTGTTCATTTAGGTTTTCAATTAATTGCCATAAAAAGCTTAATCCATAAATGAAACAATTAAAACCATGTGCAATGGTGAACTAAATAAAAGCCTAAACAGTTGAGGACCGTCCATTAAATTGAAGCCGGAAACAACATAGTATATACATTAATCTCACCGACAGCTCCTGACGAAATTCTAAAAATGCTCCCACACACAACCCCCTGTGTGTGTGTGTGTGTAAAACAGCCGACTCGCTAGAAGTTGTCACCTTGATACGCTGCATGGTGTCGAGCTGGTCATGGGCCGTCTCCACAAGCGAGTTCACCACGTGCTCAGTCCTCTGACGGAACTGCAGCTGCCTCGTGGCGTAGCACACCGAGCGCACGCGGTTACTCACGATGTGGTACGCATTCCACGTGGTCGGATCCATTTCGGCCGTGCACTGGGAAAGGCTCTGCAAAATGCACCAACTTTGCGCGTAAGTGTTGTTTTGTTCAAGGCAAATCAAGCGGCACACGTTTTACTCGCGCAGTAATTAGAACGCGACGACGACGTTTGGTCGCGCTAATCTTCTTGGGGCACATTCTGACGAGGTATAACCCCCCCCCCCCCCCCCCCTTGGGCTGCAAGAGTTTGCACGGAAGGGTCTCATGACGGCACGACACCACCGTGAGCGACAATTGGAATTCGAAGAAAAGAGCCGAGGCAAATTGGGGACTCACCATATCGGCTGTGCACTGGAACGTGCGTCTATCCTCCACCATTGATTGGCAGTTCAGTAGAGAGACCCCAAGCTTGGCCAGATCTTCTTCAGAGAGCTCATCACAGGATCCCTTCAGGCGTCCGATCACCTGTGACAAAGTACACACACACACACGGTTTACATCCACAAGTCTTTTTACTGAATGTGTAAATTGCGTCACTTTGCCTACACGATTGTGAGAAAGCCACATGCGGTCCGGTTTATTTGAGTAAACTCTTTGGACCGGCAGAGGTTACAGGGTAATGTGAGAAGCACAAAAATAGGAAGGTTTCAATGTGGCCCGCTAGGTGGTGGTAGAGTTACACAAAAAGATACATATTTTTAAAAACTTTTTTTAAAACACAATTTTATGAAATGTACTAAACAGTTAAAATATTCTACTTCTGTTCAAGTACTTTGCATTATATATGTTTAATATACTGTTGTAACGGAATAAAAATAAAAGCGTGGGGCATAACGTGGGCAATGTTTAAAACTATATATTTTTTATGATAGAATATAGTAGTCATTAGTATGACATAAGTATACCACGTTTGCAGTCGATACCATATTGGGAAGTGGGTTAAAATTGAGTTACAATATTTGATGATACAACAACAGGCAGAGTGAGTTAAATAAAAGCGTGTAATCATAAAAAAAATAGTTTAAATTTGCAGATCTTCGTGTGCGTAATCTTCTCGCATGCGGACTCTCTTCGAACGCTTCAGCTTCCTGCCACGTGAAAATAAACTCGACGAGACGGACCATCCTAAACAACAGCGTTGAGACGGATTGTTTGCGGAACAAGCGATGTCGTGATTGCAGTTAGTTGACATTCAGCCCGCGATGGGATAGGAAGTTGCTGAGGTTTGAAGCCGACCCAGCGGGATTGTCTTTAGGGATTTAGAAATGGGTGGTTTGTCGGGACTGTCGGTGACAACTGGTGATGGTTGGTGGCGGTGGTGGTGCGGTGTGTGTTAGGTGGTAAACGACTGTCGGTGGTGATGGCGGTGATTGAGAGGTTCGGTGGTGCTTAAGTGATCGTGATGGTGGCGTTTATAGTGGTGGCGAAGGTGGCGTATGGTGGTGACGATAGATCGTGAAGGTAACGGTGGTGTTTGGTGGCGATGATCGTGGTGGTTAATGGTGGTGTTTGTTCATCGTGGTGATGATAGTGGTGCTGTTCGGTGATGATCGTGGTGGTAATTGGTGGTGATAATGGAGGTGTTTGGTGGTGATGATCCTCGTGGTGGTGGCGGCGGTGGTGATCGTGGTGTTTAGTGGCGATGATGTTCGTGGTGGTGATGTTCGTGATGGTGATGTTCGTGGTGGTGATGCGAGAGGTGGGCGCACCTGGTAGTGGCAGGTGTCGAGTGGGGACAGCTCCAGGTGCCGCGCCTCGGCCAGGAAGCGCTCATCAGCGAACGCGAGCCTGAAGGGAGCTGCCCCGACTCCCCGCCTCTCGGGTCCACCTTGCGAGCCATCCTGGGGGGCCCCATGCCCGTCCTCCTGGGTGCCGCTTTGAGCATCGGGTGTCGGTGCCACTGCTGGCTTGTCTCTCCTCCTGAACCAGCCGAAGAGGCCGCTGCACTCCGCCAGCAGCCACGCGTAGAGGACGACCCGGAGCAGAACGCCGAGACGCATGTTGGACGGGATAGCAACAAAGAACAGCACGGCTCAGATCTCATTGTTTAAAGCAGATTGCCGGTAAATCGGCTGAAACCGGTTCCCAGAACGTGTTCACGTCCCCGTGGCCAGGTGGGATTGTCGGATGATTTTTGCCAATTGCATTGGAACTCGGCGCAGGCGTAATTGTAGGGCTCAGCTGCTCACCATATCGGGCCCATTATTCCGTGAGCGGTGGTTCGAGTAGCCAAGGAGACATCAACAACAACATCATCAACAGCAGCAGCCGTGATCAATCTACTGCTGAATTACGGCCATCCCAAGTAGTCGCCACACACCAACAACCATTTTAGTATACACGTCATGGGGGCACGTTTTTATTGCGCTTGTGGTTATGTTAACAACGGTAAAGTTGTGAACCTCATTTGCCAGTAAAAATATGATAATTGGTTCTTTACCCTTCTATCTGGCAACAAAACTGACACCTTTTTACAAGGAGTCATGTTTGCATAGACCGCAATACCTGCAGTCATAATACAAACAAAAGAACATAACTCTGATAATGTGCACTGTCCTTGAAGTTGATTGGTCCACACCCGAGACAGCTTTCCTTAGAGCCTAGTCTCATATGGGTTGGACCAGATGACGCCAAAAGGCGCACTAGGCTCTAAGGAAAGCTGTCTCGGGTGTGGACCAATCAACTTCAAGGACAGTGCACATTATCAGAGTTTTGTTCTTTTGTTTGTATTATGACTGCAGGTATTGCGGTCTATGCAAACATGACTCCTTGCAAAAAGGTGTCAGTTTTGTTGCCAGATAGAAGGGTAAAGAACCAATTATTCACTTTACAATGTTTTGCCAACGTTCCACAAATGCTGTGATAATATGTTTACTTACAAATAAAGAAAAATGTGTACATAGGCCTATTGATATTCCAGACCAATGTTATTCAGCAGCATGTATTGGCCTGGAAACCCCATTATTAGGTCTATGGACTAAAACATTTGTGTTAATATGTCGAGAGACATTTAACATAGTTCTGTACTCGTTGGTTCTTTCGGTAAAGTCACGTAAAATAAATACGTGACTTTACCGAAAGAACCAAAGAGTATGAATTCCTGCAGTCACGAAAGCTTCAAATCAACATAGTTCTGCTTATATATGTTGACTCAATTGTCTAGAGCAACATATATCGAGTTGGTATATGAAAGTAATTGGGACAACACATGAGTTGGTATATTACAGTAATTGGAACAGATGTATGTGGGAAACGTAAGACTTTTACGTCTTCTGCACGAATTCTGTTTGCTAATTTCACATGTGAAGTCCAAGGCTACATTCAATCTCAAGTGAAACACGGCACTGCGGTTATCATTGGTGGACCTCAAATTTGAATCAATACCCCGAACGCATTTAGGCCGAGTGTGTCCACATTTTATAATTTTGAAAATTACTCCGTGGAGGGAAATATAGTGTCTTGATCGTCATAGTCTGTAAATGTTACGAATATCAAATGAACCCATGAATGTATTAAACTATATCACGTACTATTAATTTCCTACTGGCTCCAGAAGCACTCTGACGTTGCAAACTTGGTATGCAGTCAATTTTAATCGGTGTTCATTTAATTTCCCTTACTTTCGAAATCGTTTAAGCTATTAATTGTTTTTGCACGAGGTCGACAACTCAAATCAAGTCGTCGCCCCGTAATTACTGTGGCGAATTTCCACAGCTCTCTCTCACAAAGCCGACGTATTCTGTTAAATTCAGCTGCTGGATTACAGCTTGCTTTTGGGATTGTAACATCAAAACAGACGAGAGATATACATCCTTTAAAAAATCTACTCAATGCATACACGTCAAATTTTCACGTGGTTATATTCCTAAAAGTATGTGGAAGAGTTGGTCAAACACCCCCCAGACAGGCTCTCGAGAGCTCGCCTCTATATGGAGGTCCTCCCACCAGCAGTGACGTGAGCGAGGCATTCCAGGGCTCCACCTTTAGATGTACATCCCACGAGTCTAGCAGTGGCGAAGTGTGTGCACGGTATTGCACTCCACGATGATCCAACTGATGGGAGGCCCTCATCCAGCCGTGCATAGACGATGGGCTTTGGAACACACTGATATGTATTTGTATGCGTGGAGTTATCACATTTCTCAATGGTTCTAGATTTGAAGCTTTCGTGACTGCAAAGATTCATATTCTTAAGAATTTCTCAATGGGGCGGTTAAATAATAAACGCCAACGTATCCTACATTGATAAATGTCGTTACGTATCGTAACAAGTGGATCATGAACATTCTCCAACGATGAACGCGAAGGGACTTGCCTTGGAGGGTTAAATCTATTTTATTTTGCGGTGGTTGAACAGATTACTAAAGGCAATATACAAAAACAACTTCAACGTTATATTGAACCAGCTTTGTGAAACCCCGTGACCCATACGGCGTAGGACTTTAGCAGCTGTTTTAGACTAATTTCAGGGTGCTGATTCCAAATCTGATCTCAGATTTGCTCTATCACATCTCATTTTTATGCTATCAGCATATCCCATTTTCATTGATTTTACCCGAAATTAACTCTGTCACTTATGATTGCAAGTTGTTGCAAGTCAGTGACTGCTTTAGTGTTAAAATATGGTGCTGTATTTTAGGATAGTGTGTTTATAATATCATTTTATGTAGATATCCACATTTATTTAATATTTTTCTTCTGCAGTTTTTATTGAAAATGCAATATTTGATATCTCAAAAACCTGATGTGATAGACAAAAACTGATGCCAGATTTGGAATCAGCACCCCAAAATTATCTTAAAACCGTTGGAATACCTTATGCCAGAAAACGTGTGTTGACCAGTGAATTATTGCAGCATTGTACAAGATTCGATATCACAAGTATAGCTAGTACTTGAGATTGAATTAAAATAATGGCATGAGTCTACACACTTGCTCGGCAAAAATGAGTGGCGGCGTGCTAACATTTTGAAATTCGTCATCACGCGAATCACTTATGATTTGTGAAGTGAGCCCCCTTGTCATCGAGGCCATCACCACCACCAACCACCACCTACACCCACCACCAACCACCAACTACACCAACCACCACCACCCACCATCAACCACCCATCACCCACCACCACCAATCACCACCACCACCAACCAACACCACCAATCACCACCACCAACCACCCACCACCACCCACCACCACCACCCACCACCTCCACCCACCACCACCACCACCCACCACCTCCACCACCACTCCTGTGCCGTGCATCTTGGCCAGGAATATTCGCGCCCTGGCGCCCTCTGCTGGCGACCCTGGGGGGCTGATCAGGGGACTCGTGGAGGAAGCGGCAGCGAGGCTACAGCAAACAGCAGCCGGAGAGGGGCAAGAGGCGGCCTCCAAGCATGGCGAGTGAATGTCTTTCTCTAAATGACAAGCTCCCTGCGCCACATTCACTCTCCCCCTAACCCTCCTGTCTCCTCGCTCTGAGATCGGCGCTCGGTCCCACACTCTCGTCTCTACGCTCTCTTCTCGATTCGTCGCACTCCTGTGCGCTCACGGCAGACACCGGTGACGATTATCTGAAGCGGTCCTGGGCCTCCCCTTAGATCCACTCGGCCTCAAACGAGTAGCCGGTGCGTTCATGCGGTAAACATCGCCCGCTGATGGAGACAACAACGGCGGCCGTGCGTGCTCTGTGCCGCATGTGCCACCCCACACAACCTTTCGTACGCCGCGGCCTTCCCACAGGCGCTACTCGCTCGCGAACGGCCCCTTGGCCCCCCAGCAGCCCGGTGTGAGCTACACGTGGGGGGGGGGGGGGGTCCCTTCTTTGTGCTCATGGCCGCGCCCTTGCGCGCACGTGGTGGCCACGTGCCGGGTACAGTGCCGCTGTCACCGGGTGCCCAGCGCACGTGGCGGCTACGGCGCCACGTGCGCTGGGCACGTGGCGCCGTTATTGCTGCCCGTAATCTCCAGTCACCGTGTCTTAACTTCACCATTGTCGTGCTTTAACGACACCGTTGTCGTTTCCTGGAAATTGTTCACACGATTGGGATGGATTTCGATTCCGACATTGGTGCACCGGATCTCGTGTGGTTGTTATACGAGATGACAATTGAACGCCGATTGATTCTCTGTAGCGAGTGACATCGGGGGATTGTCGGGCACGTTCAGTCAGGATGGATGTATGTTGCGCTCTTTCGAATCTGGGTTCGGATAGAGACGTTGACGGCCTCAATTTGTCTATCCACTGCTGGATTAAGACCTTCCTGCACCTCACCAATCGGACATTCATCTGATGTGATCATTAAATACAGGCGACCGTTTTCAGGCGAGGAATCGAAAAATGTCTCTTACAAAATGTTGACTTCCCGAGGACGTTGCAGACAAAATCATGTCCGTCCTTTTCACAAGTTACATGATCATTCCACAAGGCACAGTAATAACACGATATAAAATTTGGTTGTCCAGTATTATTGGACATTTTCAGTTGGTAGTGTTGAAGGAAATTTTTCCCTTTTTGTTTCCATGTATCACAGAAGAGTAAAAAAACCGAACAAACATACAATGGGCTAGCTGGAAAGGGCAGTGCCACACGTTATTCAAGTACTGTAACTTCTAAATGATGCATCACATTCCCTAATTGACAATGACCATTGCAATAGTTACAAATGGCAGTGTGTACCTTAATTACACATGTCTGTTCAATGAAATAAGTGCAACCTGTGAAATTAATGTTGGTATTTTACGTAAAATGTTCAACGTTTTTGAAGAAAAATATATTTCGTTTTAAACAATATTGAATGTCACCAGTCAGCTTGCAATACTATATTTATTACGAAAAAGGGTATTGAGGTACTGGATATTATGATAAATGTCTATTCCCATTGAGGTCCCACTTAAGTTGCCCTTTAAAACAGTTGTTCATGTGCTTGCAGTTCAACTTGAATCGCGGATGGCGTGCATTGCGAAGTTGTCGCCTTGGCTATGGACAGCATACGAACTGCAGCAAAGCCACCCAGAAAGACTCTGCCGAAGTGCCCATTATTTGTATTCCACACAAGATACAGCAGCGCATTGAAAACGTTCAGAAGCTCAAAACTAACAGGTATGGTACGAGTGAAGGTCCGGATTTGTGCTTGGAAACAATTAAATATATTTCAACATTTATTTATATATACCATTATAAATGTTCTGATTAGTACATTTTTTATTGTTTAACGTAAGATTGATGACGTTTTTTTGTTGTAGGTCACTAAAAGTATACACAATGCGAGCCGGAAAGATGCTGATCCGTGCCCGGAGGCCAGAATATAATCAGCATTCCAGCATCACTCACAGCAAGTTCGCTTTTCCCCGGCTTGCCTCTCAGGGCTGGAAACACAACAAATCCATTGGAGATTTCTTTATCATAAACAGAATGCAAGAGGTATGTGAGATCATAGCATCCACTTCGAAGACAGAAGAAATGTAAATATATCAATATAAAACCTCAAGATGTTCCGCATGGGAGGCAGTGTAATTCTTAAGGCATGATGCCGATAATGAATGTAGCATCACGTGTTTAATGTGACTGGATACATTTCACCACGTGCACAACAGACGATTGTGGACATGAAGTTGAACTATGTCGTGCTGAGCAGAATGTGGGACTCCTTTATACATTCTTTGTTCCAAAGCATGCATGAGTTCAATCTTGATTTGAAGCTTTCGGGACTACAGGAAACCATACTCTCTGGTTCTTTCGGTAAAGTCGCGTAGATAGAAAAAAATGATAAAAGAACACGACGTTTCTGTCGCAACACCTGATGACGGACGCTTGTATTACGACCGAAACGTCGTGTTCTTGTATTATTTTTTCTACCTATGTGACTTTACCGAAAGAATCAGAGAGCATGCATGAGTTGTGTAACTGATGGCTTGGATTACAGTTTGTATTATATCCTCGTCGGAGCATTAACTTTCTGAAGTTATATGTAAGCATATATTTTTTTTATTTTACCAGGTAAGGCCCACTGAGCTATGTAGCTCTTTTTCAGAAGCGACCTGGCAACAGACGATAGCTCAATGAAGTGGCTTATGATGTGGAAATGTATATCAGCCAAATACTCTAAACGCATGTTTCTAAATGTGGAGGAAAAAAACTGGAGGACCCAGAGACAAATCCACGCAATTAGAGGTGGAACATGCAACCTCCAAATATACAACAGGATCAAACCCACGACCTCCTGTATACCAGGCGAGGTAGTTAACATCTCACCACTGTGGATATGGCTATGATGTGGTGTTCATTGGTGTGCTCTTTTTCAGAATCCAATGGAACCTATTGTGGAAATTGAAGGGGACGGCAAAGAAATACAAACCAATGCCAACAGCTTTAGATCGTTTCGAATGTCTGCGGAGGTGATGCAGGCATTGTCCAGCCAAGGCATCCAGGCTCCTACTCCAGTACAGGTGGGCATGCAGTTGTTTTGTATAAATGTGAGACATCATTTACTTGTTGGATGGAAAGCAGTTTCTGCAAATAAGTTTTTGGTAAAAAAAATGATGTTGAAAACAAGGTAGGAAAGTTGTTTATGGCAGCAAATCAATGAGGACCATAATATATTATGTGGAATTGTGCGGCTTACCAATGTCGACATGCAGTGGTAAAGAAAACCTGCAGTTTAAATTTACTTTTTGGTCTTGATAGAAGTTTCAGTACAGGATTTTGCATTGAATTCACTATCGTGTGGGAATAGAAATGCTTTAATTGGAATATGAAGAGTGGCATCATGTTCAAGCCATCCATCAATCGGTTTGCCAGGACAGCTGTGGTCTGTTGTGTTAATCCTCAATGACTTATGCATATGGCCTCATATCAGGTGTCATTGACAGTAGCAGGTGGAGTATTTGGCAATTTTATGGATCCAGTAGCATTCCCACAAGGTTTCAGGTTTTAGTTAGGTCAGTGAGAGACATCTTCCTGATTTGACTTGGTGAGCTATAGGGCTTTTTTGTTGTCAATGGAGATCTCTATGGTTTTATGAGCAGTGGTGAATTCGTCCGTGGGTGCAATGCGCCGAAGGAGTGCGATGTCTGATCAAGCACATCAGTGTCCTAAACCTCTGCAGCGTCGTGCTTTCTACCTGTGTTGCGTTTAAAGTCATACCACTTTATACCAAGCAGAGTTGGTAACCCATGTAAAACGCCTCTAAGCTTTGTGTTGTTAATAGCTGATGGGCTACAGTACTTTTTGATGGACTCCCCACCCCATGTCGGTTGTTGGGGTTGTTTGACAATACTTGACCATGCCGGTCAGTGTGAGTCTGACTGGAGTGGGGGGTGGTGGCGAGGGTCAGTTCACATTGAGTAACCACTGATGTCAGCCATGGCCAAGAATCAAACTAAGGTGTCAAAGGTAGTGCAATAACCACTACGCCACTGCTCAACCCCATTTAGTGTGCATACTATATAGCCCAATAAAATGTTTGTATTTTAATGTCCTGTACTTTGTTTAAACAATATCGCGAGTTTAAACATTGACCGCTTTATTTAATTTTTTTCAGATTCAAACAATTCCGCTAATCATGAAGGGATCCCATGTTCTCTGTGCAGCTGCTACAGGTGAGCCTGAATACAGACATAGCACGTGCTGCACAGACCACTACATTCTTATCCTTAACTCATGGATTCTGATGAAGCCAATGAACAATCCACAGATGAGCATGGAGATCCATTTAGGGATACCCCACTATAATAATTATAATAATGAAAAATGACACGGAAAACACAATCTCCTCTTGTGATTCGGAGCCACTGCTTTCACAACATTCAATCACCTGTTCAGAAGAAAGTGAGAGGATTATTATTCATACATCAATTGGGTATATAAACGGATCATCCTGTATTTGAGGTGAATCATATTTAGAGCTAAATACAGCCACCGGTTTCCCTTAATGCACAAATTTCGTTACTTTTGCCAAAATGTGCAGAATTGATGTTGGAAAGAATATTGCATATTTAGAAACTGTTTGGTAATTCATCGCAGCACACAAATTAACTGTGCAGTACAGTAACTTTATCACTGCTCCATTGTGTTTCCTGCATATTGTTACCACAATATTTTCCTTGTGTATTTGGAAGCGCTAAACCGGTGATTGATTATGAGTTTAAATAGAGACGCTCTTTGTTTATGTATGTATGTTGAACGTATAACCAGAGTCCTTTGAGACCAGCAGTGTCTTAGTTCTATTACCCCATTGTAACTGAACTAAGTAGTTAAACATTGGGATTAGCATCCTCAATACCGATGATGTAAATATATTTGTTTCCTCTGTGAATTGAAGCTCCACTCAATTTGGAAAATGAGTTAATTTTTTGAAATGCTGATTTTTGAAGGACGTGCAATGTGTTTTTTGTGCCATTTCTTACAATTTGTCAAGTGCGACGGAAAATGTTCCTTTGCTATACATTTATCCATTGGTTTTCGTATGCTCATGCTTGCACTGTGCCGCTTACCAAGTCCACCCGACTACATGTCGATCGTTATCTTACGTGTCACCTTCACATCTTATAACCGCGTTCGTGGTTTTCCAAGTTGTGCTCCAAGTGAGAGACGTTGTCTCTCTGCAGGCAGTGGCAAAACGCTCTGCTACCTGCTGCCGATCGTGGAGCAGCTCCGGGACGAGGAGAAGAAGGGTGGCGTGACGACGCAGCTGCGATGTCCACGCAGCGTGATCATTGTTCCCTCCCGTGAGCTCCTCGACCAAGTCAAAGTGAGAAAGGCAAACGTCTCGCCAAGACTGAAAAAGATGTCCTGTATTGTAACTGTGCACTTGCGTATCGGGGGGGGGGGGGGGGGGGGGGTGAGCGGAGTAAACTTGGTCTAAAAAAGTAAAGGTGCAGCTCTACAATTTTTTGCTAACGCCATTGTTGGCAAAAGGGTCTCGGCTAGAGTCAGCTGTATCAGGGCTCCTCTAGAGGGTATTTAGCCAATTCTTACACACTTGCCAGATTTCTCGGAAGACATGGAAGTACTCGGACTTTAGCACACTATACAAGACTTGCTGAACAACTCACTGTGGCGTACCCATTTGTGTTGCTGGGTGGACAGAGGGCCGGGGGATTTAAGAAACGTGTTCCCATATTTTCAACTGTCGCACTGGGAGCTCAAAACGAGCCAAAGATTTCTGTATTGCAAATTCAGTGTGCTAAGCTTTACACCATTGTAGCAATCCAAAACTTGCTCTCATTGAATTTAAATCCTTGCTTTACATACATTTGATTAAGGGACGGGTCATTGTAACTTTTACCCAGGAACTATTTCATTTAAATTCTATGTACTGTACATTTATATCGTATATGCGTGGTGTCTGATTTAATGCTGTTGTGTGTGTTTTTTCTTGGTACAAATACTAAATGTCATGATCTTAGAAGGACCACCAGCATTGATCTCTGTGATGGTAAACCATCGTATAACAGTTCTGTTCTGAATCGTGACAAGCACCTCAGCTACAAGACCCACCACGACAATTGTGGCACCAGATAAAAGCGGGGAACATCTGCTGGATCCCCCCAAACATCAAACCTGTGAACACGATCACACACATGCGCAGTGACTACAGGAAAATTATTTCCACCAGTCCACAGATCTGACTCAGTGTCTGCAAATGCCTTGCTTGTGCATTCATTATATGTTGGGCTGAGTTTTGTTGATTCTGCTGCAGCAAAATTTCTCGTACGGATAAATTACCATCATACGTCATAATGTATCTTATATCAAAGGGAAGTCTAGAGACAAAATGTCTCAATGCATTGCTGAATAATGTTTCCTTCAACATTTGGAAGAAAAATACCCACATCACTGATATTTTATGCCAAGTTTTCCCCTTTTTCGGCTGATAATTGGTGACTAAGTGCGATCTGCCAATGCATGAATCAGGCCTAATAAGTTAATGAATCAAAGGAACACTTTGGAAAACGCAAGGTACAGGGCAGTGTGACATTGTAAAATATTTTTAGTCCTCGAGTTTTTTTAATAGAAATCCTAGATGCGAAATGACATTTAAATGGGAAGAAATGTAACATATATATAAAAGGGAAATTTGTGAATGTGTGTCTGTTCGAAATGTTTACCATACTTCCCAACATGCAACAAACTTGAAATTTGGCATGTGGGTATCTTCCAGACTGTACACAATGCAAAACGTATAAAAATAGACTTTTGTATTTTGTGGGGGGGGGGTGCAATAATGGATATATTTTGCACGGCAAGTGAGCATAGGCCGTGTATTAATCTAAGACAAAAATCCAAGTCTCGGGCGAAGCCGGGTAGTAAAGCTAGTAAAGTCATAAATTGACATGAAATTTAAATAACAAGTAAAATTATTTACGGGAATGCAAGAAAATCATAATGCCATCACCACAGCGTGTTAACAACCCATTATTTAGTTTTCGTGTAAAGAAATGGAAAAAATATTCATAGCATTTAAGGCTTCCCTGACATGCCTGTACTATATTAACAATGGGCACAGGAGTGCTCACAAACTACCATTTATCATGTGTTTGTGTCAAATATTTCTGCAGATACCTAAAGTAGCAACTACATTGATGGTGGTAACATTTATTTATTGATGCTGGAAAAATGATACTATTGTTTTGCAGGCAGTTGCCAAAAGTCTGACCCATCATGCACCTCTGCGTGTTGAGGCCCTTGGCTGTGGACATAGTATGGTAAGAGATGATTGCTGCCATTTCATAACCAGTGTGTTCTCCTATGACCCGTGTTTTAGATATAACGCGAATTAGATATAACGCGAATTAGATATAACGCGATGAATTTATGAGGGAACACATTTTTTTATAACTCGCATGTGAATTAGATATAACGCGATTTTAACAGAACTATGTCGCGCGAGTAGGAATAAGCGGTTGTAGCATCATCACACAAGGCGGGATGCTGCTGGATGCTTCTAGATGCTACCCACGCGCCCCAGTCTTTGTCCAGCCTGCATATGCATCTCACGTGTTATTGTGGACTGTGCTTTACCCTAATATATTATTTATTATCACGCGATTTTTCCAAAACGCGTTGTTCTTCAGGAACACAACAACTACCGCGTTGTAGGAGAACAGACTGTACTAACCGAGTGTGCACGGGTTTTCCTCTGTGAGGGAGGGAAATACCAAAGTGCGATGACTCGAGTACTACCAGTTAATGAATAAACCACAAGCACAGATACACACACACACACAGCACCATATTACTCACATACAAACTAGATTTGAAGCTTTCGTGACTGCAAGAATTACTCTTTGATTCTTTCGGTAAAGTCACGTAGAAATAAAATGAATAATAGAATACGATGTTTCTATTGCAACACAAGCAACCGTCATTAGGTGTGAACGAATGCAAGCTCGGAGAGAGACACATACAGAGAGAGACAAACACAGACACGAAGAGAGATGCATACACAGAGAGAGAGACACACAGAGAGAGATAAACACACAGAGACACACACGCTCTGTGTGTTTCTCTCTGTTTGTTTCTCTCTGTGTCTGTGTTTGTCTCTCTCTCTGTGTATGTGTCTCCGAGCTTGCATTCATTCACACCTGATGACGGTTGCTTGTGTTGAAATCGAAATGTTGTCTATTCTATTATTTATTTTATTTCTTCGTGACTTTACCGAAAGAACCAAAGAGTACTCGCATACATTTACAATCGACGAATATATTACTGATTGAATAAGCAATTCACTTGTGTTAAGTATTTTCTGTTTTAGTTATCAGTATTAAACCTTCTTGATTACTCTTTGATAAATCACATTAAAGCTATATAATGTTATATTATTGATGTCTCTTGAAACACCTTTCCAGGCTTGATAGCACAGCAACCAGATGTGTTTAGCATTGAAACCAAATGCGTGCTTGTGATATGGACTAATGAAGGCTTACCACATCCGCTTTTGTTATGTCGAATTGCAATAACGTTGGTCACTTGGTAATTTATACAAGGATGTAGAATATATGATAACACTAACATTATCCAGCAATTTCACTGGGTTTCAGGACATTTTTAGGAGTGTCCTTGTTTTGAACGTTAGGCCATCTGCTAAATGAGCATTTTGGGCTACCCACAAATATAATTGCGTGACATAAAAACCCATTGTAGATAGATCAGAAACCTATTTTTATATTGCCACAGACTGGCTACCTTACAGCCATGCAGACGGGGAATCTCATAAATGTGCGTTATTGATTCCAGGGCTGTGCCACCGAATCTTACCACCTGTCATGGTTTTCCCAAGTTCCTCCTCTTTTTGAGGAAGCTGTCCTGGGAAATCTATAAGTCTTCACAGGACAATAAAAGTCCCGTTTTTTAGTAATTTGCATAACAATACACCACTAAAGACTTACTTGTAATTCCCCCCTCTTCCACTATTGTGAAATAATATTTTCAAATTATGTCCCGAATTTTTGTACCTCACAGTTGTGGGGTGATTAATAAGTTTCAGGTTAAGTGTATGGTCATGTGTTGAATAAAATGGCCATGGCTTTATGATTATGTCCTGCCTTTTACATTCTCTTTAAAGTGAAGTGCACTTGATGTTTCAGAGTCAAGTGCGGCAATTTCTGGACTCCCACTTGATTGACGTTCTAATTACAACACCTGGCACGCTCTGGAGAGTCCTGAAGCAAGGTGAGGTTGTGCTGACCCGGCCGTCAGACTCTAAGGAAGTGATTCTTTTCTTTCACCGATTGCACAACTGGAACACACCTCACGACAAGACACAATAAATGTGTTCTGTGCATCTTGCTGTCTCTCGGTTGTGATGAATTCACATTTTCAGGTGTTTTAGATTAAAGTGCAATTGATGTTCTGGCCACTTCCGTAACATAAATTGCAACCTGCAATGTATTACAGTTTAATCAGATTTTTATAGAATACTTAACTAAAGCAGTTTAAACTCACCGGTACTATATTTTGGTTTTATTTATTGTTATAATGCAGCGTGTTTGGGTTTTTACTGGCGTGTCAGTGTTTTATTCGTGTAAGATTTTTGTTTGTTTTTACCTCTGATGTACAGCACATGGAGATTAGTAATTTTAAATGCGCTTTATAAAAATTTGTTTATTATTTCTATTATATTTATTTAACAGATCTTTACTCGATGTCTGTTAACCAACTGGAATGGTATTGAATAAAGTGAAGGTCATGAAACCAGAATACAATTGATAAAAAACGCATGTCAAATAATTTTTTTGGAATTAATCACTTACAACTACGCTATATCCATACGATCTTTATTACCAGGGTGTCATTAAAACACGTTTCACTTTTATGCTCCTTCATTATGAAGAGACATATCATTAATTTGAAACTGAATTGGTTATTGAGGCGTAGCTCATCTGAGTCCACGATGTAAGATTTACAATAAAAAAAACACATCAACAACGCGCAGTTCCAGTGATATGCAACGGCGGCAATGAAATAAGATTTTGAAAGGGAGACTTGCGCGATTAATTCTTTGAGCCAGCCCCTGTGTGGATGCCTGAGAAGCAGTGGCTACAGCAGCGTAATAAAAGCGTATGGCCTCATCTTTTACTTTTTTAGCATGGTCCATGGTGTAACTCATTGTCCAGTTTGGCAAAAGGGGAACTTCAGCCCACCTCAGTTATGATGTGACAATGGGTATATATATATTTCTAATTTAAAATGTGCACCATTATGGACAGATTTGGAATTTTGGTGATGAAACTGGCCACACAATGTCCTGTTCCTGCACATCGCAGAACATTGTGAGTTTTGCAAACGCAAAGCAAATGCCCTCTGGAGGGGCTCTCTAGTGCTCTCCCTAGTGTTGGCATGTATTCGTATTTTTTGTCAAACATTACTGGGGGATTCCGAAAGCAATAAAACACCCTTTGTGCAGCTCAGTCTCTTGTGTGTCACTGGTGCTCATGAGGCATTCCAGCTGCATTCTGTTGAACCTTATGACCTGAGGGGCATCTGTATTGCAACCGTTTTTAATTTGTTTTGCACTTTAGGAGCGATTATATTTTATAACCGTGTTAGGTCTAATATGGGGAATTTTATTTGGAGAATGTTCCGTGCCTCTCATTATATACTTACATATATATTTGATATAACATGGACCAAGCAAAGTTTTGAAAAAAACATGTATCGCCTCACAGAATGGTCACAATTTTTAATAAAAGGCAAGTGTGAAAGTTGCCTTAAATCACTCCTTTAAAAAAATTTGTTCCTTCTATTTGATCAATACCAGATTTTTAGGCCTCAAAACAATCCCCATTCTGCTCTTCGTTGGTGAACTGCCTTTAACTTTTGAATCATTTCAGACCTGTTGGATTTCTCTGCCTTGAGACACTTTGTGTTGGACGAAGTGGACACCCTGTTGGACGACAGCTTTAACTCGGAGCTGCAGAGTATCTTCACACATATCAACGTGAGCAGCGGCGTTGTTTGCCTTCAATATGTCACGCTGTTAGTAGTGCAGTCGTGCACTTACCTTTTAAAATGTGCCGCTTTCCGTTTCAAGGGTAAAGGTGCAACTCTCCATTTATTGCTCATGCCACTGCCGAAATAAGGGCTTCCACCAGAAAGCGCTTGTAGAGGGTATTTTAGATTTCTCTTCCATGCTGGCCAGATATCTTAGAAAAAGTGGGAGTACCCACACTTTGCCCCACCACCCACGACCTGCCGATTGACTCACTTCGGTGTGCCCATTTGTCCTGCTGGGCGGACGGAGGCGTTTCGATTTAAGATACTGTCACCGTTGCTTTCACTTGCCGTGCTGGGAGATTGAATCGAACAGGCGATGATCTCTGGATGCTAACCATTATACCATGGCAGGATTCTGAAACAAAAGTATAAACTTTTTAAGTACACCAAATTGTTACCAAAGACGTGAAATCATTCAACCCTAATTTAATTGTAATTCCAGTTCAGCCCTCTATGCTGGCGAATTGCCCGATGATGCTGGATGCAATTACCAGCGAAACGTCGTACTCAAATTGTAAATTGTTGTGGTTTCACGCTTCAACACACCGGTGGGCTAAAGCAGTGAACTAATTGTCTTTTGTCAACGTGACACTTTTTTACTGATTGGCCGTGTCGGGTGGTGGAGGGTTACGACACATTTATAAATAACGCGATCTAAACCCAAAAACGTTGATTATGATCCTCGGGTATTAACTATACATCGTAACATCATAAAAGTGCCTTTATTCTGGATTTGTGAGCATTAGGCACCAATTATGAACTGTAAAATAACAAAATATCTTCGCCTGCATCATTGCACTTCAGAATTTGAAAACGAAACCGCAAAGATCTTATGAATGTGAGCCTGACTTTGTAAGCTCCAGGCAACAACATTGAAATTTACGACTCCTAATGTGTCTTGTGCTATTTTGCTTCATATCGGTTGTATGTTTGACGCAGTAAAGGTTCTACATGCTCTTAACTTTCACTCCTCACGGATTCACTGTGTGCATACTTAGAGGATAGCATTGCTAAGTATTGAGACACCACTCCATAATTTCATTACATAATTTTGTGTATTTAATGGAAATTGCACATGAATAATATATCCTAGTTAAACCACCAATATCTATGCAATTACCAGTTTTATTGATTCTACCGTTTACATAAATCCTTGTCAGTTTACGCACGAGTACAATGGCCACCCTATAGATCTCTTTCATATTTCTGTACCCTGATTATAACTATAATATGCTCAGTCTAAAACTAATCTTGCCAAGCTGATGTCTGCTACAGAGAATATGTTGTTTATTTTCGTGCAATATATTTTTGTATTTGTCATGTGACACAGTAGTTTATGCTCGGATTTATATTTGCTTCATTGCTGGACTTTGTTTTGCTTTTGTGTTGTTGGTGAACTATGTCACTCTTGCGAATGAGACCCTTATCCGGGTTTGTGGAGTTATCACCTCGTTAAAAAAACACAATTGACACTTTAAACTTTGCTTAGAAGCTTTACACCCTCATAATCGACTCAGTAAATGCAAGGTCATCGTTTAATTGGTCAAATCAGAGTGTCTGCAACCAAGCAACTCGGTGGCGCTCACCACCGGGGTGGTCCTGAGATAACCGTGGACATTCCTCGTTACGATATCTGTCCATTGGACAACCACGCTTGATTTAATGGCAATTATTTCTCAGGTGCGGCAGAAACCCGATGCATCTGCAGGCCTACACCCGTGGGACGGGACGCAGCTCATTTTGATTGGAGCAACATTTCCACGCGGCGTTGACGAGCTGCTGGGACAAGTTATGGATGTAAGCAACGCAGTACGAACGCCGAGGTGAAGGTAAAGGTGTGATTGCTTGCTCACGCCACCGCTGGTGGAAGAGCCTCCATTGGACGGAGCTTTAGAGAGCCCCTCGAGAGGGTGTTTGGCCTACGCTTCCATCCTGGCCAGACGCGACCTGCTGATCGACTAACTGCGGTGTTCCCATTTATACTGCTGGGTCGTCAGAGGTTGGTTGATTGAACCGGCGGCCTCTGTATTGCAAGTCAAGTGTATTTACCATTGCACCATCCTACACTGATCAGTCATGTAATGTTTATATATGTTAGAACATATACACATGCTTTCAAATTTCCTGAACTGGGAGCCTCAGAACCAGTTCAGATATTCGCCACTGATGTTCACTATGGCCGTGAACCAAACTCGGATCGTCAGGTTCGTAGCGCAGTGCACTGTCTACTGCACCACTGCTCACAATATGTATTACATAGGTGCACAACCACCTATTTCACAGACATCTTTCATTGCTTTGTGTGGATTTAATTCCTGTGAATAGACCAAACGGTGACTTGAGTATGCTTTGGATGCCAATTGTGTTTTGCTTATTGTGAGCACTCGCACAAAGTGTTGTTCATACGTATTACACAGTGCAGGATGAGTGGTGTGCTAACCAAAAATAATTGCACGCTTTCCAGACCTCCAGCTTCAGAGTGGTGCGCAGCAATTTCCTGCACTGTGTGCCTCCTCATGTGGAACAGACGTTCATGAGGGTAAATAACGATGACAAATTAGGTAAGGAACCATTTTATGACTTTGGTTTTGCCTGATTATAAAATATATATGCATGTTTAAAATGTGGACAATGTTAGTCGAAAATTGCATTTTATATTGACCTGTCACTTTTTGCAAGACATTATTATTTTTGGGATTTGGATGGGCAGGGAGAGAGCAGGCTTGGTTGGGATGGGGAGCATACTGTAGTTGGTCACACCGTTGAACAGAGCAGGTGACGGAACATGCCCATGACAAAATTCACTCCTGCTTCTCGCCTCAAGCACCTCTTGATGTTTTTTTTACCAAGCATTGTTCAATACTTTGACTTTGCAATTGCTTAAAAATGGTAGAAAAGTGCAACAAGCACATTACCACCGTCTTCACGTGTTATCCTTGACGTAGCTGACTGCAGATACAAAGTGTAAACAATATTCACTTGAGGCATACTTTTGTGATTTATTCATCGATTCCAGGAGCTGGGTGCTCATTTGTTTCTGTTATTCCCAACATCATGGGCATGCCGTTGTGATGGACTTTAGTATGATAATAAGCTCAACACTGAATAATAGGAGGTTCTGCTGTACCTAATGCTGTGTACGCACCCGGGTTGTTGATGAACATTACGTGAGAATGTGTTTCTTTTGCAGCCACTCTGATAGATCTGTTAAAGAAGAGAGACGGACACTCGCAGTCTGGTGTCATCGTCTTCTGTAACAAAGCGACCACGGTCAATTGGATCGGATACATGCTCGATGCAAATCACGTTAAGCACGTCCGCCTGCAGGGAACAATGCCTTTTGAGGTAGGCACTCATTGATGGAATAATTAGCACAGTGTTTGTTGTCCTTCCCCAAGCCCATTGTTCTTGCATATGCATAATGCATGTTGATTACCATATCGATAACCCAAACTGCAATGGATGCCCATAGTCATTTATATGCGTTCATGAATCCCCCCCCTAAACTTCACACAAGAAGTGCTCACAAGCGATGTCATCACATCTAGCCCTCTATTTAAGGAACGAAACAGGAGGATTTCTCCAAAAATCTGGCTGTCGCCTGATGAAGCTAGTTGTAATTACTGGAAAAACGTCGTACTCAAGATTGTAAATGTTGTGGCTTTGCTCTTCAACACACCGGTGTGCTGTATTAGTGACGAATTGCCACGTTCTGTTTACGTGACAAACTTGACTAGTTGGCTGTGTCGGGTGGTGGCGGGTTTAACGACACATTTATATATTTATGCGATCTAGCCCAAAAAAAACCTGTGTAATGGATATTGGTCACGAAAGCCGACGTGTTAAATGGTATACATTATCGCTTAACCACAGTTTGGTTTTCCGCTACCCGTGATTTCAAATCTCCAGCCGTGTTCAAACAATCCACCACCAGTGGCACATCAAGAGCGTGTCCCCACCACGCTTGCCCGCGTACAGTACCTGCCCGCATTGTTCAATGGTGTGCAGCAGTCATCAAAGCGTAGCAGTGCTGTAATTTATACCTCGTGAAAGTGTACTATAATTACAGTACAATACTACAATTTTTTTCCCTTAATAATGGTCCCTAAGCGTTGGGCTGGTGATGAAGGTGAGCAAAATGTGAAGAGGGCAAGGAAAGTGGTTTGTCTTGAAAGAAAAAAGTTGAGTTGCTCGATCGTCTTGCGCGGGCACATCCCGCTGGTAAACAAACGTGGCATAGAATAGGAAGCCAACACACAACAGCCGGGATGACCCAGGACCAAATGGAGGGGGGGGGGGACTGCCTGGAGAAGAACTTGCACAGGGCAGGACAGTCCATCGATGTAGAGGCGTTAATTGGTACTCCCCACCCTGTTGGCTGGCAGCTCCCCCTTCTCGTCAACAGGGGGCGGAAGCGGGGTCACGCCACTGTCAGTGACCGTGGCCCAAGGGGCCAACGACAATCCCTGGGAAGCGGATCCTGGGACACATTCCCGGACCCCGGGATGGGGGACTGGGGGATGATGTCACCTTCCAGAAAGTTCTGGAAGGGAGGTATGGCTAGGGCAGAGCAAGCCACGAACCAGTATATAAGCCGGACCTCTCAAGGGTCTGGGGCAGTCACTGCGGCGTCGGTAGCCGGAGACGGCATAAACTATCATCTGACCTGACTCCACATGTGTTTTACAAAGTTGATTTTTATTAAATGACGTATCAAGTTTGATGGATGTATGTAATGCTTGTTTTGCAGATGCGGGTTGATATTCTGAAGAGGTTTCGCGAGAAGGATGCTGCTGTTTTGGTTTGCACGGACATCGGATCGCGGGGCCTGGACACAGTGAGAGTAAGAGGATTATTTTTTACCACGGTTACTAAATACAGGTCCAAAGGTCTACAAATGGCCAGCACCTTCTTTAAATTATATCGCGCCCTACATAGCCGATTTCCCGCACCTCCGATTAGCACGGTTGGCTACGTACGGTACGAAATAAGTTCAACATACATAACACTATGTAACACAATTTTTTTTCCTGGGTAGTAAGTGTTCTTTCGTATAGCTTATGCCTAAAAAGTATAGAAAATGGCTATTATTCCCCACAAACTTTGCTTTTGTGACCAGGACAGTGATATTTTGAAATGTACCTATTTTCAATGATAAAACAGACGAATTTGTGTCTTTTCGTTCACATCAAGTCAGAAAAAAAAACATATAATTCAAAATGTACATGTATTTATACTAAAGTAATACAAAAATTACTACAAAAGATTTTGAAGCGAGTAGTTTTTCGAGATTTACGATTATACTGTAAATCACTTTCACGAATCAGCCCCCAAATGTAGTCTCCAATCATGTTCTCGTTATACTGTCCTTGGTAGCGACGTTCAAAGTCCAGTATATCCTGGTGGAAGCGCTCGCCTTGCTCCTCCGAGTACGCTCCCATGTTCTCCTAGAATTTATCCAAATGAGCATCAAGGATATGGACTTTGAGGGATATCCTACAGCCCATTGTGCCGTAGTTCTTCAGAGTTTCAACCAACTCTACATAGTTTGACCTTGTGATTCCCCAGGAAGCCACGAACCACTGCGACAAAGCTGTTCCAAGCTGATTTCTCCTTCCACTGAGCTTCTTGAATAATTAATTGCATTCCAGGATCTTCTCTATCTGTGGTCCGACTAAGTCACCGGTTTTGACCTTTGCCTCAGACAGCTTAGGGAAGATGTCTTGAAGGTACTTGAAGGCTGCCTACTCCTTATCTCCAGCTCTGCCAAATTATTTCACAAGGCCCAATTTGATGTGCAGTGGTGGCATCAGCACCTTCCGGGGGTCCACCGGTGCCTCCAAGAATACACAGTGTATAATCGGAGGTGTGGGAGAAAGACAACAAACTAAATGGTGTTATCAGAACATAACACTGCATTGGGTGGGACAGATGCTGAAATTATAGTAGATAGAATTGTTAATAGCTTGTTTTTCCACCTCCTTATTCAGGTGGAAACGGTAATAAATTACGATTTCCCGACATGCCTATCGGATTACCTGCACCGCGTGGGCCGCGTAGGCCGGGTGGGGAGCCTGGTGAGGGGCTCCGTCGTCAACATCGTCACTCACCCCTGGGATGTGGAGTTGGTGCAGAAGATTGAGGTACGGCTCTTGCCTTCTATTGAGTTTGTCACCTCGGGATGAAACGTGAGGTTTTTTAAATTTATATTTGTCCCCCGCGGCCAGCCCAGCCCAGGACACGCTGGTGGGACTATGTCATTTGGCTGGCCTGGGAACGTTTGGCAATCCCCCAGGAAGAGCTAGCGTCTGTCGCCAGGGAAGGGGAGGTCTGGACCACCCTACTCAACATGCTGCCGCCACGACCCTCGCCAGGAGAAGCGGATTGAGAAACGAACATTTGTGAACTTTTTCAGTGCAAATGTTAAATATTTAAACGGATAGTAAATGATAAAGGTGTAACCCTACAATGGCTTTCTCCAGCCATTACTGTCAAAATGCCTTTCACTATAGCAAGGTCTTCAGTTCCTCTAGACGATATTTGACCTCTTCCATGCTGATCTGACATCTTTGAAGAGGTGGGAGTAGCCACACCTTATCCGATCACACCTGACCTGCCAATAGACGCACTGGTGTACCCAGTTATACCGCTGGGTAAACAGAGACAGGGTGTTCTACGGTTCTTTCGGTAAAGTCACGTAGAAAAAAAAAATAACGACCGCTTGTGTTGCGATCGAAACGTGATGTTTTTAGTTATTTTTATTCACTTTATTTTTATTATTTATTATTTTTTCTATCTACGTGACTTTACTGAAAGAACCATAGAATATGAATTCCTGCAGTCATGAACGTTTTAAGTCAGAGACAGGGTGATTTAAGAAACTTCTGTTTCAACTCTGTGCTAGGAAAGAGAACTGGCGACCGCTGCATTGATTGCAATTCCACCGTGCTAATTATTCCATTAAGGCAGCAAAACCGATCAAAAATCTACTTAAAGTAATTCACAGGAAAGTTAACACTAAAAAACATTGTATTCATGACTTTCGCATTCTCTAAATCTGTCATTTTCCGACATGCATTTTCAAATTAATAATAAACGTATATTTTTGTACTTTCAGCTTTCGTCATATTTAAACCTCACTCAATAGCCTTAAGATAAATGTGCTTTTTTATGTTTAGTTTTAGTATAATTCTTGTTGCCAGAATTACCTGTTGTTTTACGGTGATGCTATGAAGTTTTAATGGGTGATGAGCAACTCGCTAAAACTAATAATATTTTCAGTTATCAGGATGTTTTGTTTCTCTGCAGAAAGCATTTTGTCAAGACACGACTTCTAAAATATTCCCCGCTTTGAAGACTGTAACGCTGTCGGCAACTTTGTGATATCGTTTGTCTCGCAGATTGCGGTGCGACGTCACATGCCACTGCCGGGTATCAACGCGAATATCAAACGCAAGCTCAAGAGCCGACATGACATTCACGAGGAAGCACAAAAGGAGAAGGGGGGGGAGGAGGAGGAGGAGGAAGAATCTTCCGAATTTATGCATTAACAAGTCAGGCAAAAATGTCAGTTTACCTTCCCCAATGAATTCACTTGTTGGTCTTCCTTGCGTAATATAATTATCCGCTCACAGCTGTTGAAACGTTTGGTTTGTATCGCCTATTACCATCAAGGCACTTTTTATCTAGATTGAAAACTCATTTCTTGAGAACTGCTTTTTTGTTTGGTTGTCCTTCAGCCGCACCTCCGATTTAGCACAGTTGACTACGTACGGTGCTGAAAAAGTTCATCGTACATACAAAGCCACCTTAGAATCTGCAAACGGTACAAAGACATTGCAAATATCAGAGCATTTATAGCTCGGGCTGAGCAGCTATATTGGCCTTCTCTGATCTGACATTGGTGTGACTAGGCCATTAAGAAGGCTGTCTCTGGTGTAGGCCAATCAGTTTCAAAGACGATAGAAATATTATCACCTGAGGACGTCTGCTTGCGTTGTGGCCGAAACGTCGTGAGAATTATTTTATAAAGTTTTATTTTTATTATTTTATTATTTCCATTCTACGTGACTTTACCGAAAAAACCAAGAAGATGAATCCCTGCAGTCACGAAAGCTTTAAATCGAAACAGAACATGTTTGTTTGTATGTATGTTCACCACAAGTACGTGTGGTTGATTCCTTGGCGTTTGGACATATCTGCAAACAGCACCACACGTCGAGCACCAGCGCCAGCGCCGTCGGGCACTCATTCAATTAATCTTTTGAGTAAAAACTCGCCCCCCGCTAAAGAGAGCATCGTAATACTTTACAGTATAAATTAAACGAAGGTAGTCTTACCTATAAAATCAAGACACATAAAAAATATCAAAATGAGAGGACATACTCAAGGAAAAGCTAAAAGGAAAAAATGAGTCTTGCAGAGTTTCCTCAATTGTTTGGGACTCAGAGCCAATCTGAGGGCCGGCGGAAGACGGTTCCAGATCTTGGGCACCACACTCGAGAAGGCCCCCTACTACGGCCCAGCGTAGAATGAAACATTGATCTGGTCCCAACAATTTATAAAGCAACGCAGTCCTCTATATACTTCAATGTTTTCAACCAATGAATGACCGTTTACATGTATGCATGTTGAACTTCTTTCACACTGTATGTCGCCGACCATTCTAATCAGAGGTGCGGGGGAAGGACAACAAACTAAACGCAAAAAAGCAGTTCTAAATAAATGAGTTTTCTATATGTATAAGTGTATAGCTTCAGTGGCTTCCGAATGTCAAGAAGAGCATTCCAGATGGCCGCAGAAGCACATCTGAAAACATGTGATGCAGTGACTGGTTTTGATGGCGAGCTAAAAGCCGCTGCGAGGATGTTCGCGCGATGGTTTATGCTCCTTGACGAGATCAGAAAGGTTTTGTGGTTCTTGTGTTGTTTGAGCACACAATTTGTCAAGTTTTGTCGATGTAAAAAAATCAAGAGTTTATCAAGAAAATGTCACGTGTGTCATAGTTTAACGTGGTAACTTTGATATTTATTGCATTGCATATTAACATTGTCAATGGTTATACCGCGGTACCCAATTCTGATTTGGAAATTCAGGCACTTGATTTCCGAATTTGTTCCTTCGGGTGTTGCGTAACAATTTTTAAACTCTCAGTAAAGTAAGAAAATATTTGTCGGTGGCAGTGTGAAAGTGAGAGATCTCAAATGTGCTCCTCTCTTGCCAGTTGTGTGAAACTTGTGGGCCCTGATGCGAGCCAAATTGGGAAATATTTGTGACACCGAATGTTACTGGTTCAGTGCATTCTTTCCGTGTGAAGAGTAGACCCAAATATTCTCAAAAAGGGGCTGTCTGTACCTCCCTCTCGTCGCAAGCTCCTTTGGCCTCCTTTGGCCAGCAGGTGCATGAGCAAGCAATTGTTGGGCTGCAACTTAGTATCTATTATCGAAGAGTATACGCTTGTGTGTATATAAATGTACCTTTACACATTTCCACACAATCTAATTTCATAACATAAATGTTATTGCACTAAAACATTAAGGCAGATGCATAATGAAGGCTAAAGTGATCCCAGAAGCAAACGTTTGTATAGGAATGTTTTCAGACTCTGCATTAATTAATGTTAATATAATGTACAGGATTATTTTGTTTGCGATTTAAGAGGATGTACATATTATATCTGGTGATAAAGTGTTCTTTTAATAAAAACATATTTCAAATGTGTTTAAAAATCCGGTTTTCTGGTACATAAGCGTTAATTAAACGACAAGTTTCGTAAGTAAAAATATAACCGCATGCCTTGTTTTTTCATGAATACCGTGATCTTATTGTTCCCACCTTGTCACCAGAAAGTAGACAGTGCATGGACTGTGTCGTCACAACGTCGTGTTACACTTGTTTCATGTTCATATTAAATGTTCTGTATTGAGTGAATGTCTTACATGTCGTGCACATGTATGTACACAGCAAGGGGCACAGAGCCAGACGAAGACACTTAAGGTGATTCAGAATTATTGGTGATTACACATCCTCCAAATGCTATTTGCATTTGGAGGATGTATGGGGCCTTCCATAAATGACGTCACGCGATTTTGGACGATTTTTAACCCCCCCCCCCCAATCACACAACGTCACAAAGTCAGACCCCCCCTCAAATATGACGTCACAAAGTCAGACCCCCCCTCAAATATGACGTCACAAAGCTCTGCCCCCCCCCCAAAATAAAACATGCTTCAAATCGCTTTAAACTATTGTCATTGTAGTGCGTATTAAATGTGGTGCTGCACTGATGTAGGAGAAAACATTTATTGAAATGTCTATTTAATTGTGTTGTCTATATTTATTTAAAGTTGCGCATTTTGATGTGACGTCACGTTTCTCAAACCACCCCCCCCCCCCCACATCGTCGCACATGTTTGATCCCCCCCCCTCTCTAGGTGCGTGACGTCATTTATGGACGGCCCCTGTACAAAATTGAGAACTGGAAAATGCATTCATGAATGACGACCACTTCGCAGTCACCGCATCATTGGTGAGCGCCGAGCCACACGGAGCGGCGTGCCGGTGCGTCAAGAGAAGGAGTCAAGAGGAGTGTGGCATAAGAGACGCATGGTGTGAGCGGACATTGTGACAAGCGCTGCCCTGATAACGGCGATGAATCGATCCCAGGGCACCACCATCGCAAACCGGAAGGCCCCCCCCCCCCCGTGCTCTTGAGTACAGACACCACGATAGCTTTATCCCAATGGAGATTCTCTGTGATGTCAACCACTATAGCGTGAATGAGGATGTCATCTGCTCCAAAATCTCGGATAACAGCCAGGAGCGGTGGCCGTTTCCATGGAAGTGCTCACTTGGCTCTCCCATCTTTTCGGTTGGTATAGCACATGCTGTTCAGAACGATGGCCAATGTTTAGCTCCACATGCTGGCAGCGTCTTCAGCAACTGAATTCAGTTCTTGAGGTATTCAGTTGCTGAATTCAGTCCCGACTTCAGAATTTACCGAATTCAGTTACCAAAGCTGCTGGCAGCCAGTGAAGAAACGTTGGACATGCTGAACAACAGAGTTCAACCCAGAAACCTTTCGGACGGCGATGTTGTCGTCGGCTGGTTCTTCGCTTGTGAAGATCAGGGAGAAATGAGGTTCATGGAGTTGGCAGGTGCGCTGGTGGCTGTAACATGCCATTCCTTGACTTTGTGGCAGATGGTGCATTTGAACTCCTGACCAGTGGGGACCAGTGGGGGACGTGTTCGTCTTTCTGCACCTCCGTTTTTCAAGACGGCCAAAGTGTGAAGCAGTCGCAAAAACCAACCCGGTATACCCGCAGCTTTGTGGACGGACTGGGTGACCGAACAGAGACAGGGTATTTGTGGTACAGTATCTAAGGTCTCCTGTACTAGGAACCCCAGCAGCGTTGACTCTTCCTTGGCCTGGAGACAAAGGCACTTGCAGAGGTCTCCACCACCTCAACTCCAGCGAGAGCCCCCCAAACATCCATAAGAGAAGGAAGCGCCACACCAAGTTCGTTCTGGACATAGACTCGGTGCAGAAAAAACGGTTCAGAATCGGAGGGCCCCTGGAGGAAAACAAAAACTCTAGACGCTCGCACCGAAGGCTCTTCCGTCGGCTCCCGTGACTCATATTACATCGCAATCGTCGTTAATCCATCGTCAGTATCCCATTGCTCTTCACTTACCTACTCCACCACCGCACATTTAGTTCAGTAAAATTAAATGTGCAGTCTTACCTTGATCAAGCACATAATTTGCATCCCAGCTGACATACATGGGAGTATTTGTTAATCATTTATGCAATTACACATTTTCAACTTAATTTTTTAAAACTATTGAGCTGCCATAGCCGAAGTGAATCAGGCGATGTTTGCCGTGAGGGTGGGGGTCAAGGGGTCACTGAGCTCACTCAGTGACCTTCAACAGCTGCCTACAAAATTACAATAAGTCTCCACTCAGCATTGCCAGTTTTTGTTGGGGATCTTTCAGCATTTGGGCGTTGCTGCTGATCAGTTAATAAGATCCCGATGATGAATGAACATATAGGAAACCTGATAATTGCATATTTATGAAACCCAGGTTTGGCTAAGAGAGCTTAAACCACGCCCATCAGTCTGAGGGCCAGAGCGGCCAGAGCAGCCAGAGCAGCAATCAGAACCACCCAAGATAGTAAAGCTGTATTAGCACCAATCTCGTTATATGGCTAATAAGAGTGATTTAACCCACTCAATTTCAAATGGATATTACACAATTCAGTTATTGGAAAAATAAATTTAAATTGCTACATTTATACCACCTCAGGTGGTACAAAAAAGGTGAAATCTATTAGGGGCTCACAGACTTCTTGAGTGATAGTAACCCTGATCGTATAAATTCAAAAGGCTTCCACTTGAGAAAACATTTTTCACGTGTAGTTTGATATTAATGGCTTTATAAACATCCCTTAATTTAAAGTTTGGACTTTAACCACAACTTCTAATTTAATCAACAGATGTTGAAACTGCGAGTGGAAGTGAGCATGCAAGGGAATGGCTCTAAGATGACACCATAACTTGGCAATTCAATGACACTCAATTATGTCGCAGCGTACGCTGCACATCAGTTCGGTCGATGCCATTTACAGATTTTAATTCTCGAAGCTGGCAAATGCTGCAACAGTGATTCGTCTTTGCACAACCATTGCTGATAGGGCAAAGACCATCAACTTCACCAGAGTACTGGCTGCCTACCAAACATACCAACACAGGATTCCAGTAGTGTTGGACCACTGCTTTGACACTGGGCCACCTTTGTTAAAATATTTAGCAATTATTTTGGTCGCATTTGAAGAAGCTTAGCTGCTATGGCTCATTTGATACATAAACAGCTCGAGTATATCATTGGCCAAAGACACCAGTTCTGGGTACCAATCATGTGCAAATATCATTACAAATGCAAGGTGTGGAATAAGTAACTTGCCCTATGATTCAATAATAAACATTGTGATAACATGTTGTACTGCTCTTCGGGTATTATTAGTCATAAATTATCACCAACTCTGTACCATCTTTAGATGTGCAGAAAACTTGATATGAAGATTGGACTTAAGTGCAACATAAATGCCAAAAGCTTCTATAGACAATATTGCGATATTGCAATGATTTTCTAAATACGGCTTTAATGCATTATATTGCAGCTTAAAGGCATGGTAAACCGCACATGTTTTAAAGAATTCATGTTATTGTCTCCCTTATGTAATAACAGAAACTGGTCGATCAGTTGGACTTTTTATTCAACAATTTACTAAAACCAAATACAGCCATATCCTGCATGTTGAGACCTCACAATTTTTCAAATGTGGTAAGTAGCACTGATTTGGAATGTAAACTATATGTAGGTAATGGCCAAAATGGTGACTTAAGGTTATAAAGAGATATTGTTATTATTAAGCAACTGCTCACCATCATTCAAACCACACAGGCATTGCTGCTTTTGAGCTTAATACACTGGAGGTGTATAATACTCAGATTCGGCTAGTCTGTTGGCATTTATATGAATACACTTAGGCACCCATTGCCTTTGGTAAAGGACAGCATTATTACGTGCCACAGTATTTGCTACTGTTATTAGTTTGTCATTTAAATTTTCTTCAATTTTAGGTTCAAAAGTTTTCCATTTTTACTTGGAGGGGGTTCTTCCAGGTAAACAACCTTTTTAACTTAAAAGATTTTGTTCAGTGAAATAACTTTTGTTGACCACTTTCCAACAATACCAATGCATGAACAAAAGTCAAATGCTGTTGAATAACCAAAGCGTATTAATCCTCCGCTTCCATCTCCTCTGCGTCGTCGTCACCGTCCACTTCCGCATTCTCCTTTTCGAGCTTCTCAAGCTGCCGGGCGAGCTCCGTTTCATCAATGTCGGTCACCACCTTCGGCTGCTCGAACACAACGAAGAAAAATCGGCCACATGCAATCGACATCGTAGTCTACGGTGCGTGCAAATGACGAGACCTAGGGCAGCTCTTTTAATCACACCTGTACAATACTCCAGAATGTGAAATATATTACAATTAGCTGACCATGTGAAAATATTACAACTGTTCTATACCACCCACATCTTTATCAACCGAGCTCACAATGCACAACAGCTGCCGTTTGCAACTAAGTGGCAGTCACCACAGCGTTTGGGCCAGGCCAGGTGCACTCCGAGGCGACTTGAAGTGTCACAATGTACATCCCAGAATGCCACCCACACAAACAAAAACACCCCCATTGTCATTCGTGCCAAATATTTGAAAAACATGCTCATTTGTCGAATTTTCATTAAAAAAATGTTCATTAGATTGTTACTTATAGTAAGCTTGTTTACAAATTGAAACTCTCAATTTACCACGAACGTTGGGTAAAGGAAGACTCTGCCAAAATGTTCATCGATGCCGTATTTATACAAATGAAGTCACAATAGCAACGTAATTTACCGCCATCTGAACGTTGAAGACACCACGTTTCTCCTCGATCTTCTCCTTGATGGTTGCCATCGCCTGATTGAGAATGGAGAGGCCTTCTGTCCTCTCCAGAGTTGTGGTTGTCATCACGTAGCGTGGAGGTGCTATCAGGTTAATCTGGATCAAACATTCAGCAAAATGGTTTTCAATCGCACAATTTTCATGCATTTTTTAAAACGCTTTTGAAATATATCACACCAATTATTGTGATGGAGGGTTAAATCAAATTGTTTAAAACTGGTTATTATAAGTGTAACCATGGAATTACAATAAGCTATGTTTAATCAGCTTTGTGCATTAGGCAAGATGCGTGCGATGTGCTGGGACATTACACCAAGAAACAAAGGCACCTCCCTTGCAATGGTTATGAGACGTTTTTATGGCAATGGCTAGTGTCTATTTGTCTGCAGAGACGTGTCAAAAAAGATCAATGACGATATTTACCTCAAATGGGCCTTTAATAATTAAATGATGTCCATTTTGATAACAATTACTGCCAGGAAGAATTGCGAAAGGTATAGAAGAATGTTTACCTTGATCGGCATCTTCTCTGTGGAACATGCCAGGCCTCCCTTCAGTGCCTCTTTGACAGCATCAATCCCTTCATAGCCATAGCAGGCCACCTCAATATCTAACGGACAACAAAACATTTCCGTTATATGAAGTGCTACAGTGGCATCTCATTTTCTTCACCAAAAACAGAGGCTATCTTTCGCAATAACTGGTGTTTGATGGGCGACTTTATTTTGAATAGAACGGGTCTATTAATATCACGTCACCTGCACGGATTTTGACGGCCTGTGGCGTCAGCCGCCTGTGGATGTTCTCCAGCAGCACTCCCTTCTCTTCCTCCGTCAAATCCAGCAAGTCGAGCACACTGGGGTCTCTGCACACTCCCACACCCAAACGCACCGTTAAAAACACAAAGACTACCATCATTTGCGAAACTAGTCACAGGTTTGAATGTTTAGTCACATTCGGGTTACTGCTGAAGGGACTAATTGAGTTTTGGTCAATGTCTATATGGAAAGCGGGTTAAGCCGTTCAAAAAGAAAATGTGAAAGGAAAAACAATGGATATTGTTTTTTGCTTTAAATACCTTATTGTTACTTGCCTTACACAACAAAGCGTATTCTCCATTTTTAAAAGGTAATGGCCAATGTACCAAGACAGATACATTCTAGCGTCACTCATTCACACGCAGGCTTACAAATGATTTTGCATCACTGGAAACTTACGAAACGGCGAGCTTGAAGGCATCGTAAGCACCGTATCCAGGCTTGTTGTATTTTTCATCAAAGACCCAGGCTGTCCGCTGATACAGACTCTCCAGCTGCTCATCTTTGGAGTAATCCAGTACTTCAGCCACGTGTCTTAAAATGCTGTACACCTGAAAGTAAACCACGCAATAGCAATAACAAAATAAACATATACAACTAGAAATACGCTTAATGTCAAAGGCCCCTGAAATGAAAGCAAAACTACTGTTGTAACAAAACAATTTAACACTGGGCTTCCCACGCCATCTTCAGTCACACAACAAGCATGTCAGGGCCCAATGGCTGTTTTTTTCACGCTCAGTTTAGTGCATTGTGAGAATTTCAAATCGGGAGACGAGCAAAACATCCGCATGTGCAAACGCAGGTCAGTATAGGTCAGGGGTGGGCAAGCTGCGGCACTTTCAGGACTGCTTCGTGACGTTATTTCTTGAGGACGACCATCTCGTATTCGCCACATGCATTGGTGGCTCTTGAAACATTATTTTACCAAGTTAGAAAAAATGGCTATTTTCGTTATTTTGGTTGCCAACCCCTGGTATAGGTGCAGCTATGCTGCCGTGCACACCGTGAGCACAATTTTACCTTGAGCTTGTTTTTATTTGATGCATCAAAAGAATGATCAACTCTTCGAACTTGCTCCCCCCCTTTATTGCTCACGATTAAAAACATTGCAAGTGGCAGCATTAACTCCCTGGGTTTGGCGACTTTGTTTTGTGATGTTATTTAGCGCATTTCCAAAGGAGACACCTCAGTGCAGAGGTCTCATGCAAGTGTGAGATTGTAGAGACTGCCAAGCATGATCATGGTGAAACGGACCCAGAGCTTCATGAAAGTGGTGCAACAGGCCAGCCAACACCCACTGTTACGAAATTACACTGCTTGATTTATAATGAGATTTCCACCAGAAAGCTAGTGTCTGCTGTGAACACATTACCCAGCCATGGAAACTCCTACATTCTTTCCAACCAACCAACCATCAAATTGCTCAAGGACAGGGCAGAAATTGGGGTGTTTTATGACGATGATTACGAGAGCAAGGGCATTTTCTGTTGTTGGAATGATGGAAAAACCCAACCTATCCCCCACAGCAAGCCAAATATATGCCAGCAGGTTCGTTAACTGCTGACAATGAGCAGCAATGATCGTAACAATGTCACGTGTATACATAGGGAACCATCGCTTGACTGAAGTTGGGCATAGATCTGTGCTTTTACTACATATAAATTCCAGCAGTATAGCCAAAGAAGGCCTCTTGAACTATGTGAAAAACATAATTGAAATGAATTGTCCAAAAAAGAACCTGATGCACTGCCATAGCACGTAGCGAATAGACTCAATATTTGCTCATCATTATTACATCCATAACAATAATACTTTAACAGTGCACAGGTTCCTTTATTTATTATATATGTTCAGCACAACACTATTATGTAACCAACTAAAACTAAATGTTACCGTTTTTGATTTTGTAAACTTATCTTCACACTTCAAAGCCTCTTCAGGAGACACTCTTCTTTTGGACAAGTCGATGTATCCTTTGAAATAAAATCAATGTCAAAAGTTAATATCCAGAGCTTAGAGATCAAAGCGTATCAGAGACAGTGAAGGATGACGCTCTATTTTTGGTGCAAAACTTGAGTACATCATATCAATGCGTAAGAAAGACAGCAACAAATATTCACATACAGCAGATGTGCAGGTCAATCATGGCCAAACATCCCTTTGTGAAAACAGTTACTCCAAGTTTGACGTCAGAATCAGAATATGTATTTATACTGGGGGAATCCAATGAGCTATAAAGCTCTTTTTCACAGATGTCCAGTCAGGGCGGGTAAAAGTGTTACAACAACAAGCAATAGAAAAACATGATAGGAGTGCAAAGTATAGGAAAGGTAAACGAATCACCCAAACACATAAATAAAAAAAATAGGGAAATTTGTGATTATGTTTGTCTGTTCAAAATGTTTAGCATACTTCCCGACATGCAACAAACTTAACATTTGCCATGTGGGTACTTTCCACATTGCACACCATGCAAAACATATTAAAATACACTTTTGTCTTTTTGTTGGGGGGGGCGCAATAATGCATATATTTTGCACGGCAAGTGAGCTGTGACGTCACATCTATCATGTGACCCGTGTGCGGAAGCGTAACGGAGTGTGCCTGCTGATCACGGGTAAAGTGAAATACAAATGTGTTGTAGGTCTAAGGCGTTCTTCGCGCAGCATTGATTTATAATTTCAGTCGTTTACTGTCGTACGCACCCTGAAAGTTATGTGTGTCTGCAGCAAGCGCGTGTATGTGTACCTATGGACGCGCGCGCGCGCGTGTGTGTGTGGGGAGCGGTAGTGTAGCGGTTAGCGCGCTGCGCTATGAACCCGGCGACCCAAGTTCGATTCCCGCTCATGGCCACCACTGGTGACGATTATTTGAACTGGTCCTGGGACTCCCCTAGCCTCAAACGAGGAACTGGTGTGGGTGTGTGAACATCGCCACTGGGGGGACAAAGGCAGCTGGGCGTGGTGAATCCAAGTCCCGGGCGAAGCCAGGTAGTAAAGCTAGTATAAAATAAAACAAAACCCTCCCCCCATCCTACCAGACAAAGCCCACTGAGGTATTAACTTATTTTTCAAAAGCGACCTGGCCACAAATGATGGCTCAACAAAGCGGCTTAACATTTGGACATTTATAAAGCAAAATAATCTAAATAGTCCAAAGGTGAAGGAGCAGCCCTGCAATGGCTTGCTCATACTACTGCTGGCACAAGGGCCTCCACTATAAGGATCTCTAGAGGTTATGTGGCCGACTCTTCCATGCTGACCAGGCATCTTGGAAGAGAATTAGCCACACTTTATCCCACCAGACTTAACCTTTTCCGTTCAGTTTTTCCTCCGATTCCATTCCGATTTATGTGCATGTCCATCATAAAAACGAAACCGGAATTAAAATAATATAACTTTATCAGGACTGACACTTCCACAAGCCCATGCGGGAGGGCGTGTGGCACAGCTTGGCACCAGCTATCATAGAGTGCGGTTGCGTCGCTACAGTTCTCTGCGGTGAGCACAAATTCTTAAAAAACAATGGCGCTATGCCTCCACATAAAATTAACACTGCGCCACTTGCTCATCTCGGAACGGGAAAAGGGTTGACCTGCCGATCAATTGTGATGTTGCTTTATACTGCTGGGTGGACCACCGTGCAAAAACAGGTTGTCATAGGGCGAGGGAGGCTACGTGGTGAACAGCAGAGGACAGTGCAGAAAAAAACATAGTTGTAGCTCTCACATCTATGATCCCTGCCTTCAACCAAGAAGCAGTGACCTATGTGATGAAGTACGGTCAAATAACCACCACAACCCACAGACATCAGGGGCTCATCACCCAGCCGTGGCTGGGTGTATATTCTTAGCATTCTCAATACAACAGTTAGGTGCCAAGTTCTCACATTCCAAAAATGGTCTTACGGGTGAGGCCATATTTTGAGAATTTTCTCCCTTCGGATTTCACCACATACTACTATTAAAGGCATCTTCAGGAGTTAAACTTTAACTAACAAAACAGAACTCTTTGAAGATACCACAGTATTGCATGGCAAAATCTTGAAAAAATAAGAATTGCCCAACAGGTGCCCTCACTTGGAAGACCGACCATACTTGGCTTATGAGTGGCTGCGAAACCTTCAGTGTTTGAAACATTTCCTTGCACCATTTACCTTTCTCTTTGTCCACTCGGATGACAACAACGCACTCGTTGCGACCGATGCGGATGAGCTTGTTGATTGAGCGGATGCGCCTGCGGGAGAGCTCGCTCAACAGGATCATGCCCTCGATGTTGTTGTACTCCAGCAGGCTCACATAGGCGCCCATCTCTGCGATGGACCGCACATTCACCATCACCACATCTTCCACCTCTGGAAATTTGTGCTGGTAGAATCTACACCCGAGAGGCATTTTGTAGGTCTGTGGAAACAAAAACCAATGGGATAAAAGGATGAGTTGACCATTAATAAACATAGCATCGAGAGCACATACAACATTAAAACATTACTTCTGTGATTATGACACATTGATAATAATACATGTAGCTTCCAGTAACTTCTTACCCAATTCAAATTCCCACTCACTACGACACTTCACGGTGTGAGGGACGAGCCAATTTAACATCATAGTTCGACCTGACAGGCAATGAGTGACAATGTAACATCACCCGAGTAACCTTGCTAGGAACCACTCTCTTGTCTTCTGAGAAACTGGGGAAGGGATCGTCTCACAACAGACACAGGGCCCACAAAAACAAGATCTTTAACTTATAACTCAAACTGGCCTCAAAACACTGTCAGTGCATCAGAAAAATTAAGAGCAAAGTTGAGTCCAATCTGCTGGCCACAGGCTCCACAGCACCCCTCAAGATATCAGCTCATGAGAGAGAATCCACATCAAACACAAGGGGAACAAGGCAGCAAAAGCACTGGCATTGACTTATGCAGAGATTCTAAAAGGCATAAAACACATTTCATTGCAGCTCTTGGTTTCACTCTCCTTTTCACCCGAACTGATATCAAGGATAAAACTGGGATCGGGAAAAGGCTGGTTTAGGGATCAGGGTATACTTATGGACAGTGATTGGCTGTAAACTTATTCAGAGAAGCAGTGTTTCCTATGGCAACACCATAAGGATCTGCAGTAGCATAATACCTCAATGTAGTTGAGATAAATTATCGATATTGAGATTGGTGACATGAAGGTCAGTGGCATTAAGTTAATAATTTCGCCAAATGCCACTTCTGTGAGCCATCCAAGCCATCCCAAACACCCGAACTGGCGGGCCATGCCAGGGAATGTGCTGTCGAGACCAACACTGCCGCTCTGTAAATACTGCTGTCGCCAACTACAATTAGTTTATATATACTCTGTGGTTCTTTAGTTTTTTTATGGCACACGGGAGTAACAATGAAGATGCTAATGGGGGTAAACGTAGGGATTAAGTGAGGTTTGGGATAATGTATGGTTAGGGATAGGATTGTGTTTGGGATACTGTAGGCTTAGGGATAAGAATGGTAAGGTTCGGTATAAAGTATGGTTATGGATAAGGTATGGTTAGGGATAAGGTTAAACTGGGATGGGGAAAAGGTTGGTTTAGGGATAAGGTTCTATTTATGGACAATGGTTGGCTGTAAACTATATTCAGAGAAGCAGTGTTTCATATAGCAACACCATAAGGATCGGGATCAGCATAGAACCTCAATGTAGTTGAGATAGATGATAGCCTTAAGTTGAGATGAATAATACTGTGATGAGCTTGATATTGAGAAGACTCACATTGAGAGGATTCCTATCGAATCGGTTGAGTGTCATTAACACCTGTATACTTGAGAATAAGTAGAATAGGTTCTACCCTTTTTCTGGCAACAAAACAGGTGTTAAGATGTTAAAACACTAAACTGAAACCTTTAACAAGGAATCATGTCTGCATTAACCACAATACTTGTGGTAAGAATGCAACCACAAGTATTGTGGTTAATGAAGACATGATTCCTTGTAAAAGGTTTCAGTTTGGTGTTAACACCTGTTTTGTTGTAAAAAAAGAGAGGGGAAACCTATTCTCATATTTTGGTACTGGCAAAAGAGGTCCCATGATGTACCTGTATACTTATTTAGGATAGTGTCTCATTCCACGAAAGAATAAAAAATATATACAAAGGACAACCACCAGTACTTGGAAAGTGTTTCGTCATTGACAAGATTCATGAAGGCAAAAAATACCCGTGGCGCACAAACCTGTCTGTATTGCCTGTACATATGTGTCACTGCGTGTTTTAGTGAGTACAGTATGTATATAGCCTTAGTCTGTCGTCTGCATGCATGTGGCGATATTTAGTTTGTCCTGTGCGAGATATTGGAGGTTAAGGTTTTGAGACGAGGTAGGCGGACTTCAACCGTAAAAGTCTCATGGGCATTTGTATGAGTTTATAGTAGTGGCGATACGGTTTATGGCTTGGCGAAACAATTCTGAGACGCTACATTATTTGCTTTACTTCAGATTATTGAGATGATTAATTGCGACTAAGTTTAGTCGGTTGATGCTGAAATGGTTTAAATTGTATTGAAAGGACATCAAGATATTTCGGTTTAAGTGAACGATAACCCAAACGCTTTGTACTAAGATTGCGTAATCCTACAAGGTTTCTATTGAGGTGGGTTGGAGCGGTGGTGCAGTGGTCAGCGCCCTGCGTTCGATAATTAATTGAACAGCAGCGGCGCGACCGATAACCGAATCAATCCTTGGGTCCACCTCGTTCCCCTTAGCCGCGCTGACCGGCGTGGTGAAGTATGGTCAAACAATCCCCGTATCCGGACACGTCGTTTCCAGGCTTTTTCTTCGAGCGAAGCGGACTGACACACAAGAAAAAGGGCCGCCCGTGTACACCATTGCGGCTGCTACGCGTGCCAAAAGCGTCTCTGTGCCGACGTTTCGCCCCGAGATGGCTGCGTGCTGCTGCTGAGCACGTGAACACGAGAGGCCTCGCCACCCATTACAGTCGGGGGGGGGGGGGGGGGCACGCACCCACACGCACCGACACGTACCCCCTAGCCACCATCTCGCTCCCGACCACCCGCCCGCCCCTTCACAACCCCCACAGAGCCCACCGTTCACGCAGCGAGCCGAGCGACTCACGGGGCGACAGGAGACGCGGAGGAGGCGGCGGCGACGGCTCCCGAGGCCCGGACTCTCACGTGCGGCCCTACAGCGCGGTCGGCAGAACCCGGCATGCAACGCGCGCGTTTCCGCTTCCGAGTCACGATCTCGCGCGCTTCACCTCATCCGGGTGATGTACACTGCGCTGACGTCACCCCAATGGACACCCCCTCCACCTCTCCCCCCTCCCCTCTCTCCCCCCTCCCCCCTCTCCCCCCTCCCCCCTCTCCCCCCCTACTCCCTCCCCCCTCTCCCCCTGTCCCCCCCTGTCCCCCCCCTCCACCTCTCCCCCCTCCCCTCTCTCCCCCCTCCCCTCTCTCCCCCCTCCCCTCTCTCCCCCCTCCCCTCTCTCCCCCCTCTCCCCCTCCCCTCCCCTCTCCCCCTCCACCTCTCTCACCCTCCTCTACCCCCCTCACCCCCCCTCTCACCCCTCCCCCTATCCCCCCTCTCCCCCTGCCCCCCTCCCCCTGTCCCCCCCCCTCCCCCTGTCCCCCCCCCTCTCCCCCCTCCACCTCTCTCACCCTCCTCTACCCCCCTCTCACCCCTCCCCCTATCCCCCCTCCCTCCCCCTGTCAAATTGCAGATGAATTTAACATGTTTCAATTAATAAATGTCCCCACAAGACCCTACCTAAAAAAATCCGGGACAGTCATGTCTGCTTGACGCCCTATTGACTAATGCCCCTCACAATTTCACACTGACTGGTGTTCTGGGTAATAACCTTAGTGATCACTCCTTCATATTCGGAGTGACATCATCAGCCAGACCCAAAGCCCCCCCCCCCCCTAAATTGGTTGATAAGCACTCCATGAGACACTTCAGCATACAGGCATTTACTAATGATGTGCTTCACTCGGATAAGGTCTGCGATATCCCCAACCTGACAACGGCTTGGGAGACCTTCATGTACACATTTCTCTAAATTCTTAACAAACATGCTCCGTTGGTTAGATTTATAATTAAAGGTAACCACCCACCATGGTTTGATCCTTTGATTACTAAGCTCACGAAAACTAGGGACAAGGCTTGGGCATGTGCTCAGAAAAGTAATTTGGTCAATGACTGACGAGAATACAGGATTTTAAGGAATAGATGCGTCAAAAAAATACGGCATTCATAAAATTCTTACTTTTCCTCCGCTCTCCTGGAATCACATGGCAATGCCAGGATCTTCTGGAAAACAATCAAATGTATCGAAAAGGCATCTAACACAGATAATCTGCCTGTTGTGCTTAACCGAAATGGGGACTTTTTCAGAGTTCCAAAAAATAGTCGACAATTTTAACCTAGTTTTTCTGAAGCTGGTGACCTTTTTGATAATGTATTGGGAGTCACTTCTGCTCATGCAATTTCATACACCCCTGTCCAAATATTAAAAGAATTTAGTTTCCAGCCTATCCACGAAAGTAATGTTCTGAAACAACTGTCCTACCTCTACCGGAGTGGATAGTACAGTGAGGGAAAAAAGTATTTGATCCCCTGCTGATTTTGTACGTTTGCCCACTGACAAAGAAATTATCAGTCTATAATTTTAATGGTAGGTTTATTTGAACAGTGAGAGACAGAATAACAACAACAAAAATCCAGAAAAACGCATGTCAAAAATGTTATAAACTGATTTGCATTTTAATGAGGGAAATAAGTATTTGACCCCTCTGCAAAACATGACTTAGTACTTGGTGGCAAAACCCTTGTTGGCAATCACAGAGGTCAGACGTTTCTTGTAGTTGGCCACCAGGTTTGCACACATCTCAGGAGGGATTTTGTCCCACTCCTCTTTGCAGATATTCTCCAAATCATTAAGGTTTCGAGGCTGACGTTTGGCAACTCGAACCTTCAGCTCCCTCCACAGATTTTCTATGGGATTAAGGTCTGGAGACTGGCTAGGCCACTCCAGGACCTTAATGTGCTTCTTCTTGAGCCACTCCTTTGTTGCCTTGGCCGTGTGTTTTGGGTCATTGTCATGCTGGAATACCCATCCACGACACATTTTCAATGCCCTGGCTGAGGGAAGGAGGTTCTCACCCAAGATTTGACAGTACATGGCCCCGTCCATCGTCCCTTTGTTGCGGTGAAGTTGTCCTGTCCCCTTAGCAGAAAAACACCCCCAAAGCATAATGTTTCCACCTCCATGTTTGACGGTGGGGATGGTGTTCTTGGGGTCATAGGCAGCATTCCTCCTCCTCCAAACACGGCGAGTTGAGTTGATGCCAAAGAGTTCCATTTTGGTCTCATCTGACCACAACACTTTTACCCAGTTGTCCTCTGAATCATTCAGATGTTCATTGGCAAACTTCAGACGGGTATGTATATGTGCTTTCTTGAGCAGGGGGACCTTGCGGGCGCTGCAGGATTTCAGTCCTTCACGGCGTAGTGTGTTACCAACTGTTTTCTTGGTGACTATGGTCCCAGCTGCCTTGAGATCATTGACAAGATCCTCCCGTGTAGTTCTGGGCTGATTCATCACCGTTCTCATGATCATTGCAACTCCACGAGGTGACATTTTGCATGGAGCCCCAGGCCGAGGGAGATTGACAGTTCTTTTGTGTTTCTTCCATTTGCGAATAATCGCACTAACTGTTGTCACCTTCTCACCAAGCTGCTTGGCGATGGTCTTGTAGCCCATTCGAGCCTTGCGTAGGTCTACAATCTTGTCCCTGACATCCTTGGAGAGCTCTTTAGTCTTGGCCATGGTGGAGAGTTTGGAATCTGATTGATTGATTGCTTCTGTGAACAGGTGTCTTTTATACAGGTAACAAGCTGAGATTAGGAGCACTCCCTTTAAGAGTGTGCTGCTAATCTCAGCTCGTTACCTGTATAACATACACCTGGGATCCAGAAATCTTTCTGATTGAGAGGGGGTCAAATACTTATTTCCCTCATTAAAATGCAAATCAATTTATAACATTTTTGACATGCATTTTTATGGATTTTTTTGTTGTTATTCTGTTTCTCACTGTTCAAATAAACATAACATTAAAATTATAGACTGGTCATTTCTTTAGTCAGTGGGCAAACGTACAAAATCAGCAGGGGATCAAATACTTCTTTCCCTCACTGTAGGTTGTGTTATGTTCGTGTTGTTGTGTTAATAAATAGTGCTGCTCCCAAGTTAACGTCTGCCACTCAGTTGGACTCACTACACATATATTAAGCCTCAGTGTTCTGGTTATTCCTTTGGCTGGCACATGACTTCCCCGCTGAAAGCCATTATTCATCTTTGCCCAAATCCATTAGTCATAGCTTCACTAAATGATACAAAATTCAAGCCAGACTTTCATAGATGGAATTTTAGTAGCTGGGGCCAATTGGTTATTTTAATCGTTGCTTTCTATCACGAATGTAAATTACAAATATGGAAGCACTGCAGTACATTATTTCACTCAAAACTGTCAAGTCATTCAAGGTCAAAGATCAAGGTGTTAACTTGGCCAAAGTCGTTGATACCACCACCTCACTTTACCAATGCTTTCTCCCCTCGAGTAGATCCCACAGTTGTTGCACAATGGATACGCGTATTGCACCATCTGGCTTTAGGTCTTTTCCTTGGTCGTATGACTCGTGGAAATCGGCCTTTCCCGCATCTTGCGCACACGTCCTTCCCAGCGGAGCCATTTTTGCCAAATCATGTCTGCAATGATTTGCTGTAACATTATAGTCCAGAATTCTTCATTATTTCTTCTGTCTTGCCACACGATTCCCGGCATCCGTCTCAGACACGTAGACTCAAATGCCAGCAACTTATTTTCGAGCTATTTAGGGTCCACGGCTGTTTCATCCATAATCTCCAACAAGACCTTAACCAACATAGAACAGAAGAGTTTCAATGGATAATTCTACACTATTGCACATTCACCTTTGAGGTTTACTCATCAATCATCACTGACCAATTACAATCATCCCATTCACAAACATTAACCATCTGCGGTATAAAAAATAGATGTACTTTATATATATATATATATAAACACATTTACAGTGTCCTCGATGTAAAAATGAACAAGCTCCCATTTTTAAAATGTATTTTAAAAGTGCAATATATTTGAAGAAACGTACATTATCTTAAGTGGCTTAGTACACTATGCTATATTTTTTTAGCAAAGTAATTAAGTCTCCATTAAATCCCCTGACGTTTTTGGCAATTGCACGCAGATGGAATTTTCCCATGCATACACATGTTAATATTGAATTTCAGAATGTTTCCATTTCACTGCCCACAAACTATGCCTTTACACATTGTACAAAACACAAGTCATTTAATGAAAATACATTGACTCTACAGTACAGGTTTAAATTGTGGCTGAGCGAAAGTGCATTGGCTAAAGCACTGTGTTATGAACCTGTCACCTGAGTTAAATTCCCGCCTGCAAATTATTATTATCACATATTTATATTTTTGCTCAGGCATTTCACATTTATCTTCTACAGTTTTAATAGAGTTATATCATACTTTATTCATACTTTGTTACGTACAAAATGCAACTAACTTAACATACGAATGCCTCGAAAATGTATGCACTTCAAGCTTGCATATAATGGATTATTACATGTTTGAGATTAATCCTATTTCAACTGAAATTCATATCAAAATTCCCACTTTCTGAGCAAAAATGGCCATATTTGTAAATAAATGTGAAAAGGCACAGCATGGGATACAGGGACAGTAACTCAATGACTCTGAGCACAAATCACTGCCTCCAAGGGCTGTGGAGTTTTTATATTGTCGTGCATGAGATTTTACCGCTCTTTGATGTGTTTTTTGGGTTGCACCATGTGCTGCTCTGCATAATGTCAGAAATGTCGCTCCACATGCTGGGAACATTCAAGAAGCTTGTTGAGGAAAGAAATGAATGCTACACTACTGCTCAGTTCAGTTCCTGAAGAAGCTCTCAGTATGTGAGACCAGGTAGAGTGCTGTCACTCTACCATGGTAGCCTTTTCCCCTCCACATTTAGAAACATGCATTTAGAGTATTTGGCTGCTATACATTTCCACATGATAAGTCACTTCGTTGAGCTATCATTTGTGGCCAGGTCGCTTATAAAAATAGCTCAGTGAGCCTTACCTGGTAATATTAAAAATGGTTTGTTAAATGGTTAAAATCGTTGGGCGCAAATGATCTTTCAAGCATATCACTGAAGGAGAGTTGCATGCTTTACTTCACATTCTAGTAAATTGTATTTTTGTTTGTCTGGAATCTCGACGTTGCCACCACGGGCGGCCCTACTAGGTGTACAGAACTCCCGACGGCATTGCACTCAGGGTCATGGAAATACACAGACCTCTCCACAGCGACAAAGTTGCAATCCGAATGGAGAGGTTTCCTTGGATGTCACTGCTTGAACCACTGGGCAGGTTCCACAGGATTGGAAGGCTGCTCTAATTGGGAGACCTGTCTGGTTCATACCACTAAGGGGGCATCTCCTTTCCTTAGTGTACCAGGAAAGGTCATGTCAAGGATTAACCAAGATTGTTTTGTCAGGCATGCTGAGAAGCTTGCTGAGAACCAATGTGGTTCTAGGCTGGGGCTTTTCTGCGTAGACACCACATTTTCCGTCCATATTTCAACATGACCTAAATCTCAATTTTATTGACTTGGTCGAGGCTTATGATATCATGAAGAGGCCAGGGATTTGGGTTGTCATTGATGCTTTCATGCTTCCTCACCTGTTTATGAATATGGACCTACATGGTTGTGAGCAGATCTTGGTTAAGCTAGCTGGCTGGGAGTCATAGTCATTCCTTGCTCGCCTTGGGATGCGACAGCAACTTCCTGTGGTACCAAAACTATCAATCATCTTTAGGACCACTTCGTTTGTAAGGCTGTTTGATGTCTGGGTGAGGTCTAGAAATGGCTCCAAATGTTTAAACACGTGTTATTTTCTGATGACTTTGAAATTGCTGCTCACACTGAAAAGTTGGACATTCTGCTGCTGAATCTGGAGCTTGACACAATGAGGTGAGGCTTAACACCGAGCCTCACAAAAACAAAACACCTGCCTGGGTACTTTGCATCATCGATCATTCTAGCTCTCAACTTTTATGAGTAATGGGATGTTGTAAAAAGGGGTTGAGGAGTTCCAATAGCTGAGGTGTGTGCTCATAACCAGCTGTTGTTTAGCACTGGAGGTCTCACTGAATTGGGCGTGCAGCATTACGTTTTTTTAATCAGCGGTATTGTGTGGAAGTTGCCTGGCTTATTGAGCCACACCAAGATCGGACTCTTCTTGGCCACAATCATGCCCTCTCTTCTCCAAACTTGGCAGACGTGCACTCATTTACAAGAACACCATCAGCCTGGCCTGCTGACGATCCATCCTAGTTATATCCAAACGTCATTATGTAAGGAGCTCACATAGTCTTTAAAGAGTTAGACCTTGTTTAATCAATTCGCTCCTCTGGTAGGCGAGGGGGAAATGGCTGGGTCCTGTAGCTCACATGCACAATCACCGCATTCCCAAGTGCGTACCTTCTGTTTTTGTTGGATAGAGGGGGCTAAATGGGCGCGGTACAGATTAGAAAGGAATTGGACTTGGAGCTAAGTGAAATTGCTGATGACTGGTACCAGCGGTTTCAAGATTGGCCTCTATGGAAAACTTTCTAAAAGACGTTAATGGCCAGATGTAGACAGTCAACCTCCAGGGACAAAAGATGACGGGGAAGTGACGCTCATAACAATGAGCTGAATACCCCGCGCACAAAACACTGCGAGGTGGTATCGTGTGGAGAGCCGTCAATTAACGCATTACACCCGCCGGCAAGCCTTCCACACTTGACACAGCCTGAAAGTGCACATTGCCTGGCACAAGCGCCGTGGGTGACCTCCCTAAGTATGAAATAAATGTTTGCGTGCGAGTGGAGTGTTTTTCTAGCGTGTGCGCCATTTTTTTTGTGTGCGTGTGGTTTGTGTGTGTTTTGCGTGTATTAATATGCATTTAAGGTCCGGGTGGGAAAAATGTGTTTGATGTCCGTGCATTTAGCGCGTGAGCGTGTGCAGAGGCCCAGGGACGCGTGGCTTGACAGGTGAGCAGTACCTGCCCGGTGGAAAAAAGTGTTTTTGGTTTCATTTTTGCTTGCAATCGACCCTGAGGTCAAAGTTAAACTTAGGGTCACCTGTGGAAAAATGAACAGTAAATTGAGTTTCAATGGAATGTATAGCAGAAGACATGCTGAATAAGATGGCGATATTCTAATATATAATACTGGAAAAATATTTACATCCATTGTGTATAATTCACGAGACGGGATCAAGGATATAAACCAGGGCTGTTATTCATTTACAATTACGTACATTTTTAATTGTCTTTGGTTTTGTGTTGAACACACTTGACAGCACACAACCACTAACTAGACGGATGATATCTGGTGAGACAGAGCTCGACTTTTTAAACACAATAAAATGTGCTCGCAGCCTATACTTAACGTCGTGGGGTCTCTCACAAGACCGCAGTCTGTATATTCACACAACACTACAGGTTTTACACATGAGACTGGCAATAACTCAGAGCTCGAACTCTTTAATTCCAACACAACAATAACCATTTAACTACCACTATACCAACTTCAAGATGAGTTTGCATTAAATAACGTTGCACGAACAAAAACTCCACAACCAAAACATAGAACACTGTATAAACACTAACATTTACCAGTAACTACAGTATTTCATTAACCGTAACAAACAGGACCCTGCGGGGTGGGCTGGTAGGAATAATACTTAGTACCGGTACAGAGATATCGACCGGGTATAGAGGAGTTAAAGAAAAAAATACGGTATTCTAGTGTAACGTTAATTAAAAGTGTTTGTTTTGACAAGAAACGCTGTGAGATTTAAAGACTCGTAGTCTTTCATTTCCAACACCACCCTCAACACCACCCCTCCCACGGACGGACGGACGGACACATTAATCTATTGGTGGTCTAGTCCACTTCGTTCCTACCAGTATAAGCCGAACAATTCTCTTTGGTTCTTTCGGTAAAGTCAGGTAGGTAGATATAAAATAAAACAAATCACGACGTTTCGATCGCAACACAAGGGATCTTCATCAGGTGGGACAACCACATCAAGAAAATACTGATGTCGGCGGGAGAGCTGCCCTGGCAAGAGGTTTTTAGGTAAGAGAGGGGGGAGGAGGCAAGGGGGGGGGGGGAAAGGGGGGGGGTGTAGGGTAGGGGGAGGGCCACGTGAGCGCTAGGGGAAAGGACGTGTGGCTGGGGGGGGGACGTGGGCGGGGCTAGCAGGAAACCGGCAGGTAATGATGGAAACAACAACAAGTTAAAGCCAATTTAAAGCTTTCGTGACTGCAGGGATTCATCTTCTTGGTTCTTTCGGTAAAGTCACGTAGAAGGGAAATAATAAAATAATAAAAATAAAACATAATAAAATAATTCTCACGACGTTTCAGCCACAACGCAAGCAGCCGTCCTCAGGTGAAAACCAGGTCTGTCGAGGCGACAGCGTCTGAATGAAACAGCACACGAGCTTGGAGCATATATATAAGCTGGGCGCATTGACAAAGGAATTTGCATATCAAAAGGAATTTAGCATATTTATGGGAAATGCAGGAATGTGATTAGTACTGCATATGCATGTGCATTATGCAGGATTAACAGCATCAAAGGGAGCTGCAGTTACTGCTGCTGCAGCAGTTGCTGCTGCTTCTGCAGTTTCTGCTGCTGCTGCTGCAGTTGCTGCTGCTGCTGCAGTTGCTGCCGCTGCTGCACTTGCTGCTGCTGCTGCACTTGCTGCTGCTGCTGCACTTGCTGCTGCTGCTGCAGTTGCTGCCTTATCCATTTTAATATAACACTATGTATTATTCTACCCACCCTAATGTGTATCATACTGCTATATGTTTACTGTACAATTAAGACACCATACATTACTCTGCACACTGCACCATGCCAGTGAGTGGAACGCGGTCTGAAAGTCACCGTAAACGTGAACACAATCAGTTAAGATCCGAAATGGTTTATTACGTCCTTCCAATGATTGCTAAGCCAGAATCCATCTTCTCGGTTGAAATTGTCTCTGTGTTTGTATATGTGGATCGCCTCATGAACGAATCTCTCATGATAGCCAGATGGCTTGCAGAGAACCTCTGTCTTGGAGAAGTCAATGTCATGTGAGCCCACTGAATTGTAACAGTGATCTGCCACGGCTGAGGTGTTTGTCCTACCGTGTTTCAGGTCTGCCTTATGTTCACGGATGCGGTCTGAGACATGTCGTTTGGTTTCTCCAATGTAACTGCTACCACAGAGGAAACTTAGTTTGTAGACGCCAGGGTACTGTATGTCTGGAACCACATCTTTAACAGACGGGACCAGATCACGGATTTTATGTACTGTGTTGAATCGGACCTGGATCTTGTGTTTAATCAGGATTTTGGAGATCTTTTTTGTGACCCCAGCAATGTAGGGTAAGGTGATGGTCTTGAAAGGCTCCTCAACAGGATCCTTCTTGATGGTTGGAGTGATGGCTTTGCGGATTGTGTAGTCGGAGTAACCATTAGCCTTAAGAGCTTGGCGTACGTGTTTGAGTTCACTGGAAATGTGTTCATGGTCGGAGATGCATTGGGCTCTATGATATAGAGTCTTGATGAGGGAATTCTTCTGGGATGGATGGTGGTGGGAATCCGGTTTTAGATAAGCATCCGCGTGGGTGGCTTTCCTGTAGACAGAGTGGCTCATTGAACCATCAGGTCTCCTTTGTCAATGCGCCCAGCTTATATATATGCTCCAAGCTCGTGTGCTGTTTCATTCAGACTCTGTCGCCTCGACGGACCTGGTTTTCACCTGAGGACGGCTGCTTGCGTTGTGGCCGAAACGTCGTGAGAATTGTTTTATTATGTTTTATTTTTATTATTTTATTACTTCCCTTCTACGTGACTTTACCGAAAGAACCAAGAAGACGATACTATATATTACTTTGCACATTGTATTAAGCATATACATTTTTATACTATTTGTTATTATACACTGTACCATTGACCGTCGTGTGAAAGATACTAAGAGGAAGCAACGAAATATGTAAATTACAATGTATAGTCTAAGGTGGTGTATAGTAATGCAGTATATAATTTAATGTTGGGTTTGTCTATGACAGTATATAGTACGGTGTAGACCCGTGTGATGTAAAAGATATGTAAAAGATATAATATGGAGGCATATTATATTTTTTGCGACATAGAATTGTAACGTATGACTTACTGTTAGTAGCTCAGCTTATTGGAGAGTATATTTAGTATATTGATGATACTGATGTAGTTTATATTTTAGTTTTTTTAGGTGGTGGTTTAGCTGCTGCAGCTCCTTACTATTAAAATTCCTTCCCTCTATTACTGCTAACCCTACTCCCTCCCTTTGATGCTGCTAATCCTGCATACTGCATAATGCACGGGCATAATGACTTTGACCCCCCCACCTCCTACGCATTCCACAAGTAGTGACTAATCCCATATCTGCATTTCCCATAAATATGCTAAATTCCTCTTGATATGCAAATTACTTTGTCAAAGCGCCCCTTCCGCCCTCCAACCCAGCTTAAATATATGCTGCCAAGCATGGTGGTGCCCATTCAGACGCTGTCTTCCCGACAGACCTGTTCTTCACCTGAGGACGGCTGCTTGCGTTGTGGCCGAAATGTCGTGAGAATTATTTTATAATGTTTTATTTTCATTATTTTATTATTTCCCTTCTAGGTGACTTTACCGAAAGAACCAAGAAGAAGTTAAAGCCAGTGAACTGGAACACGTACACCAAGCCCTCAAGATGAATGGGTACTCGGACCGCATTATTCGCAAAGCTGTTTCTCCAACCATGGAGAAACACAATCCGCAAAGCCATCACCCCAAACGTAAGGAAGGAGCCATCTGAGAATCCAATCAAAACCATCACTTTACCATACATAGCAGGTGTTACCAAAAATATTTACAAAATCTTAAACAAACACAAGATTCAGGTCCGATTCAATACAGTAGACAAAATCCGTGATCTAATCCCATATGTGAAGGCCATTCCTGACATTCAATACCCTGGAGTCTACAAACTGAGTTGTACCTACGGTAGCAGTTACTTTGGGGAAACGAAACTACATGTCTCGGACCGTGTTCACGAACACAAGGCAGATCTGAAACATGGCAGAACCAATACGTCTGTCGTAGCTAACCATTGTTATAACGCTGTGGGCTCACATGATATTGTTTATTCCGAGACCAAGGTACACTGCAAACCTTCGGGCTATCAAAGGTTTGTCCATGAAGCCATCCAGATATATAAACATAGACAAAACCTCAACCGAGAAGATGGATACAAATTGAACAATTGGAAGGATGTTATTAACCAGGTAATGCCTTAACTTGTTGTTGTTGTTGTTTCCATCATTACCTGCCGGTTTACTGCAAGCCCCGCCCACGTCCCCCCCTCAGCCCCACGTCCTCTTCCCCTAGCGCTCACGCAGGGCCTCCCCCTACCCCCCTCTCTCTCCCCCTTGCCTCCTCCCCCCCCCCCCTCTTACCTATATAACCTCTTGCCACAACAGCTCTCTCGCCGACTTCAGCATTTTCTTGCTGTGGTTGTCCTACCTGATGAAGATCGCTTGTGTTGCGATTGAAACGTCGTGAATTGTTTTATTTTATTTCTATCTACGTGACTTTACTGCAGTTACTAAAGCTTCAAATCAAAGCCGAACAATGTTAAGATGTACGAGGATTGATCACGATCACAGGTCATCATAACAAATTCAGCACGGATAATTCAAACAAATTAATGAATTGACACAAAAGCGGGCCAGGCAATGTTCTATAAACGTAGTGACTGTGCTGGTATTCGTTGCCCAAAACATTGCCTATAACGCAAACACATATTTGTTTTCCCTTTTAAGGCCACGATGTTATTAACGAACGCGTTCCAGGTGTCGTTGTTGTCGTGTTTGTGCACCAACTGGCGATGCAGCAGCGTCACCAAATAATGCGTTTGATGTTTTTGCGCCCGGAACTGCATTGTGGACAAACGGGGGTTGAAATTCAAGCACGGAAGGAAGAAGAGCATCAACAAGCTTGTTTCCTTCTTTCGTGCGCGTCGTCTGTCCATTGACACAGAGGAGCCCCAGCCACCAACATCCACAACTGAGCGTGACGACGCAACGTAGAGTATTCAGTGCAAGTGCCGTGGTGTCGTGTACACTTATTTTATGTTGAATAAACGTAAAGGTTCGTTTCAGTTTCAGTTAATTTTTCGTTGGAAACCTAAATGGTCTACGGTAACACTCAATCTCCGCAGTGGCCGGCTTTGCTGAGGGCATCGCAGTGTCTGCATCACATTAGTAATGCACTTTATCCTGGAAAATCTGGCTATAGCTGGAGCAGATCTCTCCACTATTAGTCCGGTGAGGTGGGGGTTGGCTGTATAAGATTTAGAGTGTGTTTTGCAGTGCTTCATGATTATAAGTGCCAATGAGGAAGATATATGTCAAGGGCAGGGTGTTTGGTTAGAAAAACATTCTGTAGCACTTGGACAGTTAGGTAAGGTCTAAAAATAGGGCATGCATCAACACTGGCAGCATAAATGGAAGTATGGAAACCAACTCAGGTACCAAAAATGCTGGAGCACTGCATACATGGACTCATAGGTTAAAAAAACGATTCTAACAAGAGGAAACCAGAGCTTTAAAGGGATGAGAAATTGCTTATCGTAATTTTCGATTAAGTTGAGAAAGAGGCATTTGGTGTCCACTCTCATATCCTGCCTTGATGCCATCTCAGGTTGGCTTGGTTTTAACTTTCTCCAGCTGAATGTCAAAACCGAAGAACGGTACTCATCGCTATAAACACGCAGTAATGATTCCAGTATGAGTGCGCATCTCCTGAATTCTGACCTTGCACTGATACAGATGACACAATAACGTATCATCGATGCCAAGTTTTTGTATTCTTCCCACATATCTCAACGCTCTAAGACGTCATTCCTCCATCTGTGCAATATTTCCTGCATTCACTATTTACTTACCACGGATGCCGCTGAGACCCTCGGTCCCTGCCTTCATCACACCCTGACTCAACTACTGAATCTCTATCCTCTGCAGCCTCCCAAAATCCCTCTTCGCTAAACTGCTGCCAGACTCCTCACCCGAACCCGTAAAAGTAAGCACACCACTTCAATTCTCCAATCCCACTGGCTCCCAATCTAAACCCTGATCAACTTCGAGATCGCACTCATGGTTACCTACCTCTCCCCTTTTATGTCACTCTACCCCCTCCATGCTTGCTCTGCTTCAGTAAACAAGGATTTCTTTCAAAGCCCCCAATCAACCATTTTCTCAGTGGGAGGTCACTCATTCTCTTCTTCTGGCTTCATCAAGTTCAGGCTCAAGATTGTAATGTTTTCTCCTCTACTATATATGGCTCTCTCTTTATATATATATAAAAAAGTATGCCCACTGTTTATGTACAATTTCTTAAGTTGCGTTTGCATTTACATGCGATATACATCCAAATGTTGTCACACTGTACATTAGACGATGATTTAAGAAGCGAGGTTATTGTGGTGTCAAAAATACCACAGCGTCGATTGAGCATTGGATTAAGGTGCGTGAAATATGAACTCAAAATGAATAACAGAGTTCTCGGAATCGTTCAAGATTCCGTTTTCTGTACGAAGGTAATGAAAACTGACAGAATCCCTGACTCAGAGACACTCTCTCTGTTGACCACAACTCCATTTCATTGGCCTCTTTGTCGGGCAATTTATCTCCCCCCGTTTTGTGCAGTGCGTAATTTAAAAGAAAAGTCGTACGAACAAAAATTGTAAATGCGTCACTTGCATCCAATACATTTGTTATTTACGTGATGCGTGATGGCACTCCACTGGTGCCGGTGTGATTCATACGAACCAGATGTGCCTGTTCCATGCGCTTAAGTAAAGACCGATGCTGCAGCTAGGAAAATACGCACGGAATGTAGAGGACGCAATGCTCCTTCCATTCTCCCCAGCCAGCCTCATGGGCTGTTGTGCTCTTTTACCATTTGCCACTGAAATGCATATTTGGAAAGTTTATCAGGCAGTCTGCCAGCGTGTTGCTTTGTGTATTTGTTCAAGAATACAACGACACTAGAAAACACTCTCCGGAACACTGTGACGAGACACTGCGCACGCAGCGTCTATGCTACGTTTTTAGTTTAGAAACTGCAGAGCTAGAGGAATATTATCAGTTCAGTTGATGATTATTATGAATGCTCAACAAATAATTGTGGTTACGATTAAGCGAGTTTATTAATAAGCGCATTGTGATTGCTGAAATGTGCAATTTCTGCACTCCAAAAGTCTACCGCACCAGCGTAAAATTAATGTCTGGGGACTTTAATTATACGATACATTTTGATTGCATTTCAAAGGAGATATTCCACGCTTCTCATATCGTTTGAATACAATGCACACAGCTCTCTATAAATCCGTGAACACCATTGTCAATATGCACCTGTGCAGGACTTCTCTTCGGTCAGTAGCTTGGTGTCATGCGTCAAAAATCAGCACTAGGGAGACAAACGCAAATGTGAGAAGCGACATTACTCATCTACTGTGATGTAGCGGCTTTATTAGTCACATGTAATAATGCAATTGCCTCAACAGGTAAAAACTGAATGTATTTGCAATATGCATATGTTTATACAGGCATTATTTCATGAGTTTTATTTTCATGAGCATATGTGCAACGATATTAAAATATTTCTGCGTGAAGTTATGTTCGTATAAACATAGTAGCTATTTTAGTTTGATCAAAGCAGAGGTTACAGCTGTCAATAGTTGGATTAAATCATATAATTGTGGATATTTACTATTTTGGATATGGGAATTCAAAAATGACATGCTATGTTAACTCGAATGCTATAGCTGCAATACAAACTCAGAATTTAGATATTCCAAGTAAGTATTAATATTTAGATTTACAGCTCAGGGTTGTTATTAAATCCACTCGAGAAAGTAATTAACATCTCATAACGATGCAGTCACTAAATCTTGACTTAAAGCTTTCGTGATTGCAGGAATTAATATTCTTTGGGTCTTTCGGTAAAGTCTTTAGGTAAAGTCACGTCTTTGAACCCAAAAAATATTGAAGTCATTATTCTGCTGTTAAATGTATCAAGAAAAAAAATATTACATCATATGAATGTGGAAATGGGCCTGGTTTTCATATTCTTTGGTTCTTTCGGTAAAGTCACGTAGATAGAAAAATAAGAATACCCACCTACAAACTGGCCCAATATCTGTCTGAGACCTCTTCTGTACTTAACTCAGCTCACCTGGTATCGAAAATGAAAGACATCTCACTATCCCCAGGTGATTTGATCGTTAATTTCGATGGGTGGCTTTCCTGTAGACCCAATGTCTCAACGAACCATCATGTCTCTTCTCGATCAAAACATCCAGGAATGGTAGCTTGCCATCCTTTTCCACTTCCATGGCCAATTTGATAGACAGGTGTATGGAATTGATGTGGTTGAGAAATTGGTTCATTGGTGGCAGGCCATGTGGCCAGATGACGAGCATGTCATCTACGTATCTCTTCCACAAGGAAGGACGTAGGCTGAATGTCTGGATGGCATCTGTCTCAAATTTCTCCATTAAAACATTCGCTACCACTGGCGATAAGGAAGAACCCATTGGGGTACCCTCATTTTGTTTGTAGAATGTACCATTCCAGGTGAAGTATGTGTTGATAAGGCAGTGCCTTACGAAAGTTGGTACATCTGGATTCAGTCCTTGTTGGACCAAGTCTTTAATGATGTTCATGAAGCTATCCAGATTTATAAACACCTTCGGCTGCTAGACCAACCAGATTTTATGGCCTTCCAAAAATCCACAAAGTAGGTACCCCGCTCCGTCCTATCGTTTCCACCATTAACTCACCCACCTATAAATTGGACCGATTTTTGTCTGAGACCCTGCTTCCTTTCACGGGCAAGTCCACGTAAGCTGTACATAACTCAGCTCACTTGATTTCTCTAATCAAGGACATCTCACTGTCTCCAGATGATTTGCTTGTCAGTTTCGATGTAGTCTCTCTGTTCACCAATGTACCAATACCTGACAACATTGCAATCATTGAAGACTTGGTCCAACAAGGATTGAATCCAGATATACCAACTTTGGCAAGGCACTGCCTTACCAACACATACTTCACCTGGAATGGTACATTCTACAAACAAAATGAGGGTACCCCAATGGGGTCTCCCTTATCCCCAGTGGTAGCGAATGTTTTCATGGAGAAATTTGAGACAAATGCCATCCAGACATCCACTCTACGTCCTTCCTTGTGGAAGAGACACGTAGATGACACGTTTGTCATCTGGCCACATGGCCTGCCAGCACTGAACCAATTTCTCAACCACATCAATTCCATACACCCGTCTATAAAATTAACCATGGACATGGAAAAGGATGGCAAGCTACCATTCCTGGATGTTTTGATCGAGAAGAGACCTGATGGCTCGTTGGGACATTCGGTCTACAGGAAAGCCACCCACACGGATGCCTATCTAAAGCCTGACTCCCACCACCATCCAGCCCAGAAGAATTCCCTCATCAAAACACTACACCATAGGGCCCGTTGCATCTCCGGCCAGCACCACCTAGCCAGTGAGTTGGAGCATGTACACCAAGCCCTCAGGATGAATGGATACTCGGACCGTACAATCCGCAAAGGTTGTCTCCCCAGCCATGGGGAGACAACCTTCTGAGGATTCAACCAAAACCATCACTTTACCATACATAACAGGGGCTACCAAAAGACTTCCAAAATCTTAAACAAACACAGGATCCAGGTTCGTTTCAACACTGTACACAAAATCTGTGATTTAATTCCATCTGTAAAGGATGTGATTTCTGACATGCAATACCCTGGTGTCTACAAACTGAGTTGTGGTTGCGGCAGCAGTTACATTGGGGAAACTAAACAACATGTATCGGACCGCTGTCGTGAACACAGGGAAGATCTGAAACACGGTAGGACCAATACTTCTGCCATTGCTGATCATTGTTTTAACGCTGTGGGCTCACACGAAATTTATTTTTCCAAGACGGAGGTACTCTGCAAACCTACCGGCTACCGTCAGAGATTTGTTCATGAAGCCATCCAGATATATAAACACGACACAACTTCAACCGAGAAGATGGGTACAAACTGAGCAATCATTGGAAGGACGTTATTAACCAGGTAAAGTCTTAACTGACTGTGATGTTTCCATCCTACCTGCCTATGTCAGCGGTTATTTCCGACTCTCTGTGTGTCTCTCTCTCTCTATGCCTCTCTCTTAGATCTCTCATTCTCACATGTCTTTTGGATTGCACTCTCATACCTTTGGATTGCACCACTCTTCGTTCTTACGTTAACATGTTAATCTCTCACATTAACATAGCCAATTCCGTGCCCTCGTCGAGGAGGCCACTCTCTGTTCTTACATTTACATGCTAATTTCTCACATTAACATCACTAGCCCCGGGCCACTTCTTTATGACCCTTGGGCTACACCCATTTCAAACTTTTAAAAAGTCTGCCTCAACAGCAGACCATGCTTTCCCACCTGATGACGGAGGCTTATGTTGCGCCCGAAACGTCGTGATTTATTTGCTTTGATTCATATATTTGTATATATATATATATTTAATTATATTTCAATTACTGAAAGAACCAATAATAAGTCTACATTATAGGCTGCCAGTACGCTCACTCAGGTTAAGAACCAGGCTACAGTCTACATTATAGACTGCCAGTACGCTCACCAGCTTAGAAAGCAGGCTACAGTCTACATTATAGACTGCCAGTACGCTCACCAAGGTTAAGAACCAGGCTACAGTCTACATTATAGACTGCCAGTACACTCACCCAGCTTAATAACCATTGCTACAGTCTACATTATAGACTGCCAGTACACTCACTCCGATTAAGAACCAGGCTACAGTCTACATGAGTGGTTTTTGTGGTTTATTATTTTATTTTTATTTCATCATTTTTATTTTTATTCACTTTACTAGCTTTACTACCCGGCTTCGCCCGGGACTTGGATTCTTGTCTTGATTCCAAAGAACACAGGATGAGATGTTATTATCCTTTGTGCAAGCACTTCCAAGAGTTCATGAACAGTGAGCCTGGTGAAATTTGGGGAGCGCATCGTCAGTAGTGAACCTTTGGGTCCTAGGGTGTTTCGGCCTTTCATACTATACACCCTCCCCAAAGGCGGCCAGCGACAGGGTGATCAATCCTACGCTTGCGTCCCATTCCCAATTAGTCATAGGAGTTGCCTTGTTGTTGATAGCCAACATCCCATGGGACTATGCATGGCAGGGGCGTCCTCATCCCTGAGTCAAGCATTGTTGACTGCATACCTCCTGGCCCTCTCACTTTGGGGCCCAGCTGGGGTCTTTCCTCTTCATCCAGAGCCACTGACTGCTGCCTTCTGCCGCCTCCGATACAGCTCTGATTGCCGAACGCTGGCTCTGGCCCTTAATTCCCAGGTCTCTAAGCAGTCTGGTTGTAGATGTTGCCACAAAACCTCTGCAGCCCACCTCCACTGGTCGGACTTCTGTGTTCCAGCCATGATGCCGTGCTTCAGCAGCTAGATCGGCATAGCGCAGATGTTTTCGCTCATAAGCCTCATCTACTGAGTCCTCCCAGGGTACTGTGAGCTCAATGATGAAGACCTTCTTGAGCGAACGGGACCAGAGCACCATGTCAGGTCTTAGGGTGGTGGTTGCGATCTCCGGAGGAAACACAAGTTGCCGGCCAATGTCAGCTAGCATTTTCCAGTCGCGGGCCAAGCGCAGCTGGTCTCGCTCTATTGGTGTAGAGCCGCTCTTTGGTGGTTTAGCCCCTTCGCGGACAAAGGTCATCCGTAAGGGGTGTGATGCTGCTGGGGGTGGTAGGGAGTTGGTGGCAGTTCGCTTGTCCTCCAGGGCGGATGCAAGGTTTTTAAGGACTTGGTTGTGACGCCAAGTGTAGCGTCCTTGGGTGAGGCTTGTTTTACACCCTGTGAGAATGTGCCTGAGGTTGGCTGGCATGGAACAGAGGGCACAGTCCGGATCTTCACCATACCATTGGTGAAGATTAACTGGTGTTGGAAGGACGTCATATGTTGCTCTGATGGAAAAGCTCAACCGCCTCGCTTCCATGGCCCACAGATCCTTCCAGCTGATCTTCCTCTTCCCCACACTGTCCCATCGAGTCCACTGTCCCTGTTTGGCAAGAGAGACTGCCTTGGCCCACCTTGCAGCCTCCTCCTGATGGCGTACTTCCTGCACTACCATCTTCCGCCGCTCTGGTGCAGTGGCCTTACTCCAAGCAGCACGGCTAGTTAGTCCAAAGCCTCCTCTCCCTTGCTGAACATGACCCACAATGTCAGCATGTCTGAGGGCTGCTGTTGCCTCCTGGACTGCTTTTCCTGGCCTCCATTTGCGCCCAGTTGCCAAGGTCGGCGCGTTGTTGCTCACCACTGGGTCTCGAGATTCATTCAGTGTCATCTGGAGCCTGGTTTTTGCACACTTGAATTCCTCGGTTAGACTGGTGAGGGGCAGCTTGAGGACACCATCTCCATAGAGGCCTATGGTGGTAAGGCATCGTGGAACGCCGAGCCACTTCTTTAAGTAGCCTGTGACTCCTCTTTCCATCTTCTCCACTGTTGAGATTGGAACCTCATACACTGCTAGGGGCCACAACACCCGGGGTAGGAGACCAAACTGCAGACACCAAGCCTTTAACTTTCCAGGTAGCTGGGTGTTGTCGATGGACTGGAGGCTACTACTGATGTCTTTGCGCAGCTGTTGCACCTGGTCTTTGTCCTTCAGGCTTGAATCATACCACCTTCCAAGGCTTTTTACCGGCTGCTCAGACACTGTTGGGATTTGGTCATCTCCGATGAAGAATTTCAGGTCACAGAGTACTCCCTTCACAATCGAGATGCTGCGTGACTTGGATGGTTTAATCTTCATACGGGCCCAGCTGATGTTCTCCTCGAGTTTTCTGAGCAGTCTCCTGGTGCATGGGACAGTGGTGGTCAATGTTGTAATGTCGTCCATGTAGGCTCTGAGTGGAGGGAGGCGACAACCAGAGTCGACTCGCTGTCCACCAGCAACCCATTTTGAGGATCTGATGATAACCTCCATTGCCATTATGAATGCCAATGGAGAAATGGTACATCCCGCCATTATACCTACATTCAGGCATTGCCATGAGGTGGTGAACTCTGAGGTGGTGAAGCAGAACTGCAGATCCTGAAAGTACGACTTCACCAGGGTTGTGATGGTGTCCGGTATGTGGAAAAATCTGAAGGCAGACCACAGGAGTTCATGGGGCACAGAGCCAAATGCATTGGCGAGGTCGAGGAAGACTACATGGAGGTCCCTTTTCTCCACCTTGGCCATTTGGATCTGGTGCCAGATCATGCTGGAATGTTCCAAGCAGCCAGAGAACCCTGATATTCCTGCCTTCTGTACAGATGTATCGACGTACGCATTCCTTTGCAGGTACTCGGCCATCCTCTGGGCAATGACCCTAAAGAAGATTTTACCCTCGACATTCAGTAAGGAGATTGGGCGGAATTGGCTGATGTTCACTGCATCCTTCTCCTTAGGGATCAGGACCCCGCCTGCCCTACGCCACACCTTGGGTATTATCTTTTTTTTCCAAGCTATTCCCATAAGCCTCCAGAGGAACCTCAGGACGTCTGGTGCGTTCTTATACACTTTGTACGGGACTCCATTTGGCCCCGGGGCTGATGCTGTTCTTGCCCTTCGAACTGTGTTTTCCACCTCTTTCCATGTCGGAGGGCTGGTCTCAATATGATGTTCCGGGGGTTCAATGGGTGGGATATCTGATGGGATGGCCAGATGTTCATGTCGCTTTGAGTCAAAGTTTGTTGTTCTCAGGTGCTCTTCTAGGTCTTTCTTTGTTGTTTTTAGAACTCCACTTTTTTCCTTCGTGAAGAGACTTTTAAGGAACTTGAAGGGATCTTTATAGAATCGAGTTCTAGTTTGTTCTTTCTTCCTTCTGCGTTTCCGTAGGTTCTCTGCTCTACGGAGGGATGCCAACCGGGTTTTGATGTCAGCCTGAAGTGCCTCTATGCCCTCCTTTTCCACTTCAGAGGCTTTCTTCCACTGTTTCTTAAGCTGTCTCCTTTCTTGAACGAGGCGCTTGATTTCTTGTTGCCTCCTGGAAACTGGTGGGGTTGGAACCTTTCTCCCGCCTTTTGCCTCTTGCACTCCAAAGCTTTCTGCCCCGTACTCATAGATGATGTCCCCCATCCTCTCCAACTTCTTCTCCACTGTGCCTCGAAGTTTCTCGAGGGTCAAGGTAAGGTCAGTATTCACTGTTTCCCACAACTTCTTGTCACTGGCGCCAGGCCACTTCACATACGGTCTGTGCCCAGGTAGTCTCCTCTCGACTGCAGGTCTGGGAGGCTGGGTGAGTTCCACTCCTGTTGTTGGTTCCACCTCAGTTGTTACTTCGGTGCTTGAGTTTACGTCCTCCATGACAGTGGTACTGATGCACTGCAAACTATGGTTTGCGTCCAGTTGCTGTGCTTCATTCGACTGATTTGATCGCTTTCGCAGAAAGTAATCAATGCGAGGCCTCTGTCTCTCTTTACCCAAACACCCCTTCTTCCCCTGGTGGATCCTCAACCCATGGTGTGATGTAACTTTCCTCCAACCACAGACACATACCTGCATCTGTTTGTGGCCTGCTGTTGCAGCGGAACTTGTGACAGTTGCTGTGGTGTTCTCTTGTGCTGTGCTCTCATTACTCGTAGTCGTTTCCGGTCCAGTCGTTACCATGTTGTCAGTCGATGAGTCATCTTCCGCCCCCGCTCTCGCAGACTCTAGGGGTATTCTCGTATGTTGACTTTCTGTAGCTAGAGCGGGTGTTTCCAACATACTGCGAAGCATGGGAAACTACAGAAATGGGAAGCTAACCCATGACTGTCCCAGTGGGGTCTATTTGCTCCTGTCAGCCGTCTCTCCGTGCCGCCACAAGGACTTTCCCCTGTTGTCAGCTGATCTTTCTCAGCAGTCACTGGACAAGTCCAGATATTCAGATTCCAAAGAACACAGGATGAGATGTTATTATCCTTTGTGCAAGCACTTCCAAGAGTTCATGAACAGTGAGCCTGGTGAAATTTGGGGAGCGCATCGTCAGTAGTGAACCTTTGGGTCCTAGGGTGTTTCGGCCTTTCATACTATACACCCTCCCCAAAGGCGGCCAGCGACAGGGTGATCAATCCTACGCTTGCGTCCCATTCCCAATTAGTCATAGGAGTTGCCTTGTTGTTGATAGCCAACATCCCATGGGACTATGCATGGCAGGGGCGTCCTCATCCCTGAGTCAAGCATTGTTGACTGCATACCTCCTGGCCCTCTCACTTTGGGGCCCAGCTGGGGTCTTTCCTCTTCATCCAGAGCCACTGACTGCTGAATACACGGCCTACGCGGAGGGTGGGAGGGGATGCGTGACGTCAGCAGGCACACTGCGTGACGCTGCCGCATGCGGGTGACATCACAGATGTAACTTGCTGTGCAAAATATATCCATAATTGCGCCCCCCCCCCCGCCCCGACTAAAATACAAAGTATATTTTTTTACTTTTTGCATTGTGTAGAGTCTGGAAGCTACCCACATACCAAATTTCAAGTTTGTAGCATGTTGGGAAGTATGCTAAACATTTCGAACAGACACACGTATTCACAAATTTCCCTTCTACATATACTGTATATAGATTATGCACGAATTATTTAATTTTTTATTTTTTTATTTACGTGACTTTACCGAAAGAACCAAAGAATATGAATTCCTGAAGTCACAAACGTTTTAAGTTAAAATTTGGGCCTGGTTTATTTTGGTAGATATTGTGCATGCTATGATATTGAGAAAGAATCTCTGATATAACAAATTACCGACTCGAATAAACTTTCATATTTAAAAGGGTTCTTATGTAAAGGGAACTTCTTCGATACAAAAAGAAACAATATTAAACAATATTATCCAAATTATAAAATGCACCCCAAACTTGTGCCCAGTGTCAATAAAGTGTAACAACTGCTTTTCGCCTCTAAGTGATAGTGACATCACTAAAGTGCCCGTGCCAGGCCAGGTGCACATCTACTGTATTATGAGATGCACCCCAACTTTGCTTTGAAATGCACGGGGAAAAGTTCGTCTTATAATCTGGAGAATACGGTTAAACTTACGTGGGTTTAGGCATACCTCGTTAAATGTTAATATATAAGGTTCCACAACTTTACGTGATATAAAAAAACCCCTGTGCATACAGATGGAAGACGTCGTTCTCGAGGCATCGTTATGTTGGGCCATCATTAAAAACTTTCACATTTGTCGTTTGAGCAGACTAAGATTTTCCATAATTGAGATTTTTTTGGGGGGGGGGGGGGGGGCTGATTTATGTGTTGACCTGAAATAAAAATGTCTCCAATGTATGTCGGACAAAGAGCCAAAATTACACTAGTTTCAGTTAATCACATATTTCTTTATGCTGATAATCGAGCATAACTGCCTTTCTGCCAAAAAACGAATCAGTCGCTTAGCATGTGTGACTAGGGGCATCAACACGATACAATTTAGAGATATATACTATATTAAAAGCAAACCGCGTCTCAAGGCGCTGCAGAGAAAAAGTGGGCATATTTATTTTGTAGATAGATGCGGTCTGTCATCGGGAAAAAAGGATAGCCTTGAGCATAGTCTTGAACAGGGACAGGGAGTCATCAGCACAAACGCCTGGGGCAGGAATTCCAGACTATGGGGGGCAGATGAACAAGCGACCTCACACCGAGCGAAGGTTATGAGGGGGCTTAAACATGGGAGAGACAGATTTGAAGCTTTCGTGACTGCAAGGATTGATACTCTTAGGCTTTTTCGGTTTTTACCTACGTGACTTTACCGAAAAAGCCTAAGAGTATGGGAGAGATAGGCAGGGGCGAGCCAACGGAGGATATTGGAAACTGTGAGTATGGATCTTCAAATTGATCCAAGAATGTATTGGGAGGCAGTGGGGCCATTGGAGAATTGGAGTGATGTGGTTTCACTTACGGATGGGGTGATGCATCTGGGAGTATTTTGGATCATCCAGAGTTTAGTGATGAGGGATTTTGGGAGGCTATAAGAGGAGAGCTTTTCAGTAGTCCAGTCTGGATGTGATCAAGGCAGGAAAGTGGGTTCCATCCACATCTGCGGGTAAGGAAGTGGCGGATGACGGAAATGTTGCACATAGTTATTCATGAATGTGATGCTATTTGAGATGTTCATTGCAATGGAAGTAAACAAATGTGGTACAATGTATTAAATAAGAGATGATAGGCAACTTTCGTGTAATCCATTAAGTTACTACATTTTCAATAAGAGGAGCAGAGTCACAGTATTAGTGCACTGCACTGTGAATCTGGCGGCCCAATATGGCAGCGTAAGGTCCTCATCTTGCAGTGGATTGACAAGGGAAGGTAAATTATCTACATAATAAGTGACTGATCTGCATACCTGTCAACCCTTATCAGTGCCTACGTTATTACAAATCAATTCAGACATTATTGGTCACCCCGTGCTCATATAAATATCAACGTTCATACACGAAGTCAAATCACAAGGGAGAAACACAAACAAATAGACAAAACATGTTTTTGCCCGTATTGAAACGGCTGTACGTCGTATGGACATGAGAACTCAATTTCCCTGCACAAGAATACGGTGTGAACCGTATGGGTTGACAGATATGGATCTGTAAGTATGTGTGCATGGTTACTCAGATAATTTCGATATTGCTCCAGCAATTTCAACAAATGTGTCATTAAATTTTTTTAAAAGTTTTATGTTGTTTATGCAAGTGTGTAAAAATTATATATAGAATTAGTTTTCACCTTTAACCTGGCAATCAGCCCTGCTACTTCTTATCTACTCGACCATTTACAATAGCCATGCACATGACGCAAGCCCCATTTCAAAATAATATAATCATATGTCAAATCATTTTGTGATGTAATCACACATGCAGTCGGAGCATATTCTGCTGATTGATGAGTCTTTGTGGACGGTAAATGCTCGAGTTCATTTACCCGCTCAGATAAGATGGTTGCTGGAGGGCAACCCTTTTTAGTGCTTCTCGTCAGGTTGAATCTGCCTGAGATGCAGCTGTTGACAATCACTGAGCCGTGAAGCTGTTGGTAAACACAAAACTTAGAGATGTAAATTGTGATCCAAACCTTGGTGGGGAATAGAATGGGCCATTTGACGACGACATAAACCTTATAATTATCTAATGCAATAGAAAAGGCCCCGTTTTGAAGGCCTCGGCGTTGGAGCTCTTCGCTAGTGCATCCTTTTGAGTGTTCCAGTGTCACTCACGGAATGCCTGCCCCTGATGGACCAAGTGTAGTGACGTAGAATGAGTCACTGGAGCACATACCGCTGGCAGATTGGTAGACAATAGAATTAGGGGTAACAGCCCGTTCCACGAGTTGCACCTATGGGCAAGGCACGGAGCCCTCTGGGGGTTCAGAGGGGGGCCCAGATACCCTAATGGTCAGCTTACGTTTTAAACACCAAGGGGGCCCTCACATTGTAAGCATCGAGGGGTCTGGGGGGCCCTAGTGGTGAGCTCACATTTTAAACAGAAAGGGGTCTGGGGGCCCTCACATTTTAAGCGCTGAGGGGTCTGGGGGGCCCTAGTGGTTAGCTCACACTATAAGCACCCAGGGGCCTCGTGGTCAACTTGCACTGTGCGCACTGAGGGCCCTGGCGTTCAACCCCTAGCAGTCCAACGCCCCGGGGCACTGGCCCCACTGGCCCGGTCCATAATCCAGCCTTGCTTCTTGCATATGTAATGCGAGCAAGGATTGAGGGGGGGTGGAGTCTGGGTCACGTGGGGAGTGGGTGGAGTTAGGGTCACGTGGGGGAGAGGATTTAGGGAGAGAACCGGAAGGGGAAAGGGGAGTTGAGACGGGTGAAATACGGGGAGGCCACGCTGGGCAAGACGGAGAGTGTGGCGCGGTCGCCACGCGGTGGGAGACGTCGACACCGACGGCCATCGGTGTCAGACGAAGAGAGCTAACGGGGCAGTGAGAGGCTAGCTGTGGAAGGGGCAGCAGTGACGCTAGAGAGTGGGGCAGCGGTGTGGCTGCAAGGATCGCCTGAAGGGGCAGCAGGGAGACTGCATATTGGAACAGCAGGGAGCCTGCATAACGAAGCAGCCGAGGGCTGTGGAGAGGTCGTTGAGCGGGACGCGGGACTGAGCGAGACGCCGTGGTACGGAGATTCTACGAACCCAATAAAGGACAATGGAGATCGACATCTGAGCGAGAGAGTCCTTTATTACATTGGTGTCAGAAGTGAAACGGCATGTCAAAACAGCTCAATAAGAAAACCGTCCCTGCACCATCTTCGGCACCATCTTCCGACGACGATCTCCCTCCAGCGGTGGCGCTACCCACGTTGGAGGAACCGTGCAGGACGTGGCCGCCTCGGTGGTCCCACCCGCGCGACTGGATGCTGACGACGGATGGCGACAGGTGGCGGCGCAACTGGAGGCTCTGAAGACGGTACTGGCGCAATTGTGCGTTCTCATCACGCCGGCGACGACTTCGGGGAGGCCCGGCGAGGAACAACGGGCCAGGGCCTTGCCGTCGCCATCAGCCCTCTCGACCACGCGGCACGAAGACGTCATCTTGGGCGTGGCTGAGGAAGAACGGCGGGAAGCCGCCATCTTGTGCCCTCCGCCACGGGAAGCCGCCATCTTGCGCACGTTGCGGAGCGACGCCATCTTGTCGCTGCTGCACGTGTCACCATCGGAGGAGGACGGAGGAGCAAGAACCTGCAGCCGTCATTTGACAACGGTCAAAGAATTCTCAATCGGCGACGATTGGAGCGCATTCGCCTGCCGCTTTCAAGCGGCCTTACGCTCCGCCATGTGGACGGACGCGGAGGCCCTGGAAGTCTTACCAACACTTCTTGACGACTAGTCCGTCCGGTTCTTCCACTCCATCAAGGCCGACAAGAAGAAGACGCTGCAGGGTGTCTTCGAGGAGATGGCGGATGCGTACGAGCCTCCGGACGACGCCCATCGGAGATTTGTTCAGCGCCAGCGGGCGCCTGAGGAATCGCCGGTGGCCTACAGAGGCGCAGTTCTAGAACTGGCAATGGCGGTATACCCTGAGACGGAGCCCGATTTGTTGGAGCTCCTGGTGTTGGGCAAGATGCTCGAATTATCTAGAGACTTTGGGATCCCCATGCCGGTGTGCAGCCATGATAAATTGACGTCCCGTGCTGTGGCTAAGTGCTTGGACGCTCAATTTAATCTCCGACGCTGGAAGCAGGTGTCGGCTTGGACGGGGGGGGCCTTCGTTGAAGGCGGTGCTACGGGGTGGGATCCTACGAAGGCGATCTACGTTCCTGACGACAAAGGTTCGCAGGAGTTGACGGCCGCCTCCGCCCAGTGGCCTGCTCAGGGGGGGGGGCGGGGCCGAGGTCTGCGCCGCCGGCGCGGGAGCGTCGGGACAGGGGGGGTGCCGCGCGTCGGAACGACGTGGAGTGCTTCCGCTGCGGCCGTAAGGGCCACTTCGCAAGGGACTGCTGGGCTCGCATCCCGGGGCCGCCCCAGCAGGAGGCCTCGACCATGGACGCCGCACGAAAATACCTACCAGTACAGGCAAGTCGGTGCGCACCAGACACTCGGCAAGGCCTGTCACCTCATGCATCACCATCGCCGCGCGGCCCGTGTGTCGTTAACAACAAGGTGCCTCCAGTTGACCCGGGTCGCTCGCTGACGCAATGGCGCCGAATGGCACGCAGTGTAGTTGCGGCCGCTACGGGGTCGTCCACGGTACCGGGCTCCATTCAGGGGGTCGAGGTGAGTATTTTGGTGGACTCCGGTGCGTCCGCGACCATTATTTCGGATGTCATTTTCCATCTTTTGGGCAATCTGCCAGGGAAAGTGCGAGCAGTTTATGATTCATGCATAGCGGCGAATGGGGGAAGTATGGGCATTGTGGGCCAGGTGAACGCCAACATAACCATCGGGGGGGTGTCGGCTTCGGGGACCGTGTTGATCTCTAGGTCCCTCGCGGTGCCCTGTTTGTTGGGGACTGATTTCCTGGCAAAAATGCCCATTCAAATAAGGATTGATCAAAACTGCATTGAATTACCGGGGGGGCGTAAAATTTTGTTCCTACCGTCGCCATGGGGCCGGTCTGCCCCTGTTTGCCAGGTGCAGGCGCTGTCCGAGGTATCTGTTGACATTCCATCTGGTTCGCAGATGCTTATCCCGTTGAGATATCGGAAGCCAGTACCTGGCGTCGAGGGAGCGGCGGGGGTTCTGTTATCGCCGTCCACGGCTATAACGGGCGGCTCGGCGCTGGTTGGGGCACAAACAATTGTCCGGCCGGGCCAGCCCCCGTTCTTAAAGGTGCTAAATGGGAGTGCAGAGAATGTCAGTATCCCGGCTGGAATGGTTGTGGCTCACGCCACGACCGTGTTCACGATCCATGACAACCGGGTCTGCCGGGACATGGTAGGGGGGGTTTCAGGGCCAACGGGGCAGGATGACCGTTGGGTTGCCGAGTTATGCGGGGAGAATTCGTCCCTGACCAGGGAGCAGCGTTCCGCGCTTTGCGCGTTGTTGCTAAGTTATTCCGACGTGTTCAGCTCGGATAATTTTGACTTGGGATGCACCTCCCTGCTTTCCCACCACATTGAGACGGGGGATGCTGCTCCGATTCGGTTGAACTAGCATCGGTTGCGTCCGACGGAGCAAGATCAGGTTCGCGGGGCAGTGGAGGACATGCTAGACGCTGATATTATATCCCCGTCTAACAGTCATTGGGGCACGCTGGTGGTCCTTGTGAAAAAGAAGGATGGGAAACTGCGATTTTGCATCGATTTTCGTAAATTGAATAAGGTGTCCGTCGCAGACGCGTACCCACTTCCGCGTATGGATGATTCCCTCGATGCCTTGTCTGGGGCAAAGTTTTTTTCAACATTGGATCTCTCTTCGGGATTCTGGCAGCTTCCCCTTGACGAGTCTTCGAGGGAAAAGACGGCTTTTCGCACGCCGCAAGGACTGTTTGAGTTGAATTGCCTTCCGATGGGCTTGAATGCGGCTCCAGCCACTTTTCAGCGGTTGATGGAGCTGGTGTTAACGGGTCTGCAGTGGGAGACATGTTTGATTTATTTGGACGATGTCATCGTCTTCAGCCGCACATTTGATGAACATTTGCAGAGATTGGAGACGGTTTTTGCTAGGATGCGCTCTGCAAATTTAAAATTCAAACCGAAAAAGTGTCACCTACTGCAACGATCCGTGCATTATTTGGGACACATAGTCAGTGCGGACGGGGTGGCCATGGACCCGGAGAAGACGGCGTGCGTCCGTAACTGGCCAACCCCGGCCTCGGTTGGGGACGTCCGTCGCTTCTTGGGGTTCGCCTCATACTATCGCAGGTTCGTCCCGAACTTTGCTATGATCGCTAGGCCCTTGCACCTCCTTACGGGTAAAGGTCGGAGGTTCAGTTGGGGTCCGCCGGAGGAAGCAGTGTTTCAGGGCCTACGCGATCGGTTGGCGACGGCGCCGACATTGGACTATCCGGATTTCGATAGACCGTTTATTCTGGATACGGACGCTAGTGACACTGGGATTGGGGCCATTCTGTCACCATTCAAAGGCGGCGTGGAGTGCGTGGTAGCCTACGGTAGCCGTGTACTGTCCCCGGCAGAAACCCGCTACTGCGTCACTCGCCGCGAATTATTGGCTATTGTCCATTTTCTCCGCCAATATCGGCCGTATCTTTACGGCCGGTCATTTATTGTGCGCACGGACCATGCGGCTCTGCAATACGCCCTGAGGGTTGACCAACCGTCTGGCCAATTGGCACGATGGTTGGAGACCCTGCAGGAATTTTCATTCGACATACAATAACGGAAGGGGTCGCGTCACGCGAATGCGGACGCACTCTCTAGATTACCGCAGGGGTCCCCTTGCGCTTGCGCGTCGGGTACGAATAGGTGTACGCCGGTTCAGCTACCCCCTCGGCCTGTCGTGTCAGCTGTCGAGATGCCTGGGGCTCCGGTGTGCCCAGGACCGGCCGATGGGGTTCTGAACCTGCCGCGCTCGGTATGGATTCACGAACAATTGCTTGACGACTCGTTGGGGGCTTTACGGAGTCGGGCTGCGAAGGGAGCGGGGAAATTGCTGTCCGGTGGGACGCCGGGGGCCGCTCTCCGGGATGGGTTGCTCATGTGGCGAGACGGATTGCATGACCGCTGGCGTCTGGAGGTACCGTCGTCGCTATGGTACGAATTGATTCGGACTCTGCACGGTGACACTTTGTTACATCTCGGGGTACAGAAGACTTTGTTAACATTACAGCGTGACTACTTCTGGCATGGCATGACGACGGATGTCGTCGGACACATTCGGGCGTGTCCCGAGTGTGCCCGGCGGAAGCCGTCTAAAAACCCTTACGTGCCGCCGGTGCAGTCTATATAAGTGTCTCGAATCAACGAGTTGGTGGCGCTGGATATTTTGGGACCTTTCCCGCCGTCCGCTAGGGGTAATAAATATTTGCTGGTTGGGGTAGAATATCTTTCACGCTGGCCGATGGCTTGGCCCTTACCCGACCAGTCGGCGGCGTCTATCACGGACGTCTTCCTATTTAGATATGTGATGGACAAGGGGGCGCCGGAGAGGCTACTCACGGATCAGGGGTGAAATTTTTCTTCCAAATTGTTGGCGGAAGTGTGCGCTGCTCTGGGAACCAAGAAGGTTTGTACGTCTCCATACCACCCGCAGACGGATGGCATGGTGGAACGCCTTAATCGGACGCTGTCGGCCATGCTATGTCACACGGTTGACGAGAAAAAAGCGGATTGGGACTTGCATATACCTGGGGTACTCTCCGCGTATCGGATGATGCCTCATGCGTCCACTGGGTATTCTACATTTTTTCTCATGTACGGCCGCGAGAATGTGCCGCCGGTGGAAGTACAGCTGAGTACGGGGGCGAAGGGTTCTGTTAAACCTCTCCCCGAATATATTCAGGACACGGTTCGACGCGTTGCCAAGGCACGGGAGGGGGCCCGGTTGGCTACCGCCAAGGCTCAGGCACGAAACGAGCGTTGCGCTCGACGCTCGACCGGTACATGCCCCTGGCGAGTGGGGGACATGGCATGGCTGCACTGCCCGCAGGTGCGGCCGGGGACCTCCCTTAAGCTTCACAAACCATGGCAGGGGCCGGTTAGGCTTATTGAAGTCCCTAACCCGCAATCCGCACAGGTTCGGTTCAGATCGCGGCGCTGGTATGTTCATACGTTTAGGCTGAAGCCCTACGTGGCCCCGCGGACGGATGCATCATCCCCTGATGTTGCCTTGCCGGTGTCTGTTGCGCCCGACGTACCTCTGCCCTTGCCTGTTGACTCTGCAAGCACGCCTGTCGTGCCTTCTACAGACAAACCAGCCGTGACGCAGGCGGATGTGGCGAATCCTGCTCTGGGTGGGCCTACCACGGCGACGGGGCCACTTGGCCCTGCTGCCCTTTCAACCCCACCACAGACACGGTTGCCGGAGACCCCAGACTAGGGTCTCCCTGGGGGACGGGACCTTGGCGTTGACGGGCCTCCAACAGCGGCGGCGGGTTTTACTCCCGTCGATCTTAAGACTCCGTCGCGTTCTCGGTCCGTGGGGGTACCGCCGCCCATTCGGGATGGGCCGGCGACCCACACGCGTTCCAAATCCCTTTCCTTTCGTTGATTGTTATTGTTCTTGTTATCTATTTATACTCTTCGTTTTCCAGTGATGCCAGATGGTTCCAATATTGCTCGCATTATTTTTTTTTTAATTGTTGCAGCCAGGGATGGCTGGGTTATCATTAGGAGGGGAGGGGGTCGTGTAATGCGAGCAAGGATTGAGGGGGGGTGGAGTCTGGGTCACGTGGGGAGTGGGTGGAGTTAGGGTCACGTGGGGGAGAGGATTTAGGGAGAGAACCGGAAGGGGAAAGGGGAGTTGAGACGGAGTGAAATACGGGGAGGCCACGCTGGGCAAGACGGAGAGTGTGGCGCAGTTGCCACACGGTGGGAGACGTCGACACCGACGGCCATCGGTGTCAGACGCTAGAGAGCTAACGGGGCAGTGAGAGGCTAGCTGTGTAAGGGGCAGCAGTGACGCTAGAGAGCGGGGGCAGCGGTGTGGCTGCAAGGATCGCCTGACGGGGCAGCAGGGAGACTGCATATTGGAACAGCAGGGAGCCTGCATAACGGAGCAGCCGAGGGCTGTGGAGAGGTCGTCGAGCGGGACGCGGGACTGAGCGAGACGCCGTGGTTACGGAGATTCTACGAACCCAATAAAGGACAACGGAGATCGAAATCTGAGAGAGAGTCCTTTATTACACATATAGCCAACTGTGAGTCACTGGTCCAGAGTGTGGGATAATTGGCTCATCATGATATGAGCTCATGCTTGATGGAGTTCCAGGGGGAAGCCATCCGGGCCTGGTGTCTTCATGGTTTGGGAAGGACTCGGCAGCTGCAGTGAAATCTGGAAGTGTGAGGGGAGCCGAGAATGAGCTTCTGCCTGCCTCCCTGATTTGATGGAAGGTTATGAAGTGGAGTATAAAGTTGATTTGGGAGGGGTCTGGATTATCTCACGTGTAGAGTTATTGGCAAATCTGAGTCAAAGCTCTAGAGTTGAAGTGATTCAAGTTTATCCTCTATTCCTGTGTTTTAAGTCCTCTAATTCTAGAGGACAAACTAGAATCACTTCGATTTTCTTACGGTACCAGGAGAAGTCAATCTACGCCTGAGGTAAACTTCGAGGGCATCCACAATTATACAGAGAGAGACTGGTGCATTGTCTGAGCTCTAGCCATCTGTTGATATTTGAGAACATCAGTGTCAAGGCACCAGTGACTGCGTGTTGAGTTTTCACCCTTATGGATATTGGAGGAAAGAAGCCTGATCGTAAGTATTGTAAGTCACCTATATGAGGCCATGCTTAATTAAAACAGATAAAAAGCAGAAGATTTACATTGCTTGGATTTTGGTGAAAGCAGGAGATACATTTGAGTAAGACCATGTTGTTGGGGATGGGAAATAAACATTTACCATTGTATATTTATCAGGCTGTAAAAGGTACCTGTAAAAATCTTGCACAAACGGATAGAACAAAGTGGTGAAAGTACCAGTTTGAAACGTGACTTGGTCCATCCATGCCTTGACTTGTCTAGAAATGGAAAGGAATGTTTCTCTCACTGAATATCCTCATGGGCTATCTTAGTCCTTGCTTTCAATGTTTTGGAAAGTTATTTTTGCATGCGTTAGAAATTTAACAATGTGAGATGCCTTCCTCATCCATTAGCGTTTGGAGCCTCCTTAGAAAGGCAACAGCATCGTCTGTGTCTGGCTCCAACCTCAATACATGCAGTGGCAGCTTAAGGATTTCGAACCAAAAAGGGTAAATGTGGAGTGGGAGTGGGGAGGGGGAAAGTCGCACCAGCCAATAACGTCTGGAAACTGATCAAATATATGGATAAATTTCAATTTGAAAATATCGAATCAAAATCCTAACAAGTCCACCATCCAATTGCCCAACCTCCACCCCCCCTCCACCCTGATCATTCCCAAAGGAGCTGTCATCATACACTACCACAACGCAGCTGGCCTTATATAAAGTGCCCCCAACCACCGGAACTGCCTCAAAGTAGTTCAGGCTAGCACCAGGAAGCCCCTCTGCACCACCACAACATTGCAGTTGATGCTGGCTTCAGAAGGGCAGCAATACCACCTCCGTGCAATTCACGCTGGTCCTAGGAGAAGTCTCCCGTGCCACCATGTGGCCTACATCAGTGGTGCTTTGAGGTCTTACCATATCCTGCCAACTAACTTCACAACTTGCATTACAGGGATATGCATAACATTTGAAGGTGTTGCAGGCCAAATGCTGCATTAGTGTTATGCACCATTCAAATGTAAACGATGCAATACGCACTTAATAAACATAAATACAGGAAAGTTGCACAGAGAAGCATGGTGAGATGCATGACTGAAATTACAGTGAGAAACAGAAAGACATTCACATAGAGCAAGGGACAAACGCTAATCAGAAACACCATTTTGACTGTTAAAAATAAGACGTAAGGGGCCGTCCATAAATGACGTCACGCAATTTTGGACAAGTTTTGACCCCCCCCCCTCCTCGTCACACGGCGTTACAAAAAATCAGACCCACCCTCAAATATGACGTCACAAAGCTCTGCCCCCCCACCCAAAGAAATACAAAACATGCTTCGAATCGCTTTTAAGTATTGTCATTGTAGTGCGTATTTAATGTGCCGCTGCACTCTGATGTTGTAGGAGAAAACATTTAATAAAAGTCTATTTAATTAAGTAGAACGTGTTGTCTATATTTATTTAAAGTTGCGCATTTTGATGTGACATCACATTTCTCAACCCCCCCCCCCCCTCGTCACACATCGTCACAAATGTCTCACCCCCCCCCCCTCCTAGGTGCGTGACGTCATTTATGGACGGCCCCTAAGTTAGCTTGGGCAGTATCCATCACGATCAGAGATGATGATGCCCAATATAATTTTTTTTATGAATTGGCATCCAAGGGAGAGAATCGAGTACATCTGAGAGCCTTTCATTCAGTCGTGGATAGACAATAGCCGATGATGATTAAAGGAAAATCCCTCATATTTGCAATGAGGAGGGGCTAGGTTGTAAATTCGTAATAAAAAATGCCTTCAAAGTAAACAATACAGTTCTCACTGTTTGCAAAAGACAATGAAAACACAGGTAATCACTCTACCAGACGTATAGATAATTTCAATAATCATGGCCATTTGTGTTTTTGTAATGCATTTCTAAGTTCAAATATTCAAATTTGTTTCTGAGAAAGTGTTCTAACCATGTATGTACGTATTTTGAACTTCTTTCGCACCGTGCGTAGCCAGCCGTGCTAACCGGAGGTGTGGGGAAGGAACACAAACTAAACACACACAACTGTTTACAATCAATACGTTTCCAATCTAGATGATTTACAAGTGCATAGCTCCAATGGCTTCCTAATAACGGACGGAAAAGCGTTCCAGACAGCCACAGAAGCTCATCTGAAAGTGTGTGATGCGGTAACCGTCTTTGTTTGATGGTTAGCCAAAACCCGCTGCGAGGATGACCAGAGTTCGTGGGATGGTTTATGTTTCTTGCAAAGAGAGCAGAGAGATGGCAATGCTTTTTAAAATTGTGCTTTAGATCTGACCACTTTCTAAATATATAGTGTTTTATTGTTTTGTTGCTGAATACTCTATTCGACGTGGCAATACCCACGGGTTTCATTTGGATGTCAAATACAATGGAGATGCGATTGTGTTTATTTTAATTATTGATGTCTTACGTTTGATATGTTTCACCAAAATTTTTGTTTTGGGATATAAATGGTTTGAGTCATGCGTCAGATTGTATGAATTTACCGATTGAACTAAGATAAGCAATGTATTTTGATGATCTAGAAATTCTGACCTTTGGTTATAATTCAGAGGTCACCGTATCGGTTTGTTTTGCTGGTGTGGCAGTTAATCTATCGTGTAAGTTGTGTTAATCCCCTGGCTTCTGCCCATACAGCAGTATAATTGGATACACCACAAGTACAGCAGGTTGTGTGTGGAGGAGTAAAGTGTTAGTAGTATTCCATCTTGTCCAAAACGTTCTTCCTGTCTGAAAGAGTAAGCCAAAATACCCTTTCTATAAAAGTCGTTTCCAGACCTGTGGTCGAAACTATTGTTGCAGATAAAAATGTTTTTATTTTACAAAACACCAGATTATTTACTGCACAGTGGTCTGGAAAAAGCAGTTTGAGTGTTGACGGTGGTCCGTCAACGAGCCCACAATGGTGGGAACCAATCTTTACCTTTTGACCTCGTGACACATATCCGAGTGATGCAGGAATAGAGTTTAGACTTGCTTAAAGTGCAACTCAAAAATGTATCGAGGTTATTTACAGGCGCTGCTTAATTTAATCCATCTTGCAATATTTTGTCGTCATTTGTACCCTGTATTCATATTAAACCTGTAACATATGACGAGAGGAAGATAGGGCACAATAATACTGCGTAGGATTATTTAATATAGGCCTGGCTCGTACTCTCGTGGCAGTACCTTACGCTAAAAATATCTACCCCAAGCCAGCCAACCTAGTGGCGTTTAAAAAAAAAACGAGTGAGAAATGAAGCGGTGATTACAGATGAAGTAGAAGCTGCTCTGTGTTCCATTATATAATAGTGTTTAATTTAGCACGGACATGAGGAGTGAGGAGATGAAACTTTAATGAGTGGAAAGGTTTACAACGCGTGCGTTTTATATATATAAAAGACATTACACTGAAGTTATTTTCACGAAAAAAGTAAAAATGTAAGTTCAATAAGATGCTATGATATACGAACATACCTGGTGAGAGATCGATAGAGCCACACACGGCTCATAGACGAGGTTTATATCTCGAGTGTGAGCAATGTTTCTTGGCGGGATGTGAGGTATTTGTGAACACAAAATATTTCGCTTTTGGCAAGGATTTACAGGAATACTTAAAGATATAAATCCTTAAAAATATTAGACAGTTTGGCATTGATCACGTGTTATAAAATAGAGCATTAAGTTTAAACCTCCTCTGCATAAATTATTAAAAGTAAAACCTATTTTTTTCAATTGGCTTCATGTGGTTTTAGTCAAACGAACCCCTAAAAACACGTAGACTTTCTCCATTAAATGTCCTCACAAAATTAGGGTATTTCCATGATGGTGGACACCGACCTTCCACTCGCTGCTGGCCACCTTCAATACCAAGCTGTCCCTCGCCTCGTGTTTCTGCTGCAGTCGCCACATTGTCCGCCGCTAGATTGCTGCATTGAATAGACGACGACGACGACGATGTCGTCGCACACGACGAGGGGGCTGCATGCGCCCGACGTTTTGCGGCACGTGATCGTCGTCCAACAGTTTTGCACACGGTACACACGGGGGGTGAAAAGACACGATGAGTATTTACGGTGGTCTCTTTGAGAAGCCCAGTAAACACACCTGCCAACCGCTTACCAGTGCCCCACCTTATTACAGACCAATTCAGACCTTATTGGTCACACCGCGCCCTTATAGATCTCAACGTTCATCCTACAAAGTCGCATCACAAGGGAAAAACACAAATAAATGGATTTTATTTTGCCCGTATTGAAACGGCTGAACGCCGTATTGATCTGAAAACTCAATTTCCCTGTAAAAGAATACGGGTAACCCGTATGGGTTAACATGTATGCAGTAAACCACACAATACGGCCGCATGGAAATGTGCTAATCCCTTTCATGGTAGTCATCCCAGAACTATCCCTGCTTCCTCCACACTTCACCATCACCACACACAGCTTATGTTTTGACTTATAGTGGAGTATTATCTGATTAATGGTTGGGACACGTTGTCTTTAGCTATGAAAAACATCTAAGAAAGTGCATCCCATGACCTACGACTACTGTTAGGAAATCTGGTTAAATGTGTTTTGCATAAAGCCAGGTATGACGGGATATTGCTTGGAATGCACTCTAGTCATCAAACATGTCAAGAACCCTGATGTATTAGAAAATTACAAATACTAAACAGACTTTCAAAACACCTTTCACAGAAGGAAACCATCTCACAATGCTTAGCATGTGTAAACAATATCCTCGTTTGTTTCTTTAAAATACATGGCAACAGAGCAGGATGGCTTGGAACGTTTATTCTGCTCCTCTTATGGACTTCAATGAGTTAGTTTTGTTTGCCCGATTGAGTAATATCTAGCCTTTGGTATTTATACTGAATATTAAGAATCATAAACGTGGTCGGGTGAGACTTAAGCAACTGGCAAGTGACCCCCACCTGCTTTAACTCCTGGTTGTGTCTAACACTAGCGGTGAGTGGTATCTGAGCTATTTCTATCCACCCTCAATTACCAGAAAAGAGAACGTAAGCAAGTTAGTGACATCATATTGAACGTTGGAGATGTACGTTGATACATTGCCAGGTAGTGACGATGAGAGCAGGATTGTTAAGTCTGGAAGCTTCGAGTCACAAACTGGAACGAAGGCGGCAGCTACAAGAAGGTCGTCTAACACTCAGCGGAGACAGGAGTTGTGTTTCGGCAGCTCTAACTGCGATTGAGTAGTCCCATTTAGGATCCACTTTGCTCACCCCACGTGGGGAAGGGGCTAGAAAAGGCGCCCTAAACATAGTCTGTCTCACTCCTTCCCGACTGAATACTGCGTCCAGAGGGATCACCATTATTGCAGTGGAAACAAAAATAAAAGTCAGATAATTAAATTTGGGACCTGGAATGTTAGGACCCTTATGGACAACCCTAAAAGTGAATGCCCAGAACGCCGCACCGCGATCGTGACCTGGGAACTTAGACGACACAACATTGACGTGGGGTTGCCCTCAGTGAGCGGGGGAGGGGCAGCTGAAGGAACAAGGAGGTGGCTGTACGTTCTTCTGGAAAGGCAGACAGAAAGAACAAGGCTGACTGCACGGAGTTCGTTTCGCCATCATGAATTAATTTATCAATCTAGTTGGTGGGGAGCCAATGTGCCACTGCCATCAGCGCATATGGATATCCAGCGAAATTTATCACCATTCTTCGCCTGCTGCATGATGGTATGCGAGCAATGGTTCTTAATAATGTATCCATCTCAGATCACTTTGAAATTAAGACTGGAATCAAGCAAGGCTGTGTTATTGCCCCAACACTTTTCTCAATATTCCTCCCTGTGATGCTACAGCTAACTGTTGGTAAGCTTTGAGCAGGTGTGGACTTAAACTACTCAATCGATGGTAAGCTGTTGAACCTCAACTGACTTCGATCTAAAAACTAAGATCATCCCGACAGCAGTTGTTGAGCTCCAGTATGCTGATGATGCTGTAGTGTGTGCCCATTCAGAAGCAGACCTTCAAGCAATCGTCAGAACTTTTACTGAGGCATATGAGAAAATGGGACTGACGCTTAATATTTCAAAGACTAAGGTCCACCATCAACCAGTTCTCAATGAGCAGTCCGCAGCACCGACAATCTACATCCACGGTGAGACTTTGGAAAATACTGAGCATTTCCAATACCTCAGATGCCTTCTTTCTCAGAATGCTGATATCGACAAAGAAATCCAAAATCGCTTGAAATGTGCAAGTGCAGCTTTCGGTCAGCTGAGGAAAAGGTGTTTGAGGAACGTGACATCAGGTCCAAAACCAAGATCATGGTTTATCAAACAGTCGTAATCTCTACCTTACTTTACGGAGCTGAGACGTGGATAACATATAGGAGACATCTCAAAGCGCTCGAGAAATACAATCAACGAAGATACTTAAAATCAGGTAGCAAGACAGATGCACTTACATCAGCGTCCTCTCGCAAACAAACACCACGAGCATTGAGGCCATGATCATTCGACATCAGCTCAAATCCAGACTCCCGAAGCAAGTCTTCTGCTCCCAGCTTAGTCGGGGTTTGTGTTCAAGAGGCTGGCAGAAAAAGCGCGTCAAGGATGTTCTCAAGGGCAACATGAAGAAGTGCTCCATCGACACCAACTCATGGGAAACACTTGCCCAGGATCACCTCAAATGGAGACTGAGTCTATTTCAAGGATCCAAACATTTTGAAACTAAACTGCAGAAACGGGAAGAGGAAAAGTGGGAACAGCATAAACAGCATGCTGCAACCCGACTTACTAATGCCGTTCCGCCCACCACTCTTTCTGGACACACGTGTGCCCGAGCTGCGGCAGAATCTGTCGATCCCGGATTGGTCTCTTTAGCCATCTTCGGATCCACAGATAAGCCAACGTTTCTATGGAAGACAATCATCCTCGATTGTGAAGGATAGCATTTTGATGGGTATAGAGGAAATATGAATGTGGATAGAGTTTTTTTTTAAATCATATAGTTGAATAAAGTAGATACATAAAGAAGATACACTTCTTCGTCCCATTGTCTCTACTATCAACTCCCCCACCTATAAATTGGCTCGTTTTTTGTCTGAAATCCTACGGCCTTTCACTGGAAAAACCACCTCTGCGGTACTAAACTCTACTGACCTGGTATCGACAATCAAGGGGATTGCCCTGTCCCCAGACGACCTGCTTGTCAGTTTTGATGTGGTTTCCTTATTCACCAAGGTTCCTGTACCTGACACCATCGCAATCATTGAAGACTTGGTTCATCATGGACTGAATGCTGGGGTACCCCCCCTGGTGAGACACTGCTTAACCAATACATACTTCACCTGGAATGAAACTTTCTACAAGCAAACTGAGGGCACCCCAATGGGCTCCCCCCTATCTCCGGTTGTAGCCAACATCTTCATGGAGAAATTTGAGACGGACGCCATCCAGACTGCCACTCTACGCCCGACCTTATGGAAGAGGTACGTAGACGACACTTTTGTAATCTGGCCACATGGCCGTGCTGCTCTAGACCAATTTCTCGACCACATCAACTCCATACACCCAGCCATCAGATTCACCATGGAAGTCGAAAAAGATGGCAAGCTACTCTTTTTGGATGTCCTAATCAAAAGGAGACCTGATGGTTCAATGAGCCACTCTGTCTACAGGAAAGCCACCCACACGGATGCTTATCTAAAACCGGATTCCCACCACCATCCATCCCAGAAGAATTACCTCATCAAGACTCTATATCATAGAGCCCAATGCATCTCCGACCATGAACACATTGCCAGTGAACTCAAACACGTACGCCAAGCTCTTAAGGCTAATGGTTACTCCGACTACACAATCCGCAAAGCCATCACTCCAACCATCAAGAAGGATCCTGTTGAGGAGCCTTTCAAGACCATCACCTTACCCTACATTGCTGGGGTCACAAAAAAGATCTCCAAAATCCTGATTAAACACAAGATCCAGGTCTGATTCAACACAGTACATAAAATCCGTGATCTGGTACCGTCTGTAAAAGATGTGGTTCCAGACATACAGTACCCTGGCGTCTATAAACTAAGTTCCCTCTGTGGTAGCAGTTACATTGGGGAAACCAAACGACATGTCTCGGACTGCATCCGTGAACATAAAGCTGACCTGAAACACGGTAGGACAAACACCTCAGCCATGGCAGATCACTGTTACAACTCAGTGGGCTCACATGATATTGACTTCTCCAAGACAGAGGTTCTCTGCAAGCCATCTGGCTATCATGAGAGATTCGTTCATGAGGCGATCCACATATACAAACACAGAGACAATTTTAACCGAGAAGATGGATTCTGGCTTAGCAATCATTGGAAGGACGTAATAAACCATTTCGATACACATTAGGGTGTGTAGAATAATACATAGTATTATATTAAAATGTATACGGTATAGGTTGGTTTACAGCAATACAGTATATAATTTAATGTTGGGTTTATCTATGGCAGTATATACGGTATATGATCGTGTGATGTAAGAGAATAAAGTTTAGATGGAAGCATATTATAGAATTTTTACGACGTAGAATTGTAATGTATTACTTGCTGTTAGTAACTCAGCTTATTGTAGAGTATAGTAAGTATACTGATGGTGCTATGCAGTTTATACTTTCGTTTTTTATGTAGTTTATACTTTAGTTTTCTACGTGGTTGTTGAGTAACTGCAGCTACATATCATTAACATTCCTTTCCTTTGTTACTGCTAATCCCTGCACCCTCCCTTGGTGCTGCTGATCCTGCATAATGCATGGGCATAATATGACTTTGAAACCCCCCCGCCCAACGCCTACGCATTTCCCATGAATATGCTAAATTCCTCTTCATATGCACATTCTTTTTGTTAAGGCGCTCTTCCACCTCCAACGCAGCTTATATATAAGCTCTTAGTTTGGTAGTGTCTCATTCTTCACCTGAAGACGGCTGCTTGCGTTGTAGCCGACATGTCGTGAGAATTATTTTATTTTATTATGTTTTATTTTTATTATTTTATTATTGTATTACTTCCCTTCTACGTGACTTTACCGAAAGAACCAAGAAGATGAATCCCTGCAGTCACGAAAGCTTTAAATCGAAATTGAATAAAGTATTCTGCTTAAATACAATCTAGACAATAAAAGGAACATTGTTTTATTCATGAGAAGAGCAGTGAGTAGAGTAGGGATTTAAGAGCACATGAGGCTAAAATTGAAAGCAGTTTTAAGTTTAGCTGCATACTTACTTATAATCAAACCCCTACACACATACATCTATCAGCACTCATACAAACACATATATAGACAATGATACACTTGTATACACACACGACAATAATCAACATTCACCATTGATTGGCGATGACATCCCAGTTGCACTTTTTTCAATTAATTTGCACTTAGACGCCAGGTGGAGTGATGGAATCTCACCAGGTGGAGGGAAAGGGACATAAACAAAATTGTGCTCATACACGGAGTAGTGGTACCTGGTTTTAGTTTGGTGTGTTTTTGTTCTATGTGTGCGGTTTGTTAATGTGAACATTGTTGTTATATTTAATTAAAGAGGACAATGTAGGCGCTATAGATGTCCAATCTGAGATACAACAAACTAGGGTATATCATGGGAAGAATATTTCACAATAATTGGAAGAGGGGAGAACAATATGTGCAGTGCAGATAATACATTTATGAACTCCTTAGGATTTTCACATATTTTACATATTTCAAACCTAAAATGTGATTAGATCTTAATCTAAGGCCTAATAATAGATAAAGATACGCTGATTAAACAAATAACACAAAAACATGATCATATTTTCACATTTCTTCATCATCAAATTATTCTACATTCAATAACCACGTGTGAAAAAGTATGTGAACATTTAGATTCAGTAACTGGTGACACGTCCTTGAGCAGCAATGACTGAAACTAAGCGATTTCTGTAACCGTTGGTCAGTCTCTGACATCGGATTTGAGGAATTTTGACCCATTCCTCCATACAGAACTCCTTCTACTCAGTGCCATTTGAGGGTTGCCTTGCATGGACAGCTTACTTCAGGTGCTGCATGGGGTTTAGGTTCAGACTTTGACTAGGCCATTGTAAACTGTGGAATTTCTTCTTCTGCAGCCATTCTTTTGTAGATCTGCTTGCTGCAAGATCCACTCTCTGCTTAGCTTCAGCTCACAGTCTGACATTCTCCTCTAGAATCTTCTGATACAATGCAGAACTCATGGTTGTGTCAATGATGACAAGCCATCGAGGTCCTGAGGCAGCAAAGCAGCCCCAAACCATCACATTCCCACCACCATGCTTGACGGTTGGGATGAGGTTCTTTTGTTCAAAAGTAGTGTTTGGTTTTCACCAAACGTAACGTTTCTCATTGAGGCCAAAAAGTTCTACCTTTGACTCGTGTGTTGATCATCACGATGCTCTTTGGCGAACTTCAGACAGGCAGCAATGTTCTTTTTGGAGTGCAGTGTTTTCTCCTTGCTGTCCTTCCATGAACACTATTCTTGTTCAGTCTGTTTCTGATAGTTGAAAATGGCCTGCAGTTCCTTGGATGTTTCTCTGGGGTTCTTTGTGATTTTCTTGATGACTTTCCGGTTCTTTCTTGGATATGTTTTAGTAGGACGACCATTCCTGGGTAGAGTGACTGTGGTCTTGAACTTTTTCCATTTGTAGACTATCTGTCTGACTGTGGATTGGTAGAGCCCCAAATCCTTAGAAATGGTTTTGTAACCCTTCCTGGACTGAGGAGCATCAATAACTCTTTTTCTGAGGCCCTCAGAGATTTATTTGGATCGTGGCATGACTTCTTTCCGCACACCTGTATGGTGAAGACCAAACTCACAACATGTTTTATCGTTATGTAGGGTGGGGCCTCCCAAAACTCACCCTGGAAGATCTACTAATTATTGAAACACCTGATTCTAATAATTCCCTTAAATGAGCTAATGAAACCAGGGGTTTGCTTACTTTTTCACATACCCTGAACCTTAATTACTCATTGTTTGTTTAATTCGTACTTAATTTAGTTTCAAAAGATATGGAATTGGTTAATATAAACCGTGTTAGGTTTTGATTCAAGGAGGCTATCATGGTAAAACTATGGAATTTCCATAATTATTATTATGGATCACAAACTTTTTCTCAGCACTGCAAATGCATTGCCTCGAGTGCCGCCTTGTTAAGCAGCTGACAAAAATCAGGACTTTTACTGTTCCTGGAAAAACCAGGACTGATGGCAACCCGAGTGAGTGCTGACACTTTGAAATGAGTGCCCAATTGTGTAGAAAGCCAGCCATCGCCTCTGTCTGTTCAGTTACTGGGTGTGGCAGCTGAATGTGAGCAACGGTCCCGAGTGTGGCAATTTCTCAGTGTTGGTGGCTGGCAGATGTCGAGCTCGTCATCCCAACCAGGTTGCTCAGCGGCAACTTGGACCGAGCTGGTTGAAAATAAAAACACCGGAGAGCCACTATCACCTTCATTACTAACGGGACGTCTGCATGGTGATGACAGTATCACAATTACATGTATGGCCCTGATAGCAGACATCAAATATTGGATTCCTCCCGTGGGGAAGTGGGAATGTCACACATCACGCCAGCTCACCCACTTTCTCAACAGCGCTGCTCCTGTAGCACCCTCCGTGTGTGGCTATGTGCTACCCCAAGCACCTTATCTTCCCTTGGTGAGCTTGCAACACCTGGTGTAGCAATGGCAGCTCCTAACAACCATATTGAAAACCTCGGTGACAGCTGCACTAATGCCCCAGCTTGCCGACACGCACGTATGATGGCAAATTACCGAGGTGGGAGCAGACAGCTCATATCTGACCTCTCCATGTATCCCTCTGACACACTCACAGCATATGCTGTTTGTCAACGGAGTGTAAACAGGATACGGGATGTTGGTCAAAGCAAGACTATTGGTGGCACGAGGTCAGAACTCGGGACAGCACAGCATAATTTCAGATTATTCGTGCAATTCTAGATTTGAAGCTTTCGTGACTGCAAGGATTCATATTCTTAGGTTTTTTCGGTAAAGTCACGTAGGTAAAACATCAAAATTAAAACAAAATAAAGATCACGACGTTGCGTGTGTTGCCTCCGAAACGTCGTGATCTTTATTTTATTTTATTTTTATTAATTTTGATGTTTTACCTACGTGACTTTACCGAAAAAACCTAAGAATATTCGTGCAATGTTGTGTTATTTATCGTCACAGAAGTGCAGACGTGAATGAGATAATACCTCTTCTTTCAGTCAGCATGTCAATCTCGCGTTTGGTTGCCAAAAGGTAGGAATACGTTTGGCAGCACATACAGGCATAACTTAAATCTACCTATTTTGCAAACCGTGCCTCTTTTTACGATTAATAGTACAAAAAAGGTCTCAATCCCTTTCAGCAGCCAAAATTAAGGCATGTGAAGGACCAGCAAACAGCTTTGCTTTGTTTGCGTGTAAACGCGCCAATGAACTTATGCTGCTGATCTTGTCCAATTATTTTCAATGATGGAGTATTGCCAGACTCTGATGACGCATTCCTCCAGTGGCATGCGATATTCTTTTTTTTGTAACCAGTGTAGAATCAGTGTTCCAAGTGCTTAGTAAATTTAGGTTAGTTGTTGGACACTGCTTTTTCACATCTGAAAGTTTGGAGGAAGGACGTTTTTGTCTTTAGAGCTCAACCCCCACATTCACGATTTAAAGAAAAAAGTTATTCAGTGTTACTTTAGGAGTCAGAGGAACTCTTCAAATGTGTTGACATTTGTTCATATATTTTCAAGGTACTCATTAAAAGGCATAAGGAGTCCACCACGATGGACACGATGCATGAGGTTAACAAATATAGATGAGGTGCCACATTCAAACCAACATGGTCATGCAGGACCGATGCCTGGCCGCTTTGGTCTATGTAAATATAGAAGCCATAATAATGTGGCGTGCTACCTAAACAAACTATATAATCCAGCCAGTGCGTAATTGCCGAGCCACACGATGGCTTCCTTGGAGGCCATATGTTAGCTAGCTCTCGCCATGTGTTAGCTAGCTCTCGCCATGTGTTAGCTAGCTCTCGCCATGTGTTAGCTCTCGCCATGTGTTAGCTCTCGCCATGTGTTAGCTCTCGCCATGTGTTAGCTCTCGCCATGTGTTAGCTCTCGCCATGTGTCAGCTCTCGCCATGTGTCAGCTCTCGCCATGTGTCAGCTCTCGCCATGTGTCAGCTCTCGCCATGTGTCAGCTCTCGCCATGTGTTAGCTCTCGCCATATGTTAGCTAGCTCTTGCCATATGAACCTTATGGCGGGACCCCGAGACCCCGAATAAACGGTAATCAAAATCGCAATTAGTTAATTAACTTTTGGCGACTCCGTCCCATCGCGCACACAGAGGACAAATGCCGTAGTCATCAACAAAACTTTGAAACTTTGCTGAGCGCATCGTGTAGAGCTCATCGAGAGGAATAAATTGCCGTGTCATTCGCCTTCAACAGACGTATTATTACGTCGCAACGCAGTTTATGCGAGAACTGGGGGCTTATGGGACCCCGGGGTCCCGCCATAAGATTCGTTTGTAGATCTCGCCATATGCAGCTCTCGCTGAACTTTGTCAAACTGCCACAGCAGCAGGTCATGAAGACCTCAGCCGTGGAGGTTGACTGTCAGGAACCTGTTCAGCAGGGCCCGCTTACGGCTTGGCAGGCTGCAGGCAGGTGGAGGGTCTGCGAAAAGGAAATGGTTTAGTGCTGATTTTGCCCTCTATTCCTCCTGCCAGACAGTTTCTGCCAAGCAGTCCTGGCGGCTGTGTGGATAGCAGAGGGTGTTGTGATGTACGTATGTTGAACTTCTTTTTGGAGATCTTCGGGTCGTGGCAGGCATTGGTTGGCGTTGATCTTCTCCAGTAGCTCGCTAGTTGCGACTTCCCATCGGATGTTGGGGGCAGCAATGTTGCTCAGAACTAGAAGCCATAGTAGAGGCGTTAGTCGTAGAGTTTTCCAAGATGATGCGCATCATTTAATGTAGCTGGACTTAACTTTGACATCATAACGTGGTGTTATTGGCACTCTCATCCTCGCTTCATCTAGATTTGGCAAATTCTTCATAGTGTTTTTGTATTAACAAAACCGGTTTACAAGAGGATACTCACACCGATATATATAAGACTATTCAATCTTCTATGCAGATAGGTCTACAAGTTAATTTCTGTATAAATGGCTATACCACTAATTGATTTCACGAATTCAAACTCGTTTTCCCCCCTCAGTTTTATTCCATTGTGCTATCAGCGTCGTGTTACGAGAATCAGCAGTGGAAATTCCTATGTTCCTGTGGTGAAGCTCAGTCGTTCTACAAGGCAGCCACTGTTGATTCCCCACCAAATGGACTCAATGAACTCAGGCTGCGTCAACCCCCAACCAGGATGTGAGCTCACGAGCTTCAAATTGTGAGACTCGTGCTCAAATCACAAGCGCCACCAAGCCAGATCTTGAATGGACAATTTAAGCTTGCACGTTGAATGGCAGTACTTGTTAACATACCAAATAAATACGTACACATATCTTACAGCCCTTTATTCAATTCACCGCTGAAATAAATGCCTACCAACGCGGTTGTCAATCACGGGGATTGTTTGACCACACTTTACACCATGTGGGTCTTGTAGATTTCTCAAAATACCCAGTAGGTAACATCTGATTCCCGTGTGCATCTCGTAATGTCGGCACTTTACAGTTTAAAGGGAATTTGCAATCACAAATGTATTTGGATATTAACAAAGTCATGCTGCATTGGCTAACACAAATAACAAAAACGGAACACTTTCGTCAAGAACACTGCCCTCAAGAGGAACCATGCGGTAGGTGACATTTCAGGCAACGGCAATAAAAAACAGCCAGAGCCAGACATTTCCCGAAATATATATGTTGTCGTCTCTCAGGCCAGCGTTATAAACCCATGTTTCCGTTGTTTTGACACACACACACACACACCACCGTGAAACTAGTTGGACTTCATAGTGCCAAGATGGAAGCGGGGAGCTTCATCAGCAGGAGGGATTGTGCTGTCCAGCCAAGGAAGGATGAAAGTTCAATTGGAGTGCCAAGCAGCAGTGTTAGTCAAAACAAATCTATTGCGAGTACAAGGTCAGGACTGGGACAGAACGGTTCCGAATGTTACTTCAAATGATCTACTTCCTGCCATTTCCCATAAACCGATGCTCGATGTATCTGTTAGCTATGTGATAAGTATTTTGTTTGTACAATTATTTGCCCTTTCATTTATTAACATATGAAATGGTCGACAAAATGACACATTGATCAAATGAAAGTTATGCACCCTACAAAGTGTTCGAAATTTCAAAGTGTACACGTTGTTACAACTTGGTTCGAGTTTCAAAACTCGCAGTACATCCAGAACACTCACACGATCTTTAAAATGCTTCATTTAATTGAGGTGGAAATTAATGCAGGGATATTGTCCAAAACGATGTTATTTTTTGGCTACTGTGACATACGGTGTTGTGGCTTCCACCTGCCTGCAATGGGCGGCCAGTTTAGATTGTTTGTAAATAATCCAGCCTCACTTCTTCAGAGGATATGGCTCATTACTACTCATAGTTATAAAAAAAAAACCTGTGGAAATGTCCACCCTTGTGGGTGACCCACAATATACACCGTTAGGGTGGTTCACAAATCACCATACGTGCATGTACGTACGTACGGTGAACTTCTTTAGCACCGTACGTAACCAATCGTGCTAATCCTTGTGTGGGTTCAAAGGCCAGGCAGATATCTCGACGAGCTGTGGTCTACCCATTGATACTGCTGGCTGGACAGAGACAGGAGGTAGGAAACCTACCACATTGGATCAACTGCCGCGCCTGGAGATAGAACCGGCTACCTCTGGATTACAAGCTCAGTGTGCTAACCAAGAAACACCATGGTGACATCCCATACTTTATATATATACAAAATAAGCAATGTATCGTGTAGTGTACCAAGGCAAAGTGTCTCTTGAGATGGCGGTCCGGTGTCACGATCGCCTAGAACCTATTCTGCAACGTAATCCCGTTCACGCATTCATAACAGTTAACGCTGCGCGTCGCTTCACCATTTCATCGTGTTGATGTTGGGGTGCGTTGTGATGAGGACTTTAATGCCAACTGGGAGCAGCTGCGGCTGCTGGCGCGGTTCGCCCTGATAGGGGGCGCCCAACCGACGATAGAATTTCGGCAGCCTCGGCACTTTCCAAACGCAACACAAATGCGTTTGGGCTTAACTCACACGCGGTGGCTGTCTTCCACTTCCCAGAGTTAATCGTGCAGAGCAACAATTAAGGGGGTAATTAATATGATTTATCCAGGCCGACCGCATGCACTCACTGGCACACAGAGAGTAGCACGGCAGATCCGGCCTCTACGGCAGGTACCATGCTTCGTGTTGCTGGGGAACTGGGGACTCCACTGATCGCAGAGTGACCCCCCCAGACAGAGTCCACACCCAGAGTGAGCCCCCCAACACACATGCAGTAAACTATAACGACTATTATAAACTGTTACTTATTTTACTTGACCTGGCCACAAGTGATAGCTCAACGAAGTGGCTTTATTATCATCACCTGGAAATGTATAGCGGCCAAATACTCGAAACACGTGATGTTGATTCTAAATGTCGGGGGGGGTGGGCCGGAGAAAAATCCACGCGATCACGAGGAGAACATGCAAACTCCAAATATCCAGCAACAGGCGTCAGGGTCTGGATCGAACCCATGCCCCATGTATACAAGTCGAGGTAGTTAACATCTCCTAGCCACCGTGATGATGATGAGAGAGAGACACGCAAACCCCAAATATACAGGCAGCAGGGTCGGGATCGAACCCGCAACCTCCTGCATACCAGGCGAGATAATTAACATTTCTAGCCACCGTGACCCCCAAAGTGACCCCACCCACCACTCCACAGTCATTACCCGTCCTCATATTGTCACCCCACCACACTCAAGAGATTTCTGCCAGAAAGATTTTCACTACTTGAGCATATTGGCACAAGACAAAGGCAAGTGGAAATACATCGCGAAATGAGCAGTGGACACCAAGAGGTTATCTGCCCATGGATCGTGATGATGATGATGACCCAGAGTGGCCTCACCGACCCCCCACAGTACGCCCCCCCCCCCGGCCCCACACAATGACCCTCCCAGTGACCCCCCCCCCCCGCCCACAGTAAGCACACCCACACACGGAGCAACCCTCGCCAATGTGAACCCCACTCACAGTGAGCGCCCTGCCCAACGCATCCCCACCCCACACCAACCAACCAGGTGAGAATTCCCCACTACCTGCCCCCCCCCCCCCCTGTGCCCTCCAGACAGACCTCCCTGCTGCTACTGCTGCTGCCTGGCTGTGTTATGACGCGCCCCGGATTCCACGCGCTGGAACAGCACGCGGTGGGGGGGGGGAGTGGAGAGTGGCGGCGGCGGTGGGGGGGGGTCTTCTTCCCTCGGCACGGCGCGTCGAGTCTATAAAAGGCGGAGAGGGAGGAGGCTCCGGCGAGAGGAATCTGCAGCTCGCTCGCTCGCACACTCACGCGCGAGTTCCACCCGGCACTCGCAAGCTGAGAATTGGAGGTTCGGCGTCGACTTCAAACTCGGCGCAGTTTGAAGCGACTCAAGTGGGTGGTTTGCAGAGGGAGCTTCACGAGGAAGGACGTTTGCGAGTGGGTCTCGGCTCCAGGAACGCGCGTTGCAGCGTCGGCACTGCGGCGAGGTAGGGATGGGATTTTTGATTTTTGCAAAAGCTCAACTCGTCCGCCGTACGTAGCATGGTCGTTGTTGGGGCTTCTTTCGCACCGTTCGTAGCCAACCGTGGTAATCGGAGGTGCGTGGGAAGGACAACAGACTAAATACACCAATTGCGGTTCTTAACGCGTGAGTTTTCAATCTATAGATGATTTAAAAGTGCATAGCTCCAGTGGCTGACTAATGTCGGAAGGAAGAGCGCGCTACATTCTTGAGCGCGGATTGCATTGAGCACGGCTTGAATATTTGCAGTACACGCTGACCGTTGTATATTTGAGCTGTGTTTGAGTCGTGAGAGGGGTAATTTGAGCATACTTGACGCTATGATGATGATGATGCTGTCTTCAACTCTTATTCATTCTAACTGTCAATGTGCTGTGAAGAAGGGCCGTTATCCGAAACGTCACATATTGTCATTCAAGAGCAACAGTGTTCTTGTTGAATGTGTTGAGTTTATAAGTTGTTGTTTTTGTTGTGCTTGCATACCACTGCCGACGCGTCACCAAATAATGTGTTTAATTTTTTTCCCATTCCGTGTGCCTTACGGGAATAGACCGCAAACCTCCAGGGACGCCATGCGGCAGAAGAGATGGGCATTCCTGACCCTTTTCGTAGCATTTTTCCCCGTGATGCACGGCTCAGGTGAGTGGCGGTCGCGCTCTTCACGATATCTTGAACGGACACGAGACAATTCCGTTACTTGGTTCACATTCCACAAAATTGTTTCCACGTTGCAATTCTAACAAAGTGCGCTGCGCAAACGTCTGGAAAGCCACTAGCTATATAGATAGGCTGACGAACTCTAACTTTAGTCAATTTAATACGTAGGTTTTCGCGATCAATATATTACGGATCAAACTTTCGTGTTTATATGTGGATATAATGCAGGGAATAGTGTTTTTTCCATATGTTTAATGCGGAATGAGTTATCATTTGTCAATTATTGTGATCTCATTGTTTGGTTTAACGTTTGAGAGTATTTTTACCCGGATAATAATCATCCCTTCAAATGGAACGTATCGTTTGCAAGGGTGGCTAGGGTAGACGATGGCGATGATAGCAATGCTTCTGCTGATGATGTCGTTGATGAAGTTGACTAACGACGGCGATCACGATGCCGACGATACAGACCTGGGCACGGAGGAGAACCCCGTCTTTGACCTGTTCGAGATCAGCAAGCTCAACCGCAGGAACAGCGGCGTGCGGCTGGTGCGGGGCCCCGACCCGGACAGCTCCGCTTACCGCGTGGTGCGCCCCGAGCGCATCCCCGCTGCCTCGGACAAGCAGCTGCAGCGCCTGCTGGCGCTCATGCGGGACGAGGAGGGCTTCGTGTTCGTCGCCTCCATCCAGCAGGACGCGCGCACCCGCGGCGCCCTCGTGAGCGTCCAGACGCAGGACGGGGCCTCGTCGGCGCGCCGCTTTCAGATCGTCTCCAACGGGATCGCCAACACCCTGGACCTCGCCTACTCCGTGGAGGGCATGCAAAGCGTCGTCTCGTTTGAGGACGTGGACCTGGCCAACGGCGACTGGCAGAACCTGACGCTGCACGTGAGCGGCGAGCACGCCAGGCTCTTCATCGGCTGCGACCTCGTCGAGAACATCATCCTGGAGGGCCCCTTCTACGAGCAGCTGTCCGGCCCGCAGAGCCGTCTCTACATCGCCAAGGGCATGGTCAAGGATGACGACTTCAAGGTGAGCCACACAACCAACGCCTCCCTTTGAGGTCTGAGGAACTCCCTGCTGTGATGCCGATTATCTTGGAAGTTCCACTTGGTGGACCCTTTGTTACGAGTGATGTGTGGCGAAATACTGAACTTTGTGGTGCTTTCGCACAATCACGTCGGCGTTTTCTTATAAAGTGAAGGAATACTTTACAGTACTCATTTGCAAGAATGTGCGCTTGATAAATATCTGCGATGTGTTCATTCGTCAATCCACTGCTGGACGAAGGTATTCGCACAACTGCATGTCATGGGGGTTGTTTGACCATACTTCACCACGTTAGTCAGGGAGGGTTAGTGAAGGGGGGTATCCAGGATCAGTTCAGAAACCACTCGCAGGGTTCATAGTGAAATCAGATTTAGGTGAGAGCCACCACTCCACGGCATTGAGAGGCTTTCATTCAGCAGGGAAGTCGTTTTAAACGAACACGTGCCAAATTGTTTCCTCTTATAACAGTAATACATCCGCACGTTTTTAGTGCAGACGAAAGTGAAATTTATTGCGTGTGTGCAAGCAGTGAGCACTAGACATCTGTAAAAAAGAGCGTCATAAGTCATCGTTTTTTTTCCAGAATAAACAAAGATTCTGGTTTTGATCAATTTCAGCTGGGATAGTCAAGAACGTTGTTCTGATAATTATTTTGGCACACTCCATCCAAATTCGACGTCCAGGCATCTAATGTTTATAAACCTCTGTTTACGATTACATGGATATTGGATACAATAATATGGGATGATTAGGGATAGATGCACCTTGTACTCTCATGGCAATGTCTTATGCCAATGATCTCTTTTTCAAGCCAGCATAGTGGCGTACAGGGAAAATATCGAGTCAGAATAAATAATTGTCACAATTATCATGATAATTTCACCTTATAATGCACCGTAACAGCGTATTTGTACACGTATGGAGTAGAAAGAGAGAGAGGACGATTCAGAGGCTTGAGGAGCCACAATCAAGCGGTACGGTGGCAGCAGTAGCCAGGGGGTGAGCCGGCACCAAATTCCCCCCAAGCTCTCGCAGTTCTCTACATATTAAGGTGTTGTCAGCCAATTAATTAGTGTTTACATGTGGGAGGAAACCACAACACCTGGAAGCCACACATGCGTGTGAGGGGGCAACACTCGATCCCATACAGATGGAACAGGTGGTGTTTACATCTGATACTCTTTGGTTCTTTTGGTAAAGTCACGTAGGTAGAAAAATAAAATAAAATAAAACAAAAAATAATATATCACGACGTTTCGATTGCAACACAATCAGTCGTCCCCAGGCAGAAAAAATAATCCAGCAGTGGAACTTTACCGAAATAACCAAATAGTATGGATTCCTGCAGTCACGAAAGCTTCACATCAAGAGTTTACATTTGATGTAGCGCTTTCTCCTGGAAAGCCCAGGTTTGGTACATCGACGCCTATGGGAATGGAGCTTCACAACATTTTGTGTGATCCATCAACCCTTGTATATCTTATTAAATAAGTGTGGAAATAAAGGAGCGTTCGTTTGCGAACTGAAGCCCTGGCTGCGAGTTTGCAAGTGACACCTTTCCGTGCCTCTGTGTGTTCAGGGCTCGCTTCAGAACATGCACTTCATCTTTGGCATGGCCGTGGAGGAGCTTCTCCGCAACAGAGGATGTCCACTCGCTGCCCAGCCCGGTGAGAGCGCGCAACGTGGAGGGAGGGGCGCGTGTTTTACATTTGTTTCCCATTTGCTCGTCTGTGCGTGTGTGCAAATGCCGCGTGGTCCCTTTTTTAAAGCGGTGAAAGTGGATAATCTCTTGAAGGTGTAAAGCTACATCCCCGAGGCGTGGCTCTATAGGAGCGTCCAGATTAGCATGATAACTTGTTGTGCACCAAAGCATGCGAGAAGACATTCATCGTTTGGTATTAACTGGGATGCTTCCAGCGTGGTGAGCACACTGCACTTGCAAACCAGAGGTTACCGGTTCGAACTTCCGGCGTGGTTGGTTAAGCAATGGACACACGTTTCTTAAATTCCACCGCCTCTACAAACGGTTACGAGACCGTTGCTCGGCAGTCCGCATATGGTCGGCTAAAGTGTGGATGCTCGCACGTTTTCCAAAATGTCTGGCCAGCATGGAAGAGTCAGCCAAATACGATACTCTCTGGAGAAGCTCACTCGAGCTCCCTCGAGTGGAGGACCCTTCCGCCAGCAGTGCAATGAGCAAAACATTTCAGAGCTGCACCTTTATCCTTATAATGTAATGTGGTCTTCTCATTTTGATGTCCGCTGTAAGAAAGCAACAAATGTGGTGACATTACCAACACAGACTGTGTTGTGTTATAAACGTTGGTAAAATTACGTATATCCATTTGTATATACAATCATTCAACTCAATATTAAACTCTTCCAGAAGGGTTTAAGACTGTGTTATGTCTACTGCCACGGGATGTTTAGCATATAAAAGTATAAATTGAACTGTCTAGAACTGCCATAATGCTACCTCATATCCGTCCCAAATAATCACTGCTAATTATAACAACAACAATGCAAACGTACCTGTCTAACATGTGTTTGTAAAGGACTAGAAATATAAATGGCGTCAACATTTAGGCGGGAATTTGATATGAACTGTGTATAGTGTAAATGCATTTTTTTGCATCAGAAATCTTTTACACCAAAACCACGCCGTGTATACGTACAGACACCATAAGATGCTTACTCACGTTCACACAACCAAGAGAGATATGAATTGCAAAGCCCTTAACCACCATCAACGTTAGTGTTGCAAGCTCCAAAAGGGGTATTCCAATCAAAAAATTAACAAGGAGGTGGAGGAAATGGCACAGATGCTGGGTTAAGCGGCGCCACGGGATGGAGGTAGGGATTGGATGGAGTTAGTTGGGGCTGGCGGTTGAAGGTTCGTTGGCTCGGGAAGTCACCGCCAAAGAGTGAGTCAAACATCGCCACTGTCATTGTTTATTTCTATTGTTTACTTTTTCTGCAGCAAGCATGCCAAGGACACGTCCTCTACGTCCGCTAAGCGACAGCCTTGACTTTTTAAAAGGCCATTACAAAATACTAATCATGTAAACAGGGTCATTTAGGTTTCTGTTGAAATTAAATTGCTTTCCTTATTTATTTTCGTGTTTTACTTCAGTGATCCCGTTGTAATAAAAGCATCATTGCGTACATAGCACGTGATATATATTGTAAAAAGTAACGGTATTTTCAGTTAAACCTGCATCTAAATGTCACATAAATATTGCAGTTTTAATGTTGGAAGTCTCAAGCGGTATCTCATTATCACAACCATGGGTGGCACGGCTCCCCCTACTCCCAAACTGGACACCTTTATGAATTTATTTTCAATAGTTTACAATTACGATTAAACATACATTATTTATATGCACCCGCGATTCCTAATGTGAGGGACAAGGCGAACCCTCCCCCCCCACCCCTCCAAATATAGAAGTCAACTCTGCCTATGATCAGAACATCAGTCTTCCAATCACCTATTGGAACTCACATCAAGCCCAGATCACTCTTGAAAATAAGACTATTCTGATCTCAAACGTTATCACCAAATAAACTGTTGAGAACTAGCAACCGATAATGAGCACATACTTTGTTTGAGGAAATCTGTTTTGCTCTCTGTGTTCGAGGACGAGGTGTGTGGTTGATAAGTCCTAACTTTCTACTTATAGTTAAATTTACCCCAGTTAAGCTGATGTCAGAGATGGAATAATGTTAAATACCGTACTTTATTGTTCCATGAATACCACAGGAATATGCAAGTTCCAGCACTGGCTCTAGATTGCCAAAGCATATGCTTTAAGCACACCTTGACTGAAATATTACCTCATGTTCTAATTAGAAAAAATGTAAACCTTTGACATTTGAGCTCATCAAATAGATCCCTTTCTTTCTGTGAGTGAAGGTATACAGTATTTGTGCTGATGTGACAGATTGTTTTGGTATACCATTCCATTGAACGTTACAAATTCCTGCAAAATCACTAGCAGGCCTATATTTTACATGTATTTACGTTGAACTTATTTCGCAACGTACCTAGCCAACCGTGCTAACCGAGACTAAACCACCGTGAAATTTTGCCCCACTTTATTTCAACGAATGCGTGGAAAGTAAGAGTTTCAGCTGAGCATTCTCGGACCCCCGAGGGCCACACAAACCATTGGAGATTTGGCAAGGACAGAGCGGCAAAACAAATGTGGCGTACAGATCAGCTATGGGGGACGGCTCCCTGCTGTGCAAAGCGTAGTGTGGCCAGACCTGTGGAATAAACATAAAACATCAAACACTCAGTAGAATTTCTCAGAAACCTCCAAATGAATCTCCACCCTATAAACTCGTAAGGAAATGTGAGAAATTTCCGTGACAGAAAGTGGCGAAACGACAGACGAAAACGCAACGAGAATTTGGGCCCCAGAAGGTGCAAAATCATTTGTTGAGCAAGTTGCACCAAACTGCACAATTGTAATAGGACCGTGTTATTGAATACATGCCAATTAATTATCCACTATGAGTTACGATGGTGTTTAAATAATTATTCCAATGCTTGTTTACCCAGGAGTGTAGGAGGTCAGTAGATTTAGGGGATCTGCATATAATAATCAAAATCAACCCCGTATGGAGTCTTCTTATCCGTGGACCCCGCGCATAACAAGATGAAGTTAACTCCCACTGTGATCACTTCTGTGTTACTCCTCTAAACTGTGATTGTTGACAAATGGTGAAAAATAATTTTGCAGATAACGGTTGTCATTTATCGAGTCGTACCCACGGATCTCGAGGATTTGCTCAGAACAGAGTTGCAGACGGGGAGTTTCATTGCATAATATGTGATACAATTATGATGTTTCTTACAGGAAGAGATATGAGCGAAACTTGTCATGCGATACGGTTTGAGGTCAGCGATTTGGCTTCTTGCTGTGGCGGGTTATTCACAGAGGAACATTCCCCACTGCTTTATGTTCTCCCAGATGGCCTGGTCCTTGCTCCCTTGGAACAGGCTGGACTTGAGAGCACGAGTTCTGCCATTGTCAATAACATCTTGGGCCAGAAGATGGGCAAGACGTTGGAGCCAGCTGGCTACTGTGACTACTCTTGCAAGGATGTTACACACATGTTCTCCGAGATGAAGGGACTCCGCGTCATCGTGAGCAACCTTGTGGATGACATCCAGAATCTGGTATGGCGCATCGCATCCTGCGTCTACTCTCCATTCACTCTTCCAACTCGAGTAATAGGCCTTGTTTGGTCTGTAAACAAAACATCAAGTTATTTACATGTATAACTATGACGTCGTATTCTTTAGATTTTCACAAATCAAACCGTTCAGCGAGTTGGATATGCTATGTGCTATTATTAATTGTCTCTTTTTGTGCCGTTTGAAAACATGATTAACAAAAAATCAACACGTTCATCAACAACACTGCCTAAAATATATATATAGAACGACGACGTTTTGAGCAATGGACCTTCGACACAGGACATAATACTCTTTGGTTCTTTCGGTAAAGTCACGTAGGTATACAATTTTATTTTAATTTATGGATTCCTGCAGTTACGAAAGCTTCAAATCAGGACATACATAGATGGGCAAAATGATCCACCCCCCGTGGTTTGTATTTTGAACCAAGACAGCCGTAATAGGCGAGTGTCTTGTCAACATAACAAATAACCTAGGACATAAAGAAACAGGAGCTCAGGTAAGAAGGTTTGAGACCATTCAGAGCATTATCAGTGAAAATCAGACCTTTGATATGCAGGGAGCTTTAAGAAGATGGACCTAATTTGAAATCGCTATATCTCTGCAACCATGAACCGCCCATGAATGAAATTCTTACCACTTGAAAGGGCGGGGCATAGATAGGGCGGGGCACAGAGTTTCAAATGATTACCACGATATGCCTCTCCCAGCCCACAAACAGCCTCTAGCCTCAGTCATTCGCAAGATGGTGACCCCGCAACACAAAGCGTTTTGCGTTCTGCAGTTCAGCAAGACTGAATCCGTAATTGCGGTGCAGCGTGCGTTTCAACGGCGTTTTGGCATTGATCCGCCAAAGTCAAAGAGCATTTGTCGTTGTTACCGACAATTTCACGAAGCAGGCTGCTGTTTATGTAAGGGAAAGAGCACAGGGCGACCACGCACCTCAGAGTAAAACGTGAGACGAGAGGCGTTTGGGACGAATTCAACTATCATCTCGATGTTGTCCGTACAGCAGGTGGAGGGCACATAGAGCATTTATAAAATGGTTAGTAAAACTGGACAACTCATTAAACCGTGTGTAACTTTTTGTGTAATTGTAACATGTTGCCATCGTGAATATACTGCTTTGAAATTGGGTCCAGTTTTTTCAAATACGCTGTATTCTACTCAAATGAGCCTTGCAGCAAGGGCAGAACTGGAGTCACGTGAAACAATTTTTCAAACGTTTGTCAGATCTCTGGCAGAACATGTTGTGCAACTGGTAGCCAGGACTTGTAAAGTCAGATATTTCAATCGGAAGAGGATTGCAATCATTTATTCTAAATTAAATAAAGTCTGAATCATCTTCTTTGGCATCTGATGAGGACAAACAAAGCCTGGCGTTAGTAATATCTCTGAGGTGACAGAGACCCTGGTGACATCGCTGATATGAGCCTCAATGAAGAGGCCAGGACTACTAATACTGCCAAAAGGGTTTCTAATTCCAATTTTGGTCATGTAGCAAAGCCAATACTGATGGTTTCCAGCAGAGTTCAAGTTATGAAGTGTATATGTGCAATCCCAACACAATTATCCTGGAGAAATTATTTGGGCCTCAGGGAACGGATCACTTTTCCACACTTGGAATGTGATGAGCACTCGTTCAACTTTGCGAGATTTCTCGGTGTGTGAAAGTCTGTGCTGTGTCGCACATATGCTGGGTAATACGTCCACTTACGTTCCCGAACAAGTGGTGGAAATTCCACATTACTATGGTGGGGCTAATCAATCTATAGGAAAATCACCGTAGATTATCGCAGAGAGACAGAGGGCTAGTTTTCTGTCAGAGGGACCCAGCTGTAAAACATAGGCGAGCATGTACACCTTTCGTAGTTGTAACTGAAGATGGGAAAGAGACCAACAATTATTAAATAAAGAGCTGGACGAGTGAGTTGGAATGCTTTAGGAAATCTGAGTCGACCCCTCCACGTTTTGAGCACAGACAAATATATAAATAAAACTTGTATCGTTATACAGTGGGGAAAACAATTTACAGCATGCGTGTGCCTGTAATTCAGCGCTTTCGAGGCAAAGGTTGGTAGATTGCAGATTGGCGATGACTATGGCGTGTCTGTGCGGCCCGTCTGAGTGTGCGTGGTGAGTTCTTTCAGTGCACTCTTTTCTCCTCCCAAATATGATACGCTCCTTTAAAAGGCAGGACCCTCCTAAAAACGAGTATTGTGAATGAACAAATTACATTGTTGATTCTCATCATCATTATTTTTATTCTCTGTACATTTCCGGTGAGCAGAGTGATGAGAATACGAAGCTGCATCGCAGCCTGGGCATCACAGAGAAGGGCATGTGCTGGCACGATGGACGAGTCTACGAGAACCACGCCGAGTGGACGGTGGACAGCTGCTTCTCCTGCACTTGCCAGGTGGGTGGGGCGACTGCATGCCCACGTGGTTTCAAAGAAGCCACACACAGTACTTCAGTGAAGTCACCAGTGGCTGCCAATCAAGTACGGATTGGCTACATACGGTGCAAAAGAAGTTCCAACGTACATAAATACAGCCCTGCAAATTGCTTGCTCACACCGCTGCTGGTGTGCAATGCACTCGAGGGAGCTCTAGAGAGCTTCTCTAGAGGGTATTGGATTGCATGTTCCACAATGCACAGACATCTTGAAAGGGATGGGTGTCACGTCACACTACCCCACCAACAGTGATTTGCCGATCGACTAACTATGGTGGATCGATTGATATTGCTGGGTGGATAGAGGTGAGGGGGGGGGGGGTTTGAAATGCATCTATTGTTTCAACTGCCGCACCGGGAGATAAAACCGGTGACCTGTGGATAACCATCGCACCACGGCAGCATCCTGCTATTCAAGCGAGAATTGTACATTTTTAAGAAAAATATTGGGGGAATTGTTCCAAAAAAACAAATGCAAAATTACGTGTTTTAAAATATTCTTTCATTTATAACTCATGGTCCTGGGCTGTAGTCCAAAAAGCAGCCTTTGCAGTTAATAAATGCCTTGGAGAACGTGTGTGCGCTTTTTTTTACATTTTCGTAATCCTCGGGAGGTGTTTTTTTTTCTTGCAACCATGCATCGTTTACTTTTCTACAAATATATGCTTTGTTAGTAAATGTTTCGTGATTTGATACAAAGTGCACGAGTAGACGATGTTCTTTAAGGATGAGTCAGATTCAACACGTCAGTGCTGGTAGCCGGTCTGGTGTGGTGCCCATCTTGTCTCTGGCTGTGAGGCCACAGAATGCATCCTGGCAGCAGTTCTATAAACAAAGCTGCCTTGGACTCAACCCACCGAGTCTGATCCCTTAAACCAATGCAACTGGTACGATCGAATATAAGCAGAAGTCAATTCGGTGTTTATGAAAGCTCAACAGCATACAAATAGATATACATACGCATACACACGTGTTTTCCGTCAGCCGATTGGATATCCTGAACAATATCAAGCACCATTTGTTTAAGCAGGCAAACCCTGGGCCGATTTTGATGTTCTGGGTCCCATCAGCAGTCAGGCTTGTTAAGTACGTGCGGTGCGAAAGAAGTTCAACATACATCGTTCAACATACATACATGTCACTGAATTACCAGATGTTATTGGCAGCAGCACTCCATGTAAGATATCGGCCCGCATAATGAGTTTGTGATATGATTAAGGGCCAACAAGCTGGATTTAAGCAATAAATAGCAAGTGTGCAAAATATTGCTGCGCTCTTTCGGTGAGCTGTGCTATTAACGAGAAAATACATATTATTTCTAAGCACAAAATGATACGACAATTTCTGTAATACTTTGGCTAATAAGCCTTTCACAAGAACTGTAATGTTTCTCAAGGAGTATTTGTCATTTGTGTTTCCATGGATTTGTTAAACAACTTACCTGTTTCTATTTAATCAATTACTGTAACTCACCATTACCGTAAAGCCCCACACAATTACCTAAGCATAAAACAATATAAGCAGTTTTCCACAAGGCTATCACCCCAACAGTTGGGAAAGAACCATCTGAGGACCCAAACAAAACCATCACCTTGCCATACATAGCAGGGGTCACAAGTTCCAGGTTCGATTTAACACAGTACATAAATGTGTGATCTGATCGCATCTGTGAAGGATGTGATCCCTGACATGCAATACCCCGGCATCTACAAACTAAGCTGTGTCTGTGGCAGTAGATAAATTGGGGAAACTAAGCGACATGTCTCGGACCGTGTTCGTGGACATAAGGCAGATCTTAAACACGTTAGGACCAATACCTCAGCCGTGGCTGATTATTGTTTTAATGCGGTGGGCTCACAGGAAATTGATTTCTCTAAGGCGAAGGTACTTTGCAAGCCCACTGGCTATCAACAAAGATTCGTTCATGAAGCCATTCATATATATAGACACAGACACAATTTCAACGGAGAAGATGGGTACAAACTGAGCAATCATTGCAAGGACGTTATCAACCAGTTTATGTCTTAATTGGCTGTGATGTTCCCATCCTACCACCTTCCGATGTTAGTTGTGTTTTATGCCCATTTCAAACTTGCGCTTTCACAGTCACTTCGCGTGCCGACCCCTTGGTTGCGGCTCTGCGATCTACCATTAACATGCTGATCTCTCTTTAACATGCTAATTTTCACCTGGCAACCCTTTGATTGGTGGAAAACGAACCACCACTGGGTTCGCTGCAGGACACTTACATTATCATTGGCTGCTGACATTTGGGCTACGCCCATTTAAAACCCTTAGAAACAGTTTCCCTTGGCAGCTAATCCCCCTTTTCCTGAAGACGACTGCTTATGTTGTGATTGAAACGTCGTAGTTTTCCGTTATTTTTTATTATTATTTTCTTTGAACCTATCTACATGACTTTATCGAAAGACCCAAGAATATATGGTTTTCCACAGTTAAGTGTATTAAATTGTACCGCATTCCTGTGGTCACATGCCAAATAAGACAGTAATTATGAACTTGTGTCATTTTTGTTTTTAATTTCTCTTGGTAGGACTCCAAGACCATGTGTCGCCAGTTGTCCTGCTCCCCTGTTGCCTGCATGAATGCCGTCGTGCTGGAGGGAGAGTGTTGCCCAACCTGCATAAGTACGCCACACAACATTGCACTGGTTGCTTAACCAAAGTTCTAGAATATCGAATTATTGACTGCCATTAAAGTGTTCGTGCATTTTTTATTCGCTAAATTTCTGTCTCGATAAACAAAGAGTCCACATCTTGGAATTCCCTTCCACTGTCTTTTTTCTTAAGATTGTATAACCTTGCTCAATGAAAGAACAAAGTGTAGTTTGGTTAAAAAAAAAAACTATTTCCATGATTGCAGTGGACTAACACATTGCTGTAGATTCAATAGATATTAACTCTTTTCTATTACAACCTTTCCAATAGTGCTGATTGTTGTTGGGCACTTGGCATATTGGACCTCTGAATTTGTTCTCAGCAACAGTGATTAAAAAAGCAAATTTCTAAACGAACTAATAAACCTCAAACTCAACACAAGACATGACCATCCGCGGGCATTATCCGAAATAATGTTGTTCCATCTAAATTGTGAAGGGGTCCGAGCTATGTTTAACCGTGAAGAAAGCGTTTTGGTTTGGCGATTTTCAAAGGTGAGGTCCGGGAAGCTAATGTGTTGTGTTCATTGCGGTGCCCAGCGGTCGACAAAGGCGAGGGCTGGTCCCCGTGGTCCGAGTGGACCGAGTGCTCCGTGTCGTGCGGAACGGGCTCCCAGCAGAGGGGCCGCTCCTGCGACCGCATCAGCAGCACATGCGAGGGGCCCTCCATCCAGATTCGCAAGTGCCACACCAAGAACTGCGACAAGAGGGGTGAGCGTCAGTCACTCTGTGCACGCACAACGGTCACAACCGTGGCTGTCGCAAATTAGCATCTGCGTTTTGTTTTGCGTCTAAACATTGCAATTATTTCCATAAGTCCGGCGACCAAAGGGAAAAGCTAATGTCAGATAATGAAATACTGTAAGGGCTGCGGGATCTGGCAGACGGTAAAAAGCGCTGGCGAGGCAGCGGTGGCATCAACGGCTGTGGCCATCGTGATTTATCGAGCGCTAAAATACAAAGTGTCTCCAAGCGCTTTAACACGCACACACATCTTAGGAGTACAAAATCACCGGGGAATGGGAAGAGAATAGAGAGGAGAGACAAAGACATACAAGAACAGTGGCACAAGGATAGCACAAAATGCACGGCAACCAATCAGGCACGATTCAAGAATCTTTTAATACTTACATTATTGGGGAAAGTAGCACCTCCAGTGGCTGCAGGGGTCACGTGAACAAGTTGCATACAACATGTGCCAATAAAGAATAATGCTCTCTTACATGTACCATTTCCCCACGAAAGAATGTGTCCACCATTGCCGACTCCAGCATGGCCTGGACACCTCAGGTTCCTTCAACTTTAATCAATACATTTCACCTCGTAGATGAGGTATAGAACCACGTACATTTATAGAATGATTGAAATTAATTATACCGACATATACACTGCGAAATAATTTTCAGTGGTTTTCACTGAAACGTGATGAAGGTGGTCTCTTTTCTTGGACATAGCAAAATAATGTTCAGCTTTGAGTTGATGGATGAGTGCGGGTGTATGGTGTGAATCAGGGCAGGCTCAGGCCAGCTCACTGTGTCCAATAGACTTATTAAAGTAATGGCACCCAATCAAAGTAGCCGCGAGTGCTGGGCCCTCAAATTTATCACCAGATCAGAGCAGAATAATAGTCACCATTTAACCAGAAGCAGATGCTATCGTTCTGGAAATCGCTTATGTAAACAATTATATAATTCTACTTTCACATTTGCATTATTTTTACATAGAATCTGAAAATAGACTTGAGAAAATATGTCTCTCAGCCGTTCTCAATCTACCGACGGGCACAATGTCAATCATGTGCTTTTTTTTACCATACTTCACTATACTGTGGGTTCTGTTAAGGCTGTCAGGGATCTATTTGGTGGGGCCATATTAAGACTCTAAAAGTGGAATAAAATAATACATAACTTACGTCATTTCCTGCAACACTATCACTATCATCTTCACCTTCAAATGTACTCTCGCCATTAACAATAGAGTCAGGTTTCTCCATAACTTTTACTACATTAGCTATCTCTGCTAAACGATCAGCATAGTCACAAGGCTATACTTGTCTTGATCATAATCAATTGTTTTGGGTTGACTAGGTCGTTTCATTATGTTGTTATAAAATTAATACAAAGTTATTTACTTATTTAGTATCATGCATTATATGACACCTTTGCTCTCCTGTACCTGAAAGTGCTTTATGTTTATTATTAATCGTAAGTTACATAAAAGTGTCTGTGATTTCCCAGATACGCACCCTTTAACCACTACACTGGCAGTGGTGCACGAGCACAAATAATAACTCTTCCCAAAAGAGGAAATATTATTTTGTTGGCAAAGTTTCACGCTATGGCGCTTGCATTTTTTTGCATAGTAACTCCAACATTACTTTTACAGTGATAAATCCTGCATACGGTGGATTAGTAAAAGTTTTAAATGCTCCAGTGTTGATCAGCTTCAGTGCATCATTGCCATCATTAAATATGTACCATATAATTTTTAATCACAGGATGTTCAGTAAAACTGAGGTAAAAGAAATAGCTTTCAGTTTTTGTTAATATGCTTCTTCAGGAACAGACATTGTAAAAATAACTATCGAAAGGGAAGAAACCACCTCTCTGTGTTTTACCCCTCTGTGTCAAGCTCTTTAAATTAAAGTTGTCTAAAGAACAAGAGGCAGACGTGCCAGATTATAACTTAGTGTCTTTGATGTTGGAAGTCTGAATAATAGGTCTACTAATCACAGCTCTTATACCACCAATGAAATCTCAACAGCACAAAAGTAGGCAGATCCGGCACTCTGCACACAAATCTTTTCACAGTTGAGGGTCCCCAACTTCACGGTGAAGAAGGCACTTTTATGAAAGCCAAAGTATGGCTTTTAAAGTGGAATATATTTACAACAAAATTCTGTTCAAGGTGTCAACATTTTTCCACCAATTGAAAAGAGGGGGCATTTTTCTATCAGGGTTGGGGGTGTAAAAAAAAACCCTATCCCTTGGTACTCAAGGCATCTGGAAAGGTTGGTTAGACAATGTTGCTGACCATCGAGTCAGGTGGCAATGTGTAGGAAAGGGGTCACCACGACTTGACCCAGCCCACCCGACCTCCGGTGCTCATGCCTGCGGGCGGAGAGAGAGAGACATTCTGCTTGGCGGAAGACAGGATCATCTTCCTCTTGCTCTGCTCCCAGCGTTGCTCTGCACCGGTCTCCTTGCAATTTTTTTATTTTTTACATTTCAATGCTTTCCACATGTCAGAGCCAAGTTTATATCGGCGAAAAATTCTAACAATATTTTCGGGCTTCTTTGCCGCCCACATGAAACAACCTCCACTCGCCCATGAATCAGACGCACTGTGCTTATGACACTTGCGGAGAACAGTGTGGCCAGCGGCATCCGAGGTAGCGTGTAGGTCGTGGAGGGCAGAATATCGGCGGGGGGGGGGGGGGAATAACGATCAAAGTTTCAGATATAATTGAGAACATGAGGACGATTGGCTTCAATGGAAGAGGCAGTATGGAAAACAGATTGCAAAGGTCATCAGAGGTTAGATAGGCAGGTGTTAAAACAGAATACCTTCGAGAACTTCAATGGGAAATTAGTGCTGAGATGTGGTTTATTCAGGACAGGTGTCACAGTAGCATCTCGCAGACATTTAGGAGAGTTACTACTGGAAATCTAAATACAAATGTTGATTATTTAATATTTTTATTAAATAATAAATACTGTACTTTAAATGTTGAGGGTTTACATCTTTTGTCATTTTATTTCTTCTTAAATGTTTTTTTTCAGTTAGCCATTTGTATTATATGCACTGCATTTACGTATTGAATCTGTACGGATAACGTCACCGTTTGTTGTGCATTCATGAGTTTTAAGTTGTGCCATGTAATCAACTTTGTATCTGATAATTGTTTACGAATTGTAATGTCGGCCACACGAAGCTACATGTTAAGTCATACTTTATGTTACTCACATTTTCCTACATCTTTCACACTGCGTGATTACACTGTGTATTCAACAACAACTTAGTTTGGACATTACAACATATGGAGTATTGTAAATTTGCTCAGTTTATTTCAAAGCGCTTGTGTACAGTATGCCATTTTAACTGTTGCAATGTATCACCGTTAAAATGTTTAGATAATTTTCTGAATGAAACTAAATCTTTGACCAGTCAAAAGTTTTATGTCTATATAAATGCTTACAATTAAAACTGGTCCCATCTGCTTCCAGTTCAAATCGTCACACCACATGCTCCGATGTGCCACATTTAATAAAAAATATAATTGCTTTATTTGGGCCAGATTTGTTAGATTTAAATAATTTCCAATGCATTTGACCAGCATTATTGTCACCATAACCTTCGAGACAAATTATCTATTTGTATCGTGCTCATAGACATATAGCATTGGAACTATCGTTACACATTAAAAAAAATATCCCACGAAAAATTGTTGACTTCCTTCTAGAAATATACTTTTGAAACACACTCCATTTTTTAACATTGTGCCGCACCGGGACAGCTGCCATGGCAGGGGGGTTCCCCTTGTTTCGACTGCAATAGGGTATTGGAACCGTTGAGATGAGACATTGAGGGCACTTTGAATTGCTGAGTCATTTTAGCGCCCTAAACATGCAACAATCGTTATCCTTAAAGGCGAGAAGCTTTTCGCCGTGAAGGTTGATCGTCGTGTGGACCCGCGGGGTGTCATGCTGCTGCTGCTTCTGTGTCTGCGCGCGACGCAGTGAAACGTGACGGCGGCTGGAGCCACTGGTCACCCTGGTCGTCGTGCTCCGTGTCGTGTGGCGACGGCGTCTCCACGCGCATCCGTCTCTGCAATTCTCCCGTCCCTGTGCTGGGCGGCCGCGAGTGCAACGGGCAGGGCCGCGAGAACGTCCCCTGCAACAAAGAACCCTGTCCTAGTGAGTGCCATTGTTTTCATGTTCATCTTGACACTACACTTTATTGTTTCAGTGGTTCAACGTTGGGCTAATTTAATGTATTATTTTCTCTTTATACGTGACTTTACCGAAAGAACCAAAGAGCAACGTTGGGTTATTTTGCCGAGTAAAAAATAAATATAAATGGTAAAAAAGATAAAGGTGCAGCCCTGCAATTGGTCACTCATGCCACTAACGGTGGAAGGGTCTGCACTGTAACAAACTCTATAGAGGCCCTCTAGAGGGTAATTGGCTTGCTCTAACCATGCTGGCCAGACGTCTTGGAAGGGTTTGGAGTGCTGTACCCACACGTTACCCCACCACACCCGACCGGCCGATCGACGAATTGCGACGAACCCATTTATACTGCCGGCTGGACATTGTTTCGAATTGCCGCGCTTGGAGAACGAACCAGAAACTTTTGGATTGCAAGGCCAGTGCCGCTGCCCGTTACATGACGACAAGCATCCCTGCAAAAATAAACGCAGTGGGTACGACTACCACAACCTTGTCCCTTTGTCCGAAATAACACTTTCAATGCTTTTCAATGCCACAGGTATTCTACTCTTTAGCTTAAGGCTGGTATCGCGTGTGTTCACCGAGAGCACTTGTTCCATTGGTAGGCAGGGTGTAATTCGGGTGTTTGTGTCATTTCAGTCGACGGCAACTGGGGACCCTGGACTCTGTGGTCGCCGTGCCCCGTGTCATGCGGAGGGGGGCTCCGTGAGCACACGCGCCTCTGCAACAACCCCGAGCCGCAGTTCAACGGCAAGAAATGTGTGGGAGACGGACGCGAGACGGACATCTGCAACAAGGAAGAATGCCCCATCGGTATTTACGTGACTCTTTTTGTCTACCACAGACACGTTAAGAACATGAAACCTCATTCATGATCGGTTTCGTTGTCTGTTCGGTCGCGTGTAAAAAAGATTGTATGTCATTAACCCTCCTTCGCCAGACACAGCCAATTAATAAGTGCCACGTGAATCAAACGTGGCCAAATGTATCCCTGCTTCAGCAGCGCCACCAGTGTTGTTGTTGTTGTCGAAGTGTTATCTCACAACATTTAAATGGGTGCGACGTTTCGCTGGAGAATGCATCCAGCATCGTCATGTTGTTGACAGGAGCTCAGATCTGTAAGCATTGCAACAAGAAAAAGAAATTTTATTGTTTTTGCTTACTTATGCACAGTTGCTGAGCACAGGCCCAAAGGCCCAATATGCCAAGTGACCAGCAACAAGCAGCACGATTAACGTTGGATTATAAGAGTGAATATTTTTATTGGCAGTTCGCTGCTGAATAAAGGTCTCCCCATACCGTGTCAGCCACGGGAGTTCTTTAACCAAACTTCACCACACTGTTCAGTGTGGTTTGGTGAAGAGGGTAGCCCAGGATCAGTTCAGATATCACTCATCACTGATGTTAGCCGTGCCCAGGAATCGAAGCGAAGTAGCCGAATTCATTGTCCTCTCCACCACCAACTCTCCCCCAAATATTAAAATAGGCAGAGGTTATGAAAGTGTACAACATGGACAGTGAGCTTGAAGTGTTCTTGAGTAGTCTGAGGTTTTTTAAATGAAATAATAGTTTTTTTTTTATTGATGGAGGTCACAACTTACCAACAATTCAAAACGTATTTTGCAAGGGAAACATGGTATAACCTTTTTAACATTAAAAACAAATCTGTAGAGCGAACTAGAGTGAATTGGAACATTAATATCACAGTGCTGAGCATTCTAAGGCTTCCTAATTGGTTAAGAAAGCATTACCATGGGGAGATGTCAGAATAAAAAAATATAGCATGAAGCAGCTGTAACTGTTATATTCCTACACAAAATCTCAGCCGTTTCTGGCTCATAAAACGGCAGGGTTGAACCCATAGTTAATGCTGATTCATCAAAATTTTGCAATCACCCTTTGTGGTTCCATAATCTCTCGTGATTGTGGCCCAGTGTGGTTATGGTTATTGCCACAGAAAGGACCGAACTCCATTTCCTCACTCCTCATTTTAGACCGTGTTTCGATGTGAGACCAATTCTCTATGAAGACGCTACTCGTGCGATTAAACAATCAAACGTGCACCTGAATTTGCGGTAAAAGTGCAAACCCGCACGGTGTGGTGGCGAAGCGAGTGACAAGATGAACTCCGACTGCTGGGACACGCACAGCTCCGGGTGTCCGTATCCCAGCTGACGCTGTTGATGGCAGCGTCAGGACGAGGCTGTAACGCTGTCGATGACGTTGACGCCAGCAGCAGTGGACAGAACACGAGCGTGTGGACGCGAACCAGACGTAGTTCTCCTGCAGCCCTTACATGCGTGTGTCTGTGTAGCCGTGAAATAGAGGGCACTGCATTGGATCCGAAGAATCCTGCACGCAGATTTGGGTTTGCACCGGTTTTAGTCGACCACCGCAAGTGACAAGGCATCTGTCGAGTACTGCGCGGTGATGTGAACATTATCATATTGCTTGCGTGCATGTATTGTATGTACTGGATGTGTGTGGGATATTAAAACAAATAGTAGCAATACTAATACCACCATAGTTAGCACACTAACCATGGTGGTTAGCACACTAACCATGATGGTATTAGCAGGCTGGATTTGTAATCCAGAGGTCGCCAGTTGGGGTTTTTTTTATCTCCCCGCACCGGAATTTGAAACAGTGGCTCAGGTTTATGAATCCCCGCCCCACCCCCAGCCCTGTCCACCGAGCAGTCGTAATGGGGAGACCACAGTTAGTCGAACAGCGGGTTTAGTTTGGTGGGGCAAAGTGTGGGTGACTCCCATTTCTTTCAAGACGCTTGTCTCCGACGAGGTAGAGTAGGCCAAATGCCCTCCAGAGGGGTCCTATAGAGCTCCCCCGATAGTGGATGCCCTTCCACGGCCAGTGGTGTGGCTAAGCAGTTGCAGGGCTGCACCTTTATCTCACATCTCTGATACCACCATAAAGCTCTAAAAACATCTTTACTTAAATAGACTGCGCAGTATCAACAAACCAATGAGTCATAACGTGTTGAAACCTAATTCTGCTGCACAGCATCATGCTGTCAACAGAAAGCTTAATATTTAAACAACAGTCAACTTGTCTCACATTGTGCAAGCGTGTGCACACAAGATGCCTTTATTCAGCTGTGCAAAAAAACAACCAAAGTGTAATTGCAATAGGATTGCTGAGATGCGAAGTAATTCAACGTTTTTTTAAAATATATATCCCTTTGTCAACGCATGGCTGGACGAAGGCCTCCCCCCACTCGGTTTGCACGCTTCACATTGCCGCTGTGCTCATAGGACGTAGAGGTGAAGACTAAGATGCAACCCTGCAATTGCATGCTGATGTTACTGCATGCGGAAGGGCCTCCACCAGAGGGAGTTTTAGAGAGCCCCGCTCAGAGTATATTGGCCTACTCATCCACGGTGGCCAAATCTCTTGGAAGAAGTGGAATACCCATACTTTACCCCACCTGCCGATGGACTAACTGTCTTGTAACCCATTTATAATGCTGCTGGTTGGATCTACAAAGCCTGACCAACCGCCACGTCGAGAGATCGATTTGAACTGGCGATCTCTGTATTGCTAGCCCAGTGTGCAAACCATTACACCACGGGGGTTGTTTAATGAGTTACAAATTCAATTCCTCATTCTTCTCACGTCTCAAGCGGCTCGCTCATTCGAAGCCCTCTGAACGGGGGTCACTCTAGAGGTCATACTCATACAGGCGATCACGTCCACCTTGCGTACACACAAACTTGTAAACGCAGCGGTGTGCGTGTGTGTGACGTCTCTTGTGATACTTTGTGCGCGTCACAGATGGCTGCCTTTCCAGCCCGTGCTTCACGGGCGTAGAATGCACGAGTTTCCCAGATGGCTCATGGAAGTGTGGCCCCTGTCCCGCTGGCTTCCGTGGGAGCGGAGCAGAATGTCTTGACATTAACGAGGTATGCACCGCACGTGATTCGACGCTCCTCTGTGAAAGTCATTTGCCGTGTTTACACTTTTACCCGCGGGAAAAGGTAACATAGATAAATGAGGTGCACAAAAAAAGAAACGAGAGCAGACTCAAGCACATTTTCGCTTTCCATTGTTGTTTGTTCTCATTTGTCGTGAATGTTCTCGAGACTGCATTGTTTTTGGACACCATATTCGGTGCTAACTCGCTTCCTCGCCGACTAATTATCGCAAATACCCCCTTTGTTCTGGTGCCTCGGGATGTGCTGCATGGGAGTTGTGGTATAAAAAGGAATACACGAGGATGATCGGGGATTAATTTCAGATGGGGCTTGGCTCCGGAAATTATTTCCTCACTCTCCCATTGCTGTCGAGGGCGGTGGTGGTGGGGGGGTGCGGGGGTGCAATTTGGAGTTGGGGGAGACCCTCGAGAAATCGATCACGTTTTGATTTGTGCTTTGAGTGATCCGGTAACGGCACCATTTCTTGCATGGGTAGTGTGAAGAGGTGAAGGACATCTGCTTCCATCTGAACGGGATCCATCGCTGTGAGAACACAGCACCCGGGTTTCACTGCCAACCCTGCCCGGCGCGCTACGGTGGAAACCAGCCGTTCGGCGTGGGACTGTCTGATGCCAAGCGAGCGAAGCAGGTGTGTGGTGGGGCGGGCTGGGACATGGAACGACGGCACTGCCCGGCATCTCGAAATATTGCTTTTATCAATTCACTGCTGATTTAAAGGAATGCCCTACGGTCATTGGGGTTGCTTGACAAAACTTCAGTGTGGGTTTGGTGAAGTCAGGAAACTCAAGACCGGTTCAGATTTCACTCACCACTGGTGTTAGCCATGGTTGGGACTCAAACTCAGCTAATCAGGGTTGTGCTGCGGTGCAAAAACCACCGTGCAGCCTCTCCCCAAATTTACATGTTATTGGGAGTGAATTTCTCAAATTAAGTTTACTTTGTTAAAAAAATATATACGTGTCAATATTAACAAATGTGATTGTTTACGGGTTTTTTTAGACGTGCGAGCCCAGAAACCCCTGCAAGGATGGCACTCACAACTGCCACAAGCACGCCAAGTGCATCCACCTGGGCCAGTTTGCAGAGCCTCCGTTCAAGTGTGAGTGCCGCACGGGCTATGCTGGCAACGGGGTCATTTGTGGAGAGGACACCGACCTTGACGGCTGGCCCAACTACAACCTGACCTGCGTGGTCAATGCCACTTATCACTGCCGCAAGGTAAGCGCCGCGTTTATATTTGATGGGACTAGCTTGACCACACATACACACCTTTATATGATGTTGTATTATTATTAAAAAAACATTCTAGAGCAGACCCTTACTTATTTTCCAAGCTGCCACGTGTAATAAACGTGTCTCTGAAATGTGTATTTAGCTTAACCCAGCTTAGCGTGTGTTCATTGTCGAAAAATATTTATGCGCCGTGATTGTATCCAGCTGGTTGCTCGTGCTGAGTCCTCGAAACGTGTTTTGACGCACTCCCTGACTCGGAGATGGAGCAGGGATTCCCGTCACTAAGAATGCCTTGCAGACATTGGGCACACAGATTGCTGACACAATTATGCCTCCCTTAGATGTGTTGTCTCTGGGAGACATAATGGGACGCTTCATCTCATGACACGATGCCAGTACAGGAGCACAATAAACTGGGGGGGGGAGGGGGGCGGGGATGAAAAGTCTTAAAAACTAAAGGTGTGATTATGTACTTTATAAATACAAACATTATTCACCAATCTGCAAATGTACTTATGGATTTTAGATTATTTCTCACTCGAACAAATTATATGGGTGGTGAATCATGTGATTTCCCGCACCCCGGTCATTCTATTTATTGCGAAGTAATAAATAACGTCAACTTGCATCCGCATAAAACTAGTATGGGAGCGTTTTTCTTTTACAGGCGTTTGTGGTTGACAAAAATTCTCTCTTGACTCCATTCCAAATGAAGCTTTTATGCTTCTTATAAAATTCGACTTGCATAAAGCCCATTACATTCTCTGTCATTCTCGTACTGACAATGCTGTCACACTCTCTGGTCCGCTTAAATCGACTGCTCTCAGTGACCGACTGAGTAATTCTCCCCAAACTCTGAATATCGTTCTCCGTCTTCAGTTCTTGGGAGAGTGTTGTTCTCCACCGGACGTGCAGCAAGGTCCATTTAAAAGACACGGACACTTGTGCAGTTAGACTTTAGCACTGTTCAGCAGGAATTGTATCTTTTAAGCTACTGTTTCATCCAGACTAAATGAAATATTTGGCTTTCACAAATCCCTGAAGACGAGTCTGGCAAAATCCACCCATTCTTCAACCACAAACCTTGTGCTGGAGCCATCAATGAACATGTACATTCTTGGAATTTGGTTAGACTCAAATACAAACTTCATCATGCTGATGCAAAAAACAACAACCACAAACTGAAGTTTAAATTGTGTTTGTTCTAAAAACAAGTTATGTTTGTCTTCATCCATCCATAATTGGTTCATCTCCTGCGGTAGAAGATGAAGGAAGTTTGAGGCCTCGGTGCACGCTGACACAGCACAGAGCGGGGGCACCTGTGCAGGAGGCCCGCCATCACCAATGCGTAGAGCTGCACGGAGTTCAGCTTTGGGCCACCACGAGTTGAGACATGCGGGTCTCCTGACCCTAATGTTTTGATCTTTGAGGCTCCCTGTACAGCCGCCGTGCTCACACTTGCAGGCATGTAACTCGGAGTTGCCACATGTCCTGGCTTTCCGAGGAGTGTTCCCATTTTGAGCACCTACTACTACCACCCAGGCGTGAGTAGACGTGCCACTAGATGGCACTTTCCATCCCTGGGATCCTGCCTGGCAACATTGCACCACCTGCACCCGTTTTGAGACCCAGTCCTGATCTTAAATTACATTTCCATTCCAAATATTTTTAAGATGTTTATATTGATAACGGGGGAAAATAACAACGTGAAAACATCTCAAAATCTAAAGAGAAAGTGTCTGCGAAAAAGAATACAGATGAAAGCACAAACTAAGCAAAACTAAGAGTGAAAATTGTAGTTATGTACGTGCTGTGCGCTAGCTCACGTCAATGCTAGTTCAGCAAAGTCTATTATCACGACATCAAAAGGTAGTTTGTAGTTGCTGACAGCTCTGACACATTTCTATATAGCATCACAAGTAGCTAACAACGTAAGGGCTTGTCAGCCAGCCACCCCCTGATACAGACTGCCAAGGATCTCATCAGTGTGCCATCGCTCTCGTAGCTGGGTGTGACATGAAATATAGCACAGTATCTGTCAGGGAATATAACTTGCCTTTTAAAGTACGTTTGTATTGTTTTACATTGCTTCATGGTGAAATGGGTCGCAGAATATGGCCATTCGAAATATTCTAGATTTGAAGTTTTCGTGACTGCAAGGATCCATACTCTTTGGTTTTTTCGGTAAAGTCACGTAGGTGAAAACAAAATAAAATAAAAAATGTAGTTGTTTTATTTTTATTTTATTTTGTTTTCACCTACGTGACTTTACCGAAAAACCAAAGAGTATGCATTCGAAATATGTTTAAGTCAAACTATTTTCGAACTTATGAACAAACAGGATGAATTATCTGCAAGCATGGAGATTATAGCGATAATTATTATATACAGTAAACTGGTCATTTTGGAGGCACTGTCTCATGCCATTCCCAACGTCTGGATGCTAAAGCTCAAGGTTTTTGACTGTGTCCATTATATGTCCCCCGCTTTTACATTGGTAAGTCCACAAAACAAAGACATTCAACAAGGAAGGCTGTTGCCAATTGCATAATCACTGCAAGTGATCCCTCGCCTTAAAATGGTGTAAGGATTCTATTATAGAGTCTTGTCATTAGTTTCGGATGTGTGAGAGGATCGTTTTACCTTTGAAAGGTGTAAGAAGAGAATGATTTTTGTCAAGCCATTTTATTGTAGTAAAAACTTTCGGGGATATTTTGAGAAATGGAAAAATATGCAGAGCTGCTATATCACACATATGTCGAATTAATTTTCTCTCCACTACTTCTCGAATTTCCGAATTAATAAAACATAAATATATATTTTTTATAAAAGCATTTAACAAGACCAGTGTTAGATGCAAGTGCCAATAAGGTCAGGTGTTTTCTCACAAGTTCAAGGGCTTGGCCCATTTTTTTTGCGCTTACAGGGAAAGTCAGCACTCGCAGTCTGCTCCATATTGTTCATAGATCTATAGATTTTTTGGTGGTTTACATTTTCAGAGTGAGTGCAGGAAGTTTTTCCAGGGTGCATGGGGAGCAGGGCGGGGGGGGTGAAGACTGGAAACGTTATTTTTGCCATGCCATGTCTGAGCGGCTGTCAAAATCCAGACAGCAGTGGTGGGAGAGGCTACCTGAAGGAATGCACGAGGCTAGAGAACGCACGGGACTGGCAGATTAATGCGCGTGACCCATGCCGCCAGAAAGGTTAATGCATTCCTGAGAGGAGGTGGGGATGTGGGCGGGCTGCGATGGGGGGCGGGGGGGGCTCTGCGCCAAACTGGCAGGGCTGGAGGGAGAGAAGGGAGCAGCAGGCAAACACGCCGCGGCCACTGAACTGCTACAGCCATGCACACAGTCCCGCCAGATGTGATTTTTCATGGCCTTCTTTGCCTAAATGACGAATACAAATTCACCGCCACATCTGGGTTTCATTATATTTTGTTCAACTAAAAATTTTAACTCATATTACTGCATTATGTTTGTTATGATGGCACTTGCTTTCATACAAAATTACTCTAAATTATTTTTTTTGTCCCAGTCTTTTGAATGCAGTTAAACGTTTAAATATGTACTTGTTATTAATCGTCTTATCTACCGAAGGAATGGTATCAAAACAAGATTGCACTTCATCTGCGGTTGGAAAACTAAAATGCAAATGTTGGTGCAATTAAGCAAAACAATGGATCCTATAACAATGCACATTTACTGCCTGATTAGTGCACTGGAGAAAACTGCTTCTTCTCAGTGGGAAAGGGGCCAAACCGGCAAGAAATAGCAGCGACTTGGCCATCCATAACGTACATCGGTGAACACTGCCCTTTTTCCAACATGAATGAGACCCTTTGCTTAATAACTTTGAGAGACTAAGGTCATGGCATAAAGTTTTCACCAGTAGCCGTTTTCTGGATTCAGCCAGCCGTGATTAAAAAAAATAGGCAGAGCTCACGTTTCCTGCACAGATGGCAGCGAATCTCGCGGCAGGGCCAGGGTGTACGGTGTCTGCCTGAGTCTCTCGTGATGCCATCTCGTAAACCCAGCCCTGAGCTGCACAGACCAATCAGGCCACGAGTTGTGACAAGCAAAGATTTGACACACACACACGGAAGCATGCACACACAATGAATTGTCAGTATTTTTTTGCTCCATCGAGGAAAGGCTGCCACTACTCTCCTCTCCACAGTCCTGAGCCAGTAGTGGAAATGCCCCTGACGTTCATCCACAGCGACAAATACACAGCTGGCTTTTAAAAAATTAGTTCGGCACTCATTTGATCAACCCCCGGATAAATAAGAAGTGAAGTTGAGCTTCACGTTGCAAGCCGCTTTGACCCATAAATGAAGAGCGTGCGCATAAACAGAGTACATATAAAAGCATCACGGAAACTATGCGTTGTTCAAATATCTGCTTTAGTTATGCCAGTTCTATAAAAACTTGAAAAACAAAATTAGGAATGTCAGCGACAACTCTGACTATCTATCTCGGTATGTTCATTGGTCAGTCATGCAAAACTTGACATTGTATATATTGGTTTGGTTAATTTAAGTTATTCATCAGAATTAAAAACTAGTTTCCGCTCCTTACTCAAAACTCGTTTATTTTCCCGAGCTCACGCCATGACCCCACCTTAATCTCCTCCTCGTAACCACCACCGCCACTGTTACTGTTCCCTCTTCATATTCTCATTATATGGCTATCACTCATTCGCCATTCGTTCAATCCATTCATCATCATCATTTACTGTCATCGATTTCGCTTTCACCGAATTCACGCATCATCACAGATTCGCCCCCATTGCTTCCTCTCGTCTATTTCATTCACCTCACCTCCACCGTTACATTCACAAATACCGTTGTTAATTCTTTGCGAAGCGCCTCGGTTACCGCGCTATATAAATTCTGACAACATTACTTACGAATTCTCATAATAATGTTGCTGTGTTTTCTTTTCAAAGGACAATTGCCCACACCTGCCTAACTCGGGTCAGGAGGACTATGACAAGGACAACATGGGTGACGCCTGTGACGATGACGATGACAACGATGGAATTCTCGATGACAGGGTAAGTCGCTTATTTTGCAATTAATTCTGTGGCGCTATGGTGGCTCGTAAAAACACACAGCACATTTTGCAGCGTGGAACAAGATAGGGCTTGCACAGAAGGTATGCGACAACGGATGCCTAAAGTGTATTAACATCGCACGAGACAGACATTCGCAAGCCATTTGATTAATTTGGAAATTAAAATCTGTTAGCTACCAGGTTGGATTTGGATCATGTCCTCTGTGTTGCCACCAATGATTAGTAGCAATTGTGTCATCACCGTCTCTACACATCATCAAAAATAACCTTTAGCGTGTCTTCTTTTCTTCCCTGGAAATGCTGTGAAAGTGTTACATGCATTGCAACACCACATATGCGATTGTCACATATCCACCCTGACAAATGAATTTCCAATACCCAGTGCAGTTTTTGTGTATGGCTGTTAATGTCATTATCTATAGATGTGTTCTTAATATCGCATACATTTTCTTACATCTAAAGTAATGTAAAGAATTTTCCCGTGGTTAAAACAGTTATCACTTTATTTTTATCTTCTGTCATATTACTTAGATGTTCACAATTATGACCTTTTTCACATATCATCTATATACCACAGTCCCCAAGGAGTTGGATATCCAACGTTGTAGTGTATTCACCGAATGGTATGTTGTCCTCATTCTGTCATTGCACCTACTATGATGGATATCATCAATGGCCTTTTCCGGTCCAATAACGGATGAAGCCATCCACACTTTTGCCGCTGCCAATAGGTCTGCGCAGGTGTTATTTATCTCACGCCAACATTTTCTTGATATCAGCACTCAGTCTACTCGTTTCCTTTGCCTTCATGCATTTCCAATCTCTGGATGCATTCTTTCCTTAGACCAGTCTGTTGATAGTCATTCTTGCTCGTGCCAAGTCCTGCTGTACTCTGTTAGTATTTTCCAATTCAGTGATGATTAGGATTTCTCAAATTCTTGTTTCTCATCCAAGAATGGCCTTCCGGAATAGGCCTCGTGTTGAGCAGTTTCTTCTCTCCAGCCCTTACCGCTGCTATGGCGGCGGCCATCTTCAAGCTTGAGAGACGAAATGCTCGACACGCGGCCTAACCCAGATGACCGCATTTGGAAAACGAGTGGCACTGAAACACCCCATGTGCTTCTTGCCTCTCAGTGTGTACCATTCATCAACGCGTGCCGCTGTGGGGCCGTCCATAAATGACGTCACGCACCTAGGGGGGGGGGGGTGTCAGACATTTGTGACGATGTGTGATGAGGGGGGGGGGGGGTTGAGAAATGTGACATCACATCAAAATGCGCAACTTTAAATAAATATAGACAACAAGTTCTACTTAATTAAATTGACTTTTTAATAAATGTTTTCTCCTACAACATCAGAGTGCAGCGCCACATTAAATACGCACTTCAATGACAATAGTTTAAAGCGATTTGAAGCATGTTTTATTTGGGGGGGGGGGGGCAGAGCTTTGTGACGTCATATTTGAGGGGGGGGGGGTCTGACTTTTTGTGACGCCGTGTGACGAGGGGGGGGGGGTCAAAAATCGTCCAAAATCGCGTGACGTCATTTATGGACGGTCCCTGTGCCCAGCTCAACGCATAAACCAATTAATAACAAATCGGCCTAATTTCATGTAATCATCTAATTATAACTCGAAATAAAGATGTCGCCGACCGTTACTCTCCACCCCGACACATAACAACTTGGTGAATACAGTCGCAGCGTAAAGAGTGTCATAATTTGTTGGCACCCACCCCAGTAAGTAATTAGATGGCCCTCAAGCCCCATGGTGGCCCTGAGCCAGTTCGAGAAATTCCACTTTCCCATTCGGGGTTGCCAGTCTCTCCACACTGTGGTCACTGTTTAATTAAAAAGCGGTATTTATTTTATTCACTCCAGAGGATTGCTGTACAATTATTTTTAACGACTATAATAATGATTTGCATTTCAAATACTCGAATGGTTGTTCGTTGTGAAACTACGTAATAAGTACAGTTGTATCGTAAATATGATGGAAGTGCAGCAATTCAGTTGCTGATCTATTTTATGGATGTGCAGGTTACGTCTGGGTGGTACAGCTTCCTACCGCATGCTGATATGCACAGTATAGACAGGGCCCAACATCTCTGTCTCCTGAATAGCAATGTGACATTCGGAGATGATTTTTGGGAAAAATTTATAAATTATAAACTATTTATACTTTAGCAGGTAAGGCCCACTGAACTATATAGCTCTTTTTCAGAAGCGACCTGGCCACAAATGATAGCTCATTGAAGTGGATTATCACGTGGAAATGTACAGCAGCCAAATACTGTAAACGCCTTTTCCTAAATGTCGAGGGAAAAATCGGAGGACCTGGAGAAAAAAATCAACGTGACCACAGAGAAAACATGCAAACTCCAAATACACAGGTGTCAGAGTCGGGATCGAACCGACGACCTCCTGCATACCAGACTTATGCTAGGGGCGCTACCATGGTAGAATGGTTAGTACACCGGACTTTAAATCTAGAGGTTATCGTTTAGGTTTGACCTCCTGACGTAGCAGTTAAAACAATGTGACAAGTTTCCTAAACAAAACCACCCCCACCTCTCTCTGCATAACTGGGTCCTACCACAGTTAATTGTTTGGCAGGTCGTGTGTGGTGGGGTAAAGTGTGGGTAATCCCACCTCTTCCAAGACATCTGGCCAGCTTGGAAGAGTAGGCCAAGTATCCTCTAGAGGGGCTCTCTATAGCTACCTCTGGTGGAAGCCCTTCCACGAGCAGTGATGTATGCAAGGAGATGCAGGGTTGCACCTTTATCGCGATCACTTTCGTTACAGAGGGTCAGCAAACCGACTGGGTTAGGTATGAAAACATGAAACCCGTGATGTTGTCGTGAGTACCCAGTGCCACAGAGTGGAACCAGATCCCTTGAAAATGGAACTGCTTCCCTAAGTGCTGAGTGGTGGAATGTCGAAACAGACTGCGGTTGATGCTGCAACAACATCGTCCGTTTCTGTTTGCCACATTCTCCTCCATCTTCACCTCTCTCACCCTGTTTCCCTTCCGTTTATTTAAGTCTCTCGAGTGTCTATTTTGTCTGAATTTTCCACATATTCCTTGCAGTATTAATGTGCTTGTTGGGGTACCCCTAATGTGTGATATTTTTTTAAAGGTGTAATTTCTATATTTCTCTTGTTTTTATTTTTCTCCTTCATTCTGTTGTTTTTTTTTGCATCATCGTGATCGTCATTCACGTTAAGTCCTGTCATTTTATTTTTACACGTTCTCTTCTGAATTATTATTCAAATATGAATATAGCATTCCACTAAAATGAACAGGTGAAAGATGCAGCATTACTGGCAAAAGGGCTTCCACTGGAAGGAGCTCCAGAGAGCCCCTCTAGAGGGTATTTGGCCTACTCTTCCACGCCGGTCAGACGTCTTGGAAGAGGTGAGAGTACCCACACTTTACCCCAACACAATTAACCTTCCGCTCGACTAACTGTGCTGTACCAGATTGTGCTGCTGGGCAGACAGCAGTAAATCTTGACTGTTGTTTCCACTGCCGAGCCAGGAGATCGAATGGAACCTCTGGATTGCAGGTCCGGTGCGCGAACCGTGACTCCGTGGCAACGTCCCTGCCATGATAATAACAGCACAGTTGATTAATATTCAGTGGCGTCTCTGTACAGGACAACTGCCGACTGCAGTTCAACCCGAGGCAGTACGACTACGACCGCGATGACGTGGGAGACCGCTGTGACAACTGCCCGTACAACCACAACCCGGGGCAGATTGACACGGACGGGAACGGGGAGGGGGACGCCTGCTCCGTGGACATCGATGGAGACGGTAAAACACGCCCGTTCCATTTTACCCATTCAGCTGTCGAACACGCGGTTGACACTTGTCCTGGGTTTTCCCAGGATCATCCTCTTGTTGAGGCAGCTACCTTGGACAATCTCCAAGTCTCACCGGGACATTGAAAGTCACGGTTTTTGTAAATTAGGGTATTAATGTGCCACTTAACACGATGCATGTTCATGTATTTCTCCCCTCTTCTGGTATTGTGAGATATTTTATTTACATAATATCACCCGGTCTTTTGGACCCTCGAGGTGGCAACTTTAGTCAAGTATTGTGGATCATGGAACAGATGTCTTAGTTTTATTCCTGTTATGCATGAAACAATTTTCAACTACTATCATGCTGTCACCTACCATGTGTTATGTTTTATGGTGATTGAAGGCATTGCCTACCCAATCATGCATGGGTCAGTCAACTCCTTGCTTCGTGACATTATCAATGTTTATTGTCTGAACGCTGCTGTACCATTCGCATCAAAGCATTGACAGATGCTTGCTTGTTGTTTGTGATTGCGCACCACTGCCAGTGCAGCATCGCCCACCTTTGATCATCAGAGTGCGTGTATCCCTCAAGCAGTAATTGATACGGAAGCATTCGCATTCAGCCGCTGATGTGTCTGATTGCAACGCTACCATTAACTTTAGGTTAGTGGCACACGTTTTAAAGCAGTGAGTTGACTAGGAGATGGTAGTGATGCAGCAATCTCTAGGACATAGTTGCTTCTTTCAGGCATTTAGGTAATTTTTGTGCCATACAATGTTCGAGAGTATTAGGTCTGACATATGCTCAGTGACCCCTAAACCACCTGCCTGCCTGTATTTCAATCGACGAGTAAATAATAACGCGTTATTCAGTGATCCCATAAGTCCCTGGGTCAACATTTACTTGTTTCTAGTCCATTCAAAACATGGCTAGATGGAATGGCATGCATTCACCCAGTCATTCAGCATCTGTGACATAGGTTATTAATTCCGAATATGTTATACTGTACAATCATTCAGAAGTAAAAACACAGCTACATAGAAGCAAATAAGGGACATTTATTCCACTACTCAAACCATTGTTAGCACGTCCGTTATATGATAGGACACTTCAAAAACAAACAAAACACACCCTAAAACCTGTGGCCAGTGTGAATAACATTATACAAATCTGGCCAACAACACACACACACATACCTTCTGGACTATGAGATGCAACCCCAACTTTTGCTTTTAAGTACACGGGCAAACAAGTGTGGCCTCTAACCCATAGAATACAGGACGGCAGGATGATAGAACTTCTCGCAGAATGCCTCAAGCCTGGATTGTTTAGTTGTGGATATGTATAGTCTTAAACACACCAGGTGTGTTAAAAATTGACCTACAAACTAAAATCTTGGAAAAAAACCTGACTGGAAAATTGGAGCACTCTCTGGGGGTTGGAGGGGGGGGTTGTTCTCTTAAACTTTTATTTATCACTACGAGTGAGCTCTGGAAAGCGGTGAAGCACAATTCACAGCCTCTTGCAGCTCTCTCCCAGCCCACACTTTAAATGCAGGACTGCAAGCCATGGGTATTTTAAGTATTGATATGGTAAAATAATTAGTGATATATTTAAAAAAATCAAGTTAACATTATTAGTACACATTGATAGTGTCACGTGAAAAGTGCGAAAGTTAACAGTGTAAAGTTTTCAGTACTGTTTGTCTCAATTGTCATAATTTATTTGATAGTTGTGGCTTTGCTATTTATTGGTCTTGTATACTTTTCCCACGTGATTTTTTTTTTACTTTCTTTAAATACTCACTCCTCAATTCATTCGTAGGAAAATGTGAGGGTTATTTATGCCGTGAGCATTCGTCATGGGGCTATCGTAGTGGGCAATAGTTGAGAAGTGCGAGGCCAGGCCCGCAAACCCACCAGGGAGTGAGATCGTTCATGCGCCGCGCCGTGCCATTTCCCCCTGACGTCGTAACGTTGCGGTTTCATGAGCTAAGACTGAAAAACCTCGGTTTTACAAATGCACGTGGGAACAAAAACAACAATTGGATGAGTAGCTGTTGTCTCAATTGCTATAGACAATGGAAAGTGCATTTTTTTCAGTTTAAATAAATTCTACCTCTCTGGCCTATGTGGCTATGAAGAAGAGCCATTGCCTGAAACATCACCGATTATATATGACATTTTAAGACCACAATTTCATAGACGTTTGTGTTGTTTCAACTTTGTATTACTTTTATTCTGGTGCATGCAGCACTATTATAACTATATGATCATGCATATAGCATGTAAAGTACATGTTTTATGTCAACAGATATTTTAAAATATATATTGTTCTCTTTTTTAAAAGGCGTATTATATATGTGAGGATTTGAAATGGCCATTTCTTTAAAAGTCATGAGTACATACTCTTTGTTTTTTTCGGTAAAGTCACGTAGGTAAAAAAATTGAAATAAATTAAATCACGACGCGCCTCCGAAACGTCGTGATTTAATTTATTTTAATTTTTTACCTACGTCTCTTTACCGAAAAAACCAAAGAGTATGAATCCTTGCAGTCACGAAAACTTCAAATCTAGAAGTCATGAGTACAACCAACTGGGTATTATTAGCTTCCATCTGGTGCTAAATTCATACCAGTAGTTCTTGCGCTTGCAAAGTCTATCAAGATGCGTATATGTGTAATAGCCAAGAGTAATTTATAGATTTATATATTACTCGTGCAGAGGCGGCCCTTGACGAGCTGCTGCCAGCAACTGGTGCCCCCTAGGCGAACCACGCAATCGGCGTCCCCACCCTCGAACCCGAAGGGCCGATCAAGGCTGAGGTTTTTGGTAAACTGAGGAACATTTTGTCCCTATTTTCCGCTTAATGTTTTTTTAGCGTATTTTTTTTTCAACAGAGGCATCATCATTCGGTTTGTCCGTCTGTCCGTCTGTCCAACCAAGACATTCTCAGAAATGTTGAGAAATGAATTCTAAGCGATATTCCCTCTGTGCGCGCATGCGAATTGAAATCATGACATCTTCGTTATTTAATTTGTATTTTTTCGTCTAATTTGGCGCCCCACTTAACTTGGCGCCTTGGGCGACCGCCTTGTTCGCCTATATGGACGGGCCGCCTCTGCACTGGTGTGACCTGTTAAAAGAATCCACAATTTGTGGATAACGTTATGAAGTTATCTCTCAATTAGCACTCAACTGCTCTTAATGTTCACATGAATGGATTATTTTATGCCGTCAATTTATTGATACGACAATCCTCGATCTTTCAAGGCTTTGAAAATCATTGGATTTTTTTAACTATCATCTTTAATTAACTGTTAAACATAAGAACGATCCAACTTTATGGCTACAAGCCGAGAGAGAGCATCACGCGTACAATGACTCCATTGAATGCGTGCAACAACAACAACCGCCATTCGCCACTAAGTGGCGGTGACGTCACCACGACGTTTGTGCCAGGCTATGTGCATATGTGCACCTTGAGGCCACGTGAAGTGTCGAACGCCCGCTGGCAGGAGGTCACGGAGCAGACCCAGATGCCACGGGTCGACTGACTGAGACGACTGGCTGATGCGTGCACACACACACACGCGCATGTTTTTACCTTAGAGAGTAATTTCCAATTCACAACCATACAATAAATCTCTGCTCCTGGTATATATGTGTGTATATCCTGTTATACTCAGAATAACGGGATTACTCAGATCACACGGCCTGTATTTCATTTATAACCACAGCCTTAAAACATCCAGATAACTCGAAGGGCTTCATGCGATAAATTTTCGTTTATTAAAACATTGTGCAAGTGCACGCATGAGGGAAGTAAGCAAACGCTTGCACACCTTCCTGGAATTGTGGGCCTTTCCAAAACAGTTGTGTGTTTCTGATTTTTCCTCCTGGATTCCTATGACCGAGACGTTTTCTCAAAACGAAGCCGAGTCGATCGGAGCAATTGGCATGCTGCGCACGGCGCAATAAAGTCATGTTGTCCACACGTGCACATGACCTTTCCGGGAAGGCATTCTTCACTTTGAAAATCTAAACCACAGCTCAAAACTCCTTAAGGAGATCTCAAATAACACCGTGGAATCATTGCACAACTACTGTGCCCCAACAAGAACACAGCTCCTTTTGTTAAACAATAGAAATGACTCCGCTTTTCCAACAAGCGTATATTTAAATTTTGTTAACATCATGTATTTTTCAGTTGGCTATAATAATAATAATCAGAATTTCTAACAAATTACAATTCCAGATAGTAGCTTGTGCAGTGCTCCAAAAAAGCCAGTTTTACAGGGGTTTTGTAGCTAATTGTAAGTCTGAAACATATCCCAGCCATAAGTCACATTACTCTCGACAGTTTGGTCATCTTAATTAATTATTTGCGTGACTTGTTATCCATGGACACTTTATTTTTTACCAGTTTTTTTTTATGTCTGGCAACAACGTTTGATGCTGCGTCTGACAGCATCCGCATGTGCGCTGTAGACCGGCTACTGACAGCAAGCAGCACTCACTACGTCTCGCACTCGCACTGGTGATAATCGAGCAAATTCCACATCCAGGATGCATCGTCTTGCATCCACATCACAGGCAACGTGAAGTGCACTCATTGTTCAGAGTGCGCGTAAAATATTCTCCTAATTGTTTTTCTGTCTTCATTTGTTTAAGGTCAGTGGTTGGTCTGTGCTGCTCTATTATTTACACGGTTGGTTGGGTTGAAAAGGCATTTTTAGGGGTTCAGCCCCCCCACCGCATAATGCAGTAATAACCTAATATTTCTCTTTTGGCTGCATTAAAGGTTTTGGATATTTTATCCTTGGCCACACACATTTGATTTAGATGATGAGATTCCCATGCGTGGAGATTATTTTCAAATTAGTTGGTGCCTATGGTGTCAGATGAGCACAATGTAATTATATTTCTCTTTCCTTTTTTCAGTTATGCAAATAGTATTGTGTCATCTATACCAAATCTTTCCTTTTGCACAGGTTACTGCTGCCGTTTGACAGAGTGACCGTAACGAAACTTAAATAATTTAAGCATGGCTCTATTATTAGGGGTTAGAGCAAGGTCACATATGCATGCGGTGACGAGATCCGTGTGACGAATAAACACACAATGCAACTAAAGTCCAGGATTAAGCAAACCACAGCCAGCTGAATTTGCTCAAATAAACTGGAGTGTACTGAGATCCTTTTTGTTTCGTTTGTAATTTTCCCTCCGTCCCTTTTGCCCCCGTTTCTGCTCTCGTGCAGCTGGAACCAATCCCACTCAGAGTAAATACTTCTCACACAAGTCTCTCCAAGTTATTAAGTCACCTCTTACAAAAAAATAAACATGATGTCGGCAAGCCTGCAATTGGAGCGCGCAGCTCAGAATCGGAATGTTGAGGTCAATTGCGAGTCGGGGGTTATCGCAGCCCGTCCGTCAACCCTCTGTGGCCAGTAAATTTTACCGACTTTGTGGCAAGCAAACAGTGGTCTTCATGTGGAAGAACTGAACCCTGGCATAGAAATGTGAAAAGTCTGATGCTGTCTAGGGCCACCAGTAGAGATGAGTAGTCGCCTGGTTTGAGTTTGTCTATTCATATACACGTAATTTTATAAACTATTCTTCTCTTTTGAATTCCATGGAGGTTGCCCATCGTTTAAGCAGCACTGAGACTGGTCACGTGTTTATTTTATCAAGGCTCCCATGCCTCGGATTTTGGGCAGATTGACCTCAAACCCACCGTTGTAATCTGACACCGATCACAACCACAAATCTTGTACAGTGAGGTCGTCACAGGTCATGTTCTTTGTCAATTAAAAGGCGCCTATACCATTGCAAAATAATAAGCAAGTTCATTATTAAAACAATAATTTACAGCCCTTTGTCAAATCCGGCACTGGACAAAGGGGTCCCCATAACGTGCCATGCTGGGGAGTATGAATTGATGATGTTCAGTGGTTCACATATCACTGGCCATTGATGTTTGCTTTGCAGGGAAATGCTGTCTGATAACCACTGCACTGCTACTTTATCACGAAGGTCATGATACACTGCTTTATCTGTTCTCATTTTTGATATATGTTGTTCTGCTTTATTACACGTATTGTATTTTTGTAATTCGGATTTTATCCTTCCCCCTAAATCACATAGAGGGATGATGGCCGATGGACGAGACTGACTATGGAGATGCAGCCCTTTTTCAATCCCACTCCTGCATGATATCTGGATGTTTATTCAAGTTTATCAATTAACACACTTTTAGAACTGTCATTTGTGTTTACAGGCAATAAGTACCTGCTTTCCCCCACAACACCAAGAGTGTCTGACAGAGACAAACGTGTAATTCACGAGAATGAGATTTGCTAAAAAACGAGAATGGGCCATCATGCATGCATTTCAACAACATGGAAATCGTGCTACAGTTGGATATCAGATAACAGAATGCATTGATGTGGTGGCTGTTTTGATCGATGCTTAATGTCAAGGTGAAGTTAACAATAACACCCGAGGGCATTAACTGTTTGTCTTCGTTGCCCAGGTATTCTAAACGAACAAGACAACTGTCCTTATATCTATAACGTGGACCAGAAGGACACGGACAAGGATGGCGTTGGCGACATGTGCGACAATTGTCCACTGGAGCACAACCCAGAGCAGGTGAGGGTGCTTCCCCCTATGTGCCTCATGAGATCCCTCGGCCTCTGGTAGGCTTTGTCATACTGGTAGGGACCACTTGGTTCCACCAGCCCACAGGGGATTGTTGTGTCCGTCCGTCCGTCGTACATCCAAAAATGGGAGGGGTTGGGCTGGGTCGAGAGGGGAGGGTGGTGAGGGGCTGTGTGGGGAGGGGCTGGTCACCCCGTGGTGCCCTTATAAAACTCAACGTTTAACCTACTCAAGCCGGCTTGTGCCCGCCCTCACAGTCGGGCATATTTGCGGAATACACCACGCTGCCGTTGACCCTGGCCATTGACCGAGCAACCCAACGTTCCTACCAGCTCCCTCTGCAGGAATGTATTTATAATGGGGGTGGGGGGGGTAAACTGATAAACTGTGTCATGTTATAAGCATAGGCATGGGGTTAGTTAAATTATATGCATGCTTTCATTGGCCCCGTTATGAATTCCTGACACTTTTATCCCATTTTGTTCGTATTGCACAGTACAGTATTCACATATCACAAATCACAGTAAAAACTCGCCCTTTTACGGTGAATGTCAATTGGCAGTGCACCTCACGATGCAACGGTTGATTTCACACTTCTCTCCATCATATGTTTCACAGCTTGCTGCCGATATTTTTTCCCTCGAATGCTTACCCTGAAATTTTAAGTTGTTCCCTATGTGTTTTTGTAAGGAATTTTGAGATTCACCATAAAAAATAAATGTTAATCCCAATGATACATTTTTCTGATAATATCCATAATGCAGGTTTTTTTTGGTTAGATCGCGTAAATATATAAATGTGTCGTTAAACCCGCCACCACCCGACACAGCTAATTAGTAAGGTTTGTCACATAAAGAGAACATGCCAATTGCTGATGCTAGTTGTAATTACTGGCAAAACGTTGTACTCAGATTGTAAATGTTGTGGATTTACTTTCCAATGTACTAGTAACGAATTGACATGTTCTGTTTACATGACAAACCTTACTAATTGTCTGTGCCGGGTGGTGGCGGGTTTAACGACACATTTATATTTACATGATCTAACCCCACAAAAACCCGTATTATAGATTAATTTAGCTCCTGTCTTCTGCTGTCTTCTGCGCAAATGTAGCAGGGAAGTCGCGGATGATTTAACGTGTTTATAGGCCAGCTTTGTGCCTGCAGCACATGACAATGGTGCATGGGATCACTGGCTAGTTGTCCTAGCATGGGCGTAATATTGTGCACGGATAACACTTCTGCGTGCTTCATTCTTCTGTTTTTACAGATGGACACAGACTCTGACCTCATTGGAGATAAGTGTGATAACAATCAGGACATTGATGAGGATGGCCATCAAAACAATTTGGACAACTGCCCCTATGTGCCAAACTCTAATCAGGCTGACCATGACAAAGATGGCAAAGGTGACGCTTGTGATTGGGATGATGACAACGATGGAATTCCCGACGACAAGGACAACTGTCGACTCGTGCCAAACCCTGACCAACTCGACTCTGATGGTACAGCACGCACGTAGACACACAAAGACAAAGATCCCCCGTATAGGCTTACTGACTGTTGGGGCAAGAGCTAGTAGCGAGTACATATGAAGGCCGGCACATTGCACGAAGGGGGTGGTTTGGCCAGCAGCACTTCAGGCAACCTTTGTCTTCCCCGTTCCGATGTTTAAACATCATTCCAGGTACCTATTTAAGGTAGAGATAACCTAGGGGAGGCCCAGGACCGGTTCAGATAGTGTCACTGATGTTGCGCATGATCGGGAATCGAAAGCAGCTCGCTGGGTTTGTAGCGCAGGGCCACTGCACCACCGCTCCCCGCAGTGACAAAGACACACACAAGCACACTTGTGCATGTTAACAAGTACTCGCACATACTTGTAGTGGACATAAAGCACACATAATTACAGGCATCAGGCTACTTTCTCCTTGTTATATATTTTAAGTTAATTCTCTCACAACAGAAGTGCTTTAGTAATTCCCTCACTGTCTACCACTTGGCTATGCAAATCTGCAAAATTCCATTTAAATTGTTGATGAAATTTGCACCTGTCAAAATAATTAAGTGCTGTACTTATAAAAAGAGTGCTCGTACCCCGAGGGTGTTTAACAAGATACCCTGGGCTGCACACTGACCACACACAGCATGTGGACTGATGTCGAATATCCCATGCCTTTTCATTCCATGTCATTCATCTTCATAAGAGAGATATTCGAAATGAATCAAGTTGATCGATGATATAACTCTAATGGAGATCAGGCTCCCAAGTTTAATCTCAATAAATATATAAAATTAGTACAAATCTGTCGTAACAATAGCGGAGAGCTCTCCCCTGTCAGTGATGTTGTGGACCTTAGGGAGCCCCGGGGCTCGCTGGTGACATCCTCCGCGTGCTACGTGTGCTGCAGAGCAGTGCTGATCTAGGCAGCATTTCATATTTCATCGTAGTCTTAGTCCGGTCAACAACAGCAACCTGTGAATGTTGTCGTCAAATCTTACCCCGATCATTTATGTAGTCATTGTATTAGTCCGGTAGACGAAAGCAGTCAAGAATGTAGCCCGTTCTCCGCTGCTATTAAATGTTGGTGTGAGGGGTGTGCAAGTTCCCCTCAATATAATCAGGTCAGCAAATTAGTTAACTAACTCGATCTTTTTATATAAACATAGAGACAAGCACCCTTTATGGTTTACTAGATTATCTTACTTTGCATCTTGATCCACACTCATTAAACTGCACGCTTTGGTGGGTAGCCGTGGTGATCATTATGCCTGATGATTTTCATCCAATCATAGTCATCGCTGACTTTGACTAAAATTAAAACCCATTGCCAAACATGTCCCTCCCCTATCACGGGACCTCCTTTGCCAGTACCAAAATATAATAATAGGTTTTTCCCCTTTTTTATGTTAAAACACCAAACTGAAACCGTTTACAAGGAATCATGTCTGCATTAACCACAATGCTTGTGGTCAGAATGCAAAAAAAACACACTCTGATAATATTGGCATTGTCCATGAAACTGATTGGTCCACACCAGAAACCTATTCTCATGTTCCTCCGTAAATTTGTTCCCGAAATAAACACTGGTGGAGAGCGCATGCAGACACACACACGGGGGGGAGGGGGGGGAAAGAGGCATCTCTGCCTGCTAGAAATCGGGCAACACGCGATGAGTCTCCCATGATTCATCGAATAATTCCACAACAGTATAATTACCTGCCGTAAAACGCCGTGCGTGATGTACGATACGATGCTAACAGCGCTCAAAGCAGGATCTCGCTTTGTTCCATGAAGTCACAAAAAAGGAATTTGTTTAACATTTATTGCTCATAAAGATGTACGAGAGAGGTAAAAATCCACGGGATTAACCATCTCTTCTTCACGAACAACGTGTACCATGTACCCCTCCGTGTGGGGTTCGTTTAAAGCTATGCAGCACGACTGCGATCACCTCCGCAGCGGTGTTGTCATGGTATTTGCTGTATGTTAATTTACAGGCGATGGGCGAGGCGACGCCTGCAAATACGACTTTGACAACGACGGAATACCGGACGTTGAGGACAACTGCCCTGAGAATGCGGCTATTTTCCGGACAGACCTGCGTAAGTTCCAGGTGGTTCCCCTCGACCCCAAGGGCACAGCTCAGATCGACCCGAACTGGGCGGTGCGCCACCAGGGCAAGGAGCTCGTGCAGACGGTCAACAGCGACCCAGGGATGGCCATCGGTGAGTTGATCACGATCGCCCTCATTGATTCCTCAATGTCGCACCTCGGAGTAAGAAACACGTCTCTTGTTAAGCTGTTATGCGTTGTTTACGTTGTCCGTGCTGCGTCAACTGTTCAAAGACTTCTATTCGTGTCGTAATTATAAAAAAAATTGTAATGATACTGCCTATTTAGTCAGTAAAGTTTTTTTAAAGATATGAACGGATATCTTTCGTGAATTTGTGAACTTATAGCCAGGATGGTGCTGTGGTATCATGGGCCGCAATCTGAACTTGCAATCCAGAGGTCACTGGTTCGATCTGCTGGCAATATGCATGGGTGCACCACAGTTGGACGGCAGGTCGTGTCTATGCGGAGAGGTGAAGTATGGGTGCTCCTACCTCGTCCGAGACAACTGGCCAGTGTGGAAGGGGAATTGAGGCTCTCCAGACCTCCTTCCGGTGGAGACTCTTCCACCAGCAGCGACGTGCGCAAACGATCGCGGGGTTGCGCCTTTACCTCGAAGTCCCAAACGTACTTTGTGGTGAACACAATCTTAACGTTCCCCCCCCCCCTCTCTAGGGTACGACGAGTTCAACGGCGTAGACTTCAGCGGCACTTTGTTTGTAAACACGGAGCTCGACGACGACTACGCGGGCTTCGTGTTCGGCTACCAGTCGAGCGGCCGCTTCTACGTCGTCATGTGGAAGCAGGTGACGCAGACCTACTGGCAGAACAAGCCGACGGTGGCGCACGGCTACGCCGGCTTGCAGATCAAGGTCGTCAACTCGTCCACGGGACCGAGCGAGAACCTTCGCAACGCGCTCTGGCACACGGGGGACACCCCTGGACAGGTAACGCCGCGACGGGTACCGCCGAAATCTCGCCACAACACAAGTCCCTTTTTATTTTATTGGATTTGATTGGACGCCCGTTGTTGCAGGAGAGAGTACATTCGAAGGGGTGCAGTCTGTGGGCTGTGTCCTCTGGGCTGGAGCATCTCCCTGTAAGAGAGTGTATTCGTTTGGGGGGCGGGGGGCATGTTCTACTTAAGCAGAGGGAGGGAGGAAGGGGGAGTGAGAAAATATTACAAAAGCCACAACATGACTCTTATCCAACCAAACGTTGCTTAGCCTGGAGTGAAATACACGAATACACTGTATAAAATCCATGTATTGTACAGGGTGTTCAAAGAGGTATCATTATTAAGCAACTGCAGAGAGCGTTTTGAACGGTGCGATTACAATTTCTGCTGCTCATTTTTTTAAATCCTAAAAGCTTGAGCGATCTTCGGGCCTTCGGCCGCACATAACAACAGGCAGGGGGGTGTCAGCGGACATCTCAAATATCGCGAGGGCCCTCGTCGCCACCCCCGTGGCGGAGACGTGGAGGTCTCGAGGGATGGGAACTCGCACGATGAAATCTTCATACGACCCGTTCGTTGTGCGTGTGTAGTTGGATCGACCCAGCTCAAACTGCTGTGCGACTTTTAACGAGTTAATAAACAGACGATTCCTTCACGAACACGCTGTATTTTCAAACTACCTCATCACACATTCCAGCTCATACCATCGTACACTTTTAACTCCCATCCAATTAACGTCACCTGCACACATGTTTAACTTCTTTCACATCGTACATAGCCAACCGTGCTAATCGGAGGTGCGACACGTACACTTGCTATCCCATAAATATCACTTACACACATACACTTACTGTTCAATAAATATCACTTACACACGAACACTTACTATCAGCATTAAAATGCATTCCTTTTAGCTAAGAGCTGTCACATCACATACAGCCACACCTTGCAACAGTGCACCACATCACACCGAAATGCACCGCTCTGGAATTTGGCTGGGCAAATGTAAAATATTTGGAATGAAATATGTCCGATGTGTTTAAAACAGTAAGAGCTTTTTGTATCACAAGCATTTTCACGAATAATTCCTAAACTGTCGCCTATGTCCGGTGACGCACACTCAGACACTGGTAACCACACAATAACATTGAACAAACGTGGATACGATTTTCCCAATTTATGAATACAAATGTACAAAACGTCCCGGTTTGTTATCATAAAAAATTACGTATGTTTATTGCGTTCGTTTAGGTAACGTAACGTTTGCGCATACTGCTCCGTGTCTGTCATATTAAAAATGTTTCTCTATACATTGGACTAATATTTTACAATTCCATTCATATAACACATTTCCCAAGGCCATGTCAATCATTGCAGTTTTTTAAAACATACTTCACCACGCTGGTCAGTGCCAGTTGGAAGGCAAGACCCGTTAATATCACTCGCGACCGATGTTTGGCGTTCCGCACTTTCCCTAAAATAGCCTTATAACATATCTAAAGTAGAACATGTTTTATGGAAATCTTCCACGTGAAAACTAGTGGTCGGTGTTTGATGCGCAATGCTAACACGGCGTGCTGCTGCTGCTGTTGTTGTAGGTGCGCACTCTGTGGCACGACCCTAAGGTGATCGGCTGGAAAGACTTCACAGCCTACAGGTGGCATCTTGTCCACAGACCCAAGACTGGCTTCATCAGGTACTCACTCACACCGCTCGTGAAGCTTTCACTTCAAAGGCATCTGGTTAATTGCAGTCTGAGCCGAAGTCCGTATACTTCGATATAAGAGTGTGTTGTCACCATGACGGAGAAAGTGTGGGAAATACAAGGTCAATTTAATAAAAAAACACACAACAAAACAGAGAGGCAGCTCAAGTGCCCAGGGTGTTCCAGCTTGCATCAGTCCCGTTAAGCGTGTCCGAGCGTGTTTTTTTTTTAGATCCCTGCCTTCATTCTTGCGGTCGCAGTCATGTTTATTGCTCCATATTTTTTGGGAGTGCGTTCTTCATTAACTTTCTTACGCTGCAGCTTGTAAGGTTGACAGTAACGGCCGCAGCCGAGGCACCGAGTGTATGCTGCGTTGTTGGGTCATGTAACCCACACAACCGGTCTCTGGGTGGCGGGTTCAGTTTAGTTTGATGGGAGCCCGAGGCTGTTATAGATTTTGGGCCCCCTCTTAACTTTTACCACTCATTACAAACGCACTCATTGCACACAAAGTGCTTGCCACAAATAAACCACAATACCTCGCTGATCTCGTCAAGGAACATAAATCATCACGTCAACTCCGATCATCCTCACAGCGGCTTTTGGCTCGCCATCGAACGAAGACGGTCACTGCATCGCACGCTTTTCAAATGCGCTTCTCCGGCCGTCTGGAACGCTCTTCCTTCCGACATTAGGAAGCCACTGGAGCTATCCACTTTTAAATCATCTCGATTGAAACTAATTTCTTTAGAACAGCTTTTTATGTTCAGTTAGTTTCTCTCCCCCCACACCCCCGATTAGCGCGGTTGGCGATGCACGGTGCGAAAGAAGTTCAACATACAGTACATCACCACCTCCAATGTCGATTGTCAAGCACTGTTATTTACCTTGGTTACTTTAGTACTTGCTTTTAAATGTATCGTACAAATTGTAAAGCTATATCAACGTTAAAACTAACAAAGCTATTTTAATGTCTGCATGTAACTTGCAGTCTTCTTCTTAGTATGCCTGATGTTGTTTTAGAATAGCAACAGATTTACTTTGAGGTGGTGGAAGCCAGATCATTGTGTCAGGCACACTAAAAATCATTGGCACGATGCTATTATTAAAAAACAACATTGCCTATATCATCATGCTCCAAGATTGTGTTTCAACAGTTACAAAGCAGCAAATATTTTGGGGGTAAGGCAGTGGGGGGGGGGGGGGGGGCTTGAAATCCGAGGCTCCGGGGGGTTGCAGCCCTCGGTAAGTACGGCCCTGTGGCTGTGATGAAGCAGCCGTCGCCTGAGCAGATAGCAAAGGGCAAATGTGCACACCGCAAGCGAGAGTAGAAGTGAAGTGACACGGTGCAGGAAACCCCTCTTGGAATGTAAGAAACTTTCCACTGGCCGGTACCAGTGTACTCATAGCTGGCGTAATTTGTTCAGAGACGAGTGATGTATAAATCAGAGGCGAATGCAATAAAACTACATCTGAGGCAGCTACAATTAAATAGAAATGTCACGGCACTTTTCATCGGACTGTTTCATTTGAGGAATTGTTATGGACTGCGGTGAAAATGTTAAAATTTTCTGCCGACGGTAACACAACACCTCGAGTGTGTTGCGCACCAGACCTCTGCAGACTCTATCTTTTTTTCCACGCCGTTACAAAAGCCGCATTGTCCAGCCAAACGCCCGAGTGGACTAAACAACCGAAGGTGTCACAACGTGCGCCATGACTCACCCCTAAAATGCAATATCCAGACCACCGCATTACACAAACCCATCATTCCTTCTGAGTTTGTTCGCAAAGTGGCTCATGGTCGATTTCATAACTTGCGCCGTTCTCATCTGCTTTTATTGCAGGGTTGTGATGCACGAGGGAAAGCAGGTCTTGGCTGACTCGGGACCCATCTACGACAAAACATTTGCGGGTGGTCGGCTTGGGCTCTTTGTGTTCTCCCAGGAGATGATTTACTTTTCAGACCTCAAGTACGGCTGCAAAGGTGAGGCTTCTATGAGTTAGTTTTTTACACCTTCATTTTGAAAATGAACTACAAATATTGCTCGTTCACGTTTAATATTTCCACGCCGGTGACAATTCACTCTATTTCCCTCTGTTTACAGATTCTTAGATGAAAACCTGAACGAGACAAAGGTACCAGCCATTGTACCAGATATTTTCCCAAAGCTACCTTGCAAATGCTTCGATCAATATTCAGCGAGTGATTGGCTGAAACATAACCACATTAATGGAGGGTGTATTCAATGTAACGTTTGGGTTATACTTTTGTATACCTTCACACAAATGTAGAACTCACCAGGAATCACTCGTTCCAAGTGACGCAGCTTTATCCGAAGCAAAGCTAGAGTACAAGAAATGTAACGACGTCACAGGGGACTCCACACAGCAATTTAATATTTCAACTTCAGATACGGCAGTGGACTCCCCTCTAACATATAGCTGTGGTGAATAAGCAATTGTTACGCATTATTCTCAACGTATGACTGATGCCATCTGTTGATTAAACTTCCAAAGTATACAGTACCTCGGTAAAATGCTTAAGATGTTGGATGCTTGAGGTGTTAATAATGGATGTTGTTGCATTTTGATAAATGTAGAGTAGAAATATAAGATGTTACGTCAAACTTGCAATGTTATCTTTATATGCTTGAAATTAATGGAAAAAAAACACATATACGGACTATTTAAGAAATCATTTTATACTTGCATTTTTTTTTTACATTGACATCTTGTCAAGTTTGCAAGACCAATGCGTGTCCAAAGAGTTGATTGTAAACAGCAATGTGCGGCAAATTTCTTAGCAAAATTTTTTACACGTAACATCCAGCTCACCTGGGAATCATATTCAGGTTTCAGAACTGAAAGATTGAGTCCACTGTAGATAACGTTTTGTTATGTATGAATTAAATTATTTATTTTCATGTCAATGTCAATTGTGTATGATTCTGATTACTCTCCAGTTGGTGGTATTGTGCTGCTTCAGGAATGAAAAAGGAAATCTGTATGATTGTAAATAAGTATTTATTTCTAAAATTACCCATTTATTCTGATCGGGTGTGGGACGAAACACAAAGCCAGGGGGCTGAACCATCGGGGGTTTTTTTTTAGAGAAAGTGACAGATGAGCTCTGTTAGTGACGATTCTTTCCCGATCACCAATTTCCATATTTTAATGTGGATGTGTCGGGTCTTTCTACATGTCATATTTGGATGCCATGTTCCCCCCCCCCCCCAAAAAAAAAAATTAGCATGTCGCTTATTCTGGATGGCGTTAACTTTATGGTCATTAAAAGAGAAATATGGAGGCACATAAAAGTCAGAACTTTTAAGGGAAATCAGCTGAACAGGAGCAGGGAGGTGGTGAGTATTGAGGGTGATGAGTAATGGAGGTGACCTCACCAAGGTTGGATTGAATAAGTATTTCAGTAGGAAAAATATATTGGCCTTTCACCAACTTTTAAAGGCTACTATGCTTGTGTGAAATAATTCATTGGATGATGTAGTCAGTTAAATTCCCCACTGAAATGTTTTCATTAAAGATATTTCCCCCGAAAAATGTTAGCAGATGGAAAAAGTACATTCCACACAAATCGCATTATCAAATGTATCCTTGTTTTACCCAATTCGTCCATTGTTGATTTGAAACCTGTTTACACGAGAACATCAATGGGTAAATCTTTGATTTGTACATATGAAAACATCCCATTTCCAACAAGAACGCTCACGACTATTTCTGCGAAGTGAGATTTAAATGGAAAACAAGAACGCGCACATTGCGCGTACGCTTTCAGTTAAAAATCAGCAAACAATCAGGATGCACCGAGTACAGTAATCATTTCACATATACGGTTCATTGAAGAAATCATACGGTATTTTTTACTGCATTGTTGAAAGCTGCCAAACTTGTTCTGTGGCCTGAAAGATAGTTTGTACCGCCAATATTAGTGTATTTTAAGAATAATGTATGAAATGTCTGAAATAATAAATGCCCACTTTATAATAAACCGAATTTTGTCTTCATGTGCATTATTTGCAATATATCACCTTTAATGTGTTGTATTCAGTGGGTTCGTGGAAACAATGTAACGTTTTACTACAACGTCCAACAAACCATGTGCTCAGGGTCTCGTGATCAGAAAATTGCGAGTTCAAATCCAGGTTGCACGTTGAACTTCTTTCGCACCGTACACAGCCAACCGTGCTAATCGGAGGTGCAGTTTGGGGGTTGACACAGCTCATCAACCCTCCAGGATCGGTACAATGTGTACCTACTGTGGGGGAGTTAAGAGTGGTGTCGTTTGGAGAGATCCTCTCCCCGCAGTAGGAATGTGAAATGTTGACCACTGGCTCAGGACTGTGAACGGGAGATGATCACCGCCTCAATTCTCATTAACGCAGAAAATCACTCTGACCTTTGACTTTGCACCTCCCATGGTGATTGATAGGGTTGCCACCTCGGAGGTACCAAATAACCCAGGAAGAAAATGGGCAGAAGAAGAATATAGGTTTCCCTCGCTTTACGTGGGTTCGGTTCGTGCGATTTCGTGTATATGCGGCAAACCTATTTGCTGCCCAAAATTCGCTATATGGGGAGCGGTAGTGTAGCGGTTAGCGTGCTGCACTACGAACCTGGCGACCCGGGTTCGATTCCCGTTCACGGCCAACACCAGTGACGATTATCTGAACCGGTCCTGGGCCTCCCCTAGATCGACTCAGCCTCAAATGAGTACCTGGTGCGATGTGTAAACATCGCCGCTAGGGAGACAAAGGCGGCCGGGCGTGGTGTTGGCCACCCACCCCCTAGTGTACCGTGCCGGCCTTTATAGGTGCTCGCTAACAGCACTTGCCCCTACAGTCTGTTAAGGCTATACGGGGGAGCTTTGTCTTTGTATGCGCTACTCAGCAGGCAGCTGTCTTGTGCTGTGTCGCTTCGTGCACCCTTTTCTTGAAATGCATCTACCACATAAAGCGAGGGAAACAACCTGTATCTCAAGAGGGGAGAATTACATAAAATGCATAGTTGGAAGTTTGGTATTTTAATGCAATTTACAACAGCTTGGGTTTTTTAAAAATGTATTTCTCAGGAGGACGATCTGAAAAAGAGGACAATCCTAGGAAACGCCAGGACAGGTGGCAAACGCGTCAATTGACCTCTGATCGGGGATTTGAACATTTCTAAGGCAGGTGCCAGTGTGTCCAAAGGACAGAAGCACTGGCTTGAGATAGCCTAAGCCAGTGGTTCTTAACATTTTTGGTGACCCCCCCCCCCCACTCAAGAACACTGCCCGCCCCCCCCCCCCCCCTTGGTTTCCCCCACCCTAAGCCAACAGGAACCACATTGCAACATAAATCACATGTACGTTGAACTTCTTTCGCAATGTATGCAGCCAACCTTGATAATAAAAGGTGCAGGGGAAGGACAAGAGTCAATGTAGGCATTTGGTTTATGTTGCGTATTAGTCTGTGTTGCTGCATCGTGCCACTGGCATTCCTCATACACACATTCATATATTTTTCTGCACGGTATCCATGCCACAGGCTGAAAGGCTTTCAAACCGCATGGCTTAAGAACTGCTGGGCTACAGTAACCCAAAGTAAATATTTTTAAATGTTGTTACTCTACTTCTCTTTTTTCCACCTAGTACATAGTATAAATGGGATCACCACAATGTTTCAATTGGCAGGTGGCTTGTGAATGGGGTAAAGTGTGGGTAGCCCCACCTCTTCCAACATGTTAGGCCAGCATGGACGAGCAGGCTGAAATACGCCCCTCGGGGAGCTCCCGAGAGTGTGGTGCCATGACCGCGGAGAAACTCCGCAAGCGCTGCGATTCCCTCCCGGCCCCCGCACTAAACACGCCACCCGCACGCAGCGCACCCACGCAGTGTCCTGGCGGGGGATTGCCTGGCACATCGGGTTTTAATCCGAAAGGCCCCTAGAAGGGAAGTCCCACGGTTTCCCGGTGCCAGGAGATTGGCCGACCCTCGCAGGACAGGTTACATTGCGATGCCCCTAAAATTGGCTTCAACTTGTATGGGCGCAGAAAGGAAAGGTTCACTGGGCCAACCGCAATGAGTCACTCACAACATTGGGGGGAGGACGGAGGGCGGAATATTAAGCAAGAAAAGCGTAAGCCGGGCGCCCTTCCAGACAATGGGCAACGAGGGACAATGGGTGGCTGACAACACAGAGTCCACGGTAACAGGGGGGCGGTAACCACAGGTAAGCGCACGATTGGCTGTGCGGGGCGACGTCACTGGGCCTTTGAAGTTTAAGGGATAAAAAGAGTGGCCCAGGACGATTTTGGTCAGTTGTCTTCAACCTCCGGGCCGTCAAGACCCACTCCCTGCCGTCCTGCATCTTCGAGCCTCTCGCAGCCTCCATGTGATGCCAGCGAGTGCTGCTACGAGGCAGTGATAGGTAAAGTTTTCTCTCGTCCTTCTCCCTCCAACTCTCACAGCGTCCGTGCGATGCCGTGAGTCCAGCTTCGAGGCACGTGGTAGGACGTTTGAGTGACTGGGTTCGTAGGCAGAGTCAGGCTAAGCTCTTCTCGCAAAATATTCCCCCCAGGTAGTGTGTATTCACGCCGTTAATAAACTTAAGTACAGAGTATCAGTGCAGTGTGATTTGTGTGTGTGGGGGTAACCTCGCTGTGGTGTTGGTAATTTGAGTGTGTGTGTGAGGCGTGCGTGTATTACAACATAAACGGCCGCCGACACTCGCGAGTCCATGCAGCCGTGCCGCGCGAGTATTAGGGCGGTTGCGGGGTAGCGAACGACCACCCGCTGGCGTGCATATTCATACAGCCGCCTTAGCGCTCGCCTTTGTGTGCAAGCAGATTAGGGTTTAACCACCCGGAGATGCGTGCGCATATTCATACAGCCGCCTTAGCGCGAGCCTTTGTGTGAAACAAGCACCTGCAGGGGCGCGCGTGTGCACGCAGCCACCTTCGTATTAGTGGTGGTGTACGTGGGCGTGTGCGGAGTAACCCCGTGCAGCGGTGAGCCAGCGCTGCAGCCATGTCCCTCAGAGAGAGCACCAGCACGGGGGGGACGATCACCCGGTCGGCGGGGGTCCGGCAGGGACCCGGCGGGAGCCGATCGACGCGGTGGAGGAGGGAGTGGAGGACGGAGTGGAAGGGGCAAACGTCCGCCCCACCGCCCTGCAGACGTCGGCCCCCACAAGAGCTCCCACTAAAGATAGCTCGTGGGAGCTCTCTCTCTCTCGTGGAAGCCCGTCTATCAGCAGTGGCGTGAGCAAAACATTTCAGGGCTGCACCGTTAACCTCTATACAGAAATGTAGGCCACAGCGACGTGCTGGTGTGGGCTGTGGAAGAGTGCCCCAAAAACAAACAGCAACCATTGAGTCTCACTGGGACAAGTTCCCCACTGAATCGGAAACTGAAGCAGTTTACTTTTTGCTTGCTATCCCGGTATATTGGTGTCGTGCTCCTGAATACCGGAATCCCAGTGTGCCACGAAACTGAATGCCGCTATCAACGTTTTAAAGCGGCAGAAGTTCCTCATGCCACGTGGTACAAATTGTTGGTATGAGAAATTAAAATGACAGGCGAAATTTCGCCGTCTTAAGTAATGAAGGCTGCAACCTACTGCACAGTGAATGCAAGATTGTTTTTTTTGGGAAATAACGTTTTTTTAACTTGGTGGTTATAAATGTTTCCAATTAATATAATGGCACACACCAAAGCACAATGTCTAAAGCTGATTAATCGTGCATCCACTCCTGTAATACGAATCCAATTGGAACTCGCTGGAATACCATGAGTCGTCACAGCAAGAAGTCAAAAGCATTACTTAAAAATTACCGACTTTAATTTTTTTTGCGGAAGGCAAAATCCAGCTGGCGTGGTGGACATCAAAGCAAATATTAAATCACCATGACAAAGGCACACATGAGAATGCTAAGAAGCAGTGCTGTAAACCGCATTTTTCAGTGGCCTCTACTCAAACTTCCTGTTGCACGGTGCTGAGAAGTCTGTCTTGGCATTTAGCCGTGGGTTCTACCGTGCTAAATGCCAGGACACTCTTCACAAAAATCATTCTTCCTCAGAGCCCTTATTAATTGACGCACGGGCATACTGTCATTGCCACTGCGTCCAAGCCCAGTATTCCAAACGTGATGTTCTTATTATAAGAGCTGTCCTGGACATTTTGAAGGGGGAAGATTGATGCACGTTTGCACCGACGATTATATTCTTTGAAAATAAAAGACATGCATCTGGACAACGTGTGTGAAATTTACGGTGCTTTAATATAACGTTAACATAATGTTCATCACGTCTAAACTAAGAAAAAAGGGCTATTCATAAGTTTGAGTTAATTACAATAACATGTGCTTAATATACAGTATTATAATGTGTTCACAAATACCGCTCAATATTTTATTAATTCATTACATTTTAATTAATTAATTTGGATTATAGCAAGTTATAGATTCAGGGGCTATTGTCATTAATTCTTATTTATCTTTGCCTCCCTGAAGATTTCTTTCCATCAGGGTCAGCCTTTGTGGGGTGACCTTGTTTAAAGGGGAAGCATACAAAAACAGTGCACGACAGTCACTGTTTAACAAACCTTAACCAAATGTTAAATACTAAATGGAATGAGTAATGGTATTAGATGCGTCTGTCTATACTGCATCCTGCTCAAACTCTCTCTCTCTCATCCACTTTGCGTGAAAGGAAAGACTGCGATGCCCATCGCGAAATTCTACAATTTCGTTTGCCATTTTATCCAGCCCCTTCCATCCATATAAAGATAGTTTGTATATCAAGACAAGAAGCCCGTAAATTGAAAGGGAGAAGGGCGGGAGGAGGGGGGTGCCCTTCTCCAACCGCCCGCATGGGGCTGGAGAGGGCCATACCAAGGTGCTGGAGAGCCGTGTGGCGGCGTGAACGTGACAACGTGGCCGCCGTCGGAGTGAGGGCACGACGGGTGATGAGTCTGCGCTGTGCGTGTGTGGTCTGCGCGCTCCGCGCATCTGTGAGCTGTGTCTCTATATTGTTCACGTGGTTCAGTGGTAGTTGGATTGAAGGTGGAGGGGTTACCAGACCCTCGCACCCGTGCAGAGCCCCAATTTGGCCGCTGTGGTGGCTACGAGGCCAGTCATCTCAGTCACTCAACGCATGGCACCTGGGTCTGTCCCGTGACCCTCCTGCCAGCGGGTGTTCGACACCTCACGTGGCCTTAAAGTGCACCTAGCCTGGCACAAGCGCAGTGGAGACGTCACCGCCACATGGTAGCGAAGGGCGGTTGTTGTTGTGTCTGTGTATGAGCGGTAGTGTAGCGGTTGGCGAGCTGCACTACAAACCCGGCGACCCGAGTTCGGATTCTGCTCACGGCCAACACCACCAGTGATGATTATTTGAACCGGTCCTGGGCCTCCCCTAGGTAGACTCAGCCTCAAATGAGTACCTAGTGCAGTGTGTAAACATCGCCGTGGCGGCCTTCGTAGGTGCTCGCTAACAGCACTTGCCCAAAAGTCTGTTTATGCTATACAGGGAGATCTTTGTTTTTTTGTGTATGAGCTGTCTATTTGAGCCATTCCATACTCACAAACCTCAGCAAAACAAAGGCAGCATAATTTATTGCATGTGTTCAGAGCATTGAGATGACTTCTTAGCATTGTGAAAATAAAAGTTACCATCAATAAATGTGCTCAGTTTCTATCCATCTCACTCCCTGCAATGATCAGTCTTCGATTTCGTCATCCTCAAGCATTAAAACTCTACTGGAGGCAATTCCATCAAATGCAATGCCCATCAGTTACCACGCCTTTGATTACTGACGCTTGCCCTGACACGAGTAATGTCTTAGACTTTCATGTCTTCCAAAGTACAGGTTGTCTCAATTCCAGTTGTCCTACGCACATCTATGGCACATTTCAGAACGTTGTGCGTTCAAATCCTGGTTGGGGGTTGACTCGGGTCACCATCCCTCTGGGGTCAATAAAACAATACCACTCTGTGGGGAAGTCAACAGTAGTTGTCCGATGGATACTCGCCTTCACCATACGAATGTCGAGTTTCCACCACTGGCTCAGAGCTGTAAATAGCAATGAACACCACCTCAATACTCATTTGAGCAGCAAATCACTGTGATAATGAGTTTTGTGGGAATGTCATTTGATAGCTCTGAATTCCCACGGATTCCATAGCCACGTATTTCAAGTCATCGCTTTCTTGTTTGCTGCCATTTACGCAAGAACCACGACTGACCACATCCAGTCACGACGAGCTTATGCCCCGAAGACAAAAGATGTCCACTTTAATGCCTGGTTATTGGCTTAATTTGAGTATGTTTGGAACAAAGAGAAGGGGCCAGGACGTAATGGAAATCTCATCCTAAGCATCCTGGCCATACAACAACTATTTAAATGAATGTTGCATATAAATGCAACCACATCTCAAGACACTTCTCAAAAGTGAGGGAGGAAAGCGGGGGGGGGGGGGGGGGGGGAGAGACCAGGGCTGAGAAACATCGCAGAGAGAGACAGTAACACCGTGGCACAACGTGAGATGAAGCAACCGCGCGGTTCGGCATGAATAACAATCCCTAGGGGCAACCGCGACAGATAAGGAAGCTTCAACAAGTCCCGGAGCAATCTTTCAGATGCGCTTCTGCTGCCGTCTGGAAGGTTCTTCCTTCTGAAACAGTTTGAGGAAGCCACGGCAGCTATGCACTTTCAAATCGAGATTGAACTCTTTCTTTTTAGAACCGCGGTTTGTGTTTAGTTCGTTGTCCTTCCGCCACACCTCCGATGAGCACGGCTGGCTACGTGCGGCGCTAAATAAGACGAACATACCGACATACAAGTTCAATGTACATGCATATGCATGCAAAGAGCCATCGCCAATAATTCCCACATGCAGCCGGAGCAGCATCAAGTATCTGGAAAGCTGCAGGGGCAGACGATGCCCTGGACACTGATACGAAGGTGGCGGTGTTGAGGAGAGGTCAGTCAAGGTCCAAACGCAGATGGAGAAAAAAATTTAAAATAAAAGTGGAAATAGCGACAGGGACGCGGAGGGAAATGGCTAGTGCAAGTCTGGCTTGGGCAGCAGCAACCAACAGCTTCAGCGCCTCGACGCATAAACCCAAGGAGAGGAGAAGAGTGGGAGGGGTGGGGGGGTGCAGTCAAAGGCGGAACAGTAATCAAAGTGCAATTCACAGCACGGAGTTCAGGTTTTTTCCGTTTATACCAGAGATGTAGACAGCAATCCTGTCAGAAACGCTAAATATCCTGCCGGAATGTATGTGGTAGCGAGTATGTAATGGTGCTTAACAAGGTTAAAGGTCACCAGACGTAACGCCGCCCTGCACGTGTGATATTGAATGACTTCATCGACAAGTCCACGTGACGTTTCCGTCACTTTCAAAACAACTGCAAATGGCTCAACAACGGGCATCGGGGCCACTGCCATGGTAGCAATTGTGTTTGTTGGCATCGGCGTCCCCTTGTTATTCTCTAAGTGAGCAGCTTCCTTCCCCGGGCACTTAGTGCCCTCTGCAAAGAAGTAAAACACAGGACCCATTACTCAGTGCACTGGGCAAGCTGTAGCAGGCCGCTCACTTTGTTTGTCTGCACTTCCACCTACAGCACATGCTTCAAGTGCTGCGCAGATGCCCGAGGGCCCGTTTATGAAGTCAAATTGTTTTTTTGTGAGCGAGTTAATTGTTTATGAAGTAATTTATGAGGATTAAACCGTACGCAAACTCACAAGTTGCCATGGAGTATTGTAGTGGAGGGGGGGAGATATATATAAGCAGAATTCCGTTCTCTTTCCACATATGAATATATATTTAGACCATCCGTGTTCTGTATTTGGTTTTACAGGCCAATATCATCAATCAGTATTTGCATAAGCAAGCACTGGTTTCGGTCTTTTGGGGTTCATCAGCAGAGGCAAACTTGTTCAAGGTAAAGATCGTTTAGTTACATCGCAGCGCACCTTATCATTCCTCGTCATGCAAAGTATTTGATGTACGTTTGGACGTTCTTAATCCACCACGTGGCCAAGCTGACGTCGAAGGCAAAATACAAGAAACTGCATGTGGGACGGACCTCACGAGGGCAGACGCAACGCCTCGTGCACTCCACTTGGCTCAGAGCTGACCACAATATTTTCAACCGTTGCGCCATGGTACTGAGGACGAAGTACAACACAATTACAGAGGATACGGGATATGGCAGATTGCGACCAAGATGTACGAGTGCTGCCGTTGCCAACTTAGCCACAAGTGATGAACACTGCAGCTCAAGCAAGTGCGGTCACTCGGTCTGCGGCCCGAGACGCAGCACACGTGCACGGCTCGGGCCAATGACCTTGGGGTCTGCCGCAACACCACTGGAGGTGCGTTCGGACTCTGGCTCATGCTATAAGCCACCGTGTGACACCCCCAGGTACGGTAGACTTGACTCCCCAGTAGCCATCTATAGGCGTCCATCCTCACCACTGTCGACACGAGGTTCCCGAGTGTCTACCGAGTGTCTACCGGTGCACCGCCAGGTTCTGTCTCCGCAGAGAGGGCCCGCGTTCACTTCAGCCACACCGCCACGCGCAGGCTACCGCGAGAGAGTGTGTCACCAGTCTCACCCATCACCACTCACCCGCCTGCACGTGAATAATCAATTAGCAATGTGATTATCACCTTCGTAAATCATAATCATCATTTACATGCTCGGCATTATCTGTATGTTCGTGCACCTATTTTTCCACGTATGATCCCATCCTGGGAGGTGTCAGCCCTTGGGATTTTGTGGTGAAATTTCTGGCAACATTTTCGGCAGAATGCGTGTGACGGAAAACAATGGAGCAGCACGTCCTCTCCACTCCTGAGGAGCTATATCCACTCGTGTACAATAGACAAAGCTGCGATGCTCAGACAAGTTAGCAACTTATGGAGGCCCTGGCCCGAGCCCTGCCCGAGCCCTGCCCGAGCTCTGCACACACTTTCACCCATCCCATCGGGCAGATGGAGGTACGGAGGAATATGATTTGCCACTGCGGGAAAAGAGTTGAGGAATGGACGGTGACTTTCCATCCCACTGAAAAAAGGCTGTAATGGTTGCCAAAGATGCTTATTCAAGTGGACACGTTGTCTCTCGTAAGGAATATGGGACTTGTTCCACGCGCTGGTGAAAAGGAGGTTTCTGTGTATATTTTTGATATAAATAAATAAAATTGTTACATTGCTGCCGTCTATTTGCAATGGCAGAACTTGTGTTTTCGCTAATGTGTGAATCTGGTCCGTGGAGGCCAATCGTCGGCCAAGACGGAGTCGTCGGTGGGCGCTAAACCCGAGCAGGGGGAACGGCGGCGACCACGTGGGAGGCAGAAGCAATGCCGAGGCTCTATGATGATGGATGATTAATGCTAAAACTGTTCATCATGATGATAGCCTTGTTGATGGAGGTGACGGTGGTGGTTAGTTACAGGCTGACGATGTTGGTGAAGGTAACGATGACGACCGAGATTGAGATTGAGAGCGACGGGGAGAGAGACAAAGACAGATGGAGATAGACATGGAGTGCCAGACTATGAGTCAGAGGGACACTCAAGCAAGGAGAGATTGGGAGAAACAAAAAGACATGAACATACAGGAAAATGATCAGAGACAGGGTGTGAGAGACCTGGAGAGACAGGGAGAAACAGACACAGATATGATGGAGCCATAGACAGACACGGAGAACCGGGAAGAGATGGAGACAGAGGGGGCAGGCAAAATATGCAGCCTCACTTCAACCAAAAAGGAGAATTCCACGTGCAGCTTCAACACAGCGGGGGTGGTTTGGCAGTTCCAGTTTTAGCGGGAGGGGGGCACAGGCGCTACTTTATCGTGGTTGGGGGGGGGTCATGCCCCCCTGGGCTTCCCGTGGCTATAGGCCTAGCCCCACGGTATGCCAATTGGCTCTCTCATAGTCGTATTGATGCATACAGAGCATTGCAATGGATTGATTCTGCGCAGTAATGTAAACTCCATCATGTTTGAAGATGCAAAGTCAAATAATATAATAACTCATGTTTAGTATTTTGACAACGTGAGGAGAGCACAAGGAGTTGCTGTAAGAATACCACTGGGCGTGTGCATTGATTCATCCCAGATGCTTCACATAAATCTGCATATTTGGCCACTTTTAAAATAAAATTAAAGTATAGTAGTTTGTAATGTCCAGTGACTGCTGTCCTAATACATCTCTTCTTTTTGATTTTCTTTATCCGTTTTTCACAGTATGGTTACAACAATATATGGTCACTTTCATACAATCTTTGCGGTCTTACCCATTTTTTGTTGAGGCAACTGTCTGTATAAATCTTAATATTACACTTTTATCAGGTGACGCGATTTTCGATTGGAATTCCTTTAAATAACCATCAATTTCTCTGCAGTCGAGATTTTTTAAAGAAAACACAGCGTAGTAATCAATTAAACATTTATTCCAAAATATGTAAGGCACTTTCAGACTTGCAATTGAGCACAAGCACGAATTAGCTTCTCTACAAAAAGTGGAGCTCTTCAGTCGACTAGAAACAATGGGCCCCCTTCATGCACAGAATTTCCCCCGTCACTCCCTGCCACATTTTTGACAGGATGACAGCCGCCGTTTTTTGCGGCAAACTTGGCCTCATCCTGCAGTTCGAATGGGCGTTGTGCCCCACTCCTCATCCTTCACAGTACCGACAGAATGGGTCGCAGCAGGTTAGGGTCATTTATGGCAGAGCTAGGGAAGAACATTTCCCTCCCCCTGTGGCTTTCCCCCAGCTCTGACATAACCCCAACCCGCTGTGACCGTTACTCGCCTGGACGTGGTTCCCGTAGCAGAATCTACTGGACATTTGTGGTAAAAAGAGCTTCATAGATCATCGGATTCCTCCAGTATAAATAATAATTCGGATTCGGAATCAATCACGTTAGAATTGTGGGGTGCCCTCGTCCAGCCCTGTAGCATGGCCTTATGCAAACAAAAGAGAGCAGCCACCCCCTTCCCCACCATGCTGAACCTTCAGCAGGGGGTGGGGGGGGGGGCTTGAGTAAAATAGCCCCCACCCCGCACTGCTCAGGCCTCAGAAGGATGGGGGGAAAGGGGGGGATTGTACGTGATGGGCTCCTAGAATGGAGTCTGAATCATTACGAACGTGATTCAGATGTTGTTGGTGATGATGATTATGTTAATCTTCTGAGGCCGTCTGGAACATTCTTCCTTATGATATTAGGAAGCCACTGGAACTACGCACTTTTAAATCACATATATTGTAAATTCATTTAATTAGAACAGTTGTTTGTGTTTGGTTTGTTGTCCTTACACCGCACCTTCCATTAGCACGGTTGGCTACGGTGCAGAAGAAGATCAAATCGCAGCATGTCCAGCAAAGCCTTATTGAGTATCAAGACCTGTTCTCAAGAGGGTCCTTGCATTGGATTGTTTACACAGTCCATTCTTCATTCGGAAAGGTATGTATCTGGAGGTGGGGAGGGGTGTGGAAATTGTGTACCTGGAGGAAACCCACACACACACACGACGAGATAACAATTGACGTTCGTCACAAGCGGGGGGGGGGGGGGTATGGACCTACTTGCCGTACCGCAGTCTCGTGGCAAAGAGGAATGCAGTTCCAACATCTAATCTTGCTGATACGTTGGTGCGGCCAAAATGCCTGACTTGTCCATGGCATGGGGGGCACGTTGCCACTCTTACCAAGACCCCCGCGTCTTAGCCCCCCCCCCCACTTCTCGTCACCTTCTTCCGCATGGCCCTCCACGGAACGGTGGATGAGCGCAGCGCGCCCACGATGAACACCACTGCACTGCACTGCTGGGTAAACTCGCTTCGTCTTTTGCGAAAAAATGTGGTGGGTGAGATCATTTAACTGGGCTGCCACTAACGGGGATATCCACGGATTAGCTCAGGTCTGCAGATAATAGGAATTGTGGATATAATGGAAGGTCACCGATTACAGGAGTCACAAGTTGAGAGGCGTTTCCCCTCGAAGTATATTGGTAATAGGAGAGATTAGGCTTACACGTTTTACTTGGGCATTATCGTTATGGAATGTTTTCATGTTGTTTTCAGAACCCGTAAGTTTCGTACAATTGGCCTGCGGCTTATACTGGTAGGAACCTCCTGGTTACACCAGCCCACAGGGGATTATTGTGTCCGTCGTGCAGGGAGGGGCTGGGTGGGGAGGGGAGTGTGGGGAGGGGCTGGGTGGGGAGGGTGGGGAGGGGCTGAGTGGGGAGGGTGGGGAGGGGCTGGGAGGGCAGGGTGGGGAGGGGCTGGGTGGGGAGGGCGGGGAGGGGCTGGTGGGGAAGGTGGGGAGGGGCTGGGTGGGGGTGGAAGGGGTGGGAGGGGTGGGGCTGGGTGGGTTTTGGGCTGGTCACCCCGTGGTGCCCTTATAAAACTCAACGTTTCACCTACTCACGCCGGCTTGCGGAATACACCACGCCGCCGTTGACCCTGGCCATTCACCGAGCAACCCAACGTTCCTACCAGCTCCCTCCGCAGGAATGTGTTTTTTTCTGCAACAACCGTGTGCATTTAAACAGAGTGCAGTCTTTGCACTCATCGTTAAGCAGCAGTCCTTTCAGTGGAGAGCTGGATGAACCCACCCGTTACAAACCAACGCGGTGAGGGCAAAGGCAGTGGCGGTGGTGGCGGCAGCGATAAACGAGCAATGTGTTTGCGTGCAGTTGTCCAAACACCGAACCAAGAATGAACTCGGGTGACACATTCGACATGGACCTCGGAGCCCCTTGGAGGGACACGCACAGAGCCCTTGGCAGAGTGGAGGGACGCGCACAGAGCCCTTGGCAGAGTGGAGGGACGCGCACAGCGGGCCAAGTGCGTGAGTGCCACTTGTTTGACGATGACAATGGGCTAAAGCTTAATGCTACGGTACAATTGCATAAGCAATTACCGTGCATGCTTATGATTTCATAAATAGATTGGGTCCGTATGCATGAGCTGTAGAAGTGGGGGGTTTTGTTTCTTTCTAAGAGTGCTATTGTTAGCTATCAAATTAAAGACCTCATTATCTATTGACTTCCAGAGGAAAGTAAGTGGGCTAAGTCAAGACACGTCACTCGAAGAGACGATTTCTGACGGGAACGGCGAGGGATTGGCAGCCACAGTCGAGAGAGAGAAACAGGCACAGACGGATGACCCAGTGCGGAAACTGAGGGACGAGTGAGCTCATCTCGCGTGCGGGAGCGAGACTGATCGCGGCATCGTCGCTGACCCGTTGGGACAGCAGCGTGGGGGAAGCCTTCGTTGCTGATGTTTATTATTTTTGGTGATGAGCTATGGAAAACATGTTCGCTTGCAGAGGAACGATAACAAATTATTCAGGGGAACCCAAAACAACAGAACCTACACCAGTTCCAAAAACACGGTGACCTTTCTGCAGGGAGACGATTATAATTAAAGGTATGCAATTAAATACATTCAGACCAAGACAATTAAATACATTCACACCAAGACAATTAAATAGATTCAGACCAAGACAATTAAATACATTCACACCAAGACAATTAAATACATTCAGACCAAGACAATTAAATACATTCAGACCAAGACAAGCACGATGCCCTGAAACACTTCGGCGTACGTGCGCAGGATGTGCGTGCTAATCGTTGAGAGTGCAATATTTAAATAAAAGCGTTCTGTACAACTGCACTGCAGTAACAGTTGCGAGTGACTGCCTACATCAAGGAATGTCTGGAAAACTGCACCGACGCTCGCAGATCACCGGCTTTTAACTCGGCTTTGGGGAGTTGCCCAATGTCCCACGAGGGCCGTGATGAGGTCATTGTGCATCATGTGAAAAACAAAAGTTTGCTTTCGTTCATTATATTTCACGTTAATATATATACACACAGTTCGGGCATTTGGTGAACGTGAGCGAACAAATGTGCGGGTTCATGGCCCTGTATTAGTCTCCAGCTGTTCCTTCAGGTGCTGTGGACCCAAGTTCACGTGGCCGGCTTGCAACCCACACACTGTATGAATTCCCACAAGAAAGTGCTCGGATAATGGTAGCAGTCTTTCCATAGTATCGACCCCCCCCCCCACCACTCCACTGCCCCAGCCCCCCCCCGTTTTGTTTTTAAAAACCACAGCTCGCTCATGGTGGAGCAAATCCAAAATCCACATTCCCTGCTCACAGCAAGAAAATTAGATCCAGATGTCAAGGGAAGGATGAATGGAAGCACTGCAGCTGCCCTGCTTTATTTGTCCAGATTTTTTTTTATTTAGAAGAGAATTCTCCTCCAAATCACCACTACACGAGTGTGTATGTGTGTGAGATTTTAATATTATTGCCACACGTGAGAAAAACCCACACACATACACAACAGTTGGCCATGCTGTACCAATAGTAAACCACAATAAGCTTCTTGACAAAGTGTTAAGTTCCACACCACAAAATTGCCTGTCGTATGATAAAGTGTTACTTGTACCTTCTTGCTCTACTCGGCCCTCGCTGTAAGTGCATTTGCTGCAGGGAACACTTCGGTCGCATTAAGACAGCAGAGAGGCAACGTCACGCAGCAGGGCAGCGATAGTAGGATTCCGAATGCAAGGCGATCAATTGTTTGAATTTTGAAAAAAAAAGTTTCTGTATTTGATAAAAACAAAAGTCTCAATGACGCGGTGTTTTATGAGCAAATGCGAAACTTATCCATCATCCTACAATAATTATGGTTTGCATACTGCGTGGCATTATTTGCTCATTCCATCGCAATTCGGCAAGGGGTGACCAAAGTTCTGGGGTTGCCACCTGCGAGAGGAGTCACTGCAGATTGCTGCTGAACGCGTGGATCGTGAGCGAGGAAGCGGCTACCTACAGCCCCACCCGGCAACAACAACGACAGCCGCCATTCGCCACTAAGTGGCGGTGACGTCACCACGACGCTTGTGCCAGGCTATGTGCACCTTGAGGCCACGTGAAGTGTCAAACGCCCGCTGGCAGAAGGTCACGGGGCAGACCCAGGTGCCACGGGTCGAATGACTGAAATGAGTGGCTGATGCACCACCTGTACCCCACTATTGTAACAACTTGCTGTGCTTTAGCCACCTGGCACTCCGCTCGTTGTTTTTAGCGTCGCTCCTCCGCCCTCCGTTGTTGTTGGAGGGCGACTGCCTCCAACTGCCCAGTAGCGTCCTTCACGAGCCTCCTCCACAGAGGCTGATCTTGATACCGCTGGTACCAGTCATCAGCAAGTCCACTCAGCTCCACATCCTCTTGTACCACATCACTCCGCGTCCGTTTAACCTTCTCTATCCGGCCAGACAAAAGCTGTTTAGGCATGCAGTGGATGGGCTTGAGGGCTACATAACCCCCCAGCCAAGGCAGCCTTGTCTGTTGGAGGAGCTCACCGATAGGACTTTGGCCAGATCTTTCAAGGATTCGTGAGCTCCTCACACAATCCTGCCGAGTTAAACCCAGGATGGATCGTAGGCAGGCCAGCCTAAATGTTTATAACCGGTGAAGATGTTCCATTAGAGGGATCTACGTTTCGCAAGCGTAGAGAAGGGAGGGAATGACCGTGGCCGAGAAGACCTGAAGCTTCGTGCGGAGCGACAGACCAGGTAGCTTCCACACAGCGTTATGTAGCCGATGAAAGATTATACTGCTAGACTGATTCAGAGTGAGGTCTCTGCTGTCAAAACGGAGCCGGTCATGAGCACACTGCCCAGGTATGGAAAACTCTTCACTCTCTCCAAAACTGCCCTATCACCAATTGGGAGTTGTGGAGGTGGAGTGTTTGATGTCACAAAATACCCAGGAAGGTGCTTAGTTTTGGTGGGGCTGATGGTAAGTCCCCACCTCTTAGTGTCACACTGCAGGTTCGGCAGCAGCGCCTCCAACTCCTCCTCTGAGTGAGCAGCAATCACTAGATCATCAGCATACATAATATGATTGACCAATATGGAGCCATCCATTGACCGCAACCGGGCATCGATCAGCCTCCCATTGTATCTGCACCAGATGGAAATTCCACCGGTACAGCCATCGAAGGCTTCACGAACTGCGTGGTCGAATTTTTTTTAAAACAATGTGGGAGCCAGAGGACATCCCTGTCGCACTCCAAGGTGAATAGGGAATGGCTCTGACTCCCGACCATGTAGTTTTACTCGGGCCTGCCCACCATCATTAAGGTCCTTAATAATTGTCAGCAGAAAGTCAGGGTTTCCGAAAGCATGAAGAACAACCCAGAGCCCAGACCTACTAATGGTAGTATAGGCCTTGACCAGGTCAATAAAGCAGATATGTAGGTCCTGTTGGAATTTCCTATACCTCTGCTGGAGCAGACCAAAGCCGTAGCCATGGAGTCAACATTGGGGGGGACCAAATCTTCCAGGGGGTCTGGGGGTCCCCCACCCCAAAACAAAAAATCTAAATTTGAAAACGAATTTCCTGGCATTTCCTGCCTAAAATATTAAAAAATTCACTAACACATGGGATGGACTTTTTTAAATTATTTTTTTACAATAATGTCTAATAGTGTATTGCATTACATTGCTCTGTTTTTTTATTTTTTTACCTTTTCTTGTTTCATTGTATGTAATGGCAGAGATTAGAGATTAATAAAGAACAACCATAACCACAATCATATAAACAGAAATTTATTTTATAGCAATATATTGGGGGGGACATTTTGAGCATATTTGTAATTACGGCCTTGGAGCAGACGGACAGAAAATATGACATCTGTGCAGGGCAGCCCTGGCCTGAAACCACATTGGGGTTTCACAAGCCTCTCCTCAGCGTGCCTGACAGGGCGATATTGAATAATCCTTGCCAGGACCTTTCCCGGCACACTGAAGAGGGAGATACCCCTGTAGTTGTTACAGTCTGTGTGGTCCCCCTTTTTAAAGAGGGGAACTACCAGGGCATACTTCCAGTCCTGTAAAACCCACCCAGTGGTCCAGTCTGTTATTATGATGTTAATATAGAGCAGTCTACGCACAAACGTCATCCACCCTCAGAACTTCGCTTGAGAGATCATCTCTGGCTGGCGCTTTCCCTGGTTTCAGACTCTGGATCACCGTCTGTACTTCAACAAATGGCACTTCAGCTAGCCACTCACAGGGGGTGACTACTTATTCCATTATTTGAGGCACAGCAGCCTCAGCAGGATCATCCCCACTTTGCCCTTTGATGTTTTACAGGTTGAGGGATTTCCCCTCCCCCAAGAACTCACAGAAATGCTCAGCAAATGTGCAAACCTGTTCCTGGGGGTCAAAGATCGGATCACCTTTCTTTCTCCTAATGATGGTGATAGGTGTGGCGCTGCAAGTAACTTTTTTGATCGAGTTAAAGAGCGATTTGTGATTGCCAGCTAATGAGCCCGACTCCATCTCCTCAGCAACCCGCGACCACCACCCATCCTTGCAGCGCCACATGGCTCTCCGAACTTCTGGGAAAAAGGCTGCGGTAAGCCTCCTCAGCCAACCGGAACACCTCCTATGTCAGCCAGGGTCTCTCGGGAGGTTTGGACCGTGTACCCAAAGCAGCCATTGCAACTGCATGAGCCACAGTCCTAAACCTCGCCCATTTCCCCTCGGCATGAGGAGGAGGGAGGAATGATGCCAACCACAGCTGCAAGCGATGATGAAATTCTTGATTGGAACGTTAATCAGCGAGCTGAAACCAGGCCAATGTGGGTTTGAAAGGGGTCGTGAGTGTACATCCACCACCGCAGTGGAGGAATGGCAGGCGCATCTTACAAATGACAGCCGATGGTCAGTGCACACATCAGCTCCACAGTAGGTCCTGGTATCGAGGACATGGGCCCGCATCTGTTGTTCTGTTACTAAATTGTTCAGCAGATGTTCTTGCTTGGACCCGGCGTGCATTCATGACATTGTGTGGATGTGCCAATGCCGGAACAGCGTGTTGGTAATTACAAGCCCATGGGTTGCACAAAAGTCTAGTAGCCTCCTACCGTTATTATTGAGCTGATCTGGCCCAAGCCTTCCAATCACTCCAGATTAGGTGCCAGCATCATAAACCACTCGGGCAATAAAGTCACCCAACAGGATGACTTTATCCCGAGGGGCCACTTCAGCTAGCACCTGCGACAGAAGGTCATGGGAAGGCATCTGTCTCATCGGTCTTGCCTGCATCCCTCCACTGATGTTCATCTTCGGTGGGGGCATAAGTAACCACCGCCACTCCTCGCCTCTGGTTGATGGGAAGGCGAGCCCACAGTAGCCTTTGGCTTACAGATTCCCACACCTCACCGCCACGCTCCCCCACCCCCTTCATAAGAAGAGCCACTCCCTGTTGTTTGGCAGTCTTCTACCCCGACTAGAGGACTGTCCCCTCATGGTGGCAGGAGCCAGAGCCAGTCCGTCGGACCTCCTGAATACCACAGAGATCCAGGCAATACCGGTCCAGCTCCCGACAGAGAAGTGGCAGCCTCTCCTTCGCAGTGAGCGTTCAAACATGCCACGTGGCCACCCTACACACACACCTACAACCCCACCCTGCACACACACCTACAACCCCACCCTGCAAACACACACCTACAACCCCACCCTGCACACACACACACCTACAACCCCACCCTGCACACACACACACCTACAACCCCACCCTGCACACACACCTACAACCCCACCCTGCAAACACACACCTACAACCCCACCCTGCACACACACACCTACAACCCCACCCTGCAAACACACACCTACAACCCCACCCTGCACACACACCTACAACCCCACCCTGCAAACACACACCTACAACCCCACCCTGCACACACACCTACAACCCCACCCTGCACACACACACCTACAACCCCACCCTGCACACACACACCTACAACCCCACCCTGCATCCACACCTACAACCCCACCCTGCATCACACACCTACAACCCCACCCTGCACACACACCTACACCCCACCCTGCACACACACACCTACAACTCCACCCTGCATCACACACCTACAACCCCACCCTGCATCACACACCTACAACCCCACCCTGCACACACACACCTACAACCCCACCCTGCACCACACACCTACAACCCCACCCTGCACACACACCTACAACCCCACCCTGCACACACACACCTACAACCCCACCCTGCACACACACCTACAACCCCACCCTGCACACACACACCTACAACCCCACCCTGCACACACACACCTACAACCCCACCCTGCACACACACACCTACAACCCCACCCTGCACACACACCTACACCCCACCTGCACACACACCTACAACCCCCCCCTGCACACACACACCTACAGCCCCACCCTGCACACACACCTACAACCCCACCCTGCACACACACACCTACAACCCCACCCTGCACACACACACCTACAACCCCACCCTGCACACACACCTACAACCCCACCCTGCACACACACACCTACAACCCCACCTGCACACACACCTACAACCCCACCCTGCACACACACACCTACAACCCCACCATGCATCCACACCTACAACCCCACCCTGCAAACACACACACATCTACAAACCACCTTGTACACACACACCTACAACCCCACCCTGCACACACACACTTACAACCCCACCCTGCACACACACATCTACAAACCCACCTTGTACACACACACCTACAACCCCACCCTGCACACACACACCTACAACCCCACCCTGCACACACACCTACAACCCCACCCTGCACACACACCTACAACCCCACCCTGCATCCACACCTACAACCCCACCCTGCACACACACACACACACCTACAACCCCACCCTGCACACACACCTACAACCCCACCCTGCACACACAACTACAACCCCACCCTGCACACACACCTACAACCCCACCCTGCACACACACTTACAACCCCACCCTGCACGCACACACCTACAACCCCACCCTGCACACACACCTACAACCCCACCCTGCACACACACCTACAACCCCACCCTGCACACACACCTACAACCCCACCCTGCACACACACACCTACAACCCCACCATGCATCCACACCTACAACCCCACCCTGCAAACACACACACACATCTACAAACCCACCTTGTACACACACACCTACAACCCCACCCTGCACACACACACTTACAACCCCACCCTGCACACACACACCTACAACCCCACCCTGCACACACACACCTACAACCCCACCATGCATCCACACCTACAACCCCACCCTGCAAACACACACACACATCTACAAACCCACCTTGTACACACACACCTACAACCCCACCCTGCACACACACACCTACAACCCCACCCTGCACACACACCTACAACCCCACCCTGCACACACACCTACAACCCCACCCTGCATCCACACCTACAACCCCACCCTGCACACACACACACACACCTACAACCCCACCCTGCACACACACCTACAACCCCACCCTGCAAACACAACTACAACCCCACCCTGCACACACACCTACAACCCCACCCTGCACACACACACCTACAACCCCACCATGCATCCACACCTACAACCCCACCCTGCAAACACACACACACATCTACAAACCCACCTTGTACACACACACCTACAACCCCACCCTGCACACACACACTTACAACCCCACCCTGCACGCACACACCTACAACCCCACCCTGCACACACACCTACAACCCCACCCTGCACACACACACCTACAACCCCACCCTGCACACACACCTACAACCCCACCCTGCACACACACACCTACAACCCCACCATGCATCCACACCTACAACCCCACCCTGCAAACACACACACACATCTACAAACCCACCTTGTACACACACACCTACAACCCCACCCTGCACACACACACTTACAACCCCACCCTGCACACACACCTACAACCCCACCCTGCACACACACACCTACAACCCCACCATGCATCCACACCTACAACCCCACCCTGCAAACACACACACATCTACAAACCCACCTTGTACACACACACCTACAACCCCACCCTGCACACACACACCTACAACCCCACCCTGCACACACACCTACAACCCCACCCTGCACACACACCTACAACCCCACCCTGCATCCACACCTACAACCCCACCCTGCACACACACACACACACCTACAACCCCACCCTGCACACACACCTACAACCCCACCCTGCAAACACAACTACAACCCCACCCTGCACACACACCTACAACCCCACCCTGCACACACACACCTACAACCCCACCATGCATCCACACCTACAACCCCACCCTGCAAACACACACACACACCTACAAACCCACCTTGTACACACACACCTACAACCCCACCCTGCACACACACACTTACAACCCCACCCTGCACACACACACCTACAACCCCACCCTGCACACACACCTACAACCCCACCCTGCACACACACCTACAACCCCACCCTGCACACACACCTACAACCCCACCCTGCACACACACCTACAACCCCACCCTGCATCCACACCTACAACCCCACCCTGCACACACACACACACACACCTACAACCCCACCCTGCACACACACCTACAACCCCACCCTGCAAACACAACTACAACCCCACCCTGCACACACACACCTACAACCCCACCCTGCACACACACCTACAACCCCACCCTGCATCCACACCTACAACCCCACCCTGCACACACACCTACAACCCCACCCTGCACACACACACCTACAACCCCACCCTGCAAACACACACCTACAACCCCACCCTGCACACACACCTACAACCCCACCCTGCATCCACACCTACAACACCACCCTGCACACACACACACCTACAACCCCACCCTGCACACAAACACACACACCTACAACTTCACCCTGCACACACACACACACACACCTACAACCCCACCCTACACACACACACCTACAACCCCACCCTACACACACACACCTACAACCCCACCCTACACACACACACCTACAACCCCACCCTGCACACACACACCTACAACCCCACCCTGCACACACACCTACAACCCCACCCTGCATACACACCTACAACCCCACCCTGCACACACACACCTACAACCCCACCCTGCACACACACCTACAACCCCACCCTGCACACACACCTACAACCCCACCCTGCACACACACACCTAGAACCCCACCCTGCACACACACACACACACACCTACAACCCCACCCTACACACACACCTACAACCCACCCTGCACACACACACCTACAACCCCACCCTGCACACACACACCTACAACCCCACCCTGCACACACACACCTACAACCCCACCCTGCACACACACACCTACAACCCCACCCTGCACACACACACCTACAACCCCACCCTGCACACACACACCTACAACCCCACCCTGCACACACACCTACAACCCCACCCTGCACACACACACCTACAACCCCACCCTGCACACACACCTACAACCCCACCCTGCACACACACCTACAACCCCACCCTGCACACACACCTACAACCCCACCCTGCAAACACACACACCTACAACCCCACCCTGCACACACACCTACAACCCCACCCTGCACACACACCTACAACCCCACCCTGCACACACACCTACAACCCCACCCTGCACACACACACCTACAACCCCACCCTGCACACACACACCTACAACCCCACCCTGCACACACACACCTACAACCCCACCCTGCACACACACACCTACAACCCCACCCTGCACACACACACCTACAACCCCACCCTGCACCACACACCTACAACCCCACCCTGCACACACACACCTACAACCCCACCCTGCACACACACCTACAACCCCACACACACCTACAACCCCACCCTGCACACACACCTACAACCCCACCCTGCAAACACACACACCTACAACCCCACCCTGCACACACACACCTACAACCCCACCCTGCACACACACCTACAACCCCACCCTGCACACACACACACCTACAACCCCACCCTGCATACACACCTACAACCCCACCCTGCATCCACACCTACAACCCCACCCTGCACACACACCTACAACGCCACCCTGCACACACACACCTACAACCCCACCCTGCACACACACACCTACAACCCCACCCTGCACACACACACCTACAACCCCACCCTGCAAACACACACACCTACAACCCCACCCTGCACACACACACCTACAACCCCACCCTGCACACACACACCTACAACCCCACCCTGCACACACACACCTACAACCCCACCCTGCACACACACACCTACAACCCCACCCTGCAACACACACACCTACAACCCCACCCTGCACACACACACCTACAACCCCACCCTGCAAACACACACACCTACAACCCCACCCTGCACACACACCTACAACCCCACCCTGCACACACACCTACAACCCCACCCTGCACACACACCTACAACCCCACCCTGCAAACACACACCTACAACTCCACCCTGCACACACACCTACAACCCCACCCTGCACACACACCTACAACCCCACCCTGCACACACACACCTACAACCCCACCCTGCACACACACACCTACAACCCCACCCTGCACACACACCTACAACCCCACCCTGCACACACACACCTACAACCCCACCCTGCACACACACCTACAACCCCACCCTGCAAACACACACCTACAACTCCACCCTGCACACACACACCTACAACCCCACCCTGCAAACACACACACACATATCTACAACCCCACCTTGTACACACACATACCAACAATCCCTACTACACACACCAACAACCCCGACTATTAATACTACACACACACACCAACAAACTCTACTACTACACACACTAATATCCCCTACCATTACTACTACACACACACACCAGCAATCTCTACTACACACACACCAATAACCCAGACTATTACTACTACACACACGCCACTCGCGGGGTTTGTACCTCCAGTAAATTTCAATGATGCAAATATTAATGAAAACATTTGCAAATGATATACACATGTTGTCGTCATTTTCATCCTTTTGTGAACCCTCTGCTAGATGATTGAATGCCAGCACCGCGCCACGGCGTGTGACAGTACCACTCCACCACCCTGTCAGCGCGGCTTCAAGGACGTGCAAGAGGGTACATCACCCATCGCTGATGCTGGCTGTGGCTGTGAATTTATCGCAGGTTCGCCGGGTTCATCGCGCAGTGTATATACAATCACTGAACGACGATTCATACCTGTTTACACAGCATTAGTAAACATCGTTAAATGGTTGTGCATCTCAGCAGCAGGCAGTCTCCACAGCTGAATAAAGATCTCCCCATGCTTAACCGACTGCGCATCGCTATGAAAATTGTTTTTACAACTGTCAGCTATTCGGGAACGAGTGCTCGATGGATGCCTCCCTTGATGACACAATACAACAACTCCGTGAAGATGCAGTACGTGTGTGTGTTCCATGTGCGCCATCCTTTATTTCTACTGCTCAGTCTTCTGTCTGTTCATGCCCCCAGAGTATTATTTTCACGTGACATCGGTAAAACGGATAATGATTCACCGACATTGTCTCGGGCAGAAAGTTACGTATGATGTGCTGACCCCGATGTGTTTTCGGGTTGTACCGCGTGCTGTGCAGCATGATGTCCGACGTTTCGCTCCACGTGCTGGAAGCATCTTCAAGAACTGAACAAACACACGGTGCAACCTGAAAACACACCGGAGAGCTGCACTGCGCAACTGCAAAAAACCTCGACATTGGTATGGTGTTGCTAATTTGATGAATAATTATTTTTGCAGGTATTTTTTTAGGTAAATCTAATTACGTTGCAAACGTTACTAATATCATGAAAATTTCATTTTTGCAGGTATATGTTTTTTAGGTAAATATAATTACCTTGCATGCTGCACTAGCGCAAACGAAGTGCGAGATGTTTTCAAACCTGATACGGTGAATATTAACCCATTTTAATATTCATATTCTATTTATATAATATTAAGATGGCATCCTGATGTAACCTCACACTTTTTCCCAACGAAGTTATCGATGAATAGATTATATTGGTACCAATAAAGTTTCACTCCATAAAATGCAATTTGATTAATATTGTCATCGGCCATTGTATAGCCACTGCTGGATGAAGGCCTGGCCACAGTGTTGTCATAGCTCATGATCCCGTAGATGCCACAGTCCATCTCACTGCTGCGCACGAACTGGTCTCAGTGATCTCGAAACACTGGTTCATGTCTTTGTGTCAACGCGTCTGGATTACGGAAACGCTTTGTACGCTGAGTTGCCTCGCGGACTGATTCGGAAACTGCAGCTGGTACAGAATGTGGCTGCCTGCATGTGTAGACGTCTTAGCCGTTTCGAGCGCATAAAACCCATCCTCCGTGATTTGCACTGGGCCACCAGTCAGCTTTCGCATGCAATTTAAGTAAGCTGTAATGACTTAAAAAGTTCAACAGCGCATTGGTACTCAGTGCCCGCAGTCCCCTCTTGCCCCCTAGACGACGTCTGATAGATACATACCGTGCGCTCCTGGGGCTAGGCCCTTCGAGCTCAATCTCGAATGTCTCGTTCTATGCTCGGCGGTAGTAGTCGGGGGCCTTCTCGAGGGTGGCGCCTAAGATCTGTCACTCTCTACCGCCGGCCCTCAGGTTGCCTCCGAGCACCAAGCAATTCAGGAAACTCTGCAAGACTATTTTTTTACTTTTAGCTTTTTCTCTTGTTTATCTTCTCATTTTTATATATTTTTTATTATATGTGTCTCGATATTATAGGTAGAACTACCTTTGTTTAATTTCTGTGGGGGCGAGTTCTTCCCCAAAAAATAAATTGAATGAATATTGCTCCATCCATCTTTGTGTTCTCACCGCTTTTGCTACCATTCCGGAAAGCCAATGACTTTCCTTCATAGTAGTTCAAGTGTCAAGTTTATGTTGCTTAATCTGGTAAGGAACTCAGTAAACCAGGATAGTCTCATTTGCATGAGTGACCTAGGTGACCGAAACGACTAAAGCGAAACATATGAAGTGAAGTACAGCAAAGAAGCAAACAGACATCGATATGAAGTCTCTGATTTGTGTTTGTTTCATGTCTTTGTAACTCAGAGCTCGTAATTACTTTCATGCCGTCAAGGGAATCACGTTGCACATTAAGGACTGATGTAAGTAACATTCGGCATTGTTGCTCCACCACTTTTGAACTGCTAGCGTGGGCTTGTCAAACATGTGCTTTTTCAATGGACATTTTTGCAAAATGACATGACATCCTTCGGTTGGTTTCACGGTATTCCAACACACTCCACGTGTTGCTTCGGTGTTTCGTACAGATTCAGGCGCAATTCGTCATCGAAATTGGATGCGCAATTAGTACATTGCCAGATGAAATGGCAGCTCTCGTACAGCGGGTAGAAACGCCATGTCCCCGATGTCAACTAGTGGCAACGCAGAGCGTGCTGTCCAGACACGATCATAATTCGCCAGTCCTCAAGAGAAAACAAAACCATGGGTCCAGGAAATTATTACACTTTCGGCTACTCCTCTTTATTACACTCTGCTATTTCCACTCTGCACCTATCAATTACTCTTGATTGGGCACTTTCCCCTAATGAACATACTCTGAGTACACTTTAAGGTAGTGTAAGGTCAGAAACCTGATTACTGCTTATTGTCAGAAGGTTGTCGAAGCAGTCAAAGTAATGTCGATATCACGTGACCCCTCTTCTCCGTGGCCCGAAGTGGTGGCGTAGCGTAACGAGTGTTTATAGTAGCTGGATCACTCAGAGAAAACCCACGTGAGAGAGGGGGCAACACTTGATACAAAATAGATGGAACAGATGGAGATCAGCCCAGGTTTTTTGCTGTACCGCATTCTCTTGACAAGCCAGGGCATGTCACCTCGACACCGACGGGAAGGGAATTTCGCAAGATTTGTGTGATTCACCAACCCTCGCTGTCTCCATAGTGCTGGATTGCAAGCGTGTGCCACCACCGCCCAGCATTCCATCAATTGGTCAGCTCTTCCCGCCCCCGCTTCCTCCATTGTCCGTTTTTTTGGGAAACTGAGAATTTGGAAATCTGCACTAATCCGAAAGGACTACTTGCTACTTAGTCGCCAGAGTCTTGTTCTCCATTTATTTTCTAGGGTTTGCTAAAAAAAAAATGTCGCTGCTGCATCATAAAATGTTCAGAGTAAGGCGTTCTCCTCCTCCATTGTTGAAGTCAGCTGTGGCCTTCACATCTGCTCCAAACCTCTATGCCAAGCATCGACAGCCAATGGATCATGTGCCGTTCCTTGTGTAATGCGGGCGCGGGCGACCTCCCGGATGTGACGTCACGGAGAGGTGGAGTTAGGTGACGTGGGAGGAAAGGTTAAGGTTCTTAAGGGAGGAGACCGGAAGAGGAAGGCAGAACGAGTGGGACTGGACCAGAGTAAGGCCACGTGGGCAAGGCCAAGGGGTGGCAGCGGCGGCCAGCGGTGGCCAGCTAAGGGAGCAGCCAGCGGAGCTGCGAGAGAAGACAGCGGTGGGGCGGCTGGAGAGAAGGCGGACGAGGAGCTGCGGGGAACACAGCCGGCGAGGCTGTGTGTGAGGGAGAGGCTACGAGAGCGACGAGAGGAGAGAGAGGCTGAGAGAACGACGAGGGGAGAAACTGCAGGAGAGCAGTATCAGTGTCAGTATAGAGTCTTATAGAAGGACAGCCGTGCGGGTTAAGAGAGAAGAACCGAATAAAGGACACCAAGCCAGACATCGTGGTCGAGTCTTTTATTACATTGGTGTCGGAAGTGCAACGGCATGTCGAAACAAGTGAGAAAGAAAAATGTTCCAGCGCCGGCATCGGCTTCTTCGTCCGAAGACGAAGACTTCCCTCCAAACATGGATCCTGCCAGGGTGGTGGAGGAGAGCCCTGCTGAAACGAGTGCGGGGACGGGAGTGGAAGATGTAGCCACAGTGTCAGGGCCGCCGACACCATCAGACGCTGATCGGCGATGGCTGCAGGTGGCTGAGCAACTGGAGACTCTCAAGGACGCCCTGGGCCAATTGTGTCATCTCGTCACCCCAAGCACGGCGACGGAGAGAGCGGAGAGTGCTCCACAGGCCGCCACGGGTTCTTCACTCCCGGCGCCATGGGCCACGCGGCAGGAGGCCGCCATCTTGCGCGTGCCGCGGCGGGAATCCGCCATCTTGACCACGCCGCGATTCGACGCCATTTTGAATTTGCCTCCGGAGGAACCATCGGCGGAGGGCGGAGTGAAGCGAAGTCGGAGTCGCCATCTCACCACGGTCAAGGAATTCGCCATTGGGGGCGACTGGAGCGCTTTCGCCTGCAGATTTTTAGCGGCGGTCCGTTCTGCGAGATGGACCGATGCTGAGGCCTTGGAAGTGTTGCCGACTCTTCTGGACGACGAATCTGTTCGTTTTTTTCGCTCCATTAAGGCCGAGAAGAAGAGGACATTATATGGAGTTTTTCAAGAAATGGCCGACGCCTACGAGCCACCTGACGACGCGCATCGGCGATTCGCTCAACGACAACGAGCGCCCGAGGAGTCGCCTGTGGCGTACAGGGGTGCAGTGCTTGATTTGGCTATGGCCGCGTATCCAGATACAACACCTGACCTGCTCGAGCCTCTCATCTTGGGCAAGATGCTCGAGCTGTCGCGGGATCTTGGGATTCCCATGCCGGTGTGCGGGCATGAGAAGCTCACCTCCCGGGCGGCGGCGAAATGTCTGGATGCACAATTCAACCTACGACGATGGAAACAGGTCACGGCGTGGACAGGGGGGCCCGTCGCGGAGGGTGGCGCTCTGGGTTGGGACCCTACGAAGTCGGTATACGTGCCGGATGAGCGGGGCCCTCAGGAGCTGACGGCCGCCTCGGTGCCATGGTCAGGCCGCGGTGGACCGGCCTCTCGTGCTGCACCGCCGATACGCGGGCGGCGCGATGCAAGGCCTGCGCTTCGGCGCAACGACGCCGATTGCTTCCGCTGCGGACGGAAGGGCCACTACGCGAAGGACTGCTGGGCCCGCATCCCGGGTCCGCCACAACAGGAGGCCTCATTACCGGCCAAGCCGCCCAAGGATCCACCGAAACAGGCAAGTCGGCACGCACCAGACACCCGGCAAGGCTTTACACCTCACCCATCACCTTCGTTGTGCGGTCATAGTGTTGTTGTTAAAGAGGGACCTTCGACGGGGCCTTGTCGCTCTGTGACGCAGTGGCGCAAATTGGCACGGAGGGTTGTTGCGGCCGCTACGGGTTCGTCCACCGTGCCGGGGTCTATACAAGGGGTGGACGTGCGCATTTTGGTCGATTCCGGGGCGTCCGCGACTATTATTTCGGATGTCATTTTTCATCTGTTAGGCATCCCACCCGGGGCCGTGCGTCCGGTTTACGGGTCGTGCGTCGCTGCGAACGGGGGTAGTATGGGCATCGTGGGCCAGGTGGACGCTAAAATATCTATTGGGGATGTGTCGGCCTCGGGCGTTGTGTTGATTTCAAGATCCTTGGCAGTTCCCTGTTTATTGGGCACTGATTTTCTGGCTAAGATGCCTATTTTGATCAAAATTAATGAGAATTGTATTGAACTGCCGGGTGGCCGTCAAATTTCGTTTCTGCCGTCGCCCTGGGGGCGACCTGCTTCGGCCGTACAAGTGCAGGCGCTATCCGTGGCATCTGTTGATATTCCACCTGGTTCACAGATGCTTATTCCCCTGCGGTATCGGAAGCCCCTGCCTGGTCGGCTGGGAGCGGTTGGGATCTTGTTGTCACCTTCAGCCTCGATAACGGCCGGATCGGCGCTGGTCGGAGCGCAGACCATCGTCCGGCCAGATCAATTACCGTTTTTGCAGGTGCTCAATGCGGGTACGGAAAATGTCTGTGTCCCAGCCGGCACGGTTGTGGCACATGCCACCACGGCATTTACGGCTCACGATTGTTCGCATAGCCAGGGAGTGGTTGCTGGTGTTTCCGAGCCTGTGGCTTCGGATGACCGCTGGATTGCTAGCTTATGTGACGGAAATTCTTCCCTGTCTGTGGATCAACGGGGTGCGCTTCATAAATTGTTATTGACGTATTCCGATGTGTTTAGCTCCAATGATTTGGATTTGGGACGCACCTCATTGCTTCACCATCACATTGCTACAGGCGACGCTGCCCCTATTCGGTTGAATTCGCACCGAATGAGTCCGGCCGAGCGAGAACACGTTCGGGGGGCAGTGGAGGATATGTTGGCTGCGGATATTATATCGCCGTCGAACAGCCCATGGGGCGCGCCTGTGGTTTTGGTTAAGAAAAAGGATGGCAAATTGCGATTCTGTGTTGACTTTCGAAAATTGAATAAGATATCGGTGGCAGATGCGTATCCCCTGCCGCGTATGGACGACTCCCTCGACGCATTGTCGGGGGCTAAGTATTTCTCTACACTGGACCTCTCTTCGGGATTTTGGCAGCTTCCCCTTGACGAGCCCTCACGGGAGAAGACCGCATTCCGTACGCCGCAGGGGTTGTTTCAATTTAACTGCCTTCCGATGGGGCTGAATGCGGCCCCTGCCACATTTCAAAGGCTCATGGAACTCGTTTTGACGGGGTTGCAGTGGGAGACATGTCTCATATATTTGGACGATATCATCGTCTTCAGCCGCACATTTGATGAACATTTAAGGCGGCTGGAGACGGTGTTCGCGAGGATGCGCTCCGCGAACTTGAAATTTAAACCAAAGAAATGTCACCTACTGCAACGGTCCGTCCGTTATTTGGGGCACATCGTGAGTGCTGAGGGGGTGTCTACGGACCCGGAAAAAACGGCGTGCGTCCGAGATTGGCCGACTCCGGTCACCGTGGGGGATGTACGTCGCTTTCTGGGATTTGCCTCGTATTATCGAAGATTTGTACCGAATTTTGCGACCATCGCGAGGCCCTTGCACCTCCTTACGGGTAAGGGACGTAAGTTTGCGTGGGGACCGCCGGAAGAGGCGGCCTTTCAGAGTCTGCGTAATCTGTTGGCTACCGCCCCAACATTGGATTATCCGGATTTCAATCAACCGTTCATTCTTGATACGGATGCGAGCGACACAGGTATTGGCGCGGTGTTGTCTCAGTCTAAAGGGGGCGTAGAGCGCGTCGTTGCGTATGGTAGCCGGGTCCTGTCGCCCGCGGAAACACGCTACTGTGTCACTCGCAGGGAACTCTTAGCCGTTGTTTTTTTCCTACGTCAGTTTCGACCGTACCTGTACGGCCGTTCCTTTATCGTACGTACGGATCATGCGGCCTTGCAATATGCCCTTAAAATGGATCAACCTTCCGGCCAGCTGTCGCGTTGGTTGGACACGCTGCAAGAATTTTCATTTCAAATTCACCATCGTAAAGGGGTGCGCCATGCGAACGCAGACGCACTTTCTAGGTTGCCGCAGCGCTCCCCTTGCAAATGTGCGTCGGGGACGCAGAGATGTGCGCCCAGCCTACCCCCCCCTCAGCCGGTGGTATTGGCTGTGGAGAAGTCGGATGCTACTGTGGAACCGGGGCCGACTGATGGGGTTTTGAATCTGCCACGGTCTGTTTGGATAAGGGAGCAAATGATGGATGAGTCGTTAGTGTCCTTGCGGAAGCGATCCAAAGTGGAGGTTGGGGGTCCGGTTACGGAGGGTGCGCCGGAAACCGCGGTCCGAGATGGTCTGCTTATGTGGAGGGAAAGTCTCCAGGAACACTGGCGTCTAGTGGTGCCTGCGTCCCTCCGATACGAGTTGATTAGAACTCTCCATTGTGACACGCTATTACATCTGGGTGTGCAGAAGACCTTGTTGACGTTGCAACGTCATTATTTTTGGCACGGCATGTCGACGGATGTCGTGGGGCACGTCCGCGCGTGCCCTGACTGTGCCCGGCGTAAGCCTCCTAAACATCCTTATGTGCCACCCTTACAGTCAATTCGGGTGTCTCGGGTCAATGAATTGGTGGCACTGGACATTTTGGGACCTTTCCCACCTTCGGCGAGGGGTAATAAATATTTGCTGGTCGGGGTTGAGTACCTCTCCCGTTGGCCGATGGCCTGGCCGTTGCCCGATCAATCGGCCGCGGCCATTACCGACGCCTTTTTGTTCGGATATGTTATGGACAAGGGTGCGCCGGAGAGACTCCTTACGGATCAGGGCCGAAATTTTTCTTCGAAATTATTGGCGGAAGTATGCGCGGGCCTAGGGACTAAGAAGGTCCGGACATCCCCATACCATCCGCAAACGGATGGTATGGTTGAGCGGCTAAACCGGACATTGTCTGCCATGCTGTGCCACACGGTGAGTGAGCAACAATCGGATTGGGACCTGCACATCCCGGGGGTGCTTTCGGCGTACAGGATGACTCCTCATGCGGCTACGGGTTATTCGCCATTTTACCTTATGTATGGTCGGGAAAACGTGCCGCCAATGGATGTGCAGATGGGAACCGGTGTGAGGGGACCTTGTAAACCGCTTCCTGACTACATTCGGGACACTGTTCGCCGGGTCTCGGAGGCGAGGGAGAGTGCCCGTGTGGCTACGGCCAAAGCTCAGGCCCGAAATGAGAGGTACGCACGGCGTTCCAAAGGGGAGTGCCCCTGGAAGGTTGGGGACCTGGCCTGGCTCCATTGCCCGCAGGTGCGGCCGGGTACCTCTCCCAAATTTCACAAACCTTGGCGAGGGCCTGTCCGCCTCATTGAGGTTCCTAATCCTCAGTCGGCGCGTGTTCAAATTGGTTCTCGCCGCTGGTTTGTTCACACGTCGCGCTTGAAACCGTATGTTGCTCCCCTACATGATGCATCATCTCCCAATGTTGCCTTGCCGGGGTCTGTTGCTGCCGACTCTCCCCCGCCTGCGTCCATTGATCTTGCTAGAGCGCCTGTCGTACCTGTTCCAGGCAGGCCGGCCTTGACACCGGAGGGGACGAGGCGCTCTGCTCGGAGGGTGCCTGCCAGATCTGCGGGTCCTTCGAGCCCTGCAGCCCTTCCGACCCCGCTGCAGACGCATCCGCGGGACAAGCCCAAAACTGATCCTTCAAGGACACGGGACGTTGGTGGACTTCCAACAGCGACAGGGGGATTTCACCCTGTCGCTCCTCAAACTCAATCACGTTCCCGTTCCGCGGATGGGCCGCCGACCGTCCGGGACGGGCCGGCGACCCGCACACGCTCTAAATCCCTTGTGTTTCGTTGATTGTTATGTTGTATTGTTCTTACTGTGTATTTATTGCCTGCTTCTGCTACGTTATTGATTGTTGAGTTGTGTTGATTGTTCTTACTGTTATATTGCATGCTTGGTGTCCTTTGGTGTGTTACGCTCGGGTTCGCCCGCATTACTGTTGGTGTTGTTCAGCCGAGGTCGGCTGGGTTTTTCTCCACGGGGGAGGGTGGTGTAATGCGGGCGCGGGCGACCTCCCGGATGTGACGTCACGGAGAGGTGGAGTTAGGTGACGTGGGAGGAAAGGTTAAGGTTCTTAAGGGAGGAGACCGGAAGAGGAAGGCAGAACGAGTGGGACTGGACCAGAGTAAGGCCACGTGGGCAAGGCCAAGGGGTGGCAGCGGCGGCCAGCGGTGGCCAGCTAAGGGAGCAGCCAGCGGAGCTGCGAGAGAAGACAGCGGTGGGGCGGCTGGAGAGAAGGCGGACGAGGAGCTGCGGGGAACACAGCCGGCGAGGCTGTGTGTGAGGGAGAGGCTACGAGAGCGACGAGAGGAGAGAGAGGCTGAGAGAACGACGAGGGGAGAAACTGCAGGAGAGCAGTATCAGTGTCAGTATAGAGTCTTATAGAAGGACAGCCGTGCGGGTTAAGAGAGAAGAACCGAATAAAGGACACCAAGCCAGACATCGTGGTCGAGTCTTTTATTACACTTGGAAAGCACAAAGCGATCCTTGGCGTTGGTGGAACACCTGCTGTTCACACCAAGGGATGCGTGCAGAGCACAACGCAAAGACATTGAAGGGGACTCGCCATCTGCACACTTAGGCTGCAACCACTGGTGCAGCAGCTGATCCAAATTGGGAAGTGCTGCTGCTGCTGCACCAATCGTCCTCTGTTTGGCGTGAGAGAAGGCTTGTCGAATCTTTAGTAGCTTGTCCAGGTCGTCCCAGACTGGTTTGTAGCCGATGTCAAAATCAGTTTTTTTGCTCTGGGCTAAATTGTAGAAACATAACAAAAAACGTGTTTATTTTCGCTATTTTTTTTACATTTAATTTTAAAGATACACAACAGCAAGTAAAATTTTAATAAAATGATCAAGTGTGGAATGCAAAACCTCCACAAACAGAAAACAATCTTCAAAAGGTTTAGAGAGAGAAAAAACCCTTCAGTGTTGATTTGTTAAAATAAATATGCAATGAGATAGCATAGAGATATAGTGAGGTGAGAGAAGACAGATGCAGGCATGATCGAGATAAGAACGATTAATTGGATTGCATTTTATAAAAACATAATTATCTGGTTATATTATTAGTATTTTATGTTATATTTTATGCATCGCCATTTTTTTCTCTCATAAATCCAGGGCACCTTTAGGTGCTGGGGTTCCTAAGCATTTGCTTGGTTTGCTTTTGCCCATCACTGCCACCGCCTGGAGGTTTAATCCCGTGGACTTCCTCTTCAACACAGATGGGTCAACTGCCAGGTGGCTCACCGGTAGAGCAAGAGGCTCGCAGTCGTAACGCTTCGAGTTCAAATCTTGGTCGGGTTTTGACCGCCCCATCATCCCTCCCGGGGTCAACAAATGAGTTCCACTTGTGGGGAAGTCAACGCTGGAATGTGGAATTTGCAACAATGGCTCAGGGCTGTAGAGATGAGCACCAAATGCCTCGATGTCCATTTCAGCAGGAAGTCGCTTTGAATTTCGCACCACACTCATCTCATTTGCTGATCTTGGCGAGTGAAATGTGGCGTACGGCCGCGGGACTATTCGTGGACATATTGTTGTCTGAGGTCCCCCCTCCCCGTGGATAGCAGGACAACTTTGTTGAGGTTAACATCGCAATGGGTGAGCCGAACAGAAGAGGTGATGTTTCATCTCAGCCACGCTTAGTTCGCTGTGCCCAGTGCGCTGCTGCTGCGGCGGAGTTGTGCAGGAGCGCCCCGCACCTCACAGCTCCATCACAAGACGGTGGCGACAGAAAAAGGCAACTTTCACCATATTGTCATTATCAACGTCTTCATCATTCGTTAAAATATTCTTCATCTGCATTGGCTGGCCGTTGCGACGTGATACAAATGCATCTCACTCCTTTCCACACCAGCCGATCTCATCACTCCATCTTCGCGCTGATTGCACTCTCGGGCGGCGTCTCTCTTTTGGCTGCCATTCGCCACCAGTTGTACCCACACACAAGGGCAGACGACTGTGCAGTCCGCACAGTGGTGGCTACGCAGAGCGTGAGACTGCAGAAGCTGGCAACTGTGCGCCATGTATGTCATCAGCAGCTGCAGCATCAATAAAGGCAACACACAGCACTCATGGTATGATGATGATGTTAATCATAATTTTAGGCATCTTTATCATAATCTAGGTCCTCCTATGCGCAGGAATTACCAAAAAACGTAATAAGGTTTAAGTATTCGCCCGTGACCACGTCCAGGTGACTCCTCATATTCGACATTTCTTCAAATGCAGATAAAGAAGAATCATCCTGGCGATAGCGCAAATTTCTGCCGATCGATTTGGATCCACAGACAACAGGAGTCACAGATACATTGACTTGTGGACAAAGGGAATGTAAATGACTTACTGTATCCTACATTGTATTGAATCTCAGTATAACGCTCTTCCAGAGCCCCCAAATTGTCAAGTCAGAAGCCGACATGTGGTATTACTAAACATTCTGTATTGAACCAGAAATGGAAAACTTAAAATGGTTGAATTCCTAAGCTGACATGCTTGTTCCAAGATTCATAGAGGATGGACAAGTAATGTATTTAATTTACCGTGCACACTGAAGCTTTATTTAGATGGTCACTTTCCCTTGCCAATGTGTATCAGGGAAAGTGTGCTTTTTCTCGCCTTCAAATAGCGGCTCCATTGTTTGATGACATTAATCGGTTATTTTAGGAAGTGCTGCCTAGACACATCCAATTGGTGCATCCCATAATTGACTGTCTATAGTTGCTGAAACCCAAACAACTATGGAAGTGACGTAAATATTTGCAATTAAATCTGAATGTTGGTCGTCCAAATTTATTTTTTTCACGAGAGTTCATACGTTTATGTATTTATATTCTTTAGGTCGGCAATTAAGTTCAGTCAACATTAAAGAGTCTGAGTATATATACTGTATATATTTAAAAAAACACAATGAGCTGTTTATTTCACTTGATTTTTAAGCGTCTGAATATACTGAGAGACTCGCTGTGGAGTTGCACTACAGCGCTTGAATGTACTTTGGCCCCAGAGATGAGAAGGGACCATGTGGAGAGACGCGTTTCGCACGAACTGCTTTCTGGCAACCATGCAGCCTTGATTCAGGTAGATTCACCAATATGTAATTATAGTGTCTGGACAGTATTTCACGTGTACATTAAATGAGTGGTTCTTAACCTGGGGTGCACGCACCCCTGGAGGTGCGAGATGCCCTGTCTGCGGGTGCGAAACGTGGATAACTACTTTGTTTCATCAAACCTATATATTTATTAACATAATTTTTTTTACAATTCAGAACTAAAGGGGAGTAAGGCTGCAGTAAAGGTTAAGAACCACTGCATAAACACGTAGTGGGCTTTCGCGACCAATATCATCCATAATAGAGACTTTTGTGTCGTTAAAACCCGCCACCACCCGACACAGCCAACTAGTAAGGGTTGTCACGGAAACACGTAATTACTGGCGAAACGTCGTACACTCAGATTGTAAATGTTGTGGCTTGGCTCTCCAACACACCGGCGTGCTGTACTCGTGACGAATTGGCCACGTTTTGTTTACGTGACAACCCTTACTAGTTGGCTGTGTCAGGTGGTGGCGGGTTTTAATGACACATTTATATATTTCTGCGATCTAACCCCAAAAAACCTCTATTATGACCACTGCATTAAAGCAATAATATATCGAACTCTTCATGCCATAACACTTGTAAGTATCTCATTTGTAACCAGACCGTAAATATTGGGTTGGTTGGCTGCTTTTAATGCCAGTGGAGTGGAACATTTCATAAATGCCCTTTAAAATATAATAAATATATTGCACCTATTTGGGGAATAGCAGTGGCGCAGTGGTTTGCGCATTGTGACATGAAGCCAGCCCGGCCTCAACTAACATCACGGGTGAGTGATGTCCGAACTATTTCTGAGCTCTTCCGCATCCCAGCTTCACCAACCTGTACTGACCATCATGGTAAAGTGTGGGCAAACAAAACCTTCTGGCTGATGTGGCTTGGGAAGGTCTACATCCAGCAGTGGATTAATCAAGGAACTACAATTTTTTTTATATTATTACAAATACTATTTAGTTTAACACGGAGGCTGTCGTGACCAATATCATCCATAATAGAGGTTTTTTGCGATATAACCGAAACAAAAAACTCAACTACTATTTACACAGCGTTTGTATTTGTACTATTAGTGGAACTGTAAAAATGTACACACAGCTAATAAATACAACGCAGTACAATTTGAATTTATGTAGCGTCGAAATACGGATGCATCTCAAGACCGGCTGCATCTACGAACGTAATGCGGTGGAGGTTGGTGGCTGGCAGGAGGACTTTGGATCTGGTGACTCTTCCACTCCATGTGCGTGGCCAGAATTGATGTGCTCTCCTTCGCGCATTCCGAGTACGCGTCTCACACAGAGGCGCACTGAATGTCCACTTTTCTGCAGGGTCCTTCTAATATTTGGTCGATTGTTACCATTAAGGATCCAGGCGAATAATGCACGCTTAAAGAATGTGAAATTGGATAGTTACGTAATAATATATTGTGCTTTAGTTGATTTGATTAGTTTTAATTAATGCAAGTGGCCGCAACGGCATATGTGGCCGTTGTAGTCACTTGATGGTTGTGGGAACAAAACAAACGGGAGTAGGAGGGGTAGCCAGGGTGCCATCGTTCTCCCACGTCTCATCTGAACACTTTCATCAGATCAGCCATGATCAATCCACTGCTGGACGAAGGCCTCCCTAAGCCATCGCCACCCTCCCAATCCCACAATGTCAAACAAAATATCAACATGGCACTTGCACTGCACATGAGCTGACTTCATCGCTCCATCTCTCCGGTAGATGTCCTTTCCCTCGGCTGCCACTCCATCGCTAGTCTTGGCCCTCTGTCACCATCCCTTCTCACGACATGTCCTGCCCAAGCACGCGTACTTTTATTAGCAGCTAAATTATGTAATTGATCTGCACGTGTTTTCTAATCCCCTCATCTCTGAGTAATTGCAAGCATGCACATGTCCATGCTTCTTTGCCACTTTTAAGTTTTTTTTCCTGCATTTTCTTCATTAAAGTCTATGTTTCTGATCCGTGTATCATAGCAGTTAGTGCACACTGATTAGAAAACATTCTTCTTGAGTCTAATGGATATATTGCTTGTTATTATGCAAGTTCTGGTTTCTAAAATCATTCCAGGCTGCTCAAGTCTGTCGCTTTATTTCAACGTTTGAATTCCGGTGGGCTTTCAAAAGCTATCGTAGGCACACATTTGACTGTTTACCAGATGTGCCCTTCCAACAGGTACATCAAATTGCTTAGCGAACATGTTGTACACGTTGATTGTTTTGCTCATTTATCCCGAGCCCGACTATACACCTTTATTTATTTATTCAGCTGTCCTAACATTTCCTGTAAATTCCTTCCAATTGGACGTTATAATGTTGATATCGTCAGCACATATAAGATGGTTAAATATTTTCTGTATTTTTGTTCATGGCTGTGTTTCTGCGATCCAATTGTCAGAAAAACGCCTCATGTAATTTTCATCACTATGGTATTCATGTACTTTCTTTTTAGTGTGTCTGTTCTGTTTTTATAAATATTTTATTCTTATTTCTCTCTCCGTTTCTTTTAAGCCTTGGTTTGTGACAGCTTTGATAACTGCATCATTTCCACCAAGGCGATTGTATTTCCATAGTTTTCAAAGGCACGGTACAATAATGGTTGTTGAAAGTCATTCTTTTTATCCCCCCAGAATTGGATCAACAGCATTCGTGTGGTTTGATGGGAGAGAATAATTTCCACAACTGCATGACTCCGTGGTTGGTTGGCCTCAAAATGTCTCGTTATTGCGTTCCCAATAACCTTCGCGAACAATTCGTAAAATCGCTATAAGCTGTCTTCAATCACTACACATCTATATTTTGAGCTCTCTAATCTCACTGAAGGTATATCACCTGTCGACGTCTGGCAGGGGTACGCAGACAGTTGGTATTTTAAACGTTTTTTTGTTATTTCACCAGGTAAGGAACACTGAGCTATGTAGCTCTTTTTCAGAAGCGGCTTGGCTATCACAAATGATAGCTCAATGAAGTGGTTTATCATCGTGTGGAAATTTATAGCAGCCAAATACTCTAAACGCACGTTTCTAAATGTGGAGGTAAAGGCAGGAGGACCCGGAGAAGAATCTACACGGCCACGGGGAGAGAGAGTGAGAGAACATGCAAACTCCAAATACACAGGCGTCGGGGTCGGGATCGAACCCACAACCTCCTGTATACCAGGCGAGGTAATTAACATCTCGTCAGGTTGGAAGCCACTGACCTAGGCATTTTGCACATTCACTGCAATGGCAAAACACATAATTTCACATTAAACCATGACAATTCCTAGAATAGTGGACGAGTGGATCGTTGCATGCTAGTTAATAACACAAAAGTGCAGCACCAGCTGTTGCATCGGGGATCACTGGGAAGCACCGACGGATTCCCCGCAGGGAACCCGTTGAGATTCGAAGGTAATAAATAACTTCAATGGCGTTCTCCGAAAAATTAGGGTTTTTTTTTTTCAATAGGATTGCTTTTGAGTACTGGGATTTTGTGGGAGGTGCGCTGTCATGGGTATCTCATCAACCTCCACCCCCAATGGCACTCATGCCTATTCGTTGTATGGTCTTGAATGTAGTTCGCATCACATCGTGGGCGATTTTAAACGGAGGAAGAGATAAGCAGAGCCAGTGCCAATTATATCGGCTCAAAGGTCAAATTTGTGTTGGTAATTTCGACCTGGTTTGGATAAACTACATAACGTGAGGTTAAACATTACAATTCATTCGTGAAAATTGCTGGAGTGGTCCAGGAGTTTTCATGACAAATATACAGATTATCTGCTTATTTAACAGATAATAAATTACAGCCCTTTGCAAAGCAAATGCTGGCTGACAGATTCCCCATGCTGTGTCGATGATGTAGTTGTTTAACCATACTTCACCACACTGCTCAGTGCGGGTTTGTGTGCGAGGTAGCCAAGACAAATTCAGATACCACGAGCGAAGTCAGATCGCTGATTCATATCACAGTGCACTCACCAATGCACCGCTGTTCTCCCAAATGTATGTATTGTGCATGAAATGATAAATTAATACATTTCTACACGATCTATATATATTGAATTGTGCACGCAGAAAACAATGACTGTATTTAAAATGCGTCATGTCTTACTTTTGCTTTTGCACTGCTGGAGATTCTAAGGATTCATACAACTTTAGACTGATGGTCCAGTGGCTGTCATCATCAAAAACTGCATCTCCCTTGTGGTTAAGTTTCGGAGCCTAAATTTATCACAAGTCTTATACTTTCTGACAAGGCGGTAAGACTTTTAAGGGTGTTTGTTTTAATACATATAAAACAAGGTCTCAATATTATTCAACCAAAGTGCATTAAGCCAGCGAGTCACTTTAGTATTCAGATTGAAAGATAGTATCTGCCATGATCACGAGTTTAGGGGCTTCTTCCTAATCATGGTTACTCTGTTTTTCTTCCACCAACAAATCCCTGAGGTTGTTTGGCATCGATTCACTCTATAGCCACGTAAAATACAGCTTCCCTTCAACGAAGTATCTGCATTGTAAATCTAAAGTCGGTGTAGCTGCCAGTACCCTTGTTATAAGCCCCCTCGGTGATGCTGCGATGCTCTGTACGGCAGGAGTAGAATGCTGAGGTCCATTCCAATTGACAGCAACATTCCTCGCCTGAGGCTCAAGAACCTTTGCAGGAATTTCTCGAGCTGTAGCTTGTTAATGTCACGAGTCTAGAGCTGTTGTTGTTTATAAGGGCATTTGACATGCTCCAGCTCATCAAAATACACGGTAAATTGCGGAACAGAAGCACCGGTTTGTATGGCATCCAGAATTCGAATTTCGCAAATGCAGCGCCACACACATACCTTTACCAACTTCTGCGTTTGACATACTGCAGATCGAAATGTTGTCTTCGATTTTCCGCTCCCGTATCAAACAATACGTGCGGTTTGATGTCTCGTGCAAACTTTGCCAGTTGGACATCAGTGTCCGACTATTTGACAATCGTTGACTCCCGTGGCGATGGTGAAGTCACGTTGCAGACGATGCAAGATCATTCACCATCGGCTTCCTCTTGTGTTGAGTGCAGTTATTCTGCCTCTTCTATTTGTGTAACCTCGCTGCCTGAACTAAAACATCTGCGCACTCACGAACTGAATTTTCCTTCGTAGGCTCCAGTACTTGTCATTTTTCCGTTCTTCAAGGAGATTTTTTTTTTAAACGCTGCTTATTTTATGGATTGGACAAAAAGAGGCTTTCACTCGCATGGATCGTTGCTTGATCTCCTTGTGCATGCTCCCTCGACTTCTTTGCTTGACAAAGTATGAGGTACGTTGCACTTGTAGAAGTTGGTTAAACAAAACGTCCTGCTAAGTCTACAAATGCGTTTGATACAACTACCCGTGTTTGGAGACGTTTGCAGATGTGTGAACAAAAAGCTATAAGGAATTGTTAACCTTATGGGTGCCACAATGGCGAGATGTTAACTACTCTCGCCTGGTATACAGGAGGTCGTGGGTTCGATCCCGACCCTGACGCCTGCTGCTGTATATTTGGAGTTTGCATGTCTCTGTCCCTGTGTACTCGCGTGGATTTTTCTCCGGGTCTTCCGATTTTCCCCGCAACATTTAGAATCAACATGCGTTTAGAGTATTTGTTTGCGATATATTCCACGTGATAAGCCACTTCGTTAAGCTATCATCTGTGGTCAGGTCGCTTCTGAAAAATAGCTATATAGCTCAGGAGGCCATACCTGGTCAAATAAATATAGTTTAGAGGGTATTTTTTACTAAATACAGTAGTTTTCTAGTCAGGTGTGATTGGGATAATGATGGGTGGTGTTCAATGTGTTTTGCAGGCATATGTGAAAATATATCACCTTAAAAAATCTTTAGGGGAGAGAGAGGAGAGGAGGATTAGGACAGGCCGATGGTTTAATAACTTCTTCTTTGTGGAGAGGGCTGTGTGGTTACCTCACATGTGCTTATTTTCTCCTCTAAATATCAGGGCCATGATCAGGACGTGACCCCAGCCTTGAAAATATCACAATCCAATCCATGCATGGCCAGTATAATCATTCAGTTATTTCAGGGGGGGGGGGGAATATCAGGTGGGATATGATTCGAATCTGCACCAATGGGTGTACCCCCTCGCACTGCTGCAATGTTGTTGACTCTGCAAAGTGTTTCGTGTCATTAGGAAAGGACTTTGAGTCCCTGTTCACCACGAGGCGGTATAAAGCGGCTAAATGTGGTTTGTTTATGCGGACTGAGAGGGCAGGGTTCCAACTCTTACCATTTGAAATCGGACTCGCCCAAATCGACTGAGAGATTAGGCTGGAAATTAAACTTGCACTCAAAACGCCAATGGTGGATTTATGCGTTTCAATTTTTGAGGCGTCCGTACAGCACCATCTACTGTAGCTGCCCAGTAATACCTAGTAGCGACACGTTTTATTCGTAATGTTTTTTCTGTGCACGTTTAGGTTATACGAGGGTATCAATAAATACCATGGTCTTACATCCAGCATCATCGATGATTTGCCAGAATGCCAAATCGCCCGATGATGCTGGATGTAATTGCCAGTAAAACGTCGTACTACTCAAATTGCAAATGTTGTGGATTTACTCTCCAACAGACCGGTGGGCTGAAGTAGTCACTAATTGGCACGTTTTGATTATGTGACAAACCTTACTGACTGTGTTGGGTGCTGGAGGGTTACGACACATTCATACTCATGCAATTTAACCCCAACAACCTTTATTATGAATAATGGAAAGGCTGTTTTGGTTATGTTTTACCTGTGGTCGTGCACAATACATACAATGTGTGAAACACGAGTTTGTGTCGTGCACAAAGTTTACATGGGCACTGAGAAGCATTCCATTAGGCAATGATCATGAGACAAATATCACAGAAATAATGTCAGAATAATGCATCCGTGACATTTTGAGTCTCTTTTTTGCTGACAATAAACCGGATACATTCAGACTTCCCTAAAGGCTCTCTTTCAGTGGGAAAGCGGCATAATGCAATCACAAGACATACGTGGTTGTTTTAAAGGGCTTCTTAAGGAGTGATCGAGAAGCATGAATCCTGGGTCTGCATGAGACACGGTTGACATTGCCGAGAACCAAGTGTCACAAATTCACGAACAATGTGCGCGCATTGTGTTACAAGTTACAATTCAGCAAAACCAAAACATTTTACTCATGTCAGGGTTTTCGAATTAAATTAAATAAAAAAGCAAGCATATTTAACGTTTTCCACACAACAAATATTTATTTTAAATATACGATACATCCACTAAACCATCGGAGTCTCCTGGACAGCAGACACATCACTCCCCGCGCTCTCCCTGATTAGCCCACAACGAGCACACACGCACATCACCGTCTTAAATTGTCAAAGTTCACCAATATTTATCACGACGCCCTCTACTGGTACAAAGCTGCGCCGCAGGCGTACACTCGCCTACAAACAGTATCATAAAATACCCTGCAAACACTTGATGACGGAAGGGCTTCAAACTAGACGTACCTCGAGCGAATCCCTCGACAGCGGCGTTCTTTACTGCATGGCCCGCGGGCCACTGGCAGCCCCTGGTGGCCTTTAGTGCGGCCCCTGGCAATACGTGGCGGTGTGGCGGCCCTCGCACTCATGATGTCTTATTGTCGAAAGTGCCACCACCACCCCCGACTGCAAATTAGTGAAGAACATCGCTCTTGAGAATATTTTGGCCATCTCTTTTATGCGTGCCAGAGTTCCTGCAAGGTGATTGGTGCATCCATGCTCTACCCCACCGGACGTAATCTGCCTTAAATTTTAATAATAACATTAGGCTTTCACGACCAATGTTATGATTCGTAATTACTTATTTTTGATTTCGAGCATCGTGTAGGTATAATGCCAATTTCCAGCTGTACCCTCCACTACCTGACAGAGCCAATCAAACCAAGTTGTCACGTGGGCAAACGTGCCCATCGATTTGGTTTTTCAGAAAACCGGAATGTTGATAAGCAAGTAAAACTTTGACAATTGTATACATTGTCAAAACTGCCATCATACCGACATAATCTAACCCAAAAGTATTTGATTATGAGACTCACTGTGGTCAACCCATTTATACTGCTGGGTGGGCAGTAGCAAGGGATTTAAGAAACGTGCCGATAGTTTTAACTGCCTCACCAGGAGATCCGACCGGCGATACATGGGTTACAAGTCTAACGGGCTGACCATGACACCGTGGCAGAACACATAGCATCATCTGCATCAACTATTTTGAATTGACTACAAAAATCAATAAAGGATTGGCAGCCCTCTATTTTGCAGGAACTCGATGACCTTGCGGTTGGGGCCTGAGATGCTTTCACACGGCTAGTTGAGACAAGAATATTTAGAAAATCCTGGAGACAGAGCTCACAAAACCGTGGTCTCCTTACAGCTCTCTTGCTACAAACACCAGTACAGACAGTGTGTTTTCCTTTAACGCGTCTTTTCATAACGCAAATGGAATATAACGCGGATGTGAATTAGACATAATGCGATTGAGTGAACAGAACTACGTTGCGCGAGTAGGAATAAGCGGTAGTACGGCGGGGTGCTGCTGGATGATTCTAGATGCTACCCACGCGCCTCAGTGTTTGTTCAGCCTGCATACGCATCTCACGTGTTATCGCGGACTGTTCCTTAGCCTATATTATACTGTCTATTATTTATTATACTGGAACGCGATTTTTCAGGAACGCAAATATCGCGTTATAGGAGCACATACTACTGTGGAGTGGGATCCTTTCTCAGTCCATATGATAACATGATTGTTAATTAGCCAAGCAGAGGACCTCCTTTTAACTTGGAACATATCCCACGAATAAGCATTGTATAAAATACTCCTCGTTGATCAATCTGTGTTAGCTTTGGTGTTCCGCAGACCAGGGGTCCCCAACCCCCGGGCCGCTGACCGGTACCGGTCCGTGGCTTGTTAGGAACCAGCAGGAGGTGAGAGCGGTGAGTCCGCGCGTGGCACTCCCCCATTGTTTTATTACACTGGTCAACAAAAAAAATATTTTTTTTTCTGGCCTGGACTTTTGCAGCTGTTTTAGACTAATTTCAGGGTGCTGATTCCAAATCTGATCTCAGATTTGCTCTATCACATAATTTTTATGCTATCGGCATACCCCATTTTAATTGATTTTACCCAAAATTAACTCTGTCACTTATGATTGCAAGTTGTTGCGAGTCAGTGACTGCTTTAGTGTTAAAATATGGTGCTGTATTTTTAGGATAGTGTGTTTATAATATAATTTTATGTAGATATCTACATTTTTTAAATATTTTTCTTCTGAAGTTTTTATTGAAAATGCAATATTTGATATCTCAAAAACCTGATGTGATAGACAAAAACTCATGCCAGATTTGGAATCAGCACCCCAAAATTACGTTAAAACCGTTGGAATACCTTGTGCCAGAAAAAGTGTGTTGACCAGTGTTATTGACCACTTCGTCCGTGCCTCTTTCCCGCACTGCGCACTTGTCACAGTTTTGCTAAGCCCACAAGCTGCTAACCCCTAGTAGCCACAATGAGTAAAACACAAACGTCGCTGGAGAGCTTCTTTGAAAAGAAGGAAAGACCCAATGATGACCCCCCCCCCGCCCCCCGGTCCGTGAAAAAACTGTCTTCCACGAAACCGGTCCCTGGTCCAAAAAAGGTTGGGGACCGCTGCCGCGACAATTTGAAAACATATGAACATGTGTGTGCTGGGTGTAGCCAAGCATGCTAACAACAAACACAACAAGAGTTTTCAATTAAACAAAAATATGTTGGTCATTCCCAGAATTTCTAAATTGACTCATCATGATAATCAGGCTTGTGCAACCGAAATTACTCCATCACCTGATATCTTCTTCCTCAATCTCACGTCTGGTGCCCATTTGTCCAAATATTAGCGCACGTTGTTGCAGATTTACTGTGCTACGCTGAAAATTTCACTCTTAAAGAACTGGAGAGATCGTAAACAAGTGACCTTTGAAATGTGCGACTTAGTAAGACGTTCAATGTGGCTGCGGCTCTTGAGCATCTGGGTTGTATTATGTGGGAAGAGATGGCTTCATAGAGACGGGCTTAGGGCCCCTTTCTGCAAATTCCTTCAGGTAACCTTCTCCCACGGGGTCAGGAAGGTAATGCACTTTTTTTATCTCTCGCTGTGGATCTTTAATAGCAGTGGTTCTGGAAAGTATTTCATTTTGCCGTACAAAAGGCTGTTTGGTACGTTACATCCCCCCCCCCCCCCCCAAATCAGCGTTCCTATCACATCTTGAGTACAGCACCAGGCTATGCCGAAAGTACCAGGTTTCACAAGGGTGTAGAATCTTGCCTGGCAGTCGGGGCAATAACGCGTATGTGGCTTTACCCAAGTAGGTACTTTGTAAGTACATTTTAAACTTGGAAAATGTGGGCCTACTCTTATTCGAATAACGTCCGCTGGGAAATACATGGAGCATGTCTTTATTACACGCTTTTATCATTTAACTCACTCTGTTTGTTGTCGTATCCTCAAATCTTATAACTCAATTTTAACCCACTTCCCAACGTGGTATCGACTGCAAACTTGGTATACTTATGTCATACTGATGACAATACTATATTCTATTATAAAAAATATAAAAAATATTTTTAAACCATCTTTTTTAAATGTTATATTTCGGCTTGGGTCTAATTGTCCACGCTCATCTGACGTTGGCTGTAATTGACCACGGTCCCTTACTTTATGGCAAGCTTCGGGGCCACTTCCTGGAGTCATGGAGTTCTTCTATTGCTAGTACGGTACATTTCATTAAGGCGTGTTTTAAAAAAGTTTTTTAAATGTTACTTATTTTTTTTAATACACCCGCAGTAGTGACTATAAAAGGCGTGGTAGCAGGGATGGAACTGTGAAGACATCACGCCACGGGAGCTCGATCCCGACCCTGACGCCTGCAACACATTGTCCTGCGGAGGGAGCTGGTAGGAACGTCGGGTTGCTCGGTCAATGGCCAGGGCCAACGGCGGCGTGGTGTATTCCGCAGATATGGCCGACTGTGAGGGCGGGCACAAGCCGGCGTGAGTAGGTTAAACGTTGAGTTTTATAAGGGCACCACGGGGTGACCAGCCCCTCCCCACTCAGCCCCACCCCTCCCTCCCACCCCCCACCCAGCCCCTCCCCACCCTCCCCTCCCCACCCAGCCCTTCCCCACCCTCCCCACCCAGCCCCTCCCCACCCTCCTCTCTCCACCCAGCCCCTCCCATTTTTGGATTCATGACGGACGGACGGACACAATGATCCCCTGTTGGCTGATGTCACCAGGAGGTTCCTACCAGTATAATTTGGAGTTTGCGTGTCTCTCTCCCCGTGGTTTGCGTGGACTTTTTTTCTCCGGGTCCTCGGTTTTTCCCCTCCACATTTAGAAACACGCATTGAGATTATAATTTATGTTATTTCACTGCTATGAATGTCCACATGATAAGCCATTTTTTTGACCTTTAATTTGTGGCCAGTAGCTTCTGAAAAATAAGATAATAGCTCAGTGGGCTATTATCTTATTTTTCAGAAGCCATACCTGGTAAAAAAAAGTATGTTTTTAGTGATTTGCTTACATTTTATATACTTTGCATTCCTATCGTGTTTTGTATTGTTTGTTGTAATGACGTTCTGACCAGCCCCTAGGGGCCGTCCATAAATGACGTCACGCACCTGGGGGGTGAGACATTTGTGACGATGTGTGACGAGGGGGGGGGGGGTTTGAGAAATGTGACGTCACATCAAAATGCGCAACTTTAAACAAATATAGACAACACGTTTTACACATTAAATACGCACTACAATGACAATAGTTTATAGCGATTTGAAGCATATTTTATTATTTTTGGGAGGGGGGGCAGAGCTTTGTGACATCATATTTGAGGGGGGGTCTGACTTTTTGTGACGCCGTGTGACGAAGGGGGGGGGGGGGGGTCAAAAATCGCGTGACGTCATTTATGGACGGCCAGCTACTGGACATCTGTGAGAAAGATTACATGGTCAGCTGAACCAATCAAAACGGCGACCTCTGCATTGCAAGTCCATATTCATTACATTGCATCTCAAACAAACCAAATGTCTCAGTCGCCGGCAATTGTATGCAGCACTGAAAAACACCACCACAAGTGACGCATTGTTTTATTTGTGTGTTTGAGTGACTCAGGCAAAGGTGTATATTAACTTTTTCTTCTTTGTTCTTTCGGTAAAGTCACGTAGAATGGAAATAATAAAATAATAAAAATAAAACATAATAACATAATTCTCACGACGTTTCGGCCACAACGCAAGCAGCCGTCCTCAGGTGAAGAACAGGTCTGTCAGAAAGACAGCGTCTGAATGAACACCACCAGGCTTGGCAGCGTATATGATGGTTGGAGTGATGGCTTTGCGGATTGTGTAGTCGGAGTAACCATTAGCCTTAAGAGCTTGGCGTACGTGTTTGAGTTCACTGGCAATGTGTTCCTGGTCGGAGATGCATTGGGCTCTATGGTATAGAGTCTTGATGAGGGAATTCTTCTGGGATGGATGGTGGTGGGAATCCGGTTTTAGGTAAGCATCCGTGTGGGTGGCTTTCCTGTAGACAGAGTGGCTCATTGAACCATCAGGTCTCCTTTTGATTAGGACATCCAAAAAGGGTAGCTTGCCATCTTTTTCGACTCTTAAGGCTAATGCTTACTCCGACTACACAATCCGCAAAGCCATCACTCCAACCATCAAGAAGGATCCTGTTGAGGAGCCTTTCAAGACCATCACCTTACCCTACATTGCTGGGGTCACAAAAAAGATCTCCAAAATCCTGATAAAACACAAGATCCAGGTCCGATTCAACACAGTACATAAAATCCGTGATCTGGTCCCGTCTGTAAAAGATGTGGTTCCAGACATACAGTACCCTGGCGTCTACAAACTAAGTTTCCTCTGTGGTAGCAGTTACATTGGAGAAACCAAACGACATGTCTCGGACCGCATCCGTGAACATAAAGCAGACTTGAAACACGGTAGGACAAACACCTCAGCCGTGGCAGATCACTGTTATAATTCAGTGGGCTCACATGATATTGACTTCTCCAAGACAGAGGTTCTCTGCAAGCCATCTGGCTACCATGAGAGATGCGTTCATGAGGCGATCCACATATACAAACACAGAGACAATTTCAACCGAGAAGATGGATTCTGGCTTAGCAATCATTGGAAGGACGTAATAAACCATTTCGGATCTTAACTGATTGTGTTCACGTTTATGGTGACTTTCAGACCGCTTTCCACTCACTGGCATTGTATTCTTTGCGGGGAATGGATTCTTTGCTCCGCTGCAAGTTTCCCACTTCTACTCTCCCATTGGCATATTTCGTTGCTTCCTCTTAGTATCTTTCACACGACGGTCAATGGTACAGTGTAAAATAACAAATAGTATAAAATGTATATGCTTAATACAATGTACAAAGTAATATATAGTATCGTAATTGTATAGTTAATATACAGCAGTGTGATATACATTAGGGTGGGTAGAATAATACATAGTGTAATATTACAATGTATAAGGTTTAGGGTGGTTAATAGCAATACAGTATATCATTTAATGTTGGGTTTGTCTATGGCAGTATATAGTACGGTGTAGACTCGTGTGATGTAAGAGAATAAAGTTTAGATGGAAGCATATTATATTTTTTACGACGTAGAGAGGCAAAAAAACAAAACAAAAACCCCGCTTGCTAAATCAGCTGTGGCTACAACGTGTATCATCGCGCCCGTGCGTGTGAACGCCAATGTGAATGTGCAGTGTGGTGCGGCTCACGTGACAGGCACAACTCGTTACACTTTTTTCACCGGACCGCATGCGCGACTGCCCTTCCCATCACAACAGGCGGCGAATTCACTCAGCTGTGCGCATCGGCAGTGATGTGGTTGTAACTGTCAGCGTCTATGTAACAGCATGAAGATAGCCCCAAAAGCATATCTTACCTGAACTAAAAACGCGTACCTCGCTAAGTGTGCGTGTTTAAAGCTCTACCTGAAGCGCGGAAAAGTTACGCTAATTGAACGATGCAAGGCGCGCGCTATCTAGCCAGCATTGGATTGGCAAATGGCTGTTATTTATAATATAAATCATTCCCCAATTGTGTTGTTTCCTTCATAACCACGGTTGCTGACCACAGGACCACAATGGGGGGTTCGTGTCCCTTTCAAAAGTGTCGCTTCGAGCCTTTCAGTGTTGTTCCTCGCAGTCGCGTCACGACGAGACAGGTTGGATCTTTGTTTTCCCCAACAGCAAAGAGTGCAATCCTCTCATGTGGCGTGACACTGCGGGAAGGAGTGGCCACCCACCGCCTCCACTCACGCAGAGTGAAACGAGGAAGTGCGTGCGGCAACAGCAGCAGCAGCAGCCAGGCACGAGGCGTGAGATCACGGCGTGAAACCCGGAGATCCTGGGGAATCCAGCACCCCCCCCCCCCAGCGTGAGTGGGGTCCCAGCGTGAGATCACGGCGTGAGATTTGGAGATATTGGTGAATCCAGGTCCCCCCCACCGGCGTGAGTGGGGTCCCAGCGTGAGATCTCAGCGTGAGATCCGGAGATATTGGTGAATCCAGGTCCCCCCTCCAGCGTGAGTGGGGTCCCAGCGTGAGATCTCAGCGTGAGATCCGGAGATATTGGTGAATCCAGGTCCCCCTCACCGGCGTGAGTGGGGTCTCAAGGTGAGATCTCAGCGTGAGGACCCATCCAGGCGTGAGGTTCCAGTGTGCGGAGGAGCCGCGCGCTCCGGCATCAAGGGGACAGGTGAGCGAACTGGCCGGCGTGTCGCCCTCGTCTCGAGCACTGGGGCTCGATCAACCAATTTAATTGCAATCTACGCCATGTGTCTCAATTGTCGTGCGTCTCTATTACCCTACTATGCTTATACCACGAGAGTAGTACCACTTATGGCTCAATGATTTGGGGAACATATCTAATTGCATTTTTCTGACATTGCGATTTGATTTGCGATTAAATTTGTTTAAGTTAAACTTCAGTTCAATATTCACTGTGTGATATATTAAAACACGTGATGGAGCATTATCACATGGTACCATCAAAATTTGAACTGCTCTATATCTTCTAATGCAAGGATGATAACTTAAGATATATGAATTGCTTCCAACATGTATTTATTAAAATGTTTGTATTGCAATAGAACAATCAAACATTGAACAATTAAGTTAAATAAGTAAAGTTATAATAATAAATAAAACAATTCCAATAAGAAAGTAAAAGGACTTTTCAAAGCGCAAAAAAAATCGCAGCCTTTGCGATTTGCTAATCGCATTGTTTCAAACTACTATTTCGATTTTAAATCGATTAATCGTTCGGCCCGAATACCACTGGCAAATGCATTGCATGTGTACCAGCCGGTTCTCAATAAAAGCGCTGTACAGTGTGGTCCAGCTGTCTTGTGGCCCCCAATTAATTGATCCCTAACATTTATTTTCCCCTTTGCTTATTCATTTTCTGTTTTTCACACCCATTGGAATGCAACTTCATTACGTTTTAGAGAATGAAATGGGTGGGTCACAAGACCATCTGGAGCACTTTGTACAGTGGTTTAGGGTTACGATGTTTGGGATGGGCTAAGGTGTACTGTGTCTCGCACACCTACAGCTGTCGTGAGCGTGGTCCCCCACTTCCACGATTCGCCGTGCCTGGCATCACGCTATTATCGCGTTTGCCACCCGTTGGCTTGAGCCGTGCCTGTGATGAGGACTGGCACGGCGGGATGTTGAGGGCTGCGGCCAATTGTGACCCACGTGGCTGTACGGGATGGCCTTATCGTGGAGTAAACCGTCTGGAGTTGTTGTGGTGGTGGTGGTGGTGAGGAGGTTATGATTTACCAAGGGGTTGTAAAGTCAAGTTACTTGTCCTCTGCGTTCACAAGGCAATTGCGAGTGATGGCACGTGCAGAGTCCGGCGCACGGGGTCAGCACACGCGTGTTTCTGGGCATGCGGTGCACGTGGAAATGGTGCTCGTGTGATTTGCTTGGGGAAAAGAAGCGGCCAGTTTCCGTGACCTGTATCCAATAGACGGTGCAAGTGTGTCCACGAGCTTTGGGGTAAAACACTTCCGCGATCTTTACGTCAAATTCCTAAAAAGAACATGACGATGTATTTTTACGATTCGATTTTACGGTTCGGCTGAGGTGGCCGCCTCGTATGCTTTACGCCCTACTCTGAACGCAACAGCCATTTGTTTTTAATGTACGTGGAGTTGGAACTTCAAAGGCAGTCGTCTTTATTTTTAGAAAAAATATACCGGTAGTTTTTGACGCGCGTTCACGAAACTGAATTTCACGTTCACGATCCAGGCGTGGGTTAAAAAAACTCAACTTCATCTGACAGCTTTGTATTTTGAGCATTTGTCCCTCATCGAGAAAGATACAAATTATATTTTTTGTAATACCTGAATTACAGTCCTCTAATGGGTCGTATACATTGCCCGAGTAAAACGAACACTTCACGATTGCACTCGTGATCAGCCGCGCTTGTTAAGTATCTGAAATGTACGTCCGAATTCGTGGCATTAGCCAGTACTGTTTGTAGATTTCTATTGAAAGTGCTCTCTTGACCGTAACTGCGCGTCCTCACGCTAAAGCGACGCGCAGAGCTATTGCCATGGACTGCGAAAATGGCACGCAAATGCAACAGCAGCAATGACCCCCCCCCCCCACTCTGCCGGGTCTTGGTGCAGTAGAGCCCAGTTGGGACGCGTGGTCGCAGCTAACAGGGATATGGAAGTAGTGTGGTGTGTGATACCCTCGTCATTAACGTGATCATCATCGTCTCTATCATCCGTCTTCATCATTCTCATTATCATACATTGTCATCGGAGTCCATCGTGATGAGTCTTCACTGGGTGGAGTGGTGCTGATACAGTATTGGTTTCCACACTGCGCTCTGAACATGGGAAGCCGAGTTTAACTCCCAGCCACGACTAAAATCAATGGCACGTGATACCCTGAACCAGTCCTGGGCCCCCTCCTTCACCAGTCAGCACTGACCAGTGTGGCGAAGTATGGTCAAACAACCTTCAAGATGGGCATGGCATGAGGAGGAATTAATCCACGAGTGGATTGACAAAGCGTTGAAAATTATAATGTATTAGATGGGTGATATGTAATAATCGGTTAAATATTGTAAAACAAAAGGTTTGAAACGAAATATATTCTTTTTTAATCATGGTTGATGAGCACAGGGTACCACAGGCCCCAAATGTCAAGGGGCTAACAACAAAACAGCATTATTGAAGGCGTAACCGGTGATATATTTCTTGAATTGAGCAAGGTTCTAAGAACTTGGGGGGGGGGGGGGGACCGTGGGAGGAAATTCCAAAATCGAGCAGTGCAAGTGTAATGACGACTTATCACACTTCTCTTGAGATGGCACTTTATTGAAGACACGTTCACTTGACATCAGGCAGAGACCCCCCCACTGCAACAGCCCTGAGTCTCCCGCGCATCTCCCTTTTATACCAACCGAGGCCACGCATCCCTTCTCGATCATTCTCGCTGACTGGACGCTCGCTCCACCGGCAGACGCTACCGTCATATTGTCATCTTCCGTCACCTAACCACGCTCCCTTTTCGAATATTCCCGTAGCCACCGGTCCCTTCGCACCCACAACTGACTCCCCTGTCATTACCTCCCGTGGCGACGAGTCCCCTCACGCCGCATGAAGGCCTCTATTGTCATGACACAAGGACAGAAGCAGGAAGAGAAGTGTGTTTGCTCTAAGTGGTTGATTTAAATTTGTCCGCGTGCGTACGCCGGTGTTGCCGATGCTGTGTGATGCTGTGTGCAGATGGGTTGTGAGCACGGAAACAAAGAGCAGCCTCAGAGGTGGCAGCAGGAAGTTGGAGTCGACATCCGTACGTGGGACATTGTCAAGGCCACTCAGTGAGTATTCCTGTTGCACGGTTACAACCAACTGGCTTCGTTAATGCGGTAGATCAGTGTTCTTCACTAATTTTCATAGAGGGGGGCCACTTCTGCCGATAACACATCACGAGTTTGAGGCCGCCACACATTTTTAACTATTGGGTTTGACAGCATGATGGGGGTGTTTTCACATTTGTGTATTGTCGGGGGCTGCACCTCATCGGCCGCACCTCATGGGCCGCACTAAAGGCCACCAGTGACCCGCAGGCCTTGCAATGAAGACCGCTGCGCGAGATTCATCGTTTAACTCCACGTACATGAAGGCCACATTCAACTATAATGTACATGGTCACCAACGCTCCCAACTATTTGATAACAGCACACGTTGCTTTGTTGTTACCAGAAAATAGCTTTCTGCGCAAGTGAGTCATTAACTGTGGCGACATGTGGATGCCACTTGGGAACCAGCTATTTGTCTAAAAATATCTTCTTGCCATCCAAGAGAAACTCTACTTATAGGAAATGTCTCTTTTCTGTGAAAGTAACCAAATAAGATGCCACAGAAAAGAGGGTTTTGTAATGGAGAACACATTATAAGCAACACGTAAAAACCCACTCAGTTCTGTTTTTATCAGCAATTCAATATTAAACAAATAAACTACAGATGTCATCTGATCCGATTTGCTTGTAGACATTGGTCATGACTTTAATGTCAAATATACTCACTTCACCTTAACCACAGATCACCGGGAGAGACTAAGTCAGCAACCTTCACGCTTGGGCCACTTCATATTGCCTGTGACAATGGCAGTCAATGTCACAATTTTCAAGTGTAGAACCCCGATTTGATAGAAAGAGGAGCAGATCAACATGTCATCTTAATAACTGAGCAAACTTGGTATTGTAGACTTTAGCTGCCAAGCGGCCAGGAATTAGGAATGTGTTAAGTTTGGTCTCAAATCTCTCTCTGTGGAGCTTTCAGTTGTATCCCCCCTCATTTGCATCGGCTCTTTTTAAGGGACTTGTTTTTTTTCTCCCATATTGCAAAACCACTCCCTTAATCGCACCGGCCAATTTATTTCAAGGTGGGGATCCAGCTGTAAATGAGTCGTAAAGCTTAGTGAGCCTTTCCCGAGTAAAGGACATCAGTTGCTAAGCGTTTGGATAGGCTTTCCAACCACATACAACGGAATACTGTACAGCATATTCTTGGTTCTTTCGGTAAAGTCACGTAGAAGGGAAACAATGAAATAATAAAAATATAAAAAATAAAATTCTCACGATGTTTCGGCTGCAACACAAGCAATGTGAAAAACACAGCAAGAAATTTTGAAAAAAGTGGCGGGTTTTTTCTTTACGTTAGCAAAAAAAATCCGCCACTTTTTTCAAATTTTCTTGCTGTGTTTTTCACACCTGATGATGATTGCTTGTGTTGTAGTCGAAGCGTCGTGAGAATTTAATTGTTTCATATTTTTATTATTTTATTGTTTCCCTTCTACGTGACTTTACCGAAATAACCAAGAATATGAATCCCTGCAGTCACGAAAGCTTTAAATCGGAATACAGCATGTTAACGTCTTGCGAATAAAATACGTTTTTTTCTTCCCGTGAGTTCAATTGTTGCCATCCCAAACCCTGTTGTATTCAGCTATTTCGCAATGTTTGACTTGTGATGAGGCCAGGTTTAGCGCTTTAAATAGAAGCACTGCAGCAGCTGGTCCGGCTGCATAAAACCAGGTTTTCCAGTTCTTTGGAATTTGCAGCTACATCCACAGAAACGTCCTGGGATGCATAATTTCAGGTTTTGGTTGTGCATTGTCTTATCGTGTATTCGTATGCAAATGAGGCAAATTTGACGACATTCAATTAATAATAATCTGTTTCTGTAGTGCAGCAAGGTATATTATTATTCTATTGCTTGCTGTTTGTATTTGTGTCTTTATATAGAGGGCATTGCGTAAAACCACTGCTATGCGCCCACGTCTATGCTCCTCACAGTGAAGTGTTGTCAACCCCCACGGCTGCACGGTGTAGATGGGGCATCACGCAGGGTTGGAATCGCAATAAAGGCTGCACATGTGTCATATTCTGCTGGTTGGGATTTTTTTGTAATTAAATTATTCCAGCCCTGCAGGTATCAAGAGTGTGCCATTTCACGTCACATGGGGATATTTCTGCTGAGAAGCCCAGTGTGAGAGTTTTCGGCTTTTTAGCACCGAATTAAAGTCTGGCACTTGTGGTCCGTACATATGTGACCCAGTAAATAGCCGTCATAATCCTGCATCGGTACATTTGATCTTCACTGGCATTCTTAGAGCACATACGCTATTGCAAAGGTGCTATTTTTAAGCATTGTAAGATTCAGAGAACATTTACGTTTTGAGTCTACTGCGGAACTGGCTGACAGTGACACATTCCCGAGAGCAACCGGTAACGAGTTTCAAGTAGACGGGCTGGACAGCGCAAAGCCTGCGAGGGCCGTCTTGGTGCATGGGCCAATCGGGTCACCACGTGCTGCCGACTGGACACACTCACTTTGGCAGCTGTGTGCAGATCCAAATGCATGCCGATGTAATCTAGTGCCACGTGGCCCTGGCTGCTGTAAGATCTGGATATAACAATGCACATTGACGACTGAGCATGAGGCATGACATTATTTGGAGTTCAGTATCCCGCATAGATCTGTGTCTCTTTTAAACAGAGTTCAAGTACTCGATTCGAAATAAAAACCAGCACGTTTGATTTGAGAGATGTGGGCGCGTGCCGCTTCTCTCCGCCCGCCAGGTATGGTTTGCTGGAGCGATGTCGCGAGCTCGTGGAGGCCGGGAAAGACGTGCGGGAGCCGGACGCCGAGGGCATCTCCCTGCTTCACTGGGCCGCCATCAACAACCGCATAGACGTGGCCAAGTGCGTGTTTGCAGTGTGTTCTTCTTCGTCTCTGTCGATATCGACGATCGCTTTGCCATCACGGTGGTTGCTGTCTCTTTCCCGTGGAGTCTCTGATGCCCGTGTGGGTCGGTGCGGGGTAGGCAGCGTGTGATCTGGTATTATTTCACCGGCTGCTGTTTTATTGCTTACTCGTCGCCAGTTTTCGAAACATATTGTTCCTTCGTGTGTCTTGGCTCCCCACTAAACTCTTACCTGCTCCAATATTTTAAGTGCGGCAACTTTTCATCGTCTGCTTCAGATCATTTTTGTACCTTGTGCCCTTCTCCTTGCAAATGTTTTCCTTATTCTAACAGACCAAAGAGCATCTGCTTAGGTAGGCGATTGTGGACATTCAAACACAGTATCGTATGTCTGCCGCACATTCAAAACATCTCTCATGTCTGCATGGCAAGGCATGGTGAGGCCGTCATCCAGCAGTGGATTGACAATGCACTGCACAATTGTACTTGCATGGTCTTATTTTGCATCAGTGTTAGGTGCAGTCTCGGTACTAAATTTACCACATTTCACTTTTGCTCACACGTTAAATTCTACCCAGACATCTGTCTTAGATTGCACCATTACAAATACTTTTTACATAGTCATACCAAAAAAAGTAGTGTGTTGGGAATTAATCTCTACGGATATATTTGTAATACCTCTTTATTACTATATGGAGAGCCGATGTGAAATAAACCTCCCACCCCACACACAACATTGTGTTCCTTAAAACATTCTTGCAAGAACAGCCCACGTACTACCGTGTGTGTGCCTCAAATGTGGTCCAAGTGGCTTGCGTTTGCGATTAGAGCAGCCTCGTGGCCTGTGACGATGACGGATTCACGATCGCTTTTTCATTCTACAATCGATAATTATTTTAAATTTTCTCTTGCAGCAAATGTTGTGTGCTCTCTAGAAGCAGCAAGGGTCACATGAACCTGATGCCTTATACAAGTTATCCGAGCAATTGGATTCTTACACGCACCATTCAATGCATTTATTATGTAGCGTAATAATTGATTTTAATTGAAAATTGGATACGATGTCTCACATATGCTAGTTAACTTTGTATTCTAGTCGACGGGTTTTAATATATGGCTGTGCAACCTATTCCAGGCGAGGGCCACCTACAGAGTCTCTTAAATCCCCGCAGGCCAAGAAGGCCATGTGGTTATATTCACAGACGTGACCTCACCCTCTTCGATGCAAGTGGGCATGGTAGCCTAGTAATCAGCCCGCCGAGGTGTCCGCCGAGCATAGGTGTGCCGCTGTTGGTCGCATGTTCGTCAAAACCACACTGTGGGCTCTTTTTCCGGCCCGTGGGCAGTAGATTGTACACCGCTAGTTTAACATAACGTGACATTTCTAGCTGCCATGTAGCCCTGAAATGCTGTTAGACTCTACAATGTTCATTGAACGTCGGTATTTATTTTTCGATTTAAAGCTTTCGTGACTGCAGGGATTCATCTTCTTGGTTCTTTCGGTAAAGTCACGTAGAAGGGAAGTAATAAAATAATAAAAATAAAACATAATAAAACAATTCTCACGACGTTTCGGCCACAACGCAAGCAGCCGTCCTCAGGTGAAAACCAGGTCCGTCGAGGCGACAGAGTCTGAATGAAACAGCAGACGGGCTTGGAGCATATATATAATCTGGGCGCATTGACAAAGGAATTTGCATATCAACAGGAATTTAGCATATTTATGGGAAATGCAGGAATGTAATTAGTACTGCATATGCATGTGCATTATGCAGGATTAACAGCATCAAAGGGAGCTGCAGTTACTGCTGCTGCAGTAGTTGCTGCTGCTGCTGCAGTTTCTGCTGCTGCTGCAGTTGCTGCTGCTGCTGCAGTTGCTGCTGCTGCTGCACTTGCTGCTGCTGCTGCACTTGCTGCTGCTGCTGCACTTGCTGCTGCTGCTGCAGTTGCTGCCTTATCCATTTTAATATAACACTATGTATTATTCTACCCACCCTAATGTGTATCATACTGCTATATGTTTACTGTACAATTACGACACCATACATTACTCTGCACACTGCACCATGCCAGTGAGTGGAACGCGGTCTGAAAGTCACCGTTAACGTGAACACAATCAGTTAAGATCCGAAATGGTTTATTACGTCCTTCCAATGATTGCTAAGCCAGAATCCATCTTCTCGGTTGAAATTGTCTCTGTGTTTGTATATGTGGATCGCCTCATGAACGAATCTCTCATGATAGCCAGATGGCTTGCAGAGAACCTCTGTCTTGGAGAAGTCAATGTCATGTGAGCCCACTGAATTGTAACAGTGATCTGCCACGGCTGAGGTGTTTGTCCTACCGTGTTTCAGGTCTGCCTTATGTTCACGGATGCGGTCCGAGACATGTCGTTTGGTTTCTCCAATGTAACTGCTACCACAGAGGAAACTTAGTTTGTAGACGCCAGGGTACTGTATGTCTGGAACCACATCTTTTACAGACGGGACCAGATCACGGATTTTATGTACTGTGTTGAATCGGACCTGGATCTTGTGTTTAATCAGGATTTTGGAGATCTTTTTTGTGACCCCAGCAATGTAGGGTAAGGTGATGGTCTTGAAAGGCTCCTCAACAGGATCCTTCTTGATGGTTGGAGTGATGGCTTTGCGGATTGTGTAGTCGGAGTAACCATTAGCCTTAAGAGCTTGGCCTACGTGTTTGAGTTCACTGGAAATGTGTTCATGGTCGGAGATGCATTGGGCTCTATGATATAGAGTCTTGATGAGGGAATTCTTCTGGGATGGATGGTGGTGGGAATCCGGTGCAGCAGCAGCAGCAACTGCAGCAGCAGCAGCAGCAACTGCAGCAGCAGCAGAAACTGCAGCAGCAGCAGCAACTACTGCAGCAGCAGTAACTGCAGCTCCCTTTGATGCTGTTAATCCTGCATAATGCACATGCATATGCAGTACTAATTACATTCCTGCATTTCCCATAAATATGCTAAATTCCTGTTGATATGCAAATTCCTTTGTCAATGCGCCCAGCTTATATATATGCTCCAAGCCCGTGTGCTGTTTCATTCAGACTCTGTCGCCTCGACAGACCTGGTTTTCACCTGAGGACGGCTGCTTGCGTTGTGGCCGAAACGTCGGTATTTATTTTAAAGTAACAACTCACTGGAAACTTCTGCTCTCTGATTTGTGCATTGTTATGCATCTCCCTCCTCACCAATAAGTCAGGCAACATTACCTCCCATGCCTTGGGTCACCATATTCCAAACAAGATTTTGTGTGTCATTTGGGATTACTAAAAAGCCCAATTTAATCTGAATGTCCCAGCTTGTTTACGGCTAACTGTTGCGAGGATATTCATGCACGCCTCAGAATTACCAGCTTATCATCCAAATAACCGGACTTAAAGAGACGTGATTAGTCTTAATATTCACCACAAAATTTCACAATGAAGTGCGGGATGGTATTTCATCATTTTTTTAACAAGCTTTCACTTTATTATCACCATGGTTAGTTCCCCTGCAACAAATATGTTGCCTTTGAGTAAGTGTGCAATTCTCTTTTGTGAAGAGGGCATTCACCGTCACTGTTGGCCAAGTCTGCAGTGTAGGTATTTGAATGCAAAAGGCAGTGAATTGATTAGAGCTGAGCTATCTGGTTAATAAAGTAATCGACTTCCAACGATAAGCAGTTGAGTTGCATGACTAATCGGATAACACGTAAGTAGTTGGGGTAAAAAATATCCCACTTCTGTTTCCACGTGTGCCACTGAACGGGAGGTGCTAGGCAGGGCTTGATTACGTCATTGGGATAACGGTCACGTCATGCTGGGCATGGCTTGCGGTGGGGGGGTGAGTTTCCACCTTCAGTAGGCAGGCTGTTGGTACCTGAGAAGTTGATCACAAAATCGTAGCTGTTTACAATTTTGGGTCGATTAGTCAGCTTAATGGACGAATCCATCCCATCTCTAGAATTGACTCTGACCCTGTCCACGAGTCCCAGCGGAGGCATTGGCACCAGACCGTCTCACCGCACGCTGTCTCGCCTGCGCCGAGTGGCAGGCACAACTTCAGGAGCAGCACCCACTGAAGCCATGCGTGTACATCCATACCTGTCCATGCACACACCTATGCCCTCGTCTTTTTCCCACGTGACATCCCCTCCGCGTCCCTACTCTTCCATCATCTCTGTATCAAGAATGTGGCTATGCCATACAAAGTAAGCGTATGTGAGCGGTATCCATTCTGGTGATAACACTGTTTTCTGTGCCTGTCCAGGTTTTACCTGTCGAAAGGAGCTGTTGTGAACCAGTTTGCGGGGGTTTTGAATGCCACGCCAATGCACTGGGCTGTCAGGTAAGGTTCTGTGGAGATTGTCACTATTTAACATCAACAGCGCAATCCTTGTGGAGTGATTACGGCCCGATGCCACCGTATTGGTGGCAGTTTGAAATATTCATAGAGTAACACTTAGAGCAATGGTCATTATTTAGCAAGGAGGCAATTCATGGAACCTTCAGGCCTCTGGTCTCAGGAATGTATTGGATTTCTGTGTGTTGATACTGCTCCATGTATTGCCCTTGCACATCTGATTTAATCTCAGATCCTGTTTTGTTGGCCCCTCAGCATTCCTCGTCTTGATTTCTCCTTCTTTCAACATTATTTGGTTCCTAGATTTTAGTTATCAGAGCTAGAATGTGGCGCTTCTTTAGGAAGTGATTGGTAACTTGACCGAGAGCATCAACGCACCAGACTAGAGAACACAGTTCGATCCCAGGGGGCTGCCTGGATTGAACTCCACGGTCTCAGTGGCGCCAGCTCGACAATTTCACATCGGAGTTACCCAGTCTCCTCTTTTTACCACTGTTAATCTCTTATCCACACAACATATTTACATTCTACTCTCATGAAATATATCACATTACCAGCGCGTCTATTTTAGAAAATGTTTTCATCAATGTGTAGTGAGACCAACTGAGTTGCAGACGTTGTTCCTTTTAGAGGCTACACATTTATTTGTAACACAAAGGGGTAACTGCCCCTTCACCAGATACAGCCTAGGGTGGTGACCACCCAGCTAACTACTCTATACAGAGGAGTTACTGCTACGAAGGGTTGGGTCCCGACTCGGGTCCGCGACCAAGTGTTTGCCTCGAAGGACGTAGAGCTTCCAGCTTGAGATGTAGGGCTTCAGCTGGTGGATGTAGAGCTTCAGCTTGTAGAATGCAGCGACCTCGGTCCCTCTCAGGGACCCTCCTTATATCCCCCTACGGTCGGGGCTGCTCCGTCCCCTTGGCCCCGCCCCCTTCTGGAGCCTTCTAGCTCCCTCTCGATCCCTCTCGAGAGCTCTCCCTGGACACGTGATCACCCCCTAGTCCCCCCACGTGGGGGCCTCTCTATGGACACTCCAGATCACGTGTCTGCAGGGTCAACCAGAGTGTCATGGCCTGGGGCAACCCTGCCCTTGGGCTGACACTCTCCCGCTCCCTCTTGTAGGAGCCCCCACCGCACGCTATGTGTGGTGCCCACACTATCCAGTGCTCACCAAGCCCCGCTAAGGCTGGTACTACACCCGCTCACAGGGTGTCTGCGATGACGGTGCATTGCGTGCCCTGGCCCTCTCAGGCCGGCTACATTACAGTGACATCCCCGATGTCACTACAAATGCATTCTACTGTATTTGTAATGTTTAGGTATATATGCAGTAAGTGCAGAGTGTGTGCTCAGCTCATGCGACCCATAATTCTATATTTTTTCCACGTCCTTCATTTTATCATTTGCCCTGAGCCTGGGCTGTCAGATATATTCAAAGAAATAGGGATTGCCCACACTTTACCCTCCCCCCCCCCCCACACACACACAAGTAACCTGCCAATTGGCTAACTGCACAAAGAGTTAGTCCTAACACAATTCCTGATTATATTGGATCTCTTTCTTTTCTTAACTTCCCCCTGGTGACCCCCTTACTCAACCGTTGCTCAGTCTTTCCACCTCCCGTTGGCCCGTTATCCATTGCAGGCAGGGGCATCTGGAGATGGCGGTATTGCTCATGTCCTTTGGTGGAGACCCTGGCCTGTGGGACGACGAGGGCGGCTCGTGCCTGCACACAGCCGCGCAGTTCGACCATCCTCACATCATTGCCTATCTGCTCGCAAAGGGCCAGGTGAGAGAGATGTCTCGGTCAGTTGGGTCCATTGGGCTCCTTTGCATTGCTCGTGCCTCCAAGTTTAATTATAACGGATCAGATTTCAGACACTGAAGTATATTGATGCTGACACAAAAGAATATTGCCTTTGAAAATATTCTTTCTCGTACATGTTGTGGAAATTCAGAGGTTTTTGATTTTATATACAGGGTGTTTCAGAAGAATGGACCCAATTTCAAAGCAGTATATTTTATGAGGGCAACATGTTACAATTACACAAAAAGTTACAAACGGTTTAATGAGTTATCAAGTTTTACTAACCATTTTATAAATGCTCTATGTGCCCTCCACCTGCTGTAGGACAACATCGAGACGATAGTTGAATTCATCCCAAACGCCTTTCAAAGTCTCTTCTTCCACTGAAGTCACCACTGCGGTGATTCTGTTTTTGAGGTCATCCAGATTAGTTGCTAATGGTGGCACAAAAACACGGTCTTTGACGTATCCCCACAAGAAAAAGTCTCGGGGTGTGATGTCTGGGGATCTTGGGGGCCAAGAGTGTAGCGCCAAGTCTTGGGGTCCCGTGCGAATGACTGAGGCTAGGGGCTGTTTCTGCGCTGGGAGAGGCATCTAGCGGTAATCATTTGAAACGTTATGCCCCGCCCTCTCTATGCCCCATCCTTTCGAGTGGTAAGAGTTTCATTCATGGGCGGTTCGTGGTAGCAGAGATATAGCGATTTCAAATCGGGTCCATCTTTTTTAAACACCCTGTACAGTATTTATATGTATAAAATCTTGACTTAAAGCTTTCAGTGTTTGCAGGAATTAATATTCTTGGGTCTTTCGTTAAAGTCACGTAGATAGGTTCAAATAAAATAACAAAAAATAACAAAAAAACTACTGACGTCTTGATCGCAACACAAGCAAATCGTCATTGACATGCTAATCTCTCACAATACAATAGCCACCTCCGCAGCTCCGTTGTCGTGGAGGTAGCTCTCCGATCTTACTTTAACATCACTAGCCCCGCCCACTTCGCTTATGACCCTTGGGCTACACACATTTCAAACCGTTTAAAACATCCTGCCTCAGCAGCTCTCCCGCTATGTTTTCTCTTGATGACGATGGCTTGTGTTGCGATCGAAACGTCGTAGTTTTTAGTTATTTTTTGTTATTTTCTTTGAACCTATCTGCGTGACTTTACCGAAAGACCCAAGAATATATATGTATAAAATTTGCTGATTGTAATTCACATTAATAGGTGATATAATAAATAAATACTGTAATTCAAGAAATATGTAATTCTTCACATCCTGTATCAGTGTAATATGGAGATTGTTGTCCGTCATTTGACTTATTTGGTTGTACATGACGTCATGCATGATATCTGCTTTCTCGTTATTGGGCAAACCAAAATGATTCTAAGCTGTGGACAATCTTAACAATAAAATATGCACAGTATTGTTATTATCTGTGTATAACTAAATTACAAAGTTACTTTTAAAATATTTAGTTCAGATTTCTGCAAAGTCAATGTATTTTTTCTTTCTGAAGCAAAGTAAATTTCTAATGTGCGATGTTGAGTCACGGGTACTTGTGACTGTGATTCCTGAACGTGTGATGGAATAAGCGGGGCTCTAGCGGTGACAATGTGTGTCTATCTTGCAGGACATTGATCTGCTTGACAAGCACGGGCGGACACCGATCATGTTGGCGGCACTTCGCACTCAGGGGTGAGTACAGAACCACGGTCATTGCAAACAGTTTCACGTTGTTAGGAATTGTCAGCTTCCACCACCAGATTGCCATACATGTTGCCGTCCATTGCCAACATGCGTGCCAGATTGTTATGGTAAGAGCCAAGCAAAAGGTTGATTCTTTTTAGTGCCTACATTTACATTAAATTAGTTGGCTTGTGGCCGCATCTGTGGTACTGCCTGCACGTATATGAGTCTATGCTTCTATTACCTTAAATCAATAGAAAATCTGACCTCTGTAGGCACATCCCTTTCTTCCTTGGGCCCCATCCCTTCCTGATTTGGCCCTAACCCTTCATGATCGGGCCCCTTTCAGCACTTCCCTCTTTTGGTTCTGCGCCTTTCCTTTTCAGGGCCCACCTCTTCTTCTTTCGGCCCCGCCTCTCTGTTAAGGCCCTGCCTCTTCCTCAGGACACTGGGTTGGGCTTATTTGGGTCGTGCTGGAGGTTATGGAAGAGGGTGGAGGCAGTGTGCGAGCGCACCAGTTGGTAGTGGTGGCCGGAGACATTAGGGATTGGGCGACTTCACTGCAATCACCAAATCCCTCTTTAGAGCCACAATATAAAAAAAATATAATAGATACACTGTGTTTATCTTATTAGCAGATGAAGAAAGAGACATACGTATGCATTTCAACAAACATACAGCCGGTTTTATTACACGAAACCCCACGTTGTTGGGTATGGCCTATTACGTTTACTTTTTTATTTGGAGGGAGGGAATTGAAGCCAAGTATGGTCTGGAAGGAACTGTAAAGCGAGGGAGACCTAACAGAGAGTGACTTTACGACGAAAGATATTGGTGCCAGAAAGATGTGGCACTACTTGAGCATATTGGCACAAGACAGGAAAGTGTAAACAAATGATAAAATGTGCAGTGGACACCTATGGGTTATCTGCCCATGGATCGTGATTATGATGGTTTGCTAATGATTTCAGAGTATGAAAATAATCCAGGTTCACAGTTACAAAATTGTCATTGGAAACCGTGAGGCCTATCATCCGAAAATGTATCTCCTTTCATTTTTGGCGTACCTCTAATTTACAACAATGGATTGTCAACTCACGTGGTAAAATATCGCATATATATGTACAGCCCTTGGTCAGTTCACTGCTGGATGAGATCCTCCCCACGCTGTGCGGGTCATTGACGTTATTGACCATACTTTATGCTCAACAGTGCATGGGGTGGTGAAGTTGGAGAGCGTAGACCCGTAGGAGCGTTTGGGTACACAGTTCAACAATTTATATTGCTGCAAAAGTGGATTGTCAGGAAACTATTGCACTGTACAGTACACATGGCACTGCATTGTGTACTGTTATCAGCACATACATTGTTTCGCGTGCACTCAAATTGCTGCTAATATATTTGTACAGGCAGAACAGTAAACAAATGTTTGTCTCTACATGAAATTTCAGTATTTTCGCCTCATCAGCTGTTGGTCTTTCTAGACCAGACTCATCCAGCAGCATTTGCTTACGTGAGCAAATATTTGTGTAAATGGTTTCGACTGTCTGTGTATACTCAGCAGAGTTAGAACCTGTGAAACAAATATCGGTGGGTTGCCAGAAATTATTGGCAAGAGCACTCTCTTTTCAAATAAGGGGTCTGGTTAATTACAAAATAAAGCAATATCGGGTGAAAAATAATTGTGTTGTTATTGCATTATGGATAAATACACAGACTTAATGTATTTATTAACTGACAGTGTATGGATGATGTATATTTATCAATGTTATATCACATTTATTACGTGCAAGGACTGATGGAAGCCTGTATTACCCACAATGCAGTTTGTGCTCACACCAATGTTGCACTGCGACCGTCTAATTTGATTGAACAAATCCAGCCATCACCAGTTCCCTCCAGTCACCACTGGCTCACTGGTGGTCAGTCGTCTTCTTCACTATCCTATCACAACTACCATGGTTACCGTGCCAATGAACTTCACATCTTGATTCCTCCACCAATGTTGAGGGCTCAAGTCTACCAGACACTGTCTCCTCTCATCCATACTGCATCAAACCACCACACTGCAGGTCACAACACTTATCTTTCTGCTTTTTTTCTCATACCACCCAACTTTGGAATTCCCTCCAAAATAGTAGATTTTACAAAGTTTGTATAACCCTGCTATATTCAATTCCCTCATTAGCGCTAAACAATTACACCTTTAAAAGTGATACAAAAGAATGCTATGTTCACTGTCCTGGAAGCGCGATAGGTTTCAGGTAAATCTTCCCATCATCGTCGATATCATCTTGCATAGCCATGATCTAACGACTGCCAGATTAGGCCCCTTCCCACATTGTCGCCATGCCCCCCCACGGTCTTGCGATGCTGTAATCCATCTCGCATGCAGTGGTCATCCACATGAGTGTGCATTCCTTTCTTTGGCTGCCATTCTATCACCAGCCTCATCTGTGGTCATCCCTTATATATATTTAAAAACGTACTTGAAGTCATGCTATGTAATGGGGAAAATGTCAAAACTGGGTGGTTTTTAACTTTTGCCGACAAAACTGGATCCCAAATGTCAAAACTGGGTGGTCTTGGAAAACGACAGGCAAAACAGGGTGGTGCTTTTTGATATGACAAAACTGGGTGATGTTCAATGTGGACAAATGTCAAAACTGGGTGAAGAAGGTGTACGATTTAATGTATCATTTTGTACACGTTTAGGTCCTTGCGTTATTCATCCATATGTTGCCACAGATTTAGAGCGTTCCAAATGATGTTTCTCGTGGCTCATGTTCCATACCTTGCACCACAAACTTCCCGTTTGCATACTGGCACAGTGTGCCAGCTCGCTTACTTGCCATTTGTATACTGGCACAGTGTGCCAGCTCGCTACTACAGTAACACTTACTTGCCATATGTTTACTGGCACAGTGTGCCAGCTTGCAACTACAGTAACACTTTCAGCTCGCGAACATACACGAACTTGCCATTTGTATACTGGTACAGTGTGCCAGCTTGCATGCTACACCTACTACAGTAGAACAATGGTAGATAGTGTTTGCGTCGAGAAGTATGGTGCTGCACACTTAGAACAAAACATGTTTGTTACATATATATAACTACTTCGACGGGCAAGAGCGCTTGTTGTGGCCCTTGGCGCGACAGAAGGAGCACCGCGTGAGGCCCAATGGGCCACCTTCGCCACGGTTGCGAATCCGACGCTTCTTCGGGCGGCCAGCCTTCTTCTGGCGAGGAGGTGGCATCATGGTGTTGTCGCGTTGCAGCTCCTCGGCAATGGGCAGCTCGATACCGGCAACCGAGGTCCATGTCGTGTTGATGGCAGAGACTTGGTAACACACCGCACATGCGTCGTAGAGCTCGGGCATCCGCCCAAACGCCATGAGGGCACGAATGTAGTGCCGACACGGCAAGCCCATCTGCTTCATGTACCCGCACGTGCACGACCGAGAGCTGAGATCGACTCGGCGCTTGGCAGAGGCGTAGGCGTCTGGATCCTTGACGTATGCACGCGTCGAGGTACTCTCGTAGACCTTGTACCTCGGGGCCAACGCCTGCTGAGCGTCGATGAGTCCTTGAGCGTACGGCGTAATGACATGCCCTTGAGCGGCCCACTTCTCGGCGTCGCTGCGGTGTGCAAAGGCCGTCGTCATCATGTCTTCCATGTGGTGCATGAGGAAGTGGAAGGGGTCCATCTCGCGAGCCGGCAGGGCCTCGCTGTTCGTGGACTCCACAAAGTTCGTCGTGCGCCAGCCGTACAATGGCGTCGTGTGGGGGTCGATCTTGTTGTAGTACGTGGCCGCCGCAGGCAGAGCTACGCCCAAGCAGCCCAAGGAGCTGCGGAACGCGGCCTCGGAGGCGCACCCTTGGGCATCGTAGATGATGCCTTGGAGGTCGGGCGTGAACGCGGAGCCGATGTTGTCCACGCCGTTGCAGATCAAATGCCGCGTGCAGTGGATGAGCATGAGGTCCTTTCAGTCGGAGGCTAGGATGCCCGTGCCACGATCGCAGAAGACCGGCGTGCCGTCGAGCTCGCTGTCGTTGGTCGTGCAGCAGTTGAGAAACCAGTCGTAGGCCGCTGCCGTCTCGGACGGCACCAGCGCCACGGCGAGAAGGACGTTGCGGTTGTTGCCGTCGCGCCCAACGAGGACGAGCATGGTTCCGTTGTAGGCGCGCGCCTTCATGTGCGACCCGTCGATGCCGACGACGCGTTGAAGACTTGGCTGCAACGAGCGTGCGATCGGGTTGCAGATGAACGCACCCCAGAAGATGCCCGCGTCTTCTCGCACACTGCAGGTCGTCGCGTTGAGCTTGCCGAACGTCTCCACCAGCGAGTTGATGAACTCAAAGCCTGCATGGGCCGCACTCTCGTTCGCCGCGATGCACGTGTCCTTGGCGCGGTACATCATCCGGGTTGGGACAATGACGCGAGCAACGTCGGCGACCTGGGCAATGACAGTCGGTGCGGAGGTACGGGGGTTGGCGCGAAAGGCCGAACGGGCTGTCGTGTTCGCCTCCACTTGGCGCTGCGTGATCTTGGTAGTGCCCGTGCAGCCGTGGTGATCCGTGCACAGCGCCGAGACGCGGAAGCCGCGTCGTTCCCCCGTGAGCTTCGTCAGCTTCACCTTGAAGGAACAAGGTGTTGAACTAGAGCAGACGATGGCAACGTGCCATCCGCCGCTTCGCTTGAGGTCAAGGACCGCGCGCTTGCCTTGTTGCAAAGCAAAGTCTTGGATGCCGTGGATGGCCTCGCGGTGCGTGGTAAAAGTCTTCTTGGGGTGGAGGGTTGCCATTCGAATGTGAGCCGCTCCTCCACCTGTTTTGTGAAAAATGCTTGTGAAAAATCACGTTTCTACGTCTACTTTCAATTTTTCACGAGACAATATGTCTATTTTCATTGCCAGCAATTTGATTTTTCACACAATATATCCGCCAATCACCGTAACGGTGGGCCAAAGGATTGACCAATCAACGAGATGCGCATTCGTTGGTTTGTTCCGCACCATTGGGACCATGGTCAGGAGCGTCAAGCAGGCTGGTCCATCTCCCAAGGACGTCGCCTTTGTCTCTGTGCTTGGTCGTTTGGCGGGCTATGGTCGAATGCATGGCAAATTTAAGGGTGTACAGTAGCGCGTAGCATCAACCAACAATCCAAAAGTTTGGTATTGACGCGAGTCACTAGTCTAGGTCATCACGCAAGGTGGCAGTGCGCCCGCCTGGTCGCAAGCCCGCTCCGAGCTCACTTCCGAGTCCGAGCCGTAGCTTGAAATGTTGGTCGTTGGGGTGCTGGCACACTGTGCCAGCGTACAAATATCAAGTGTGTGTAGTTATATGGTGCTGGCACACTGTGCCAGCATACTAATACCAAGTGTTTAGATGAATGGGGTGCTGGCACAGTGTGCCAGTATACAAATACCAAGTGTTTGGATGAATGGGGTGCTGGCACACTGTGCTAGTATACAATTATCAAGTGTATTTGACAAATGTCAAAACTGGGTGCACCCTGAGTGTCCAAAACTCAAGTTTTTGGCCACCCAGGGTGCACCCAGTTTTGACATTTGGGATCCAGTTTTGTCGGCAAAAGTTAAAAACCACCCAGTTTTGACATTTTCCCCTATGTAATGTATAAACCCACTCCGACACGTCTTGCACGCGCGGACTCACGCGCACGCAGCCCGGAGCCGACGCGCATGCTGGTGCAGTGCGGAGCGTCCCTGGGGCGCGTGGACCAGCTGCACGGCAACTCGGTGCTGCACTACGCCGTGCAGGGCGGCGCGGGGATGCCCACACAGGTGCTGCTCGATGCCGGAGCTCCGATCGACATCGTCAACAAAGAGGTACCGCTCTGCATGGGTCCCTGCCGGACGAGCCGCTACGAGTTTAGGTAACACAAACAAGGTCTGGTTGTGTGTAACAACAACAAAAATGTGAATAAATGATGCCCATGCATGGCTCATGTAATGCTTTTCCATCGCATAGGTCTTTTAAATGTCTTGTATTGGCAGTATGGAATGCTGTGTTACATGTGTAAATACTCCTTTTTGTGTCTCCAAGTTTTGGGTAACCCTTTGATCAATATTACCACTTTTAAATTCAATAGGGCAAGTGGCCAATAGCAATACAACTTTCTATGGCAGTTTTATTGATATTTGACCATATTCAAAAAAATTAAGAGTGCCCCTCCCCCCACTGTTACAGACAGACAAAGCTAAAGCATGAATGCTTTCAGCATAAGTTGGAAAGTGTAAAAAAACCTATTCATATTTTTTTACCCTCATTGATCTCCATAGTCTGATCGACAAGTACAACTTAATAATATTTAAAATGCTTCATGCTGTCTATCAAGAAAACGTGGACCATTACGACAGCACTGCTTAATTGTCGAGTTCACTTCTCTTTTCCCTCGTGCACACCTGTGTAGTGAGCGACTTCCGAGACACAACGTGTAGAGGGCTTCTTATTTATTTCTCACACTTCAGGCACAATCATTGGGCGACATATATATACATGGCTACGCATGGCTGACCCATCTACACAGCCCCATCTTCGGCGTCTAACGAAATAGCTGGCTGACTAACATAGCGACGACGACGATGGGAGCCGTGCAGAGGATCGGCCATGCGGCCGGACGACAAAGAGAGATGCCGGCGAAGACAGAGACGGCAGCCAGGACCCGGACCCCACGACAGCCCCAAACCTTCAGTCACGTCCCCCTTATATACTCCTCGGCGTGGCCAGGTCCCGCCTCCGGCCACGGCTTCTTTCTAGAACCTTCGAGCAGCTTCCCGGAGCTTCCCGACTGACCCCGCCTTTTACCTTTAACCCAGTTACACCCCCCTTCTAGTTGGTTATTATATAATGCGCCCATAGTCGTGATTACCCCTCCTGGTCAACAGATGGTACCCTGTCACTCTTGTCAACAGATGGCACCCTGTCATTACATCTGTGCAAGTGCCCGTGTGTGTCCTTAGACGAGGCGCGATGCCCCCCCCCCCCCCCCCCCGCCCCTCTCGCCCCTCCCGACCTGTCAGGGTGAAACGCCGTTGGCGATGGCCGTACGGATGAAGGCCTCTTTCGTGGCCCGGCTGCTGGTGGAGGGGCGCAAGACACGAGGCCTCCACGGATCGCGCCTTATGTACGCACTCAAGTCCCGCAAGGCGAGTTTCACGCTGGGGAACGTGCGCGCAGCTTGCGCTGTGTTTGAACATGCACAAGCGCCCGCGTGCGCTGGTGTACGAGGGTCGCCACCTCTTGGGTACACAAAAACAGTGCATATCTCGGGCAGAAGAATATCTCACAATACTAGAAGAGGGATGAACTACATGCTATATGTAAATGTATTATGGTTGCCACCTGTCCTTGGAAAACCAGAACAGGTGGCAACCATAGCAGGTACTCACGGGAGGCAGTCAAAGCATTATTAGAATGAGGCGTATAGACAGATTTGCACATGGCTGAATTCAGTAAGCATTGTTTAATAATGGAATTATTAGAAAAGATAAAAATACTTCACAATAAATCATTATTTAGGTGCACAGGTATTGTTTTCCTGCCATTGTTTAATCTTAAATGTATACCGTATATACTTGCACATTCAAGGGCTTGCACATTAATGCAGTGTAACCAATCTTGATTTGAAGCTTTCGTGACTACAGGAATCCATACTCTTTGGTTCTTTCGGTAAAGTCACGTAGGTAGAAAATAAAATAAATCACGACGTTTCGATCGCAACACAAGCGGTCGTCCTCAGGCGGAAAAAATATAATCCAGCAGTGGAACTGCTGAACCAGCGAGAGAGCTGTTATAACAAGAGGCTATATATGTGGCGATGGGCAAGCAAGCGGGGTCTGAGCTGGAAAGGAATTTGTATTCTTATTATTTTATGCCAACGTGACTTTACCGAAAGAACCAAAGAGTATAGTGTAACCAATGTTTAACAGTTCAATGATCTGCAGGTCATGTTTGGTGGAGGAGTGATGTGTGGGTCCTCCCACCTCTTACGAGACATCATGCAAGCCTGGAATAATTGGCCAGTTTTCCACTAGAGGGCCTTTTGCTGGCAGTGGTACCAGCAAGAAATTGATAGCTCAAATGGGATAACCCTGGGGAAAATATAAAACATGCTTAAGGAATATGTGGCTGTTCCAATCTTGAATTTGTTTCGGGTAAACCTTGTGTTATTTTTCATCTTCATCTTCTTAAAGCAATGCCTACTTTTACCCAGTCTGGGTGACCACCATAGCATAAACAAGATGATAATTTAGAGAATGAAAAACACCGATTCTTACACAAGCGGTTCGTCTCGTGCATCGTGAGCTTAAGAATCGCTACTAATCGATGCCACATCATGACACCCCCGGTCTAAACATGAAGTGCTATTACCTCCTGGGTGCATGCAGAGTCTCGGCACGGTGCTGGTGTGGCTCCTTGCTGGGCTGTCGTTCGGGCTGGTGGGCGGCGTGCTGACGTTGAATTCTGAATCATGGCTGCTGAAAGGCACCCTGCTGTCTGCCGTGTGGGGTTCCAGTGCCTTAGTCACAAGGTACCACGATGACAAAACATGCACCCCTCAGGCTTACTACCATCTTACTCACTACGGCCTTCTACACTCATCATCCATATCGCAAGTCACTGGAGTGCAATGAGAAATCGAAGCAACTTCTTTCACTTCTATCTATCCACCTGTTAAATACTCGCATTTATCCACAACTTTCAATGGATATTTCATAGTAACAGTATGTGTATGGTACATTAGCGCAATTATTGAAGGTGGCCTGGGATAAAAAATCTAAAATGTTCGAAATAAGCACAGATAGAGGTGATCGGTTGGAAACTCGCTGAGGAACAGAAAGAGGAACATGTGGCTTGGAGATATCTGCTCCTGCTGGTGCAGCCAACTTCTTGGTCCAGTCTGCAGCCTTTCCTTTAGCACCATGTACTCTGCAAAGCCCAGTTGCTATGCTTCAGTTACCTGACTGATCCACCAAGCCCGGCCACTGCAGTTCATTAACACATTCCTGCGGAGGGAGCTGGTAGGAACGTTGAGTTGCTCGGTCAATGGCCAGGGTCAACGGCGGCGTGGTGTATTCCGCAAATATGGCCTACTGTGAGGGCGGGAACAAGCCGATGTGAGTAGGTTAAACGTTGAGTTTTATAAGGGCACCACGGGGTGACCAGCCCCTCCCCTCCCCACCCAGCCCCTCCCCTCCCCACCCAGCCCCTCCCCTCCCCACCCAGCCCCACCCCTCCCACCCCCCACCCAGCCCCACCCTCCCCACCCAGCCCCTCCCCACCCTCCCCACCCAGCCCCTCCCCACCCTCCCCTCCCCACCCAGCCCCACCCTCCCCTCCCCACCCAGCCCCTTCCTACCCACCCAGCCCCTCCCTGCACAATGGACGGACGCAATAATTTCCTGTGGGCTGGTGTAACCAGGAGGTTCCTACCAGTAATACACACATAAACTGTTTCACCAACCATGCAGCTGCCAATGCTCAGTTCAAAGTCCCAAGACTACACTCATTGTAAAAATCAGTTGCAGATGCTGCCCAACTGGTTTATTCAGGGTGGCAAGAGAACGTACAAATGACACAGAACAAATGAGAAACAATTCAATGAATTGTGACAATTTAGTGGACGGAGAATAGTTGCTATGGCTACAGCGTTACCCTACCGCTGCCTCGGTGACCTAGATCACAACATGATCTCGCCTTCTCAGCCAGCTGTTATTTGTATTCAGTTGTACAACATAGTATTTAGTCCGTCGACCTCTTGGCTTTCCCGATTTAAGTTATCAATACAAGTATTTTACTCCTCCGATTAGCACGGTTGGATACGTACGGTGCGAAAGAAGTTCAACATAAAGGCATATACTGGACCGGTTTTGATTTTCAGGGTCTCATCAGCAGTCAGGCTTGTTAAGTGAATACTGCTGGGCTTCCAGATGGTTTTTATCTGGGGCATTCCACATAATGCTCCATAACAAGACATAATATATTTGCATAGTTTTCTTTCATGTTCACTGCTTTTTGCTGAAAATCACATCAACTTCAAATTTAGTTTGTGTGTTTTTTCATACATGACTTTAAAATTACCATGTCAATGCACAACTGCACTCGAGTGGCTCACGATATTTCCACTTGCATTTTAGGCGAGGGAGGGCAGGGGACGGGTAGAGGGATTCCTGCCTGTGCAGCCAAACCACTGCAGTTCCTTTTTGCTGTGCTGTCAGCTTTTTTGGCGAGTAGAGAATACAAACTTACCACGAATGAGTTATTGTGCAGCATCTAGATTCTTGCTCATCGAATACTGTAACCGAGCCATTTGACTCCAATCTTCAAATATTGTGTAAAACTACGGTGTGTAAGGTTGCCAAAATAAAAAACGGGACGTATCGTGGGAAGAAGGATTTCTCACAATAGCAGAAGAGGGGAGAACTACGTGTCCATCCTTGATCCTGAGCCAGTTTTGCAACAGACTTAAAATAATGTTGTTTTATTCCACAGAGCTTACTCTGTGTGATCAGTGCCCATTTGTGATGGACTGGACTCAAAAGTGCATTGTTACACAACTGACAAAAAACCGGGACCAGCCTAAGCAAAACCGGGGCCGTTATCTTCCTCTGGCATTACAATGCCGCAGATTTCCCCGAACAGATGCCTCAACAAGGGGACAGGCGGCAACCCAAACTGTATGCAAAGACTGTGCGAATATTTTGTCTCTCATCTCAGTGATATTTTTCAGGTTCCTGTTTTTCCAGGAAAGCCAGAAGGTAGCGCAGCTTGCTGCCTTCTCGTCCACCATGCTGTGGACGCACTTCACGTGGTTCTTTTGGCTGTGGCCTCATATCCTTTGTGTTTTCACCCACAATGCACCGCATTTGATTTTGGCTGTTTATATGTTTTTCTCCATCTTGGTAGGTCAACCAACACTGGACACGGCTAGCTGTTTTAGTACTCTTTGGTTCTTTCGGTAAAGTCACGTAGGTAAAAAATTTAACAAAATAAATAAAAACAACTCAATTAAATCACGACGTTTCGGGCGCAACACAAGCATCCTTCTTCAGGTGAGGACAACCTAGCGAAAGCCATCTCTGAGACACAATTAAGCGTTTGTGCTTTCGCTACGTTGACCCCACCTGAAGAAGGACGCTTGTTTTGCGCCCGAAACGTCGTGATTTAATTTAGTTGTTTTCATTTATTTTATTGAATTTTTTACCTACGTTACTTTACCGAAAGAACCAAAAAGTATGAATCCTTGCAGTCACGAAAGCTTCAAAGCTAGAATTAAAGCTGTTGTAGTGTTTGACGACAAAAGCCTCTTGTTAAAATGATCACATTTGTATTGAAAGGTCTCAAAAATTGACAGCACGCGTGGCTCTCAGCGCAGAAATTAATTAAGTCGTCCCGTCAAAACTCATGCCTCTCACGCATGTAGAAGAGCTGAGGACGGTACAAGATGCAACGTCCATGCACGACACCTCGAGGGCCACTTCCAGTCTCGGCAAAACATTGCTGTGGCGTTATTGCACGCAGAGGAAGCCAATAACGGCACTTCAAGGCTGCCGTCGTGTATTTGAGTGCAGAGATGCATTCATGTATTGTCGGCGCTCTTACATTGACGCGGTGATGTCATTTGTGGACGGGTGGCAGTTTTGTAGAATGCTTACACAACCACGTGTGGCGATGTCAGCAGGTATGTTACCATAATTGTGTGATTGTTAGCGCAAAACAATAAAAAAACCAGTAAAATTATGCTTATTGGAATAGAATGTGCAAGTCAATTAACAACGCAGAATCATACTCTTTATACTGTAGGATTCCGATGAGCTATTAAGTGCTTTTTCACAAATGTCCAGCATGGGTACGTCAGAAAGTTACAACGACAAACAATATGAAAATATGATAGGAGTGCAAAGTATAGGAAAGGTAAGCAAGTCACTAATATATGTGTGTTTATTCTACCAGGTAAAGCACACTGAGTTATTAGCTTCTTTTTCAGAAAAATTATATTGCATGGGGAGAGAGGGATGGAGGCAGAGAGGGATTGATGAAGTGGGGAGGAGGATCCATGGTGGGAGAAATGGATGAGTTTGGGAGTAGTGAAGGCTGCGAGTAGAGGCAAGGGGGAGAGAGAGCCATGTGGGAATAGTCAACTCTACTCCCGACGCTTGGCATGCATCTCTCAGGTTTGTGGCGAGTAAATCAACGTAACCTCATCACAGGTAAGTAATCAGAGCATCTAGATCTTCGTGCCTCTAATAAATGTAACTGATCCATGGCAATTCGGGATTCACATTTAATAATTACCTTGTAACCAAGATCTGTGCTGCATAACATCGGACGCCCATGAAATAGAGCCTAAAAGCTTACACGGCCCTTCCCGCTGAATTAAGTATAATGTAAATAAAATCTAAATTTAAAGGGTTATTTTCAATATGTTGTAGAGTCATTTTACACGTTCCACACACTTTCATAAACACTTTGTCGGTGCCGTAAACATTTTATTGGACCCCACCAACTCCAAACATAAAAAACGTGGTGGCTGGAGGTGCCCGGAAGCCAGGGTTTTTATAGAGTGCTGAACACATGGTGCCCATTGGCACGAAAGAACAACCAGTTAAAGCTTTATTTAGCTGCCAAGCGGTATTTGTATTTCCTTGCGCCTTCACGTGAATTGTTTCTTTGACGGCCGTGTGCACACGTGGGTGGCGCTTGGTCCCAGCCGCTGGCCGTGATTGTGAGCGGAGCGGCATTTTACTGCCTCGCGAAGGTGGCACGCCCTCCACCCGGCATCGCCAGGAACCAGCAGGAGCAGAGACAGGTCTGCAGACGTGCACCCAACACTGTCTCGAACGAGGTGCGCGCGTGTGCCCGCGCCGCATTGGCTGGGTGGCTCACGGGGGTTGACGCTCGTGTCGGGGGGCACCGAGCTGCCGTCAAATCCTGATTTCAGCCACCCGTGAGTAAACCGGGCCTCTGAGTGAAGCTGCATTGGCGTGGGGACCAGCGGGCGCAGTGGTTCGTGTACTGCGATATGAACCTGCTGGCCTGAGTTCGATTCCTGGCCATGGCTTAGTGCAGAGTTTATTGATACCTAACTTGGTCCTGGGAACCGCTCTCTCACCCCCCTCATTTCAGTAGTATGGTCAAATGGCCATCATGAATGATACGGTGCAGGGACGGCTCCGTTAAGCAGTGGATGTATAACTGTAAATTATCGCTTAAGGTTATTACTGAGTAAATGCCGACAGTGCAAAACACCGGCTCATTATACCGGGCTCGCGTGTTTACCACGATCAAAACATAAATGGTTACGAGAGAGTGGTGACACTCTCAGAGCTGATTTTGCGTCAATGTGGACAAGTTTAATTGTGGGCAACAGGAAATAGGGTACACGTGCCGGTCGCAAAGGAGCGCAGAAGGTGGAGAGAATTGATTGCTAAAGCATCACTGGTTCCCCCACGAGCTCCATGGTTATGAGACTGACGACGTTGATGATGATGGTGAAGATGGTAAACTTGCCGTGCGTATTTTCAAATTGATGTGTATTTGTGTTGGTGTGCTTGTGTGTTGCGTTAAACTACGATTGCGTGCGTGGTTTGCAGACGATCATCAAAATGGCTGAGGCTGGAACATTCACGGCGTCCACGTATTGCATCATTTGCCTGGTATGTTCACCCCAAACGGTTCAGTCCCAGCATGATACTCTCTGCTCTCAGTCCTTCGCTTGCTCAATCCTTAACTCCATCCTTCACTTTGTCTCTTGACGAGGCTGAACGCTGGGCGGGCCAGCGATGGGAGCGGGGGGACACTTAGTGACCTTGAATAAGCAAAGTGGAATGTTTGGCTGAGCTTTATAAAGCACATTTGGGGCCCATATGAGAAGAAACGTAAGGCGAGAGTTGGGTCAATCAAGGCCACTCACTGCCGAACTTCCCGTCTCAGTCACGGCATAATTACAGGGCTCTACCGGGCACTCCCTGTGGAGGGTGGCCAGGCGAGCATGGCATCCGGCTGTGCTGTCATTGCACAAACACAATCTTCCCATCACGATCTCCCCACCGGTTCTCCCTCTCCACGTGCAATTAAGAGTGGACGAGTACCACATGCTTGTTATCCATTTCAAGGTGGGGTTCACAAACCACGAAAAAAAATCTGCTCTCCCAGAAACCCAAACTGTTTTACTTAAATCATCAAGCCTGCTGAAGAGGGCGCCTTCAGTGACGATCAGCATTTATATAAATCACGGGAGAGGCAATCGCGGTGGCGCTGTGGAAGAGTGTGACTCATTTACAAGTTGTGAGGTCAAATCCCTGAGGGCATCATTCCTCTGGGGTCAATAAAACGCGTACCACTTTGTGGGAAATCGACAGTGGTGGTCTAACGAATGGACCGATTCCCTTACCGATTTGTGAAATTTTGACCATTGCCTCAGGACCGGCAATAAACATGACCCACCGCACAACGTTCATTGGTGTACCGAACATATCTGACATTTTGACTATTTAAACTATACGCCGGCTCCTTCATTCTTACATGTTATGTGGCTGCAAGATGTGCATTCGCACACGCCCTGCTTTACTCGTGTTGGCGTGCGTCACGTGACTCGGCGCCCCCCCCCCTTGTCTGCTGCGTTTCACAACCCAGGCACCCAGGCCCCCCTTCTCCAAGCACTGCCCCATGTGTGGCAGATGCATCGAGGGCTACGACAGCCACTGTTGGTGGATCGGAAACTGTGTTGGTGAGTGCGGAGTAACTGTGAGGTTCCTCCACACTTTGTTGTATTTAGTTCCGAGTCTTAGCCTAGTTGACGACAGACTGTGGAACTTTAGTCAGGTCTTAGTCTGTGGATTTTGTTTAGTCATTCCCCTTCATCTAGCCAACTTAAGCAGTCAAACATTTCGGCAGACAATATTATCCCCCCCCCCCATTCCACATATCATCACGTCAGCCAATCGGCGTTCACGTTAAATGTATTTATAAAACGAATTATCAATTGTGTCCCTCAGAGCACTGCTGTTTCAAAAACCGTTGCTAAATTATCTTGGTCAGCGCCTTCGTTCAGCCTAATTTATTTACACCCACTTAGAGCTATCGTTGACTAAAGTTAAAATAGAACGTTTTTACGAATGTTCCCATTACAATTTCACTTACAAAATTAACACCGGTGAAGTCATGGACGCATCGCAGTGCGGCACCCAGTGATGCTCTGGTTGCAGATAGGACATGTGCTTGCTTTACGCTCCTGCTGCAATTGCATAAGCTTTGCTCAAAAATGTGGGATTTATTTTTACATAGAAACGTTTCGTTGAGGTAAATGTGGACATTAAAATTGTGTGTCCTGGTGACGAGGGATAACTATGCTTGTTTGTTTGTTTGTGTTAGGTGCAAAGAATTGGAGGCACTTCTTTGGCTTGATGCTGTCTTCACTGGCATGGTTGACATGGCTCCTCTGGGGATGCGTCTTTTGTGAGTTGAGAAAATCCTGTTGAATGTTTTACATGCTTCTGCACAAAATGTTCTGAATGAAACTGCGAGGTCCTGTGTTGAGTCTAGATAACGCAACGCTGGCTGGCGTATATTTGAAGTGCATACAAGTTAATGAATGTTTATTTTCATGGAAGGTTTACTTAAGGTGTCCAGCCCAAGCTGGTTGGTCGGCAGTGGCGTAAAATCACGGAGTAGATAAATGAAACAATCGCATGCAGAGTTGAACAAAACAACAGGAAAATGTAGAAAGACAAATATCAGCAATAGTTAAACATCATACAAGGGAGGAAAAAGGTTGATGAACAATTTACTTGACTTAGAGTACAATTTGATTCGAATAATCTGCGTTGTTATTCCACCTTTCTATTTGAATTCCAGTGCATGATGTGTTGCCCGTGTCTGTCGTGGTGACAAGTGCACGGGCAAACATTGCAATTCACACACACGAGTGACACGATGTATACAAAATATTAATATGGGTGCAAGTTATTGTCTCATCCTTGTGCCACATAACATTCCCCAACTCTGCCATATTGAGTCGATGGATCGGCGTTGAAATGGCCATAGCCAGTGGTGCCTGCCGCTGCTGCTACTGCTGCTTGTGTTTGTGTTTCTCGACGTAACGAGCGCAGGATCCCGCGCGTGCGCGCGCCCCCGCGTGGCGTAGAGGCGGCTCTTCATCCGTGACGCGTGACGACTAGGAAGGACTCTCTGGTGGCTCGAGCGTGATGCGCTCTGTGGTCACAATGAAAGCGGACTGCGACGGAATCGCCGATCTCACTGATATTAGCCAATCCAATATTACTCGGTCCGTGGATCGATTGGCAATGAAATCGACGCAGCGATTAACCACGCAAATTATGATTATCCCAGATAATTTTGATGCGTTTAAATTGTGGGTCAGCTGAGCGCAATCGATACAATTGATCTCGATTAATGCTCCGCAATGATCATATATGGGCAAACACACGCCCACTTCCTTCCGTGTATGGGAGAGGGCAAATCTCTGATTGGTGATTTTGTCGGGTGTATGAATTTATCGTATTACGGTGCCTCTAGAACCAAGAGACCATGATCGGATCGTTTTTCCTCGTTCCATCGATTGCATTTTCACACACCGCAGAGTCATGAACGGTTGGTTCATCGTCGTCACTGCCTATGACCAAATTTCACCCGGAACTAGCCCAGTCTCGTCAGATCTCAGACGCTGAGCAGTGGACGGTGCGTGGATGGGTGACCTGCAACCATGCACAGAAGGTTGCTACGGGGCTACATGGTGGGCAGCAGAGGGCAGTGCAGAGACATTCAGTTGTATTGCACTTCTAAGCTCCTACATCTGATCCCCGCCATCAATTCACACTGACCAGTGTGGTGGTACAATCATTTGTCAATCCACTGATGGATGAAGACCTCCACGCGCCGTGTCGGTCACAGGGGTTGTTTGGCCATGCTTCGCCATGATGGTGAGGGTCATTTGATGAAGTGGGGTTTGTGGGGCGAGCAACCATGACCTGTTCAAATATCACTTAGCACTGACATTAGCCATGGCTAGGAATCTAATTCAGGTCCATAGGTTCGTGGTGCAGTGCACTAACCACTACTCTACGGCTTCACAAATGTACTACGTCTTTCTCCAAGTTCTTCTAACCTTTCTCAATTCAGGAAACGTATGAACACATCTATTACGCCTTGAATAGTGCTGTTTATTGCTGTTTTTTTAGCCTTTGGCCCTGTGCTCAGCAACATAGATTTGAACAAAAACATGTTGACCCAAAAATGTTTCTTAAAATTACGTATTGTACCACGTCCAGCCACATCATTTCTCAGAAGTGTTGAACGCAGGGGGGGTCCCTCAGTCTGGAATGCAGAGTGTGGGGGTTGGGGCCCCTCAGGGCCGGACGGCACGTGGAGCCGAGTGTCGCGCATCGCCACCTGCTCCCCGTGGGTCACCTGGACCGCCTTCAACGTAGCCTTCCACATCATGTGGTTGATGATTGCGCTGAGCACGCAGCTCTACCAGGTTTGTCCGTGGCGTCGTGCGTGCGGCGAGTCGCGAAGACAAAGTGGGCGAGAGTGGCCCGCGAGCCACGCCGCCACCTCGCGCGTGCCGTGCCGGCCATCAGAGGCGCTCGCTAACGGCACTCGCCCCAATAGGCATACGTAGGCTCGAACGGGGGATCTTTGTTTTGGTGTGCTTCAATGCGCGCACGAACACATGCAGGAGTGCTGGGGGAATCTCTCATTGGCGCCAAATGTAACCATTTAATCACAAACTTTAATTGCAGCTCATTCAGCGTGTGCTCTTCAGACTAGATCTGAGATATTCAAACTACAGCCCGTGGACAAAATCCAGCCAGCGATGTCACTGAAACTTACGACTGTATTGAATACAGCTATCCTCAGCTTTAACATTAAGTGAACATTAAATGAACAAATATATGCGTGATATGATTTAAATCAGCGTATACATAGCGAAAGCTTCAGTCACATGGTGCGATTGGTTTGATGTTGGCGTGCCTCAGTCCGTTGTAAGGTTCATTGAATTTACTCGACAATAGTTTGTGTTTTAAATTCGAGTTTATCACATCAAAAAGCATAACATTCTCCACCAGTTTGTGTTATAAAAAAATGGGACCTTTTTACCAGTATCAAATTAAAATCTATTCTTATTTTTTCATACTTGTGTTGAAAATCGTTTTGTAAAGCTTCCTATCCGATCCCACTTTTTATACTTGACAGATATTTGTTCTGAGGATGACGGTAGAAGAGTACGTCAGTAAAAAGAGCTGCCACCATGAGCACGGGACGCATCCCCACATGCCACCGCTTCACAAGTGAGAACACCGCGACGCTCATTCGGGCCATGTCGCTCACGTCGTATGCTGGCCGCGGTCCCGTTTGTTCTACAAAATGGAATAATTAAGAACCCCGTTCATCGTGCTGTTGTTGGCCGCTGAGCATGCTTAGCGACCGCGATAATCCAACCACTAAAGCATTCACACCTGTTCTCTCTCAAATAAATGATGCCTGTGCATTTATACAATATAATAGTTTGTTTTGTAAACCATCTGAATGCAACCGGATTTCACTTAAATACTGTGCATTATGGAAACGGCTTGTCGAGCAACCATGCAAAGTGCCGGGCATTGCATTGCAGTTTCCACCAGACTTTTGTGCAATGTGCAGAGCTGGCCGAGAGAGCCACAACCGTGGGGGGAAGTACACGAGCACAGTTGTTGCTCTCCGTGCCTTCTCGTAAATCACCGCGGTCATTGCTGTTGTGTATTTAATGTGGCGGTGCGCACAATGGGGCGGCTTCACGTCACAGTGTGAGCCGCTCGCCCAGACTCTCAACTTGTTTGCATAAATGATCCATTGCAAGACGTAACTTTAACACGTAAGCTTTCGCGACCAGTATTATCCACGAGGTTTTTGGGTTAGATCGCGTAAGTGTAAATGTGTCGTTATACCCGCCAGCACCCGACACAGCCAGTTAGTAAGGTTTGTCACGTAAACAGAACGTGCCAATTCGTTACTAGTACAGCACACCGGTTGTGTTGAAAGGTAAACCCACAACATTAGCAATTTAATTCACAAGTACCTCTTCTTGGTTCTTTCGGTAAAGTCACGTAGAAGGGAAGTAATAAAATAATAAAAATAAAACATAATAAAATAATTCTCACGTTTCGGCCACAACGCAAGCAGCCATCCTCAGGTGAAGAACAGGTTTGTCATTCAGACGCTGTCTTTCCGACAGACCTGTTCTTCACCTGAGGACGGCTGCTTGCGTTGTGGCCGAAACGTCGTGAGAATTGTATTTTATTATGTTTTATTTGTATTGTTTTATTATTTCCCTTCTACGTGACTTTACCAAAAGAACCAAGAAGATGAATCCCTGCAGTCACGAAAGCTTTAAATCGAAATCACAAGTACCTGTTGAACATGGTCGTCAATGTATCGTATCATAATAATCCAATCTTTTTTTTGTTTCACTGTTTGAACTTTTAGAAACAAAGAAAAATGAAAGTGCTCACTCAGCCATCGTCGTCCGGCTGTTCTGTGTGAATGTTCACGTGGTGGCCTTCGAGGGTCCTCGGTGAAGAGACCTAAATCTTTCTGCCTGGAAGAAGTCGGTACCAGGATGTTGAGTTGGAAATGTTACTTTACAAAATTACCAATGTAATGATTTTGTTTTTATTGTTGGTAATTTAATGTCTATAATGGGCTCATAAATCTGCTAGGTGGCTTATGAATTGAGAGTTATGTAATTGCCTTGGGTTTTTGTATCTTGTTAATTAAAACTGAAAATCATTACATTTTTCGTTGAGGCTTTATATATGGAATATTTGTTGTCTTTTTACATTGTTTTATAATCGTACAACGAAATCGACAGACACAAGCAGCCAGACTTCTATGCGATGGACATTTACGAAGCTTGCATTGCCAAGTCAACTTGACATGATGCCCCCAGGACAGATATTGAAGCATGTGCAACAATGTCACGTGTCATTTACATGGTGCCACATGGAGCGTACGCATGGATCACTCAACAAATGCAATTCAGAGACTTCAGATTGAATGTTGAGGGCAAGTAAAATGAGCTTGCAAAGAACACATCTCTGGAATAGATGGCTGATGGATGGGATGAGCGACAGACTGGACACCAAAGAAGAGATGGGATCCAAGACTACAGCCACCGCAGATGCAGAGTGGTGAGATTCGTCAATGGCATGAGTCCATTCGGCAGCGGATAGACACTAATGATCATATTGATAACCACAATGAACATTACAACACTGGATGTCCCTGGATTTTCTCCGTAGATAGTGTGTAATAACCTGTACGCACTCTTAAGGCGTCTTGCAGATGTTTGCCATGTGTGACACGGCCACAAAGGCACACTAGATTTTCAATAAATTCGACTCATAAATACGTGACACTTTGTTTACAAAAAAATGCATTATTACTTTTGAATCCAAGTGGGTTTTTTTTTTACTTCAAAGATAATATTACCTAAGATATGCAGGACACGACACTCCTCTATTTACGAGCATTTGACTTACGAACATTCAGAGATATGAAGAAACCTGTCCGTATGTTGAGTTGCCTGCTCGGAACGAGATTAGTAAATTCAACCGACGCGCAATAGATGGCAGTGGTGGTATCTACATCTGCAGAACATGAAAAACCAGTGGCATCTACAGGAGATTTTACAACCTTTAAAGCCATTCCCCGTGTTTAGTATCTATACTGTACATGTTTGGAATCGACAGGAGTAAAGTTGGACAAATCGACTTATGAATAGACTTCGAGAAAGTAACTCGTTCATAAGTAGACCCTGCATATAAAACTCCACCTATACTTTAACACGGTATTGTTACCGTTTCTATAAAGCTTCACTCGTTGATCCCTTCATTTATGTCAATTACCTTAAACACATTAATCCAGGTGTCCCAGTAAATATACAATCCATGCATACAAAAATATGTTGGGATTGTTTTTCTCACTACCATGATAAATGCTTTGCAGCCAATCACAGCACCGCTGTTATGTGCAAAAAGGTAAACAACATTGAAGAAAGCTGTGTGGGTGCAGACAATTGCAACCCTGGCTTCATCGAGTGCAGTGCTCGGCCGCATTGATAAAGCAGGAAAAGCGCTCCATTTACCTTTTGACTAAATGTGTCTGGTGTGACGAGGCACTTGCATTTATGAAAGCAATTTAGCTGGATACACAGGTTGATACAAATGCATGGTAGAATTGTTAATGCTGGAATTATGTTTTAAAAATCATGTTTAAATTGTTTGCCATCTCTAATTAATACTCCAATTCAGAGGTGACTGAATTTACGTTTTAATGTATACTGTAATTGGTGGTAGATATTTTAAAGCCCATATTTATAATATCTCTCACATATAAGTTATAAGCAAAGGTGTGGACATGAACACAATATGCCAGGACATTTCATTTGCATTTTTATTTAAAACCTACAAAGAACATCATATTTGTTTTAGGGCTATACGATTCCTAGAGATCACTGTTTATTCATAAACCAAAAACAACTTGGTCGTAGGTTTTACTCGAATAAAAAATATAAAACTACTATAAAATGTGCACGGGTAAACTGCAGTGGCCATCTCTGAGTTACCGTTTAAGAGCACAAGCACTAGAGAGTATCCTAAAACGATTGACAAAGGGTAACACTCAAGGATTTAAACACCCAATAAAAACTGTTAACTGCATGTAAATATAGCCACTGTGAGCTCGGATATGTTAAACTTGAGTAGGTTATAAAAAAAAGGTTTTGTGAGGAAATCAAATATTAAAAAACATTGATAACCATGATATGACAATATTTTGTAGAACAGACGCCATACGATTATCGTGGACCTTTTAACAATAAATCGTGGATATCGGAATTTTGCGGCAACCCTTGTGGGAGCGGAGATGTGGCTGCCTCGAGCGGTGAAGTATGGAGCTAAGGCCTGCACCAGGCTATGGGGGAATGCGTGCGTGTCGAAGAGCCGATCTTCACTCTGGAGACCAGCCTCACTGGGAATGCATGAGGGTTCCAGCACCCAGGCCGTAACCCACACCCTTGGGGCCAAAGTTCTTCGCGTAGCAGGCTGCAAATGCACGAGACAATGAGACGCAACGCTTTCATTTTGTTATAGGTTCAGGATATTGTTTTGTTATACTATATATACGTACAGTGTGACGTATTTTCATTTGTTAGCATATCCGGCTGGGTGGTGCTGTGGTTAATGTGCTCAACCCAAAATAAATGGTGACTTTAAAGTCTATTTTTCTTCTCAACAAAGCTTCAAACTGCAGTAGGACGGCCCATGAAATGCCTTCCAGGCACGTATCTGTAAAGAATGAGGGGATGTCCCTGCATGTAAACACGTATATACTTTGAATGGGAGCGTGCGGTCACCTCCATGTGTTCTTCCAAACGTACTGTTATCGTTCTCCTCATGTTCGGGCATAATCTCTGTAGGCCACCATGCACACTCATCTATCCATGCCCTTCACAACTGCAAACACGTCCTGCCCGTACTTGCAGCCTAAACATGTATATATCCCCCCCAGCAGGTAGACGTCACTTATGCAATGTATATCATGAGACCAACAACATCCCCACACTCCAACAGACTGTTGGGCAAGTGTGAGCACCTATGAAGGCTGGCATGACATATGAGGGGGTGGGTTGCCAGCGTTTGTCTTGCTAGTGGCGATGTTTTCACATCACACAGGGACTCATATCAGGCTGAGTGAACTTGGTAGAGGCCCAGGCCCGGTTCAGATAATGGTCACTGGTGTTGGCCGTGAGTGGGAATCGAATTTGGGTCGCTGGGTTCATAGCGCAGCACGCTAACCGCTGCACCACCGCTCCCCACAATGCTTTCCAACACCAACACTGCCACCTCACTCATGCCTGTTCTCATTTCCCACAGCACTGCACAGTCATCAAAGGATAACACAATGGCCAGTCTCTGCAATAACCTGTTTCTATACTATTACTTGTATACGATAGACCCAATCCTAAAACCACATTACGTTCTAAACTTTAAAGATTAATTGAATGCTTTCCATTGAAGATGCCTGCATACATGGCTGTGGATGAGCCAATTCTGATGTCGGGGGGGGGGGGGGGGGAGGGAGTTATACACTGGCTTTGAACACAAAGGGGCATGTGAATGTTGTAGGAACGCACAAAAACAACATAGCACCTTCAGATTTATGCTCTGCTCAGTTGTGCACATTTAATGTTACAATTCCAAACAAATATGTAATTTCTACACGAGTGAAGCATCTTAAAAATTATCACCAACTAATGCAGGCCTCTGGATATCCTTCTGTTGTCTATTTCTACGAGCTCTCGAAGCACTTTAGCCATGCAGACGAGCTGGTGATTAGCTCTGTGCCTCTCTGCCAACGCCAAGGAACTAGACAAAGCCTCATTATTAACAAGACCCAAAGTTGCATAAGGGCCCCTTTTGTTAACGTGGCCAAACAGTGAGGTCAGCCAAATGAGAAACCGCAGTATATTCCATGCAGCACTCTGAGGCTTAAAAAGTGCAACACGAGTGGATAATACCTGCAAGTGAAACAAGAGTTCGAATGCTGAACATGTTATTTTATTATCTTAAAATTGTATCCACCAAGCACATGGCAAGTAGAAATATGCGCAGGATACAAGTGCCCCAGGGGGAAGCGTTGCTCAGAGTAACTCCACTGCCTCATATTAATTTAACAAAAGCCCCAAAATGTACACAAACATATGCGAGAACGGTTTCAGTGACCAAGAGTACTTTGCTCATGTGATTATAAAGTTTAACACTTGCACTGTGAGATGAGATGAAACCAGCCAAAACAGGGGCGAGCGGTGTGGTGGTAGTACAGAAGATCTGTATTGAGATCACTTTGCATCAGAAATAAATAAAACTCAACAGATAGAGAGGCCAGAGCGGTAGAGTAACTTTAGAGTGACTCTTTAGAGTGACTCTACCTTTAGCATCTCTGTGCTGTGAAGATGAGCCATTGCCCGAAACGTCACCTCTTATATAATTTTTCTTTACAAGGCAGTGTTGTTGACAAACGTGTAAAGTTTACTTTTTGTTATTTGTGCTTGCGCACCACTGGCCAACAAAACATCACCAAATAATTAGCATCAGAATAGCGTTGTATGTTTGAGATCCTGGGATTAGTCTTTGGGCAGTTGCCCAAGAATGAAACATTGTCTTTGAGCCTGTGGGGTTTGGTCGGCTCAGACCAACAACTTGTGTAGAAAATACACACATTGTGTGCAACAGTGCAAAATGTAGTTTCGCCCTTAATTTTGTGGGCTTTTTCAACAAAGGGGACTGTAAAGAGAGATTGCTGCTGCTGCCACCAGCGATTTGTCACTGTGCTTAGATAGAGTTGCAGAGGAAAACGGTTGCATCTTCTACATAGACGCATGTAAAAACAAATAACATCAAGTTCACCAACACTTGTAAATAAAATGGAAGTTAAAAGGCCTTCCCATTAAAATCAGCTAATCTCCACTGATGGCCTCAAGCCAGAACGAAAAATTCCACATTCTTATGACAGATGCCAGCGTCTCTGTAGAATGAGCACTGGCAGCATCCCACAAAGTGGAACTCAGTTTCTCAATTCCAAAAGGGCTACGACCCTGCAGCAAGAGCAGCTGATGAATCGTGCGAGGCATTAATTGACCTCACCCATGCCAGTGTAAAACATCAAAACATGTTGAACTAAAGTAAACATTGTTATTTTGAGCATTCTGCTTTACAGCCTCAAAGTAGTCAATCGTGGATGACTCATTGCTCAGAATATCAAGCCACCTGATAGCATGCAGGTGAGACCATGCTTATAATAGAGAGGTTTAAACCAGTTTGGGGATTACCTTGCTGAAACAAACGCCCGGCTTACTGGCTGGTGAATAAATATAAGTAAACATTCTTTCATTTTGGTGGTGAAACCACAAACGTGATTTGATTGTTTTTTTACTATAATTCATTCACTGAGAATGCACTTAATTCGAGTGCTACGATTCTAATACAATTAACGATCAGTACGGTGCGGAAGAAGTTCAGAAGTTCAACCATACTGTGACCTTTCCCCAATTCTGTAAAACCGATAATGTGCATGCCGTGTGCTCAGTGATCGCACCTTTGCAGTAGATTTCGCCATCATTGTCATTCAGTGTTGTAGACTCCAGACTCTTCCCACACTGCTTGCAACGGAAGCAGCTGCGATGCCAAGGCTGAGACATAAAATTACGTGTCAAGGACGAATACGATCGTGTATGTAATTGACAAAAGGTTACAGGTAATAAATTGTTGTTGTACGTACCTTGCCAGCCCCCATCACCTTCTCCGCCGCGTAAACAGACTGACTGCAACGTGGACATTTATCGGATCCACCAAAGGAGCGTGCCAGTGGGGATGGATTGGTGTTGAATGTAGGTTGAGGTGCACCAGGCCTGTATGAACACAAACGGCCAGATGTTCAGCACAGCAGAATCTACCAGCCATTGCTCAGCATGCCAGCACCGTCCCTTCCCTGCTGCCCCTAAAATCACGCTTGAGCCAGAGGGACATACAAGACGAATCATTCGAATCATTCAACTGTCAAGTTTCCACTTTATAGTGGCCGATTTAGTTGTCGAGAAGGAACCACCAATGCCAGTTGGATTCCCACGTGCCCATTTAACACAATTCACAAGGTCTGGTCACCCACAGACTGGTGCGGCACCGTTAATTACAAGCCTGTGCTCTTCCCGGAGGATGCCTTGCTACAAATGTTCATACTCTACACGACTTGGTAATTAGCTTGCGTGGAATACACCTTTCCAGGCAGATATCTAGGCAGGGTTAGCAGGGTGTTGCTTCGAAGTTGGTAATAATATCAATGTTACTTGAATATGCGTTGGAATTGCATTTTTCACTGGACATTTTTATTAATATAATAGAAGATGTATGTAATAAGATTAATTGCACCAGCTGGCTTGCATTTAGATTATTTTGGCTGCTATACATTTCCCCATGATAAGCCACTTCGCTGAGCTATCATTTGTGGCCAGGTTGCTGCTGACAAAGAAACGAATAGTTCAGTGGGGGGCTTTACCTGGTAAAATAACAGTTTAGTTTTATTTGAATGAATTTTTTGTGATTTGATTACCTTTCCTATACTTTGTACTCCTATCGTGATTTTATATTGTTAGTTGTTGTAACGTTCTGACCCGCCCCTACTGGACTTCTGTGAAAAAGAGCTTTATAGCTCATCAGATTCCTCCGTCAGTATAATTAAATATTCCGATTGTTGTAAGAGTCAAAAAATACTGGCGCTGGAAAGTTTTTGGCGCATTTCCATCAGTGTGGCTTACAAATCCATATACTTGCCTGACTCGGTTACTAATCCATATACTTGCCCGACTCGGTTTCTAATCCATATAGTTGCCCGACTCGGTTACTAATTCATATTACTTGCCTGACTCGCAGTGGCTCCAGCTCATCGAGAAATGCTTTTTGAAATGAGAACGAAATGGCATTGTGCAGCTGAGCTTAATTGCACGTCCATTTGCATACTGACTATCGGATAATCTGCCACCAGACAATCTTAGTTTATGTTGACCTAACAACATAATTAAGCAACAAAGCACAGCCATCATTTTAATCGTACTACGCATCGGGTGTTCCAGAATATGGACAAAACACCAAGAGCAAAATATTCTGGGTTTTTTTTTTATTTTTCGCTGTCAAACCACACTGCTTCTCAAATTAAACTGCAGGATAATCCGCACTTCTGAATCTCCAGTAATGTGGCAGATATTTTAATGACAGATCAGAAAAAAACCTAGGCGTTTGTACTAAAATGCAACTCCATATAATGCACAATGGCCTTTAGGATCTGTATGCATATGTATGTTTAACTTCTTTCGCACCATACGTAGCCAACCGTGCTAATCGGAGATGCACAATGGCCTTCAGGATCTGTGCCCAAGTGCAATGTGGCCTGGTGGCCCAAGTGGTCAGAGAGCTGAGTTGGCACTGCTAAGGGCCTCGATTTGAATCCAAGTTTTAGCCACCTGTGATTAAAACAGGTTCTCAAGTGCAGTGAGTTGGCAGACTCGCCCACCAATTGAATAAAATCTAGCTCAAGTATAGCTCTGAAAATATTTTGTATCGGTTTGACTGTGATGTGAAACAATCGCAAAGCCGAGTGTATGGGAAAGTGGACAGAGAGGATGCTCAAATATATTTTTTACAAGTCCTGTGGAAAAAAAAATCACTTCAGCAGCCATTCCCCGATACGTGATGGGTGCACTGGTTTGTCAGATTTACAAATTAATCCTTTGTACCCTGACATTATGCCAAAACACAATTGGAATACATTAGGAGAAAAAGACCAAAAGCCATTTAATAAAAAAAACGTCAATACTATAGTGACTTTTGAAAACAAAGCTAAATGTAGAGTGATCACTGCATAAAAAAAAATCATTTAACTAAGAATGGGTGATGTCGTCCATGTAGATTTTAATTTGTTTCCAGGGCACAGCTTGCTCTCATAGCTTCTCTTCAGAGAAGGAAGTGAAGCGGTGCAATTATCCACAGACCCTTAAGTGTTGTGTTTACTGCACACCTCACGTGTTACACAAAATAAACACCGCGTTCTTCCTGCACCTAGGCTATGGTACTCGGGCATTGGACAGTGTCTTGCCTCATCTTTTCTATTTGTGCGAGGGGAATGAGGCAGAAAATATGTTTTAAATCCTCTCCGACCATGGCTTTGCATGGCCAGACAGGCAGCTTTCACTTCCTGCTATAAGTTCATCAGAATCACACGTTAGTGGTACAGTACTTTCAAGATGATTCTTGTCAGTGCCGTCTTGACATTCATCAGTTAACAGTTATGATATACAGTATGTGCCTTCAGGCATGTTAATGAGATTGACATTGTAACCTTAAAAAAAACCTTAAACTCCTTTAAAAATAGGTTATCTTCCTACTACTAAGACCTAGGCCCCCATGATTTACCAAGGCAGTTGATAAGAAGGAACGCTGGTTCTGTGTCAGAGCATTGTATCAAAGCAAGAACATGTCGGATTGTTCTGAAATGAGGTGTCGCCAGGACTGGACTTCAGGTTTGACATCAACAGGCGAAAGAATGAGAAGGTGAAAAGCCTTCGATAGCACTGTAAGGGTCCACACAATCAGAGGCATTATAATGTTGGAGTGGAAACATTTAACAGCAGGAGTTAGTGTTCTCATTCAGTATGCACAGAAATAATAGGGTTTGGTAAGTGTTATTTGTAAATGCCTGACAGGGTTCAAAAGTAATGTAACCAAACACTGCACTGGCAAGGTAAGGGAGCTCACCCTCTCTGCAGGTGTCACAGGGATACGTGAACAGCGAGTCGATAACGCTCCAGTGGTTTTCTCAGTTCATCTTTTGTTATTTCAGTCTCTTAAGAAGAACATGTGGATTTCTCTCACTATTAGTAAAAAAACTGGGGCAGAAAGGACTGTCCCAGCTTGTTGTCCTTCCCCGCACTGATTAGTACGATTGGCTATGTATGGTGTGAAAGAAGTTCTACATACTGTAACGAGGTGAAAGTTGAGGATCACATCCCTGGCTTCCCGATGGTGTTAGTGATAGCTGGTGGGACCGGTTTTGGGAGAATGGGTGTAGGGAAGCCAAATTATGCTAATGTACCGGCTGTAAAATGGAAGAAGGACGCCAAGCACGGGAGCCAATCAGCAAGAGGGCCTGGTCCACTGCAAGAGTGTGGACCAACCACACTGAGTGCAGCAAGAGGGCCTGATCTACTTTTTGAGTGGGGAGAGACCACAACCAGGGCTGCGATAGCCTCAAGCAGTGCAGCCCTAGAAGCTGCGAGTGCTGTACCTGGAGCTGAGTGTGATGTGCTGACAGGTGTGGGTCCAGTCTCTACTGCTGGAGTGGGGTGGGGGTGACACGCCACACCCAGAGCCCTGAAGAGGGCTCTATCAACTGTTGGGAGTGCGGAGAAACCACTTCAAGAGCTGGGTGAGCGGTGTCGACTGTCGGAGTGCGGGGACTCGCCACGCCGAGAACAACTCGGCATCAACAGATGTAAGGGCCTTCTCTTCAGCTTCCATGGATAGGGCAACTATTTCGAATCGTTATACATACATAGATTTGTGACGATGAATCAGGAGCGCTTGTCAATAGTTTTCATCACACCTCCTACAACTACTCCTGTCAACGCTTGACCGGCAAAGGGTCCAAAGCACCCTCCACCCCAGCCAGTCACTCGCAGCAGTCGATGCCTCCTGAGCAAAGAGGCCTGTGTCCATCTCAATCTGGGCAACCACCAATGTAAGGGGATGTACCCAGGAATGTATTTCTCATATGACAATTGGGATCAACATATTCATTTATCACGCATAGTCCGTGAAGTGTGACCTCTTGTGACAGCATTCACATAAACCGCTCTTCCTGTCATACACCGGCGTCTTGAGTAATTTGTTTGATCCACGGATCACAGGAGCGAACACAGAAGTGACCACAGGGCGGCACCGTTCATTTGAGGGTCGCAGTCCTCTAACTGAAGTGCGAAATTTGCTGGAGTTTGCACATCAAGACAGGGCGACGTGTCCATAAAGTGACAGTCGTCTCCCTCGAACTAAGCTGTCGGTCACTAGAAAACCGGTCGCAGATGCAGTGGTGACATTTCTGACGAAGTCGAACCATCGCATGCCAAGAAGGTGTCTTTGGCATTGCATGTGGAAGGACAACAGCTGATCAAAATCTGCTTGAACCAATGTCTAGGCCTCCGCACCATACAACAAAACTGACAACATACGTGGAGTCTTTATTTTTTTTTAAATGGTGAGCGCTGGTACTCACTCCTCGGGGCGGATGCCCAGGCGCTCCCCGCGATCGGTGCTCAGGACTCCCGCTCCCTGTCCGTAGCCGTAGCCCTTGGGGCCCAGCTTCTTGCCGTAGCACGAACGGCAGAAGATTTCATCCCCGTGCGTAGCCAGCGTCGTGCTGTCCAAGCCCTTTCGGCACACGGCTGCATCCGCGCAAGGCGCACACACAGGACGAGAGTGAGACATGTGACTCCGACGTCCATTGCACGAGTTTGTTTCGATGTACTTCATTTCCGGAAAAAGCGTGAGATATGTAAAGAATAGATTATGAAAAGTTGTTACGCAATGAACCAACTTGGCCATACTCATTGTGGAAAATGTGCGCACTCAGCGTGCACACTCAGCGTGCCCACTTTGCGCAGCCAATTCAGAGTACTTCTTCCACTCCTGAGTGTCCCTCCCTCAATAATATCACACATCTCCCACTTGTGGTACAGCGCTCAAGTAGAGCACACAGCCCTCATTCATTCCGCATGATGGATTCAGTTGAATTACTGAGCTTAAGTGTCCTGGGCATACAAACATATCAGTATATTTGTATCTTTAATCTCATCCTTCTCACTCATGAGCCACCAGCCACATCCGAAGGATATTATTCATCGCTACAACTCTTAACCATATCCACTATTGCATTCACAATACCGTGTACTCATTGAAACCCCTTGTAACCAGAGCCCTATTATCCAAATGAACCTTATGGCGGTACCCCGGCTCTTGCATAACGTCCGTGATGCAGTCATTTTTAGTCTGTTGATGGTCGGCGATGCGGCAATCGACTCATCTCGAAGAGCTGTACACGATGCACCACTACGGTGTGTACCGCGAGCGTTCAGGGTTTCAGCGCAATCGTCCTCGCTGCGTTTCGACATCGCGGAGTAGCAACGATTTCGTATTGATTGGTACCCCCCAAGTCGCGGAGTTAAGTACACCCCTAGAAAAAATAGTGTCCCAGAAATAAAATATTTAATTGTCTTGGCCATTTAGTATTATTTGGTACCCCGGGGTATCGGCATAAGGATAATTTATTCTGTTATCCGCAAGTGTCCAACTGATCAACAGAACGACCACTGACTGACATGCGTGCCTATAAAAGAGAAGGGGTGATCACTTAGAATTCATCCACTGTTGGTATCCATGATTTCCTGTGATAAGATGAGCTTTAGCATTGGTTGAGCTTTCCAGTGAGAAAGGCATTCACCAAGGTGTAGGTGTGTATACAAACATCGGTGGCGGTACACACACGAGGAAGTTTGCCTGCATCATGCGCATGGCTACTACTGCACACTGTACGTTCATTATACAATCCAACTTGGCACAAGCCAAGTGCTTGTGCAATACAACTTGGCCGGTTCACTCGATATCGGTGAGAATCTACGACTGGCTACAATTGTGGACGTGGTAATAGATATAAACTGCACAGGTAGGGGTTCCCATCAAGTACTTTTTTCTACAAATGAGCCAAACACCAACATTCTTTTAAACACAGATTCCTATGCAAAGCAGGATTTTAAATCAATGTTTTTAGTTTTTTCAATGGGGTGATTGTGTGTGCACACGTAGGCACACCTTTGCAATGAAGTTCTCAGCAGCACACTGAGATGGCAAAACATTGCAATGCCTCATTAGACAAAATTAACTAGAAAGCCTGTGAAAATTGCACTGTGTGTAATCCCAGACAGTGCACACATTGCAGACAACACCCTGCTCTGCACTCTTGGAGCCAGCTGCCACTGCAAATGTGGTAAATTATTGCATAGATATTCTTGGGTCTTTCGGTAAAGTCACGTAGATAGGTTCAAAGAAAATCTACGTGACTTAACCGAAAGACCCAAGAATATGAATTCCTGCAGTCAAGAAAGCTTCAAGTCAAGATTCACTGCACAGCTCTCCGATGTGTTTCCGCAGTGCTGTGCAGCACCATGTCCGACGTTTTCCACTTTTTGGGAAAGAAGCGCTGTTCTTTCGTATGCACGTCTCTTTTGTTGAATAATTCACTGGTCAAAAAAAAATTCTGGCCTGCACTTTTGCAGCTGTTTTAGACTAATTTCAGGGTGCTGATTCCAAATCTGATCTCAGATTTGCTCTATCACATCTCATTTTATGCTATCGGCATATCCCATTTTCATTGATTTTACCCGAAATTAACTCTGTCACTTATGATTGCAAGTTGTTGTGAGTCAGTGACAGCTTTAGTGTTAAAATATGGTGCTGTATTTTTAGGATAGTGTGTTTATAATATCATTTTATGTAGATATCCACATTTATTTAATATTTTTCTTCTGCAGTTTTTATCGAAAATATTTGATATCTCAAAAACCTGATGTGACAGTTTAATCTGCTTACCACAGCTGTACAGCCTGAACACATGTTAGAGAACGATACAGAATAAATACATTTGACTTAGACCTCCTATTTTTTTATATGTGGCCTTCTTGACCTGTTCTACTTCTGTTAACCCTATGCAGTCTTTCTGCCCCTGGGCGATCTGCTCACCACACTGGCCATGATATCAGTAACCCTCTCTGTGCTCTTAATGACCTCGTCTCATCTAACCTTGGCATTTTTCCCTCTTGTTCTATTCAACTAATGCTGCAATTGATACCATTCATCACGCTCACCCTGCCTGCCTATCGTCAACCATTGTGTTGACATCTCTCCCATGCATCGTTTTTGGTCAAATTCGAATCGTTTGTCTCACTTTACCATGTCGTATTAAGGCTTTTCATTGATTAGCGGTCCACGAGTGGCCTTCCTTAATCGATCTACCTCGTTCCTCTTGTGACTGAGAAACTCCACTTTGAAGATTAACCAGCACATTTACACAAATGATGGAGTTTTAAAATTTTCATGATGTAGTGTTTGTTATTAGTGCCATTTCCATTTCAATGCACTCATAATAAATAGCAAAAAAATAAGATCTTCTAAGATCTCTACTTGTCTTGAGAATACAAGCTCTCTTAGTGGATGTTTTTTTTCAAAACAAATCACAAATGTACGCACTGTCCTACTACGTTTTAATACCATACAGAATATCCAAAATATTAGCATTGTACTCACGAATTCTCCATGCTGGCCTTATTGTCTAGAACTGCCTTCCCCCCAATCATCCATGCCCCTGTCCAAAGTTAGATTCATGACCTTCCTTTTTATTACACGCTTTTATTTAACTCACTCTGTCTGTTGTTGTCGTTGTCGTCGTGGTCGTATCTCAAATCTTATAACTCAATTTTAACCCACTTCCCAATGTGGTATCGATTGCAAACTTCGTATACTTATGTCATACTGATGACAATACTATATTCTATCATAAAAAATATATATTTTTAAACATGCATTTTTATCTCTTGTGTTTCAGCTTGGGTCTAATTGTCCACGCTCAACTGACGTTGGCTGTAAATCACCACGGCCCCTTACGTTATGGCAAGCCTCGGGGCCACTTCCTGGAGTCGTGGAGTTCTGCCATTAATCGTACTGTGCATTTCATTAAAGCGTGTTTTAAACAAAGTATTTTTAAATATTACTTATGCTTCTGCATATGACAGCCTCTTTATTTAAAATAAACATGCCCACTGTTTCCATACAGGGTATTGAGGTACAGACACATCTAGACATGATATGAATCCAAAAATGCATGATATTGCATTCTATTCTCGCATTTATGATGTCTTTAGTGTGTCGTTGGTCTCATGCAAGATACGCCAACTTTCTAAACTTGAGAATCCAGTTTAGTCACGGGCGGCTGAAAACTAGAAATCCATATTTGAAGCAGTAAAGCCGACTCAGAGCTCTGACCTCTGTGCCACCTGAACAACCTCCATTATCAAGTTCAAAGTCAATATTTGACTAAGCACCACCGTCACTAGACATTGTCCAGTCACGGCTGGATAACAGTCAGAGTTGTCTTTGTGCTGTCCCCTTTCAAACGCAACGTGCGCGTGGTGTTTGTCATACCGCGATTTTACCACAGGGGAGAGAAACTCACAGCAACGGAAGCAGAGGCGATGGTAGCGCTGTCCATCGCAGATCACCTCCTCCGCCTGGTAGACTGCCTTGGCACACCTCCCACACCGAGCCGTCACACCACCAAGTGTCGACATGCCTAGACTCCACACACGCACAGAGATCCCCCTATGGCCTCGCACAGACTGCTGAGGAACACATTCCTGCGGAGGGAGCTGGTAGGAACGTTGGGTTGCTCGGTCAATGGCCAGGGTCAATGGCGGCGTGGTGTATTCCGCAAATATGCCCGACTGTGAGGGCGGGCACAAGCCGGCGTGAGTAGATTAAACGTTGAGTTTTATAAGGACACCACGGGGTGACCAGCCCCTCCCCACCCAGCCCCACCCTCCCCACCCAGCCCCTCCCCACCCAGCCCACTCCCAACCCCAGCCCCACCCAGCCCCTCCCCACCCAGCCCCTCCCCACCCCACCCAGCCCCTCCCATGTTTGATGCACGACGGACGGACACAATAATCCCCTGTGGGCTGGTGGAACCAGGTGGTTCCTACCAGTAAAACGTTGCTAACGAGCGCCTACTACGACTGGCACAGCACGCAAAAAAGGTGGAATGGCCCAGGATCACGCGGAGCTTCACTTCGTGCGTAACCTTTGACCCGCACGGAGGCAGCAGGTGAAGATGCCACCAAACAGAAATCCGTGAATATCGATGGCAGCACACGAGTAGGGAAGGATGGCCTCGTGGGAGTCCAAGAGACGTGAGAACGGAGACGAACGGCAAAGAAACATCCGCAACAAATGGTCCCTGGTGATAGCCGACAGTGAAGGACTGACTGCTGCCCAGCAAGTGGGCAACCTAATGGGGCTGCATGGGAACGAAGTTTCGTTCCTTTCTAAACGTGGGGGGGGGGGGGGGGGCAACCACGTGGTTGTACTCCAACTTCGCATGCAACACCGAAGAGTTGAAGCGGCACTTTGAATGCACACTCACATTCCACACTGCACACACACACAGGTTACTGGGTTCACGAAATAACATTCTAAACAATGCAAATAACCAACCCGTATCGCCTTTAAAAGACTGTAGGGGCAAAGTGTTCTTAGCGAGGGGGGGGGGGGGTGGCCAGCACCACGCCCGGCCGCCTTTGTCTCCCTCGTGGCGATGTTTCCACACCGCTGCACCAGACCTACAACACTCGCACACTCACAGGGGTGGCTATGGATTGACTAATCAATACAAGTGTATGAACAGGCTGCTGGACTCTGACGATATCTCTCACAATCACCACTGACGCAGAATAGAGTGGCCACCACTTGCATGCCTCGGCAATTCTTAGCAATAAACATTCTCGCAATGTTCTTTCACCTGAAAGATGTTAAAAGTTGTGTTTATGTAACCGATCCCCAAAAGCGATTCAAACGCTTTCCTATTTTTATTTAAAAATTCAAATCCAACACAATCAGTAACCACCGGGTGTACGGCAATTAAAGTTGAACTCTGGGCAGCAAAGTGACCCCGGCATAGTAACGTGTAATTTCCACCCCTGGCTCAAGAGATGACGATGAAGGGGACGAGTGAAGCCGTGATGATGATGATGAGAGGAGATCTGTGTCGCTAAACGAACTAGAACCTGGCCAACTTGTGATCTTATAACAACATTCCTGACATCGCCACCAAACACGGTGTGCATTGTGTTCTCTCGTGCCACAAGGTCGCGAGAATGTGTTGGTGGTGTTGGTGTTGTCAGCACCGACAAGCAGGCGGCGCGCACAGCTCCACTGCTGGATGACTGAGAGCGCAGGCGACGATGATGATGATGGTAGAGGAGGAGGATGAGGAGGAGGATGAGGAGCTGTGCTCACCTGGGTAATGATGATCGCCACCGAAGCGGCCACGCGAAGTGCGCGCTGGCGGGAAGGGTCTCACGCCTGTGAAGGAGGCTGAGTAATCAGAGCCCGTGAGTAGAAGAGCCTCGAGAAAGAGGAGGAGTCTCACGAGATGGGAGGAGTCTAACGAGATGGGAGGAGTCTCACGGGCTGGGAGGAGTCTCACGAGATGGGAGGAGTCTCACGAGATGGGAGGAGTCTCACGAGATGGGAGGAGTCTCACGGGCTGGGAGGAGTCTCACGAGATGGGAGGAGTCTCACGAGATGGGAGGAGTCTCACGGGCTGGGAGGAGTCTCACGGGCTGGGAGGAGTCTCACGAGATGGGAGGAGTCTCACGAGATGGGAGGAGTCTCACGGGCTGGGAGGAGTCTCACGGGCTGGGAGGAGTCTCACGGGCTGGGAGGAGTCTCACAAGATGGGAGGAGTCTCACGAGATGGGAGGAGTCTCACGAGATGGGAGGAGTCTCACGGGCTGGGAGGAGTCTCACGAGATGGGAGGAGTCTCACGAGATGGGAGGAGTCTCACGGGATGGGAGGAGTCTCACGGGCTGGGAGGAGTCTCACGAGATGGGAGGAGTCTCACGAGATGGGAGGAGTCTCACGAGATGGGAGGAGTCTCACGGGCTGGGAGGAGTCTCACGAGATGGGAGGAGTCTCACGAGATGGGAGGAGTCTCACGAGATGGGAGGAGTCTCACGGGCTGGGAGGAGTCTCACGAGATAGGAGGAGTCTCACGAGATGGGAGGAGTCTCACGAGATGGGAGGAGTCTCACGGGCTGGGAGGAGTCTCACGAGATGGGAGGAGTCTCACGGGCTGGGAGGAGTCTCACGAGATGGGAGGAGCCTCACGAGATGGGAGGAGTCTCACGAGATGGGAGGAGTCTCACGAGATGGGAGGAGTCTCACGAGATGGGAGGAGCCTCACGAGATGGGAGGAGTCTCACGAGATGGGAGGAGTCTCACGAGATGGGAGGAGTCTCACGGGATGGGAGGAGTCTCACGAGATGGGAGGAGTCTCACGAGATGGGAGGAGTCTCACGAGATGGGAGGAGTCTCACGAGATGGGAGGAGCCTCACGAGATGGGAGGAGTCTCACAAGATGGGAGGAGTCTCACGGACTGGGAGGAGTCTCACGAGATGGGAGGAGTCTCACGAGATGGGAGGAGTCTCACGAGATGGGAGGAGTCTCACGGACTGGGAGGAGTCTCACGAGATGGGAGGAGCCTCACGAGATGGGAGAAGTCTCACGAGATGGGAGGAGTCTCACGGGCTGGGAGGAGTCTCACGAGATGGGAGGAGTCTCACGAGATGGGAGGAGTCTCACGAGATGGAAGGAGTCTCACGAGATGGGAGGAGTCTCACGAGATGGGAGGAGTCTCACGAGATGGGAGGAGCCTCACGAGATGGGAGGAGTCTCACGGACTGGGAGGAGTCTCACGAGATGGGAGGAGTCTCACGGGCTGGGAGGAGTCTCACGAGATGGGAGGAGTCTCACGAGATGGGAGGAGTCTCACGGGCTGGGAGGAGTCTTACGGGCTGGGAGGAGTCTCACGAGATGGGAGGAGCCTCACGAGATGGGAGGAGTCTCACGAACTGGGAGGAGTCTCACGAGATGGGAGGAGTCTCACGGGCTGGGAGGAGTCTCACGAGATGGGAGGAGTCTCACGAGATGGGAGGAGTCTCACGAGATGGGAGGAGTCTCACGAGATGGGAGGAGTCTCACGGACTGGGAGGAGTCTCACGAGATGGGAGGAGTCTCACGAGATGGGAGGAGTCTCACGGACTGGGAGGAGTCTCACGAGATGGGAGGAGTCTCACGAGATGGGAGGAGTCTCACGAGATGGGAGGAGCCTCACGAGATGGGAGGAGTCTCACGGACTGGGAGGAGTCTCACGAGATGGGAGGAGTCTCACGGGCTGGGAGGAGTCTCACGAGATGGGAGGAGTCTCACGAGATGGGAGGAGTCTCACGAGATGGGAGGAGTCTCACGAGATGGGAGGAGCCTCACGAGATGGGAGGAGTCTCACGGACTGGGAGGAGTCTCACGAGATGGGAGGAGTCTCACGAGATGGGAGGAGCCTCACGAGATGGGAGGAGTCTCACGGACTGGGAGGAGTCTCACGAGATGGGAGGAGTCTCACGGGCTGGGAGGAGTCTCACGAGATGGGAGGAGTCTCACGAGATGGGAGGAGTCTCACGGGCTGGGAGGAGTCTCACGAGATGGGAGGAGTCTCACGAGATGGGAGGAGTCTCACGGGCTGGGAGGAGTCTCACGAGATGGGAGGAGTCTCACGAGATGGGAGGAGTCTCACGGGCTGAGAGGAGTCTCACGGACTGGAGGAGTTTTTATTTAAAGCTTCCGTGACTGCAGGGATTCATATTCTTGGTTCTTTCGGTAAAGTCACGTAGAAGGGAAATAATAAAATATTATAAATATAAAAATTATCACGACGTTTCGACTGCAACACAAGCAATCATCATCAGATGTGAAATCCACAGCAAAGAAAATGTTATTGCACACCTGATGATTGCTTGTGTTGCAGTCTAAACGTCGTGAGAATTAAATTTTTTTATAGTTTTATATTTATATTATTTCATTATTTCCCTTCTACGTGACTTTACCGAAAGAACCAAGAAGATGGAGGAGTCTAACACATGGGAGGAGTCCCACGGGAAGAGCGGGGGGAAGCACGCGTGCAGTGCGTGCGGTGTTAATACCGCAGGTGCACGAATAACAAGAACTCCACACATTCGTCAATAACACTTCCTTGAAAATGAATACTTGTAGTATTGTATATAATAGGCGACGTTTCGGGCAATGGCCCTTCTACATAGCACATGAGCCAGAGAGATAGAGTGGGTGAGAGTTAAGGACTGCGCTTTTACACTATGTTGACAGTCGCACGTGTAACACACGCATATCACACACGCACTGGCCTTTAATCCACTGCTGGATGAGGGCTTCTTCACCCTGTGCAAGTCGTGGGGGCCATTTGGCCAGACTTAAGCACATTGATCTCGTTACCTTTTTCGCGACTTTAATTTCAACGTCATCATCCCTCTCGCGACATTTTTTTGGCGGATAAGTGGAATTCATCGACACATTCATCTTGTTCGCGATGTGTTTTTTTTCGCAGATCAATTTAGTTCATCCTCGGCATCACCCCAGACAAAAGGATTTTCACTTTATTTTAAGTTTTACGTTACTGGAATGGTATTAATATCTGTGGCATCAAATAGGTACGAAAAACGGATAATATAATTGTCCCAGCAATCATTTAAACATCACTTTTATGGGTACTGAGATTGTAATTTTGGGGAGACCTTCATCCAGCAGTGGATTTATCATGGCTGATGATATTTTTTGTGCTCCACAAATTATCTCAGTAGAGGTAGTGGGGTTTTGTTACATGTTATTCAATAATTACCCAACAATCACCAAGGACCTCGTGTGAGGTCTTCACACAAGTGGCTGGTCTGCGTTGAATATTTACAGCATGTATGTACAACATAAAAACTCAACGTGCTGGCGATATTTAAAAAATACTCTTTAATTTGTACTAAAAGCACGAACATGTTTATAAATTACATTATATCTCACTTATGGTTTTTAAAAGTGATCATTCCTGGCAATAGCACTGGAGTGCTGCGGGCAGACCCAGACGGGAGATTGCGAGTCTGTTCACGGTCAACTTTTGGATCATCCGTCGGCAGATGGTTTGCAGGGATGGAACTGGATTCACACAGACAAAGACACACACCACGGCCAGTCATGCGACAGTGCATGTGCAATTATCATGCTCTTAAGCTTGTACAGACTACAGGTTATTAAGTGCAAATATAAGTCCTTTATTTACTAAACATGAAGGTATTCTCAAACAAGCATACAAAATATTTGGAATATTGCTGCAAATATAAGAATACACTTTCTTTAACTGTGCCAGTGTGTGTTTAACAGCTGAATGTTTATAACGTGATTTTATACCCAGCTGCTTGACTCTGTGGTCGGGACGGTTGACTCAAAAACCACGGGGTTAAGGGTTCACACCCTGATCTGGAATCCACTTGCCCCACAGTCCCTCAATAGAATAGTTTTATACTGCCCATGAGATACATCTGCAGCCCTGAAATTGGTTGTTCACGCCACTACTGACAGATGGGCCTCCACTATTTTAAGCCTGATTATCCACGCTGGCCAAATGTCTTGCGAATGGTGGGAGTATCCAGACTGTGTACCCATTTATACTGCTGCGAGGGGGAAACACAAAACCAGTTCAAATATCACTCGCTACTGACGTTGGTTATGGCGATACAACCCAAAAAGAAATGGGAGATTAATCAAATCATATTTCCTGAGGTTGTTTCATGGCGTTGAGTGGAGGCGAAGTGTTTAGCACTCTTCTCTAAGGACCCGTCTCCTTGAGTTCGAATCCTGGCCATGGGTAACACCAGCGGCGAGTGATCTGAACCATTCCGGGAGCTGTACAGCACACATGTAAGGACCTCCACGGTAGCATGAATTAATGTTGGTAGGGAGCACACACCGGCGTACTCCACGTGCAGGACTGTGACGGCGCGCGTGCATCCAAACACGTCCACCACCGCGAAGATGGGGGTGTGTGTGGGGATCCCTCGCGCAAAGACGCCGAGATCACGGCCATTCACGAGCAGGTGCATGACGCCTTCCTCTAATGACAAGCACACAGAGAGAGCCTAGTGAAAAATATACGTGCAGTAGAAGTTCGCGTATCCAACCGTCAAATATCCGCTCTGGCCAATCAACCTACCGACAGCCAGTGCAGAGCTTGTGCACGGTGCAACTGTAATATTCTACAGATGTTCACAAATCCTTTTAACATTTTAACCTTATAGCGGTACCCTGGAGTACCATCGTACCCCGGCTCTCGCATAATGTCCGTGGTGCAGTCACTTTTAGTCTGTTGATGGTCGGCGATGCGGCAATCGACTCGTCTCGAGCTGTACGCGATGCACCACTACGGTGCGTACCACGAGCGTTCAGGGTTTAAGCGCAATCGTCCTCGCTGCGTTTCGACATTGAGGAGTAGCACTGATTTCGGAATAATTGGTACCCCAAGTCGCGGAGTTAAGTACACCCCTAGAAAAAATAGTGTCCCAGAAATAAAATATTTAATTGCCTCGGCCATTTAGTATTATTTGGTACCCCGGGGTACCACCATAAGGATCATTTATCCCTCTATACGGTACCTCAGCACCCAGTGAATGAGATATGAGACTCTGGACTTTAACCTCTGTCCAAGTCAATTAAATAAGGATGTGTGTGAAATTTCTAATTTTTCGTAGCAATGTGATAATGTGTGCATATATATCGGTATTTTTGTCGATTCATGGACAGCATAGGGTAAACAACGTCGAAGATCATGATAGGTGGCAAGTGTTGTAGATAGAAACGTGAAAAATCAAGTTGTGATGGGTGGGATGTGTGCAGGATGGAGGAGAGCAGCTTTTCAAGATGAGGCGTTGGAGTAGTACCAAGTGGTACCATGGGAAAAGCTAAAGCCGGATGGTGGGGTTTATTGTAAGAGCAAACCTTTAAGGGCAGGTGTAGACTTTACGAGCACAGGATCTAGCAGAAGGAAACGATATTGGGGTATGGCGGCATCAACGGAATTTTGCTACAATGTCCTCTTGACAAAAAACAGATAAGTATATAGCTTGGGCATTGCTCGTGCACATATGTCAATTGTATTCGTGACAATTGTCACACTTGGCAGCTTACACTTCGTAATGTTGGCACGTGATTTGTGTAAACCTCGTGTCCATGGTAGACTGATGCATGGGGATTGACTATCAAATGCCACATCCTGCTGCCCACAGAATAATTAGAACAGCAACAGTGTTTTGGAAAGGAGTTTTTATTTAGTTATGTTCAGGTAACCTTACCCCAAGTTTTGTCTTACTTGAGTCCAGCTTTATAAGGTGGACATTTATTGATAGTTATGATTAAGGTGCCATGCGTACACTTGTGTTTGGTGTGTGTAGATAACTTATGTGTACATCAATAAGGTATGTCGCTTACGCTCTTTGTCACCAGTATCTTCCTTCCAATATTCGCCAGATCACGCCAATACGAGTCCCGCGTGCTGTCGTTGACAAGATGTGAGTCTTCGTGACAGGAAGAGTGGTGGAGAAGCGAAAGCGGAATGAGAGAAACAGGAAGGGAAAATACTTTTTTTTATATGAAATATACAATATACAGAAACATGACGGTAAAATACTTTAAGTTCGTAATTTTGTAAAACATCACACATAACACCGGCCACCCCCTGCCAATAGTCTGACATTTCATTCTTGAAATGCTCATTCATGCTTTCATTAATTTATTTGCTTGGATCATTGCCACGCAACTGTCTGCCACAATGGTAGTTGTTATCAGGTTATTCCAGTGCACCTCGTGTTTTAATCCCATTGCAAATGCACTTACGAACTGTCCCTAGAATTTGAATTCCCCAAAATTGACTCGGCCTAAAAAAACAGCCTTGTGTGTTGAGGTCATGTATATCAGGACTGGGGAGACAAAAAAGGCTGAGGATGGTGCTGGCCACAATCACCCCTTAGTCTGGCCTTAATAACTTTACAACTGTGACTCATCACTCGTGATGCATACCACAACAGTTGCACGGTTAAACAAAGTATCCTTGTCTGTGCGTGTCATTCTCTTCCACATGTTTTTCGATGCATTAATAATGCCACGCTTGTGTCCCCATAACCGGTCTAGTTTGCCCAAGCATATTTGTGCCATGGCATCATGATGCAAAGCTGAAAGCCAACATGGTGTGCCCAACCCGCCGATCGTGTCCAAGTGCAAACCCCTCAGTGCCCACTTAAAAGTTTTCACGAAAACAAATTAGAATGAAGCAGAAAGGACAAGCTGCCAGTTTTTTGCCTTTTGGAAATGTCCAGTTCCAGCAGGTACAAGTTTCGCTAGGCATGGAATGTACAAAATGCTCAATGATCATGGTAAAGAAACAGCTAAAAATTAACCCGTAAAAACAAAGTGTGTCACTATAAATCCTTTATATGCATGGCATCGGTTTTATTTTATTATTCATTTCTGTTTTTCTTGAGTAAGAGTTTCATTTTTATCACATTGGTATTTTAAATTAAATATGACATTTTTGTTTTCCTAAAAAGTGGAAAATTTTGGGAAAAAAATTCACGAAAATAAATTGTCACGCACAACGAGTATGTGTGCAAAATGTCAGCTCGATTGGATCACGGGAAGTGGGTTAAAAAACGACCGAAAGATTTGCACGGTCGTAAGCGCGCAAGCAAGCACGCAAGTGAACTTAATATAAAGGATTTAAAAAGAAGACGATCCTGGGCATTCACGAGGTATGCAGTCAACAATGCTTGACTCAGGGAGGAGGACACCCCTGCCATGCATAGTCCCATGGGATGTTGGCTATCAACAACAAGGCAACTCCTATGACTAATTGGGAATGAGACGCAAGCGTAGGATTGATCACCCTGTCGCTGGCCGCCTTTGGGGAGGGTGTATAGTATGAAAGGCCGAAACACCCTAGGAACCAAAGGTTCACTACTGACGATGCACTCCCCAAATTTCACCAGGCTCACTGTTCATGAACTCTTGGAAGTGCTTGCACAAAGGATAGTAACATCTAATCCTGTGTTCTTTGGAATCTTCCTCTAAAGGCAGGCACAGAGAGAGTCCAGCGAAAAATTGCACGTATAGAAGAACGTCACGTATCCAACCCATCATGTTATACATTTTTGTTTTCACTTCGCTTGTGCAGCAGAACGTGCTGGTGTCGTGTAAGCACACTCCTACACTGGCCTTGTTGCACATCGGTAATTGAACAGCTACCCTGTTGCTGGTGTAAATATTGGCCATGGTGGCTCACATATAGTAACATGCTTTGTTACGTCCTCCCACGTGTGCAATTACTGCCCACAGTAGAGAACGTATAATTAAAATATTTGGTGTCAGCAATTGTGCTGTAGCAATCACCTTCTTGTGTAAGCACAACTGTAAGCCACCAAATGCTGGTTTTGCATGAAAATGCAATTGTGTGCAGTAGTTTAAAAAAATGCTCTGTTTAGTTGTGAAACAATGTCACAACCGGTGTGTAATTTAGGAACATTCGAGTCCGCTTAATTTTTTTATTAGCACTATTTTGAACCTATATACGCAGGCCTATCACACGGACATATCCAGTATCGCAACATATGACTCGAAGCCTACGCATTTGGCACGATATATATTTGTCGTGCGTGCCACGTTGTCCACTGGCAGCAGCCATCATCACACATTTCACAAGTGTGAGAATCACTGCTTTTTAGCACTGATACATTAGTATAGATGTGTAGGCATGCTATTCGAGTTTAAGGATTTTGATTAATTTATCGGATTGTGGATTAATCCGTAATATCTGAAAACATTTTAGATAATCTGAAAAAAAAGTTATTTGAGTTGATTAAAAATATTACTTCGCTTCCACGATGCTGTGTTTGCATATTTTCCCAGCAAAAGTAATGTCACATGGCATCGGGTAACATCAATTTGTTACCAGTAAGGGCGGTGCCTTTTAACATACTGCAAATATGTATCATTTTACGTCAATCACACCACATTTTTTAAGCGTCAGAGCTGGAATAGGCCAAATTAAGTGAAGTTAACATGATGGGTTTTGTGCAGTCATTGGTGAAAACACTGAGAATATCAACTTGCTGCACATGAGAATCCATTTTAATCACAGATGCTTGCTTGGATTCCAGCTCAGAATCTTAGCAGTGCCAGCGTATGGCTCTTGACCCCTAAGTCACCCAGTCACCTCCCAATGCTGTACTCCAAGCATTACGTGCTCTGTGTATAGTCGTGTTGAATACAAGATTGAATGTGTTATGTGTCTAAACACAGACCTATGTGCCTAAATTCGAGTGGCCACATCCCAACATAGTTTACTCCGCAGTATCACTCTGTGCGTAGGAGTAGTGTGGAATAATTGAGCGAGTGGTGTGTTTAAAAATATACTCGCTCTCCTGTGTAAAACGTCACCTTGAAAAGTGGATCCAATAAGTGGCTGTAGCGGCCCACTCTGCTCCGACCCACCAAGGAGTCCCTTACGATCACATGATTGCCAACCTTCACAATGTCTCCTTCTCCGTCACTTTCGCTGAAATTACACGCAGCTTTATAAATATACACTCCATTAACTCAGCACTAGTGCAGTCGTGTTGCCAAGCCACTGCTAGTTGAAAGCGGGTAGGTGAAGCTGAGGAGCTAGCTCTGTGTTCCATGCCTCTGACCAGACATCAACAATAAATGTTGTCTCGTGCGCACCACGCAAGGCATGACCACAACATGGCATGGAGCATGCCGTGCCAATGGCCTGAAAAAAGAATACAATTTTACATGGAAGAACATACTTTTCTCAGATAATTTCTGATTCATATTTTACCCATGATCTTCCAAAATGACAAAATGTCATATAAAGCTATGACAGTGCTGCACATAGACTATCTTGTACAGTAATGCAGAACTGCAAACTCACACGTTGGTGGCGGAATATTCTCAGTAAGGTTCTGAGTAACTGTGCAGACTTCTTAATCCGGCTGTACGGTATGCAACGTGCAACATTCCTTCTTAATGTAGTAACCTACTAAAACAGCGTCATGTACGTGCGTGTCTTGCCAGGCACGCTGCAGAGAAGCTCATGGAAACTCCAGTGTGGGTTCAGGCATGGGGGGTGGTGGCCCTGTGTGGACGCCGCATTTGTCTGTCTGCTACAGCAAAGGTGTGTATGGAGTTTTTTTTAACAGGAAATAAACTTCTGCTTTGTAAACCTGCTCAAGAGACACAACACGATCAAATGGGTCAGGGCTTTGGGCCACTGCATCGATTCACCCATTAAAATCCATTATTGCGCTCACAATTGATGCATGAGCATCAATGAACATTAAATTCGTGTGCATTACTCACGACCCACACAGCGTGGGGAGGCATTCATCCAGCAGTGGATATAGAAAAGGGGCTGTACATGATGTAACAAATATGTCACCCCCCCCCCCCCCCGACAGCTACGAGAGACACGAATGCAAGTGCTCCACAGTCAGCGGTTACAATAAAAACAGTTATTGAATGGAATCAAAAACAATTAATCGGCCACAAGGGGGCGATTCGTTACAGGTGGATGAGGGTTACCACCGAGGCACAAAACAAAAATCAGGTCATATTATGGGAACAAAATTACCGTATCTTACAACTATTGTAAGTGTATCTTACAAGTGGGAATAACTACATCCAAATGCATTGTCTTGACCAGTGCATGATTATGCATGCGACTAACAAAAAGCAAGACTTTAACATCTGCAGCACACTTACAAATCACACCAGGACAGCTACCACGTCATTCGGACGTTCTGGCAAAAACCCCGACAGGTGGCAACGCCAGGGTGGATGATGTGGTTGTGCACGAGGTGGTTACCCGAGCAGTGCGTCTGCCTCTCTCTGCGCTCCCAGCCCCGTGCTGATGGGCACCACCCACGTGCCCCCCAGGGCCTCCATCTCGGGAGAGGCGTGCGGGGGGACGGGGATCGGCAGTGCGGGGCCATGCATGCCGTGCCTGCTGTGGGTGCACTGCCGGGTGCCACTCTGCTCTGCTGAGCCGGAAGGGAGACACACACACACGGAGAGAGTAGTCACTGTGGTGGAGGGAGACGGTGCTAAACGAGCATTACAATAGAATGAACTAAATGTAACGTTAATTCATGATCGGTTTCTCTTGGGTTAGATCGTGTATGAGGTCAATTTGAGCTGTAACCTCCCACCACCCGACAGGGCCCAACAAATCAAGTTGTCATGTGAACAAAGGTAGCAATTGATTTTGTCTTTCAACAAACCGGTACGTTGAAAAGCAAGTAAGATTTAGACAATTGCATACATTTTACTGGAGATTACACCCAGCTTCGTAAGGCGTTAAACAAGAGGCCAGATCTCACGTGGTCTTGCTGTAATCTTAAATATAACGTTGACATAATGAAGTTGATGGTGCAACTGATCCCGTACTGCACCATGAATGCAGTGACCGATGTTGCATTTCTGGTTAACATGAGTGGCAATTCGGGTCGTCATCTATCCTGAATTCCCAGAATCAAGCTTTTTTCGACGTAGTACCTCACACCAACATTTCATCACCAAGAGTGGACTTCATGTTTAACTGCGTTAGTCGACGAAGGCTAAGAGAACGACGCAATGAGATCCACAGACTAAGACTTTCCGAATATTTTAGTTTGCCCTCAACGAGCCTAAAACACAAACATATTGTCAGGAAATGAACACTGCTCACCTGAACCCACGGGACATCCCAGACCGTCGCTTCCTCCGGGACACAAACGCGTGAGTCCCACGCGGAGGTGTCCACACCATCCCGTCTCCTTCTGAGACAGCTCCACGAGAAACACGCGGCCTGCGTCACGGCACGCGGTGAACACACAGACAACACACGCGCACACACAACGTCCCACAATCCCACACGCACCACGCGTCAAGAGCAGCATGCGGCATGGGGGCCGTCCATAAATGACGTCACGCGATTTTGGACGGTTTTTGACCCCCCCCCCCCATCGTCACCCGGCGTCACAAAAAGTCAGACCCCCCCCCCCTCAAATATGACGTCACAAAGCTCTGCCCCCCCAACCAAAAATAAAACATGCTTCAAATCGCTTTAAACTATTGTCATTGTAGTGCGTATTTAATGTGGCGCTACACTCTGATGTTGTAGGAGAAAACATTTATTAAAAAGTATATTTAATTAAGTAGAACGTTTATTTAAAGTTTCGCATTTTGATGTGACGTCACATTTCTCACCCCCCCCCCCCTCGTCACACATCGTCACAAATGCCCCCCCCCCTAGGTGCGTGACGTCATTTATGGACGGCCCCATGCAGACAATGGGACATTCCGTAAACAAGGAATAAAAACTATGTATGGATTCTATAATGCGCGGATCTCATGATTTCCCCCCAACACGCGTTTATCCTCGAATAATCATGGCAGAAAGGCGCGCAGGAAGCAAATTGTCCATGAGTCACGGTGAGACCGCGTGGATCACTGCTAGCAAAGGATATCCGCTAGAGGGAGCTCTAGAAATAGGTATATAGACTGTGCTTTAGCCGCAGACTCTTCCACGCTGAGTTCTGTTGACATTCGGAAAATATAAAATATTATTAAGTGCATCACCGTGGAAAACAGGAATTCCACTGGAATACATCTGTAAACTCAAACTATAATATTTTATTTTAGATTTTGTTGCTGTGGATTTCACACCTGATGATGATTGCTTGTGTTGCAGTCGAAACGTCGTGAGAATTTTTATTGTTTTATATTTGTAATATGTTATTATTTCCCTTCTACGTGACTTTACCGAAAGAACCAAGAATATAATAATATTACACTTCAACAATAATAACCATCATTTACAGCCCTTGAATGCAACCCTCTCCATGACCCCCCCCCCCTTCCTACACTGTCAAGGAAAACTCGAAGGGTCATGGGGGGTGGCAAGGGTCATGAGTTTGTGGGGGCTGGAAAATATCCCATGCCAAATGAAGCCCTGGTGATACCACCGTGTAACAAAAAACTATTGTTGCTGGATAGTGTATATTCCTAATTGCTTATGCCTCAAAAGTACAGAAAATGAATATTACATTATCCCCCACAAACTTTGCTTTTGTGACCAGGACAGTGATATTTAGAATCTTGATTTGATCTTGATTTGAAGCTTTCGTGACTGCAGAAATCCATACTCTTTGGTTCTTTCGGTAAAGTCACGTAGGTATAAAATAAAATAAATCACGACGTTTCGATCGCAACACAAGCGTCCATCATCAGGTGGGAAAGCATGGTCTGCTGTTGAGGCAGACTGTTTTAAAAAGGTTTGAAATGGGTGTAGCCCAAGGGTCATAAAGAAGTGGCCGGGGCTAGTGATGTTAATGTGAAGTGGCTATGTTAATGTGAGAGATTAGCAGTTGTGTCGCATCATGCTAATCTCTCACATTAACATAGCCACTTCGGTGCCCTCGTCAAGAGGCCGCTCTCCTATCTTACAGTTACATGCTAATTTCTCACATTAACATCACTAGCCCCGGCTACTTCTTTATGACCCTTGGGCTACACTCATTTCAAACCTTTTTAAAACAGTCTGCATCAGCAGCAGACCATGCTTTCCCACCTGATGACGGACGCTTGTGTTGCGCCCGAAACGTCGTGATTTATTTTATTTTATACCTACGTGACTTTACCGAAAGAACCAAAGAGTATGATATTTCTGAAATTTACCTATTTTCAATGGGAAAACGTGTGCATTCGTGTCTTTCGTTCACATAAAGTCTTGGTCACAAAAGCAAAGTTTGTGGGTAATAATATCCATTTTCTATCCTTTTTAGGCATAAGCAAAAAAAAGAATTAACCTGTAAAAACAAAGTTTTTCACTCTAAATCCTTTATATGCGTGACGGCTAGTCATCTCGTCCTCTGGCTTGAGATGGCTGCCACCTATGGGTCAGATGATTGTCTGCCAGCATTAAGCAATTGGTAATTAAATATTTTTTTTAAAATTCCTAAACAGTGTAAAATTTTGCAAAAAAAATTTCGCGAAAATTAATTGTCACGCACAACGAGTCTGTGTGGAAAATGTCAGCTCGATTGGATCACGGGAAGTGGGTTAAAAAACGACCGAAAGAATTGCACGGTCGTAAGCAAGCACGCAAGCACGCAAGTGTAGGGATGTTGGAGAGAGGGCCGTTATGCATGGCAGCCTATGGGAAAGAAACACAGTGGGCGGGGCTACGTGTGTGCACAGGGAGATGCCCTCTGCGACGTCCGAGCCAGACACCCTGGGGGGGGGCTGGTTCGGCGTTACGATCCCCCGGGGCCCCACCCCTCAAGGAGGGTTGGGTATAAAAAGGGGTCGTTATATGGGCTTAGGCAGTTATGTTATAGTTAAGCTAAGAAGTCGGAAGACGTCGTAGCTAGAGCCCTGGACTCCCCCTGATCGCCGCCCTTATCAGGGCCCCACGGGATCAGGCTCGAGCCAGTGGCGTGGTCCCGTGAACCAGAGCCAGTGCTCTGGGACTCCGGGTACCGAGCCCGATTACCAGTGTCGGGCCAGACAGCCTCCCCTAGCTCTTAGTGGAGGACTCAGGGGATAGGCTATGGATAGCTAGGGGTGTTCCCTGAGTTATACGGGTGAGGGGGCCGCTACCCCCTCTAGGGCTGTCCTGTACTGGCAACTTGTTAAATAAATATACGTGTGCCTCAACTCCGTTGTCAAGCGTCCTCGACGGGTACTTCATCTGGCGTCAGAAGTGGTAAAAATGGAAACGCGCCATACAGCTCGGACCAGGGTACCACAAGAGGAGGACGCCGCGGAGATCGCCGAGCCCGAGACAGAGCAACAAGATGGGGTGCAGCCGGAGCCTGGCGCCTTCTCACCGGGACGTCAGCATGGAGAGGGGCCGCAGCCAGATGCACTACGACTGGCTCACGAACGGCTGGCGGAGCTACTTTATGCCGCTGCCGCCACACTGGAAGGCATTACGCGGTTGGGGGCTGGTGGTCCACCGCAGGGCGAGGAGAACCGGCGGCCGGAGCACTTTCCCGCCATTTCAGCGACTTCACAATTTGAATTTCCCGCCATGGACGCCGCGGCTGTTCGGGGCGTGGCCAGCTTAGACATCGGCTCCGACATCGCCGTCGCCGGGGCTGCAGCGTCATCGCAGCCGAAGGATGCGTCATCGCTGCCGCGACAGGCGATGCCATCGGCCAGTCGCGCCGAGGCACCGCCAAAGGGAGGTGAAAGCAACCTGCGGGAGTCCACATCGACCGCTGCGCTTCACCAAAGGCTGCCCCCGCTGAAGGAATTCATCGGTGCGGAGGGTGACTGGGGCGGCTTCCGGCGACGCTTCCTCGCCCATCAGGAGATGGCGCGGTGGTCCGACGAGGAGGCCCTTTGCGCGCTGCCGGCGCTCCTCGATGGGGACGCGCTCGCCGCACTCACGTCGGCGCCAAAAGAGAAGCGGGCTACACTACCAATGGCGCTACAGCTGCTGGCCGGGGTCTATGGACCTTCAGCCGAATGCCGTCAGCAGTTCTACGATCGCAGGCGGGGTGAAAAAGAGTCGCCTCTGGCTTTCCGGACAAGTCTTCTGGCGCTGGCAAAAACAGCCTTTCCCCGCATGGACGACGACGGCGTGGACGCAATGGTCGCGGAGAAGATCCTCCTCTTGGCGGACGACCTCGACATCGTCGTCATCGCACAAGGGGATGCAGAAATGACCTCCCTCCAGGCTGCGCGACTCCTCCACGCCAACCTTCTGCAGCAGCGGCGAAAGGCAAACAGGGCATCGGCTGGGCGTGCGGTGGCTGCAGCCACCCTTCCGTCAGAAGAACTTTATGCCGTCGACCATCGACGGCAACAGACGACGGGGGCGCGGCCGGGTCGGGACGGGCCGAGGCGTTTCGACCGTCCATCGTCTCCATCGGCGCTCCCGCGGTGCTTCAACTGCGGCATCCGGGGCCATGTCGCCTCGGGGTGCCGTTCTCCTCGACAGCGGGGGACGACGCCTCGACAGGACGCCGGCCCTCCTCTTCCTCCTCCCAAGCTCCAGCACCATGATCCGGCGAGTCGCGGCACCTCACATGTTTGGCCAACGCACCCACCTGTCGCACACTCTCGCACCGTAACGAACGGGGGGCCGGTGGGGCGCTGCGATGGACCGGCGCGGATCACTGCGGGGGCTCAAATCGAGCCCGAGCGGTGGTCCGTGTTGGCCCATCGCGTGGTGGCCGCGGCGTCGGGATCGTCGGCCGTGGTCGGTTACATTGATGGGGTGGAGGTACGCATCATAGTCGATACAGGGGCATCGGCGACAATTATTTCGGAACTAATTTACAATATTCTACCGGTGCAGAGCCGTCCTTTGCTACCGGTTAATGTCCCTTTCTATGCCGCTAACGGGGGCTCTCTCGGCATCGTGGGACAGATTCGAGCGCAAATTTCTATCGGGGACATCAAATTGTCGGGGCCGATTTTTGTCTCCTCCTCACTGGCAGTTCCGTGCCTGCTGGGGACGGACTTCTTGGGCAGGATGCCAATTCGTATTTTGATCGACCAAGGATGCATTGAGCTTCCGTCGGGGCGACGTATGGCGTTCCTGCCTTCCCCTGTAGCGACTCGGACGGCGTTCGCGACGGTACCGGCGTTCGTCGTAAAAACAGTGCGTGTGCCGCCGGGGGCACAAATGCTGGTACCTCTTAAACTTCGTAGGCCCTTCGCTAAGGGTGTTGGGGATCAGGGTGTTGTGCTGGGGCCGTCTAGGGCCGGGGTTAATGGGCCTCATTTAATTCCGGCCCAGACCATCGTAAGGGGGGACGAGGATCCCTTCATCGCGGTCCTCAATGTCGGGTCGCAGACAGTAGTGGTTCCCCAAGGGACTGTGCTCGCTCACGCGACGCCGGTGCCCTGCGAGGAACCTGCCGTGAACCACATTGACACTGCTGCTCGGACGCACCCGCATTCGGACGGCGATGAAGGGTGGCTCGACGCGCTTTGTGCGGGATCGACGAACCTGTCCAATTTAGAGCGCCAACGGCTTAGATCGCTGCTAAAGGAATTTTCCGACGTTTTCAGTCGGAATAAATACGATTTGGGTTGTACTCACCTGCTGCGTCACCATATTGACACGGGTGACAGCGCGCCTATTCGCCAAAATCCTTTTCGGTTGAGTCCCGCCGAAAAGGACCATGTCAAATCGGCTGTCGATGACATGTTAGCCGCCGACATTATCTCTCCCTCTACCAGCCCTTGGGGAGCACCGATTGTCCTGGTTAAGAAACAGGATGGCTCGTTGCGGTTTTGCGTAGATTTCCGTCGCCTTAATAAGGTTTCGGTTGCCGACGCATACCCGCTCCCACGGATGGACGAATCGCTGGACGCCTTGGCGGGAGCGCGATTCTTCTCCACACTAGATTTACTTTCGGGATTCTGGCAGCTTCCTCTGGACGATGATTCGAAGCCTAAAACCGCTTTCCGTACACCGCACGGCCTGTTCCAATTCAACCGGTTGCCGATGGGCTTACACTCAGCGCCGGCAACCTTCCAGCGGTTGATGGAATTGGTTTTGGCTGGATTGCAATGGGAATCGTGCCTGATTTATTTGGATGACGTAATTGTTTTTGGAAGAACCTTTGACGAACATCTCCAGAGGCTGCGGGCGGTTTTCCAAAGGATGCGGGCTGCTAATTTGAAATTTAAGCCCCAAAAATGCTATTTGTTTCGCGAGTCAGTGCGTTATTTGGGGCACATCGTGGGGCGCTCGGGTATTGCTACCGATCCCGCCAAAACGCAGTGTGTCAGCTCCTGGCCAATTCCGACCTCGGTGGGGGAGGTGAGGAGTTTTATTGGCTTCGCTTCATATTACCGACGGTTCGTCGCTAATTTTGCTACAATTGCCAAACCCCTACATGCTTTGACATCAAAAGGGGTTCGGTTCCACTGGGGTCGGGATGAGGAAGTAGCTTTCTGCTCCCTTCGGGATGCATTGGTGAAGGCTCCTCCTTTGACTTACCCCGATTTTTCGAGGCCGTTTTTGCTCGACACCGACGCGAGCAACACAGGTATCGGAGGCGTGCTTTCCCAGGTGGTTGATGGCGTGGAACGGGTGGTTGCGTACGGCAGTCGGGTGTTGTCTCCAGCGGAGCAAAAATATTGTGTCACCCGTAGAGAACTGTTGGCAATTGTTTTCTTCATCCAACAGTACCGCCCATATCTGTACGGTCAGCATTTCACTGTCCGTACGGATCATGCGGCACTGCAGTACGCCCTGAAGGTTCAACAGCCATCGGGACAATTGTCCCGATGGCTGGAGGTCCTCCAGGATTTCGATTTTGACACCACCTATCGTAAGGGCATTCGCCACACAAATGCGGACGCTCTGTCGCGCATGCCAACCACCTCCGAATGCGCATGCCTCCTGGGGTCGGGGCGTTGCAAGCCAGCTGGGGACATGACGGTTCCAGTCCTGGCGGCCGCCGCCGATGTTGACACATCGCTCCCCGATGAGATCGGGAAACAGGGAAGGGATTCCCTGCTTGGGTTGCCTGTGATTGAGTGGGGACGCCTCCAGATGGAGGACGCCTCCCTCCTCGCGCTGCGTCGTCGCGCCAGGGAGAGGGGGTGTGGGACGGGTGATGCCGACAATTGGGAAATACACGCGGGCTTGCTCATGCATTGGGACGGTAAATCCCACCGTCACCGGCTGGTAGTTCCTGCGGGGTTACGGGGTAAGGTGGTGTGGGCTGCTCATGAGCGCCTCCTCCACCTGGGTACCCAAAAGACCCTCGCCTCGCTCCAGCTGGATTTTTTTTGGCCGGGCATGACACGGGATGTCACGGATCTCCTGGCAGCATGCCCCCGGTGTGCGCAACGCAAACCACCAGCTCGGGAGTCGAACCCGCCGTTGCAGTCCATCACAGTCTCCAGGGTGAACGAACTCGTAGCGTTGGATATCCTGGGGCCGTTTCCCGCCACCCCTAGGGGCAATAGATATTTGCTAACAGGGGTCGAATACTTCACACGCTGGCCTATGGCCTGGCCCCTGGCAAATCAGTCGGCAGCAGCCATCGTGGACGCCTTTGTCCAAGGCTACGTCATGGACAAAGGTGCTCCGGAGCGGCTGCTGACCGACCAGGGTAAAAATTTTTCCGGGAACCTCCTCAAACAAGTCTGTGAGCTCCTAGGTACAAAGAAGATTCGTACCTCTCCCTATCACCCACAAACTGACGGGATGGTCGAGCGTCTGCATCGTACCATCACGTCTATGTTGTCGCACCTGGTTTCGGAGTCACAGACCAATTGGGACTTGCAAATTCAAGGGGTCCTGGCAGCATATCGATTGGCCCCCCATGCTGCCACGGGATTTTCACCCTTCTTTCTCATGTATGGTCGCGAACATGACCCACCTGTTCGGGCACAGCTGCAGATCCCCGCGCCTCTAGGTAAAATTAAATTGGACGAGCACGTTAAATTTAACCTTCGAAAGCTAACTGAGGCGCGGGATGCTGCCATGCTCAATTCCCGCATGCGCCAAAAGGCGAATGAGCGCCTCAGACTCGCGCGCGCGCACGTGCTGCAGTGGAAGCCAGGGGACAGGGCATGGCTGCACTGTCCCCAGGTACCGCTTGCGACCTCCTCGAAACTGGTACGGCCATGGCGGGGCCCCGTCGAGGTGGTCGAGGTTTTGCGACCGCAGTGCGTTCGTATCAAGTGGGGGAGGCGCCGGTGGTTCGTTCACCCCTCTAGACTAAAACCCTTCGTTGCGGTGCGGGACTCTGCTCCACACGCGCAGGGCCAAGCATGTGAGGGGTCGACCGACCCGGAGGGTCCGCCTCTGTTGATCTCACCTGACGTCTTGCCGGTTGCCCCGCCCCCAGGTTCTCCCGGAATGACGGGCTCGCGCACATCCCTCACGGGGGATGCCGAGGGTCCCGCCACTCCAATTGCGGACTCGCCTCGGATGGGACAGCGGCCACCGAATGGTCCGCCATCTGAGGTTGGCCCTTGTGACGGGCCTGCGGCAAGGACGCGCGCTAAAATGCGCAGACTCTTATAAAAACACTGGAACGCGAACAAGAAGTGAAAACGAAACGAAAATAAGAAGAAAATTTTTTTATTTTTTTTTGCGTTTTCTGGTACACTTTCGTGTGCTATTGTTGCTGGACGCTGCGTTCGTGTGGCGCTCTTGGCGCGTTGTTGTATTATGGCTGTGTGTGTGTGTGCGTCTTGTGTGCGTGTTGTGCGTGCGCTGAGGGTTCCGGGAAATGTACATATCTTGCCTCTACGGATTTCGTATTTATTCGGGGGGGGGGGCGCGTCGGTTTGTTCTCCCTTTAGGGGCATTGTTAGTGTTGTTGTTTAATTCTCGTTCTGTTAAATGGAAAAAATGGGGCACACACGGGGGGAGTCAAGGGGTAAAGATTCATTGGTTGAAATTGTTGCAGCCGGGACGGCTGCGAGCTATGCGGGGGGGAGTGATGTAGGGATGTTGGAGAGAGGGCCGTTATGCATGGCAGCCTATGGGAAAGAAACACAGTGGGCGGGGCTACGTGTGTGCACAGGGAGATGCCCTCTGCGACGTCCGAGCCAGACACCCTGGGGGGGGGCTGGTTCGGCGTTACGATCCCCCGGGGCCCCACCCCTCAAGGAGGGTTGGGTATAAAAAGGGGTCGTTATATGGGCTTAGGCAGTTATGTTATAGTTAAGCTAAGAAGTCGGAAGACGTCGTAGCTAGAGCCCTGGACTCCCCCTGATCGCCGCCCTTATCAGGGCCCCACGGGATCAGGCTCGAGCCAGTGGCGTGGTCCCGTGAACCAGAGCCAGTGCTCTGGGACTCCGGGTACCGAGCCCGATTACCAGTGTCGGGCCAGACAGCCTCCCCTAGCTCTTAGTGGAGGACTCAGGGGATAGGCTATGGATAGCTAGGGGTGTTCCCTGAGTTATACGGGTGAGGGGGCCGCTACCCCCTCTAGGGCTGTCCTGTACTGGCAACTTGTTAAATAAATATACGTGTGCCTCAACTCCGTTGTCAAGCGTCCTCGACGGGTACTTCACAAGCAAGCGAACTTAATATAACGGATTTAAAAATAACACTTATTACCCAGGAATAACAAATTGTGTTACATAGTGTAATCATACTGGACGTCAGTGAGAAACTCCTGGACGTCTGCGAAAAAAGTGCTCATAGGATTCCTCCAGTAAGAGACGTTCAGATCCTGATACAACTCCGTGGACTGCCCCTTCTCCACCCATCGACGCACCTGGGGGAAGTGGCTGAGCGCTCATGCAGACCGCGTCCCCGAAGCTGCGGACACGTGTCGCGTGCGTCCGCGTAGAATCCATGTGCATATTCCCTCCGTGCACCACGTGGAACTTCTCATACGCAAAGTCGTCGCAGTCGTCTTCGTCGTCAACATCGCTGCTGCTGCTGCAGCTGCCGCCAGTGATAGCACTGGTTGCCATTCAAAGTTGACTCGGGCTTTGAATAAATACACACTCCCTTTGCTTTGGCAGCTTGATGCGTGTGTGTTTATATATAACCCGGCGTCAAGTATATATAAAACACTACATTCGTAAATGAACAACCAATACAGTGGTAGTAAGAGATTATCGTGTGTGCGTTGTCACTGCAAATAACGTGCGGAAATCGTGATGTATATATCCGTGCCACGCACACGCATCTACTACTACTACCGCCCTGTGTAGTGCAGCCGGCGCAATGCTGTCCCTTCCAGTTGTGTATATATAGCGAGCACACCACTTGCATGTGCCCTCTTTTGGAAGGCTCGTGATTGGCGGTAGCAGCTGTTATCTCGTGTGCGTGACCACGCGGATAATGATGGCTAGAGAGTATTTATGGAACACTTTACACACATCACACACACACCATTTCGCTACCCGGTTTTTTTGTATTGTGTCGAAGATGAAAACACGTGTTTTGTCTCGTGTTGTAAGTGTAATCTTTAAATCGTGTTTTTTTTTCAAACAATTGTAGATATACTGCATTTCAAGGGTGCAGCGTACTACTTTGTTCAATACGTATGCAGTAAGAATAGCTTAATGCCAGAGTGCTGTACTTAGGACGTTGTAATAACATTATTTTGTTCATACATACTTTTTCAACTGCATCAGTGCGTTCAGGTTCGCTGTTGCGCTTCATAATGGTTCAGTTGAAGTCTAACACAAGCCTGCATCTTCTGCTATTAGTGGATTTTCATTGTAGTCTTCCGAATGAAACGTATCTCTCCTACTTATCGCTCCATTCTCCCACAACCATGACCAAAATTCAGGCCAGTGTAGAGGCTACCTCCACACTATCTCAAGATCACAATTTTACAAAGGTCTCAAGATCACCAATGATTTGCAGAAAGCTACAAAGCTGGCTGTTGAAGATATAATTCAAACGATTAAGATAAGTAAGCAAAACTCAACACGTCCGACGATAAATGGGCTTGGGCAGGACAAGTCCCTACAAGTGATGATGGTCGATGGAGTGACAGAAAAATGAATTACAATGTGAATAGAGAGAGGACCTCCATTGACGAGACGGAGCGATGGACTTGCTTCGTGTGCAGGTGCACCTCAGAACCGTGAGAGATGGAGACAACTTGGAAAGGCCTTCATCCAGCAGTGGATTGATCATGACTGATGATGATGGATGCATGCATCCATCATGCATGCATCCATCATGTGTGTATCCATCATCAATCCTGCGGTCTTTTAGCGCTCCAAAATCGCAAGACCGAGGCTTAACTTCAAGATGCCCATCCATGCCCGAGTGCCGTGGATCACGCACATAAGGAACCTCATACCACGTTCGCACGACGACTTAAAAGTGAACCCGGTCTGGTGTACGAACTGGTTAAGTTGGATCAGCCCGGAATCTCACAGCAGCTTTTCTCAAACAAGCCAGCACCAACAGGGTTGCTTCACCGGTTATGCTGGGCCACGTACCCGGGCCACCCTCACAACCTAATGCTAATAATAGGGGTTTCCCCCTTTTTTCTGGCAACAAAACTGAAACCTTTTTACAATGAATCATGTGTACATTAACCACAATATTTGTGGTCAAAATGCAAAAAGAATACACTGATAATATATGCATTGTCCTTGAAACTGATTGGTCCACACCAGAGACGGCTTTCTTTTGAGCCTCGACCCAATTGGTGCTCGACCAGAGGACGCCAAAAGGCGTACAGCTCAAAGACAATGAATGCACTATCAAAGTAATGAGGGCTCGGGGTAAGCATCTACATAATTAGACCTTCTTTGCCAGTATCAAAGTACTGTATAATATTAGGGTTTTTCCCCTTTTTTTCTGGCAACAAAACTGAAACCTGTTTACAACCTGATGCTGTTATAGGGTCAACACGGGATGGAGAAAGGTGTGCTCATTCCAGTTACAAAAGTAATATATTATTTTTTCATACAGCAGAACCTCATTTCAAGCATACGTGTACTGTAAATCTTGTTTAAAATTATCACGAATGCTTCCCGGCAGCTGTGGAAGAAAGGCAGGGATGGTGGGGGAAAGGGTGAGAGGAGGCTGAAGTCACAGAGCCACGTGGTGGATCTTTAAAGCATTATTGTGGCAATACTGCGCTGATGCAGAGATGGCCCAGTATGGCTTGTTCGTCTGCTTCATAGCCGTGGAAAGGCATCATCAAGTGTATATTTAGTTACGTATAAACCAATGCAAGATCAGCAAATTACCCACAGGAAATAACCAAAACTCACGTCTCGTTCTTAGTGGGCAACATCACCCGGTCTTAAGTGCCTTTACTTCATACGAATATCTCAGACATGGACCCTTACATCCATGCCGTTAAGACGCAGATCACTGGATTTCTCATACGTGGGGAAATGTCAACTCGGCTTATTCGAATCAAGATGTAGTTGGGTAACTTACCGTTATTTACAACAACAACAACAAAACTGTATGTTTAGTAATATCCAACGGTCAGCACTAATGAAGACGTTGGAACGTCTGTCACTGTTGCAGGTAGTTGCTGTTTAATGTGCACCAGGCAGCCACTCGAGGCGCCACATTCACCACATACCCACAATGGCAACACGCAGCTCATGTCTGTTGTTGTCTTCACAATGACATCGGGACCCCGAATCGTGGTCGTCGATTTCCCGTGGCGTCATTCGCGGAACGAGCGTGGGGCAGGCAGGCAGGCAGGCGAGGTGTCTTTGGCCCCACCTGGTGGCCAAAGCGACGATTTGGGGCCCCCTTGACAACCTCCGTGAGATTTGTTTTCAACAACAGTGTTAAAGATTGTGAGTGTTGTAGATTTGCTCTCGAACACACCGGTGTGCTGTACTAGTAACGAATTGGCATGTTCTGTTTACGTGACAAACCTTACTAATTGGCTGTGTCGGGTGGTGGCGGGTTTAACGACACATTTATATATTTACGCGATCTAACCCTAAAACAAACCTGTATTATGGATGATATTGGTCGCGAAAGCCGACGTGTTAAACAGTGTAAAAGAACACGAACTTATTTAAAACGCGGTTCACATGTATTTATATTGCCTAGGTGCCACCGTGCGAGACAACTCAAATATTAGGGCCACCGCCTGAGCTGATAATGCAGTCACTACGACACTGGGTGCAGTGAAAACTGAACATGGAAAATATACTTCACGGGGTGTATAGATATCCTCCAAAATAATGAGATAAGCTGTAATGATAAAATAATAATCATTGATACAGTGATTATAATCGACCAGAAATGGCAGTGTCGTACAGTATAATTAATCCATAGTCTTTACATGTGTCCCACCAATCTCAGATGCATTTATTTACATTTAAACACTCCTGATACACCGAGCATCTAGAGTGCAAGTGGAGGAGGACACGTGTGGATTAGAGAATGTGCGTGCGTAGGTTAACGACATCATTCAAACACAAGGATTGTAAAGTATGGCTTGGTTAGGAGTACGTCACGGCTAGATTAAGGGATGGATGATGGGGAATAATAATAATAATGGAGTGGCAGACAAGGAATAGAACTCATCTGGTGGAGCGATGGAGCAACTGACATTGAATCAGTTCAGGTGCTAGGTGGTGATCGTGAGAGCAGTGGAATAACCATGGCCGATGATAACGATGATATTTTGGGCACCACGGTGGCTAGGAGATGTGAACTACCTCGCCTGGCATACAAGAGGTCATGGGTTCGATCCCGACTCTGACGCCTGCTGTATATTTGGTGGCGTGGATTTGTCTCCAGGTCGTCCGGGTTTTCCCCTCCACATTTAGAATCAACATCACGCGTTTAGAGTAGTTGGCTGCTATATATTTCCACATGATGATGATGATGATAGCTTAACGAAGGTTAAGCTATCATTTGTGGCCAGGCCGCTTCTGAACAAGAGCTATATAACTCAGTGGGTCTTACCTGGCAAAATAAAAGGGTTTCAATGATGGACGATGATGATGGATGATGATGTTGATGGAAGATGATTGATGATGTTGATGGATAATGATGGATAATGATGGATGATGATCGATGATGATCAATGATTATGATGATGGATGATGATGGATGATCAATGATGATGATCAATGATGATGATCAATGATAATGATGATGATCAATGATGATGATGGAAGATAATGAATTATGATGAATGATGATGATGATGGATAATGATGGATGATGATCAATGATGATGATTGAAGATAATGATGATGATGATGAATGATGATGGACGATGATCAATAATGATGATCAATGAGTATGATGATGGAAGATGATGATAATGATGAATGATGATCAATGATTATAATCAATGATTATGATCATGGAAGGTGATGATCAATGATGATGATGGAAGATAATTATGATGATGCATGATGATGAATGATGATCAATGATTATGATCAATGATTATGATGATGGCAGATGATGGTTGATGATGACTCGAGTTATGGGCGGGGCTTCGCCCTGTCGTAGTGTGGCCCGATCATTGGCCGCGCGTTTCGCGGGAGTTTTGCGGTCAGAGAAACGTTGCAGGTAAAGTAATCGTCGTTGTAAATGTATGTTTTTGTGTGTTTAAGGAGGTATTTTATTTCGTGTTAACCCTGGAGCGGTGGATATTAACGTGATTGTGCCGTGGTGACTGCTACACCACCCGTTGACATCAAAAACTCCATTAGCTCAGTAAACAATCCCTTGTTCGTAAGCTCTATATAACCGTAACGATTTAGACCGTTTAACCACCTTGTATATACATAAAACGTGTAGTAAACTTCACCCAACGCTGCTTATGCATGAGCATTACCAACCAAATGATCGTCAATTCTCGACTGCTGGATGAGGCCCAACTCTCCAAGCCAGCCGTGCCCACGTTAAATTTCGATTTAAAGCTTTCGTGACTGCAGGGATTCATCTACTTGGTTTTTTCGGTAAAGTCACGTAGTAGGGAAGTAATAAAATAATAAAAATAAAACATAATAAAATAATTCTCACGACGTTTCGGCCACAACGCAAGCAGCCGTCTTCAGGTGAAGAATGAGACACTGCCAAGCTAGCAGCTTATATATAAGCTGCGTTGGAGGTGCAAGAAGAGCGCCTGAAGACGGCTGCTTGCGTTGTGGCCGAAACGTCGTGATAATTATTTTATTATGTTTTATTTTTATTACTTTATTACTTCCCTTCTACGTGACTTTACCGAAAAAACCAAGAAGACGTGCCCACGTTGCTTGCTGCTCGTGGGCCCTCAGTTGACCATACTTCACCACTCCTGGCTCACTCCGCGCTTGTTTAGTGGCAGTAGCGGGGAGCAGTGGACGTGGGAGCATAGACGGTAGAGTACAACGGGAAGTATTGGTGGCCGTGCCCACACAAGACTGTTGTGTTGCAGGCTTAGCGCTTTTGAAATGATGCAAACACTGCGGGCTGACACTTTAAATGACCGTAATACTAATGAAACGAATTCCGTATATGTATGTTGTGATAAAGATCTCGGCACTGTAGACGTATCTAGCTGTGGATAGAGCTAGTTGTGTACTGTAGCTTGTAGACCGAAGTGCAGGGTTTTGGTAGTACATGTTGTTTATGTCATTTATTGTGAAAATTCCGTCACAGTTTCTATGATCACTGTTTCATTGCTTTCATGGATTTATTTTGGTGATTTCGAAAAGTTTTTTGGTTTGGCCATGTTTGTTTGTTGTAGTACAGAGGTAGACTGATGGCCTTAATCTAAGTTGTCTTGTGGTTGTTGTTTGACTTGCATCCCACTGGGATTTTTGCACACAGCGTTGGTGTACGGTGCTTTTTCTGCAATATATTGCTGTCTTTTCTTGGATTTTCTGTTTGCACTTAGTCACATATTCACTTTAAGATGTTTTCTTGTTCATGTTTTTGTTTGTTGCGGTTGCACCCGATTCAAGAGCCGAATGGCTCACAGGGCTCTACCTAATAAATGAACTTGAACCTGTACACACCTAAGTGTGTGCGGTGTCTATAGGCCCGGGTATATGTACAGTACACTTAACGCCTTAAGTTGGGGTGGTGTGTTCGCTTCGTTAGAGGGTCCACCTCACGATGTTGTTGTTCATGGCCCCTTTTGGGGTTGGAGATGCCACCAGAAGTAACCTCGATTGTGTGACCGACTGTGTGTTTGTGTAAGTTAGACGTGAGCTCGGCTCTTAACGTGCTTGACAGATATTTGAAGGAGTCACGTTGCTTATATGTTGTGTTGTTTATGTCCACAGCGAATTATGGTACAAAGCGTTGTGCAGGATTAAGCTGCCTCTCATACGCTGCTCAACAATTGTACAACAATTCCTATATAAAATGTCCTTGTTTGGGCAGTGTTATTGACGAATGTGTGGAATGTTTGTTACTTATGCACGCTGCCAATGCAATATCACCATTTTTTTTGCTTCATATTCACATTATATGTATTTGCCCTAATTTTCGTTCATCTGTGTGCCCATGGTATTGGTCCGTACAGGCAGTAACGCAAACGCATAGCTAAACAACGCACCACTTGAAATGTTGCCACATGAATGGGCCCTTAAAATGGGACACACACACCCTGATTGTGTGTGGGTCTCTAATGAAAATTACTGGCAAACGTGTTTCGGGTCTTGAAAATAGAGTACTTTTTAACGAACGATATTTTATTTTTGTGTGTATTCAAGTTTGCAGGAGCCATGGTAACTGTGTTGTGATGAATTGTGAATTTACCATTTGTGGAATGTATGTTATTCCAGGTGTCTAATGGACCCTTTATGAGCAGCTTCTAAATCGGCAAACATGTCTGGTTTGTCAAAAGAAAGTAAAATTGCCAAGAGACACAATCCAGTGGAGAGCATCCGCCGGAAGATTAACACCATCAACTTGCGAGAGCATGGAAGCAATCCCATCACACACATCCCCAAGTACCAGTCTCGCAACTATGAATGCCAAGGAGGTATTTGTATTCACATATGCAGATATCTTATACGGTTTATCAAGACTAATGAAAATGTACATTTTATTTTGGATTGTTTCATAGAGTTTTCTTGCCAGACAGGAATCTTGTTCCCAGTTATTTTTGGCACTTAAATTGTCATTGTAAAGTTTATTCTTTTAGAACCAAATTCGTGGCCAGCTCTTGGCCATAGTGTAAGATTGTATTTTGTGTTTAGTGCATTTATAACATCCACAACTGTAACAAGCTCCATGGGTTTATTTTCATTATAATTGTGCTCACGGTTACTGCACTCTTTGTATTCCAGGCAGTGTACGGCGAAACCTGGAGTCTCTGCTGAGAATGCAGGGTACACCGGTCATCAGTCCAAATTACACCCAACGCCATAATTACCAACGTTATCACAGGAATGATGAGTCACATCCAACAGGCGACCTCATAGTCTTCTCCAGTCCAAATGTCCCGGTGGAGACAAGCACCAGTTCCAGGCGAATTGATGGTGCAATGCACGTCATGGACAGCAAAATGGTACAGCTACCAAAAAGGCAAGGTTGTTCTACACCAGTGGTGGAAGAAGAAGACAAGGACACGGCAGCTGTTGACAGGCCCGCTGTGTGCCAGCTCTCGCACTCAGTAAAGTCGTCGACGGTGCGTAGTCTTTGTGAGGGAATGCTGAGGCCTGAGCCAGAGCATCTGGTGGAGGCCTGCAGCCCAGTTGTCAGCCTCGATGGTTCGTATTTTTCTCCTGAAAATCCTGCCAAATCAGGTCAGATTTACAGCCTGTTTTATGCAAGTCACATACCACAACTTGTGGATATTTTTTTTCCGCAATTTATTGTTTTATTGCCAATTAATTACAAACATTTGTTTTAAGGCATTGTTAAATATTTAGATTATAATGGACTGTATATTCAATGCTTATATCACTGTTAGTTCAGTCGCTTTAATGTGTTTAATACTGTATGTATATATAGGGTTGCGTGTTGGTGTGTACCTATCGTGAAAACTTTCCTCAGTGTTCAAACAGGCATGTTCAAATGTTTATATGAAGCAAACTAAAAAAATCACTAGGTTATTTCAGAAAGGATTGTTTTCTCAATATATTATCACTCATCTGCAGCATGGGCTTCCTTGAGAGTTTATTGAATAGTGGACGTATTACTCCTGATACCATACAGTGGCTGTTGTGCCTTGACTTCCCATGTTTCCATTATGTTGTCTTAAATTGATACATATTTTCCTACATTCTTTTCATTTTAAACAATAGTATATATTTGAAAAACTAATGGGAAACTTCATGTCAAGCGTATTTAAATGTCCAAGTGGTTTCAAAGCATCATAGAATTTTGTCCCCCATACATTTCAGTCAATATCCAATTTCTCTTTTAATTGAATGGATCGTTGTGCAACATTAGCCCGTCTATTATATTCACAGTGTAATACCTATTATAAAGTTCCTTTTAATGATAACACTGGTGGTTTTTTGTTTGTGTTTGCAGAGAGTTTGGATGGATCGTCTGAAGTCAGTGTGCTCTCAAGTGAAATTGGCTTCATTTCGGAGGAGAATCTCTTGAATACCATCTTCAAGACTTGTGACACAGAGAGTACTGGTATGACGCAAGTGTAGTTCTGTTGGTGGATATTTAACAGTGTTATAGAATCATGTTGGATTGGTTGTGTCCGTCCTGTGGTGTTGGAACTTGCACTGAAATCACAATGCAGAAATACTATGTTTCATTCTCAGGATGACTGAAATGATACTTTATCAGTGTTGTCTGAATCAGAAGGAGAATATTTATACTGGCGGAATTCGAAGAGCTATAAAGCTCTTTTTCACAGATGTCCAGTCGGGGAGGGTAATACTGAAAGATAACATTTAAGCCGAAGGGGAAAATGAATGAAAGTGTCCAGGAGATAAATACTCTATAAATACTCTAATAGTGGAGAAGACAGAAGGAGGGAATGCATATGAAGAAGACGGATGGAATGTAGATTTAAGAGAAGAAATGCCGAGTCAGGCATTTCAGACAGACAAATGAAAGAATGTAGAATATTTGTTTAAAAACATTTTAATTAAAGTTACTTGACTTGTGTGAATAAGTGGACATGCTAAGCTTTGTTGCATGTGCTCTCTCGACGATTCCATGAGAAATATAACTACCGTATTATTTTCTCTGCAATGTTCCATTAGGTCATGTTTCGGTGGCAAAAATAATTGAGTTTGTGCAGCTCACAATAAGCTGTGGTTCAGAGGACAGTGGGCTGCAAGAGCTCCACACCATGCTTGACCCGGAGAGAAGAGACCTTTCCATTGACATGGACACCTATCAGGCGATAATGTGCGAGTGGATTGAACACTGTCGCAAAAAGTACGATGTTTTTGTCTTAACACATGGAACAATGTAAAATGTTTTCACAATTGAAAAAAACCCGTACTCTTATCAAGTATAGGTGGTGAGGTTTTACTTGTCCAAACTCTTGATGCCAACAGTATTGCGTGGCAAAAGCTTGAGAGAAGAAATGCAGCCTTGCTCGGAAGGCAACACTTGAAGTTGTTTGCATAAGTAATAATTATGAACAATGAAAGCCATAAAAAATACAAGAGTTAACAAGTATTGTTATTAATAGATTTGTAAGAATGATGAAACAACAATATTTTTACATTGTGAGTGCACATATATGTTAATTTAGTCTTTAAAACATCTCCGTTACAGAGCGGACGATGTGGAGACACAGGATGAGCTGAAACCTCTGGATGTCCCAGAATCTGTCTTGGCTGAGCCCAGTAAGTGAAGGTCCAGTCTTTGGAGTTATGATATCTATAATAACCATGTTTTTTATATGCAGATTACAGAAAAAATATGTCTAACATGATTCAAAGTGGCTTCCTACTCAAAGTGTTGATGTTCATTGGCATCACTGAGCTACCAATGTAAATTCCACATTTTTATGGTGGGGCCAGTATCTCTAAAAGATTATGCTGTTGACTTCCTACACAGCGGTGCATAGTTTATCTACTCTGGGGGATTTATCTACCCTGGAGGAATGATGGGCCAAGTCAACCCCTAACATGATTACTTTGCGATTTTATGATATTTGAATCAAGCATTCTGCCCACACACCTCCCAGCTGGATGCAATATTATGTGTATGTTTTTAAACACTGTAAATAGGTCTTAACAGCCATAGCTCTACTTTATCATCTCATGTTTGTGTATGTGTAATTCCATTTCGTGATCTTCAATACATGATTGTGAGAACAAAAAATGTCACGTATTTTTTGTGAGAGGCACAAATATGACACGTTTTTTTATTTGCAGGCCAGAAAGCCAGCATGCTGAGTATAACGGTGGGAAGTCTAGAGGCTCTGGGTGGGGATATTTCCCGCATGGATTTGTAAGTGAGACTGCAGTGCTTGAGATTGAATGACAGGCAAAATATCATTTCATAAAAACACGCATGAATCTGATGACTGATTGGCTCAGAGGTAGGCCTTGGCAAGGTAAGGTAATTGTACCCTTTTTACCGGGTAAAAGGGTAAAGGTGTCGACATGCCAAGGGGTAAGGGTAAAGGGTAGGGTAAAAGGTAGGCTCGTTGCTTTTTACCTTTTACCTTACCTGCTAAAGGGTATAAGGTAGGATAGTGATTGTATTGTGGTAAGGTAAAAGGTAGGGTAAAGGTAGGCTCGTTGTTTTTACACTTTTACCTTACCTTGCCGAGGCCTACTCAGAGGTCTAATGCACATGACGGACGCTGTGCCAGTGCTGCTGATGGCCTTGATTTGAGTGCTGGGGTGGCCACCCATGCGGAGATATGTCCCAGCATGTGTAATGCTCACAAGCTAGTCATCAGCAACAGACCACAATATATTGGGTTATACTGTGTTGTACAATTGCATAGTGCTAGTCGAAGCAAGTCAAAACTCCACACAGTATAATTCTGATTCTCTTTTTTTTTACACAAAACATCTTGAGCTGCCCATGAGATTCAATTTGAATTGGCCGCGTGCTGTTTTAATAGCAAGAATGAATCATGTGGTGTTCTCTGTTGATTATCAGCATCTTTATCTGCCATTTGTTTATAAACCACCGTTTGTGTGTATTATTACTCTTACCGAGTGAAATGTTCTGCTCATTAGGAGTGCTATTTGTTTTGGGAGAAATGAAACTGTACAAACCCAGGCAGCTGGGATCAAGTCATTTCGTTTCAGGGATAGTTAAATCGTCAACTGGAGTAAAAGACTGATTTTTGACAGCATACAAATTAAAATAGTACAATCATAATTAATAGCTCACATTTACAGCTCTGATTCTGCTTTAAGCCAGACCAGTGGAATATGGAGGAGGAGGTGGTGGTGGTTAACAAGACCTGCGGGCAAAGCAGTATGTAATTTCAAGTTGAAGTTGATGAAGCTCTGCGTTTTTGTTCATGCGTGACAGAGAGACATCAGATCTGATCAGCTGCATAGCGGACCTTCAGCACACCCATATGCGGCTTTTGGAAGATAATATGAAGTTGAAGTGCTCGCGGGAAATGGCTGATGATCTCAATGCGAAGCTTGTTGAACAGATAGACACCCTCAGCATGCAGCTACGCAGGTGCGTGTTTTAAATACTTCAAAATAACCCACAGAAGCATTATTTTGTGACCTTAGGTCTGTTGGTGGTTCGTACATTTTTCAATGGCTTTGTGTAATTGTGTGCATATGTGCAGTTATTTAATGTGATAAAAAAAAAGGCAGTGTCAGCCAGCATAAAGGAGCCTGAAACTGATTTTTTTTTCATCACAAGGAACCTATTGAATGTATTACAATTCAACTAAAATTTGGTTGAAAACTATTTATATCTATAACACAGGATGTAAGTGTGTGTGTGTATAAAAATGGAAAGTGGTGACATTTTGGCTACTGCAATGCTACAACACAACTGCTGCAGTGATCCACGTTAGATAGTTGGTTGTGCGCACTACAAGAATATAAATTATTATTTGGACACAGTCTGGCCTGTAACCTTCCTTGGGTCAACTACTTAAATAGAATGCATGGTATGGTGTATCAGCATAAGCAACGGGAAGGCAATGGCGGCCAGACATGTAGTTGACCTCACCACATCGCCTTAGTAGTGGGGGTGGGCGCGGAAGGAGAGCTGGACTCTTACAGATGTCACTCGCCACTGATAGTGGCCATGGCCTGAAATCAAACTGAGGTCGCGACGTGCACCACCGCTTCTATATGTGGGTTTGCATGGCTACTATGCTTCCAGTTCACAGGTGCTGTTGCAACGAGATAAGTCACTCAAAGATGAAATCGATGAGCTAAAGCGTGCCTTGGCTAAGGCGGAGGAGGAGCATGCCCATAGCAACGTCCTGAACAAGCAACTTGTAAGCACAGGGCTTCACTCTCTCTTGTGCGTTCTCACGATTTTTGTTGTCACACTGTTATCTCCTAAGGCCGTTGCAATATAATGTAATTACATCTATTTTGGCACTCATTGTAATAAAATGACATGGTAAATATTGGCATTTGGTCCCATTTAATATCTGATAATAATTTGGATCGCTATTCTTGAATTGTTGTGGTATTTTTTTCTAATCTTTGGTGCAACCTCTTAGTATTTCCTCCCTTCTGAGTTTATAGTTACTAATTTGCTCACTCCCTCCTAGACTTGATGCTTCGCCCTTCGTTGCGTGAGTTTAATAATGAGCCCTGAATTTAAACACCAGTGGCAAGTGGTCTGGGCATCGAGAAGGTTAACTCAGTCTAAAATGTGTCAGCATCTGAACTGGGAAAGATAAGTAGATTGGAATGAATGGTGTTGTCCATACCACTCTACTCGCCGTAATTTGTGCTTGCTAACATCACTTGTGACGGCAGTCTATGCTCCGGCGTCTGAGTATATTTATTCATGCGTGTTCATGAATTGTAGCATGTGCGTAAAAGTTCAGCATATGCTTGTATTTATATACAAGACTACTTTGATTAACCAAAACAAATATCGATTTTTAATGTTCCTTCAGTGTTCATTCTGTTTCTCAACTTGACTCCTCTTTTGCAGAAGAAAGACAACCTGCAGCTAACTATCAACATGACTACTCTTCAGGATGAGGTTACATACATTGACCACAAATTCTGTAGCAGTCGTTGAATTTCTGTGGTTGTCTTCTACTGATCCTGTGGGTGTCTTTTTAATGGGTTTAATACCGTACGCCAAGTACTATTATTAACTTTAATTTGTTTATCTTGTGCCATTCACCACCTATCCTGCTGTCAAACGATGAATTATAATACATTGGCAATAATATTTGCAGTTTAAAATATAATTTTAAAGCCTATGTGTTTTATTTTTAAATGTCGTCATTGGAAAATATAAACCCCTACGGTTTGCACCGGTTTTGATTATTTTCGTGTTTTATTTTCCCATTTTCTGGGTGCTGAACCGTCCTGCTCAAACTTCTCTTGAGACATTCTTGCATTGCGAACGAACTTTTGCAATGGTTCTCAAAGCTGGAAAGTTGCCAAATTAACTGGAAAAACGACATTTAATTATTTTTTTGGAAGTCATTAGTTACCATGTTAACATCAACTTGATACACTGGAGAATCCAGTTGAGTCACCAGTGGTTGCCTGTATTCGATCTCAGGATCTCAGTGGCCACCTGCCAACATACTTTACAGAATTACTCTACAATCTCAGAGGAGCTGGCTTTGTGCGTAGTGCCTGAACTACTAATCAGCTACCTTTCCAAATAATGTATTTTTTCCCCAGTATATATTCCTTGAAATGTTTAATTTTCAGTTTTCATATTCCTCACTAGGTCATGAAGCTAAGATCAGAAAATGACTTTCTCGGTAAACAAGAAATTGAGTCTGGAATAACAATGGAAGATATCAAAGTAAGTAAAATAATATATCATGGAGATTCAGGCATTTACTTTTAATGACATTAATGTATACCCAATTAAAAGTTGTCATGGGCTTTATATAAATGACCCGAAACTCCACTAGAATAATGTCTTTAGAACCACATTCTGAAAAGGCCACTCAACACGACAATTCTCTTTTTCAGCATCTGAAGTGATCACATATGTAGTCAACTTGTTTTGCTTTGTGTTGAATTATTTTCTGTTATTGCCTGCAGTTGTTAATACGGTAGGAATACATAGGAGGGTAACGAGCTACGGATTTTAGCAGAGGTTGTCAAAGAAACAGTTTTCATGGTGTGATGTAGAGAGATGAGTTTATAAAACTAGTCTTGAGTTGTAAAATATGTATTAAATGTTACAGTATTTACATACTCTTTGGTTCTTTCGGTAAAGTCACGTAGGTATCAAATAAATCACGACGTTTCGGGCGCAATACAAGCGTCCGTCATCAAGTGGGAAACATTGGTCTGCTGCTGAGGCAGACTGTTTTAAAAGGTTTGAAATTAGTGTAGCCCAAGGGTCATAAAGAAGTGGCCGGGGCTAGTGATGTTAATGTGAGAAATTAGCATGAACTGTAAGATAGGAGAGCGGCCTCCTCGATGAGGGCACGGAAGTGGCTATGTTAATGTGACAGCAGCAGATGTGAGTGTAAATGCGATCGGTATTACCTTGTTATCGCGGCATCTCTTGAGAAATGTTAGCGACTCGATCAGGTGAGCCTTCTTGTCTCGCAGTCTGTTAAAAGCTCTAACAGATGTGTGGAAACCCTCCCCGTAGAGGCGGTTCAATCTTGATTTGAAGCTTTCGTGACTGCAGGAATCCATACTCTTTGGTTCTTTCGGTAAAGTCACGTAGGTATCAAATAAAATAAATCACGATGCTTCGGGCGCAACACAAGCGTCCGTCATCAGGTGGGAAAGCATGGTCTGCTGCTGAGGCAGACTGTTTAAAAAGGTTTGAAATGGGTGTAGCCCAAGGGACATAAAGAAGTGGCCGGGGCTAGTGATGTTAATGTGATAAATTAGCATGTAACTGTGAATTCGGAGAGCGGCCTTCTCGACGAGGGCACGGAAGTCGTGATTCATTTAATTTTATACCTACGTGACTTTACCGAAAGAACCAAAGAGTATGGATTCCTGCAGTCACGAAAGCTTCAAATCAAGTATTTCCGTATTTTTGTTTTTATGGACAGTAATTGTTGATGGTTGCTAAAACCAGTGGAGCAGTCTTGTTGCAAGCAATGTATATATTTTTTATATATATAAATTATTTTATTTACCATGCTCTGCTTGGCAAGGTCACTTCTACACAAATTTACTATGAAATAATACCTTTGTCATTCACAGAAACAGCTTCAAGAGTTGGAAGCAGTCGCTGCTGAGAAAAACAACCTTGTATTTGAGGTAAATTTTACACTTTTATTCACAACACACCATATACTTATGTTTGTATGGAGTCGTTTTATCTCTGACTAAACGCATGGCTATTTGACTTTGTTACACTACAGGGTGTCTCATAAGTCTGGAATCATAGGAAAAATAATACAAAAAAGGCAATAATAACGCTTTTATTAACAGAACGTGCTCAATGTGTCCACCATTGTTCCCGATACACAACTCCAGACGAGATGCACAGGCAGCAAGCACACGGTAAATAGTATCAGGGGTAATGGTTATATGCGTGAATAATGCGCTGTGGCTGTGGTCATCGTCGGTGGATCTCCTCGAAGGTCCACTGCGTGGTTTTACCTTGTATGGATCCCGTTTCCCAAAACTCACACAACTCTGTGTTATTGGCTCACGGTCTGGATGCAGTCTGTTAAATTCAACAGCGACTTCCCTCGGACTCCGGTTTCCTATGAATAGAATTATCTGGACTCGTTCTTCCTTACTTGGAGACATCTTGGGCCTGCAGAAACAAAAACATATGAATAGTTATTTTTCCCTATGATTCCAGACGTATGGACCACCCTGTATCTCCACCATGGTGGGGTGGTGCTGCAGTGACTAATGCACAGTGCTATGAACAGAGTGACCAGAGTTTTAATCCCCGATTATTGATAATAGCTTTACATTTTGAGAGATGTCACATTGTGCCTGACTTGTGATGTCATGATTACGTCACGTGTAATGATGACATCATGGGAAAGGGGAGGTGTGAGCTTCTGCCGTTATGGCACAAATGCAAAGGTGAATCGGTGAATCCTTAAAAGTGCTTGTATTTTTGTCTTCCAAGATTTGACCATCCCTTCGATAATTTTGACAGGATACATTCATTATTGTCCCCCCCCCTCCCCATTTTAGACAGACAGGGTGGGCTCACGCATTAATGCTTTAACCTTAGTTGGAAAGCATTCAACGCATTCTGCATATGGGAGAAATCCTAAGTACTCGAAAGGGTTTGCACGATGGATTTAAGCACCATGTGCTGTACTGCGATCTATTAGTTCAGCCCTTTGGCCTTAGGAGGTTCACATATATGTACGCGTTCATCCCATGCTTGCCTTCAATGTGCTACATTATTAAGGAGGATTATTTTAGCGAGGTTATTTGGTCGTTATCGACAGATCTTTGACAGTCTTAATCCATACAGTTCTTTTGATTCTTTGTTCACATGTGGAAAGTCTGTCGTTATTTAGTAAAATGTAATTTACCGTGGCAATACCTTGTGCCGAATGACCAATAGCAGGCCATGGTTCATAAGCGTTCATCGTAAACGATAAGTTGTTTTGCAAAAATGTACTTTCAGCAAAGAAGCAACCACCTGAAGGAAATGGTGGAAACAGTGAGTGAATACAACTGCATCATTGAGGTAAGCCATGCCTGTTCTAATTCAATGCAACTTTCTACAAGGCACAGCACCACACACATGCCTCACACCCATTCGACTAATGAAAATGCAGCACCATGTGAGTGTCTATTTTTGCAGCACCAGATGATTAAGTGACATTGTGTTTCATTCATCCATCACTCTACGAGTATTTTGATTGTGTGTCTGGATGTGTCTGTCACTGTAGAGTTTGCGTGCTGGTAAAAGCTGCCTTGAGGCACAGAACCTCGATTTGCAGGAGAAGCTAGCGATGTAAGTACACTGCTGTCATCTCTTTGTCCATTCCAAGTAAATCAGCGTCACATTAACACCAATGCTGATCCTGCTTTTAGTCAGTCCAGTTAAATACATGTAAAATAATGGATCGTACTGGCTTATTGAGAAAATAAGGGATTCGGTGTTGAGATTATTAGCTTATCGTTTTTGCAACGATTGTAATTTATTGACTATTTTAGGAGATATGAAGCAACCACCAAATCATGGCCATTAATATTTCACAGTAATTTTTTTTTTTAGGATATCACACATCTCTCAATTGCTAGTATATTACTTGTGTTGCTAAGAAATGCCAGTTCGTACAGACTTATGTGTGTGTCTGAATATATGAGCAGCACAACTGCACTGCCCCTGTGAACAATTCCTCATTTTGTGGAACCAGTCCACACATTGTGGAATGGCAAAACAAAAATGCTAAACATTATTATTATTCGACGCACACTTACATACACTCCTACTTGTGTGTCATTCAGTTTTGCACTTGATTGATCAACTCCAGATGTCAATGTAGATCATTGTTCTTCATTGAAAGGCCCATAGGCCTGGTGGCCTTTAGTTCGGCCCCTGACGTGCGGCTCCCGACTACACAAATGTGAAAACGCCCCATCATGCTGTCAAACCCCAATGGTTTCAAATCTGTGGTGGCCCTCACACTGATGTCTTATTAGCAAAAGTATAAAATAGTGAAGAACACTGATGTAGAAAATACCTTTTCCTCATGACAACACGGTAGTTTAATTCCTGTGCTGTGCTTCTGATTTGGGACTGGTTACTGGTCGTGGACCATACATTGCATCCTACAATTCCTTCAGGTGGAACGGAAGCTAAATGTACCCAAGATTTGAGCAGAATGTGATTTGCAGAAAGTGTCTCACGAGTCACTTTCCTCCCAGCTCATGACTTTGTCTCTGCCAGTTTTAACTTGATCTTGGGGCTTGGGGAACCGTAAGGTATTCCTCACGGAGAAATCATACCCACAGGGTCTATAATCAAACCTTTCCAGATGTATAATACATTAGTTGTTGAAGGTTTCTATTAATTTACTGATTTGAAAAGCATAACTGTTTTCTCTTTCGGGTAGCAGTAAATATGCTTTACTTATGAATGAACGTCTGCCGCAAAATGTTTGACTCAAATGGCTGCTTATTTTGAGAAACTCTTCAACTCCTGTGCTTTTATTTAGTCCATCTGTTTGTGTGATGTATCCTGTGTTGTATGTTTTAGGCACACTAAAAACAATTGTGAGAGCCCCGACCTATCCCAAACAATACTGATGTGCAATTCCATTGACATGGAGATTACACAGGCTGAGAAGGTAAGCAACAATGTGTAATATATTTGAAGATGATACTGCCTCTTCCATGGATAGGCCTACATTAGTAGTCTGAGCAATGTGGCCTTGGTGATAGGACCTGGAGCTATGAGGCGATGGGGGCAGCGCAGTCGAACCTGGAGTAATTAGGCCTTCAGGCGATTGGGCAGTGAGGTGAAAGACCCATATGGACCTGATCATTAACACACTTGTTTTGCTGATGTTTATTCAACAATGTATTTATGTATGCACATCAACATCTGCCAGTGGTAGTGCCGGCTAAACAGAGCTTGTGCGAGCCTTTGTGAATCTACTTGCATTGCTTGAAAACTGACTGAGTTGGGGAGTAAGATTTAGACTGAGAGCTATGGGTGGAGAGGTCAAGGCTGGCCAACCCTCCGTTCATCCTTTATCTATATAAATAAAACCTTAATCTGTCTCAAAAACCTCTAGGGTACTTCCCGACAAGGTAGGAAGCTGAAATTTGGTACATAGGTAGCTTTTAGGACACAAATAACAAGAAAACTCTGACAATCTGAGATTTTTCATTTTAATACCCCGAAAACTCAATTTTAAGTGCCCTATAAACGTGTGTGTGCGCATCATTTAGAAACCGTAAAAAATATAAGATTTTTTTTTTCGTTTGATAGAGCGTTAAACAGCAATTAAATTAAAGCTAGAACCATTGTTCTATCTTTTCTTGTTTTTGAGATATTTCGGATTAAAGCGGTTTTTAATGAAAAAATACACATTTTATGATGTTAAAATCTGAATAGTTCGAAAAGTGTAAAATCTAGGAGTTTCCCCTCATAGAGTATTAAGTTCATACATATTTCTTCTTTCTAATAAAACAACTACAGGAATCTTTAAATTGAGCGGTTTTCGATGGGTACTTCTTTGAATATAAGCAGTTGAATCAAGTCAACAATTTTTGTGCTTTTTGCGGAAAAGGACAATTTTTGGAGTAGTTAGTGTCTGATCGGAGATACAAATTGTAACAAATCATGTCAGATTAATTATATTTATTGAAAACTTTCGCCTGGCGAAGACAGGCTTTATCTCTATAAACCCTCAGTAATAAATATATAAGCATGCACCTATTAAGTGTTCAGTCTTACACAAGAGAGGTTGGTGTAATCAGCACCGCAACAAAAATGTGTTCTATTGCATTGGTCAGAAAATAATCTTCTGCCATTTAAGTATATGTGAATGTTGACGATGCTAAGACATCTTTTTTTATGACAGGATAGGGTGAACAACTTGTAAGTTCTGAATAGAACATGTCAAGGAGATATTCTAGAAGTATCATGAGACCTCCTTTGCCAGTAGCAACATATGATAATAGGGTTTTTACCCTTTTATCTGGCAACAAAGCTGACACCTTTTTACAAGGGATCATGCTTGCATTAACCACAATACCGGTGGTCAAAATGCAAACAAAAAACAGGACAATGCATACATTATCAGAGTGCTGTTTTTTGTTTGCATTTTGACCGCAGGTATTGTGGTTAATGCAAGCATGATCGCTTGTAAAAAGGTGTCAGTTTTGTTGCCAGATAAAAGGGTAAACAACCTATTATTCTAGAAGTAATCGGGAAGTGGGGGTTGCATTGGGTGGGATACTTATGCAGGCGCCCAGGGTCAGCAGCCAAGGGAAAGGCCTCATACCAGAAAGTGGGATATGGCAAACAGCACACTTGGAAGCAGAATGTCGCCTATATAACACTTGTAGGATCTGGCAGAAGGAAGGAAGTGATAAGTGTGGCACATATTCAGTATTTTTCTGGTGACCTCTTGCCCAATTAATACTTGACACGGAGATGCTGTGGACATGACACCGTATGCATGGTAAAATGTTGCGTGATGATAAAATGTTGATAGAATTAATTTGAATGTCAGCTTATACAGTTAGTTCCAGCTTATACTGAAACTAACTGCTTTACTGCCAGAAAACATGTGTATTAGTGTGTTATAGAGAAGGTGCAGTGTAGTTTTTTTTCATTACAAATTTGAATCCGTTTTATATGATTTTAATATTGGCCATGTATTGTATCATGTAATTATGAATTGCACCATGGGTAAAACAATGCATGGATACCAATACGTTTTCTCCATCCAGAAAAGATGCAGTAGCCTTAACGATCTGACCATTGTACTATATAGGTTTTCTACACAGATCACCGGACAGATTTGGTCCATGTGCCGGGAGCTCAAAAGTCAGACATCGCACTGAGCAACATACCATACAATCTGAGAACACATTTGAGAGCTATATGCGTATTGTGCCCACGGTTTTTGTGTGTGACAGATTTGTCGGCTGGAGAATAATGTGATTAACAGCCACGCTGATCGACTTCATGTGAAGGCACGGTTGTCAGAGACCGGCACAGACGTGATATGTAAGAGTGCGTGCCAAGACGAAGCGGTGCAGGCTACTACCACTCAGGCTGAACAGGCAGTTTCTACCCAAACCGATGGTGATCCTGGAAAAGAGACTGGTAACTCTGTGTACCGTGCATTTTTTATGTATTTTCAGCATTTCCATTTTGAATTGATAAAGCTGTATGGTGTGCCTCATGATATGTGTATCCTTAAACAATTTACATCCGTACTACCGTGACATCCCATAATACATGATCCTGGTCATGAGCACCTTTTGTGTAAATTGAAATCAAAGAACACATTCTTGCGGAGCGAGCTGGTAGGAACGTTGGGTTGCTCGGTCAATGGCCAGGGTCAACGGCGGCGTGGTGTATTCCGCAAATATGGCCGACTGTGAGGGCGGGCACAAGCCGGCGTGAGTCGGTTAAATGTTGAGTTTTATAAGGGCACCACGGGGTGACCAGCCCCTCCCCTCCCACCCCCCACCCTCCCCACCCAGCCCCTCCCCACCCTCCCCACCCAGCCCCTCCCCACCCTCCCCACCCAGCCTCTCCCCACCCTCCCCACCCAGCCCCTCCCTTCACGACGGACGGACACAATAATCCCCTGTGGGCTGGTGTAACCAGGAGGTTCCTACCAGTAAAATCTGAACCTAATTCCTCTTTGTACAGCAGGTGGTGTTAGTGGCACTGTGAACTAGAGCGATATGGGGGCCGAATTTGCGACGGGAGTCTGCCCTCTCACGCATCCTGTCACTCCCGTAACACATGTAGAATGAGCTGGCAAGACAGTTGTGCTGGCGAGAGTGGCAGGAGCATCACTGGGTATCACGTGTGTGCCCTACTAACACAGCCAACCTAGTAATGATGTTTGCAGTAAGCATTCACTTAAATTTATCGAATGTTTTATTCTAAATATGCAAATATTAAATTTCGATTTAAAGCTTTCGTGACTGCAGGGATTCATCTTCTTGGTTCTTTCGGTAAAGTCACGTAGAAGGGAAATAATAAAATAATACAAAATAAACATAATACATTTTGTTGTACTATTGGCCAGAAGAAGACTAGATGCTCACATTTTCAAAACCTTCATTTCCTGTCAGTGACAAATTTCGTTTTCATTAATTTCAATGACTTGTCATTTTATGTTAAGACCTATGCAAGGTACAATAACATTAGTTAATATTAAGAATAAACTGTATTGCTTGCTTTGTTTACAATGTACTGCAGCTTGCAATTTTTATATCTTAGCATACTTTTGTGTCACCCAATTTAAATGTCTCTAAACAAATATAATTCTGTTCTTTTCAGACACATCAGAGCACTCTACATTCCTTGTGGATATCTCCAGCAACTTCACAAGCTGCAGTGGCAGCAGTTGCGATGTGATGGAGTTACCCAGCGTGCTAAATGTGACACTTGATAATATGTCCATATATTCAACTCCACTCCACAGGTAAATATCTGCATGCACTGCACCTAAGAAGACAGCCTCGGCTGTAAATGTAACCTGTCAAAATCTCAGTCTTAGCATCTGTAATTTAATCAATTTCAACCCATGTAACCTTTTTGTTCGAACTGGGTATTGCGTTTAAGTAGCCTATTTCTACATGAAGCTTATTTCATTTATCAATAGCCCCCCAATGCATTTTACATGTCCCTACTCATCGTATTTATTAGTGCCTTAATTTGCATTAACGTTTTACAGTATTTAATAAACACTTATGCAGATGTATTACTGAAAGACATACCCATGTTTGGCTTCATGGTAGTGGCATGCCATCTATTGGACAAATTTTAAATCGTAGACTTTGTCTTAAAAAGTTTAGGCTTGAGATTTTCAGGTTGCTCAGAGGTCCGAGCACTGAGACGGTATAATTGAGATGCTGGATTTAAATCCGGGTTTCTGCCACGGATAGTAAACCTGGGTTCTCACATGTAGCATCTTAATGGTCTCAGCTCAAGAGATACATGGCGATAGAAACAGCACAAAAAATATAAAAATTTGGTTTTGCACTTAATTTGCCAAAATTTTATCTCAATGATTTAAAACATAAGTTTGACTGTCCTGCCACAAACACAAATCTCGTAACAGTGTGTAGGAACACGTTACCCTCTTGTGTAAGGATAAATAGGATTTTTTTTAAAAGAAGAAATCCTGTTTAAAAACCTCTTCTGCACCCACATTGTTGTGCGAGAGTTCCAAATTGATTCCTTGTCGCGTGAAATGTATGTATGTTGAACTTCTTTTGCACTCTATGTACCCAACTGTGGTAATCGGAGGTGCAGTGTTGGGTCTATGGGTAGTGTTAGTCTGTGCAGTATGTATGTTGAACTTCTTTCGCACCTTATGTAGCCAACCGTGCTAATCGGAGGTGCGAAATTGTGTCCAACTCAATTGGAATAAATTGGGAAAAAGGTCAACGTATTTTGTGGTTTTTAAATTAATCTTGCAATGATGGTAGAACTATGAAGTTACGATAATATTTCACGATAATATTTATTTGGTTGGATTGGCTTTAACATAATGAAAGTACTTTACCTAAAAAGCTGTAAATCCACACTGCGTGGTTGACAGGATGTTGTGTAACCATTGGGTGTGTGCGCGTTTGCTTGTGTGCAGTCCACAGATCCACGATGGTATCCGTGACGTAAAGCCATGTAACAAAATCTTTAGAGTAATCGTACCTGCCTTTTTACTGATGCTCACCACACTTGGGCTAATCGGTGCCATCACTACCTTCCCACACACATTTGTGCCAACTGTTGAACATGACTCTGTCTATGCCAGTGTAGAAACTTTGCTATGGCCATACACAGACTTCCAGTATGTGCGTCGGCCACCCATTTAGAGGGGTCGCTTAAACTTCAGAATCTTTTGGCAGAGTCCTTACAGCCTCACTGCTCCTCACCAACTCACAATCTGAACTGTCATATTTTACCTTTGAATTGTTTATTGCTAAGGCTATAGCATCGCCTACGGAGGTTATGGTGGTCACAGAAATTGTGAATTTGAAAACAGTCCATGAAACCTTTCCCAAGCAACCTTGAGAAATGGTCCCGTGGAGACTCGCACAGAGATATGAACATAGACGCTGAGATTCACGCAGAGACGTGGTAATATACACGGAGACACGGCGTTACTGCTCACAGACATGGGTACACATGCATCGAGTCAGAGATACACACGCATGGAAATGGACACAGGGAGACATGGATATAATACACACACGGAAATACGTAGAAAGACACGGACATACACACAGACATAGAAACGTGCACATATAGAGACTTGGAGATACACACCGGGTGACACAGATACACGCACAGACGTGGAGGTTTTCAGAGATACACAGTGCCGTGCTTTTATTTCTTGTTCAAAACATAACAATCGTCGCTGTAGTTATCTCCTGCTGAATTTATATGATGCTTAGAGCATACAAATGTCCAGTTACAGGTTAGCACTTTTTAACTGATTAATATGGCCAAACTAGAATATTAAATGCAAATAAAAGTTGTATTTGAATTGTTTAGTATGTCTTTTATACTGAAGCTTTTGTATGTATATGTCAAGAGTGGTGAACTTGTTTGACCTGTAAATTTGTTTAGCTTCTTAAAAATAACACCTAGAGCGCGTTTACAGAAGTGTTTGTCGTTATTTACAATTTGACAAATAAAGCAATTCTTAAGCAACAAAATGTTTCTTGAAATGTAATATTGATGCAAGTGATTGCTTCAGTGTGGCCTCCGATATATGCTTGCAATGAAATGATAACCTTTGCTACCACGTGATCTCATTGAGGTGAAGGGTCATTTACAATTTTGACCTAAGGTCAATCCTGGCTCCAGCTCTTCTTGGACCGGGGGAGTGGCCAGTAGTGCTGTTACGTGGTGGGCCACCATATAACAATGATATACAGCTAAGACGAGTGACCTTGGGTGGGCCAAAGGGGGACATTTGGTGGAGCAAGGCCCACCTCAGTGCCGATCCCTGCCTCGGGTAAAGTTCAAGAGGCATGTCATTAACGGTCTCGCTGATTATCGGCAATACTGTTTTCGTACGGGACTTTTACCCCATTAATGTTTACAATTTTGGAAAAAACATCGATACCACATGAGGCAGCAAATCAATCAGGATGGGGTTCGCCTGTTGTATTCCTTTTGAAGCACATCGAAAAGCAATCTAAAATTCAGTTTTTTTTTAATATTTTTTGTGTGATATGAATGCTAATTGTTTGTTTGTCGTACACATTCATCAGCACTTCACATGCAACACATCCACATAAAACGCAGTACAATAATCTGCCATTCATGCTTGGGGGGTTTAGTGGAGTTTTGTTGGATAGGCTTCATGCAGAAGTGTGTGTTTTAAAGTAAATCATTGTCGTTTTAATGATGGGAGGGGTTACAGCCAAATATTTTTACTGTCAGGCAGCTAATAGAGAAGCGCTGGAGATGTGAGGGTATGTCTTAGTAAAAACAAAGGAAATTCATTTTTAAGAGATGCAAAAACTCAAAACAGGAATGTGCAGTAAAAATAACGTATATGTGGCAAGGGAGTGGGAGTGTGGAATAATGGTTGCATGTTTTAGAAGTGGCCGACATGCTGGAGGAACTGCGAAAGATAATGATCCATGGATGAGAGAAAAGGTGCCATAGACTTTGTAAAAACCTGTCGTTTTTCTGACTTAATGCACTGATGCCTTTTCATCCAGAAAAAAAACTTCTTTAGGTAGTGTTTGGCCATTGGGATTTTTGGCCATTCCCGTGAATGAGTAGCGTGTGGAAGGAATCCATAGCGGTAGAATATATTGCTGTGCTGTCGTGTGGCCACCTCGCAGTCTAAGTCTGCAACACCTGATATCCAAGGTGGTCTCCCATCCCGAGTGCGAACCAAGCTCAACGCTGTGTAACTTCTGCGATCCGACACTAGACACCTTTCTAAGTGGTGATTTTGGCTGTATGATAGCAAACTGCTTCAGAACGTGTATCGTGCGGCGTTAGCTCTGTGCGCTTTGTATGATCCAGGCATCAATGGTTGAGGGTACCTGACCATAATTCAAAAAGCCTGGCCTGGAGAGTTATGCAGAGGTTCCATCATCGGGTGGCGCCACCCAACGTCTAACAGGGCCAAGTGCGTAAAGGGCAACCCACAGGGTCAAGACACCAGGGTGAGGTGGGCGGGACGCTTGGCGTAGGGGGGGATCATGAGGCTCTGGGTCTCGCTCAGTTCGGCAGCTCAAGTGTAGCGGAGTGGAGCCCCGCGCACACAGACGCGGGTTGGTGCTGGGGGCATCAAGACGCGGTCACCGTGGCAAGGAGGTGGTGCGACATCATCGTTAATATTCCTCTACAAACGTGTTTGTGCTCCACGTCGTTATCACAGCGTTGCGTTAATCTTTGTTTCGCTGTTCCTAAATAGTTTGCTAGGTTTGTAAACGTGCGCAAGCAGTGAGTTGGATCTGCTGGACGTCGCTGCAACATCAGGTGCAGGCACGCATTGCGATGGAGACACGTGCCCTCCCCATCCACCTCCTCTCCATCCTCATCATCCTCATCACCACCACCCGCCTGCCGCCCGTCTGCCTCGCCGCGCCCGCCCCCGCAGCCGCGGCGGGCTACCTGGCGCAGCTGGCGGGCCGGGAGCGCCTCTGGGTGCTGGTGGCCCCGGATCCGCGGGACCGGAGCTTCCAGGCCATGATGTCCTTGATGAGCCGCGACGCCTACTGCGAGCTCTCGGAGCGCCAGGTGCGCCTGCTGCTGGTCGTGGTCACGCCGGCGCCGGGCGGCGTGGCCGGAGGCGCTCTTAACGCCACATTGCGCCGCGTGTCGCACACGGGGAGGCCCCTGGACGAGCCCCTGCCGGCCTCGGCCCCCGTGCGTGCCGCTCTGGCCGCGATGCGCCTCGACCCGCGCCGCTTCGGGATGGCGCTGCTGCGCAAGACGCTGCAGGTGGAACGGCGCCTCGTCACCCCCGTGCGCTTCCAGGCTCTGCTCAGAGCCATCGACGTGATGCCAGCGCGCAGACGGGAGCGGCTCGGCCGCAGGGGATGGGCGCAGCGGTGCCGGGAGACCGCGGATGCCCCGGCGGCACGGGCGGCACCGGCGGCATCGGCAGGAGCCCCGCCAGGCGCGGCACGGAGCGCACATCGGGTGCCACCGCCACCCCCGGCGCGGATGAACGTGCCCCGAGTTCCCCCGACCTTGGCACCCGTGGCACCTCCAGCTCCCAGGGTCCCTCCAGCCTCCAGGGCTCCCGTGGCCCCTGCAGCTTCCAGGGTCCCCGTGGCCCCTGCAGCTCCCAGGGTCCCTCCAGCCTCCAGGGCCCCCGTGGCCCCTCCACCCTCCAGGGCCCCCATGGGCGCGCAGCGCGGATGCGGGCGCGGTGAGGCGTGCGGCGGCGGCGACGGCGGCGCGGGTGTCGCTGGATCCGCGCGTGGAGGAGGAGGAGGAGGCGGCGCTGAGGCTGCGGGATCCGGGGCAGCGGCACTCTCCGCCTTCCTGCAGCACTTCAGGGGCAGGAGGCGCCTGCTGGTACGCGTGCGTGCACCGGTGGCGACGGATCTTTGTAATAGCCGCGAGTGGCGCAACGGCGCCCACCTTGCACACACACACACTCGGAGCTGTACAGAATACAAGTAGAACACGCAGAGCATCTGATAACACGAGAGTTGGTGGTGGTGGTGATGGGGGGCGGGTAGAGGGCATGTCTCGTCTCCGTTGCTAGAGCTGTGCAGACGGTGGATATTCCACGTTAATGACGAGCGACGGTTTGGCTATAGGCCAACAACAGGACATCTACTAATAAGAGAATGGTAGACCCTTTATATATATATTTTTTAGACCAACCCTAATAGTTTATAATCCACCGTTTTGTCCAAGCAGCAGTATAGACGGGCACACAAAAGAGTCGATCGGCAGGTCGAGTGTGGTGGGATAAAGTATGGGGACTGCCCACCTCTGCCAAGAGGAAGAGTAGGCAGAAAACTACCCTCTCGATGATCTCTCGAAAATTCCCAGCAGTGGCGTGAGCAAGTTTTATATCTGTATGATTTTACAGTGGACACAGCATTCGTAATTTACCCAGTCTGCAGACAGGTAAGGGACCGTCCATAAATGACGTCACGCACCTGGGGGGGGGGGGGTCAGACATTTGTGACGATGTGTGACGAGGGGGGGGGGAGGGTGAAAATGTGACGTCACATCAAAATGCGCAACTTTAAATAAATATAGACTTTTTTTATAAATATTTTCTCGTACAACATCAGCGTGCAGCGCCACATTAAATACGCACTACAATGACAATAGTTTAAAGCGATTTGAAGCATGTTTATTTGGAGGGGGGGCAGAGCTTTGTGACGTCATATTTGAGGGGGGGTCTGACTTTTTGTGACGCCGTGTGACGATGGGGGGGGGGTCAAAAATCGTCAAAAATCTCGTGACGTCATTTATGGACGGCCCCTAATCCATAGATTCGGCAAGACACGTGGCCGTCATACAACGCACGTGGAAGCGCTCCTTCAAAGCGAGATGGAATGGCAGCTAGGAATGGAAGCATGCTCAAGACGATGGCCAAACGGTTCGACGGAGCAATGAAATCGCAATATTGTGTGTGCCAAACGTCAGCCTGAGCTGTGGCGCACCAGAGGCAATGCCACCAACAACGGGGAAGGCCTCATCTGCTTTCTCACACTGATCCAAAAAGGTACGAAAAATCATTCGATCCTGGGTGGCATATCAAGTGTACACGTCTGTGGCGGGATCATGTCCGGTACAGGCCTGTGTGTGATTGGCTTCCCCTGCTCCCTGATGCCCCCACTGGCGCCACCGATGCAGCGGGGCCTTATCTGTAGTGCCGCTGTACAAGCAAGCCACGACGGAGCTGTGCCGAGCCAACCTGGCCGGGTTGATTTTCCACTGCAGAAGCCGAGCCGTGTCACTGACGTCATGAAATGACCGAGTCAAAACCTGTTTTAACTGGCGGCGTCTTCACTGTGTGGGGACCGGCGTCATGCGCAAGGAACGGGTCAATAGCCCTCCACCCTGCCTGGCTTCGAGCCAGATGCACACGTGTTGGGAGCAGTGCCGGATTAAGCTAGTGCGGGGCCCGTAGCATATGCTACTTTTGCTACTCGGATAATCCGACACTGGTTATGAGGCCACCTTAGCATGGCTTCGTTCTGACTGGACATGGAAAATAGCCTGTGGAAAACCACCCTTTACAGGGAGCTTGGGTCAGGTGGGTGGGTGGGTCAGAGGGTGAGTTCGTAAGGGCACACATGCTTTTACCCGTGGTGGGTGTGCCACCCTCTTACACCTTGCTGTCACTCCCGGGTCCAACTTGCCACCATCTCTGGGCAAGACAGGACTTTGCACAGAGGGAGTGGCAGCAGACACGTAAATATCTCGACATTGCAAAGCTTCGTCAGCATGCCCAGACCGCATTGCTATTTAAAGCATTGGCTGGTGACCACCAGCCAGGTGGAGGTTCACTGGTTTTCGGTGGGAACTGTCAGTGACATTGCTGTATAAAAACATTTAAAGGCAAGGTGTGACCTGCACCCACGTCTCACATCTGGCCGAGCATCGCAAGAGTTAAAGTGTCATAATTCTGACTTCAACTCAGCCCTTCATGCTCCCAGCGTCATTAAAACGAGTACCACTTTGTGTAAAATCATCGGCAAGGTGTATAGGAGAGTGGCACACCCACTTTGGGCAACTATATTGTGTGCCCTACGAATTCACCATGCGATGGATAAACTTGTCCTTGCCATAACAATGAAATATCCAAACCAGCTCAAGACAATAAACAGGGGTTTAGCACCACCCCACGCTTGTTTGAGAAGGAAAGCACTTTGAATTTGACGGTTTGTACTGAACAACAGCCAAATAATCTGAAATGTTGTTTGTAACGTATTGTGGATAATCCTTAAGATACATTTAATGTACGGCATATCATTAATGCTGCTGTGCATTCTTGGGTCTTTCGGTAAAGTTACGTAGATAGGTTCAAAGAAAATAACAAAAAACTACCTCTCTACGTGACTTTACCGAAAGAGCCAAGAATATGAATTCCTGCAGTCACGAAAGCTTTAAGTCAAGATTTAATGCTGCTGTGATTGTGGCTCCACACAAACGAATTGTGACGCAGTTAAAATCCGACACGTTCAATATTCACTCAATCAGTTTTTATATTTTCAGGTTTGCTGTCATGGAGTAATGGTTAGCAGCACACCAGAGTGACCGGACTTTCGATCCGGAGGTCACCAGTTCGATTTGATCTCCTGGCACAGCAGTTCAAATAATGGGCAATTTTCTTTAATCATTCCCATATCTTTCGATCCAGCAGTGTACATGGGTACACCACAGTTCGGCAATCGCAGGCAGTGTGAGGAGTGGTAAAGTATGGGTACTCCCACCTCTCCAAGATATCTGTCCAGCATGAAAGAGTAGGTCATTATACCCTCTATGTATGTATGTTTAACTTATTTTATGCTAATCGAAGGTGCGGTGGAAGGACTAGAAACGAAACACAAAAAGCAGTTCTAAAGAAATTAGTTTTCAATGTAGATTTAAAAGTGCATAGCTCCAGTGGCTTCCTAATATCGGTAGGGAAGAACATTCCAGACGGCCGCAGAAGCGTATCTGAAAGCGCGCGATGCAGTGACCGTCTTTGTTCAATGGGTTAGGATGACCGGAGTTTGCGGGTTGGTTTATGCTCCTTGATCTTTAGAAATCCCTCGAGCAGCTGTGAGCAGGCAATTGCATAGCTGCACCTTTACCGTCCTGTTGAGGACGATGGCCGACGTGGTGGATTGGGTGGACGTGCCTGTGTGTGTGCCTGCGTGCGTGCCTGCGTGCCTGCGTGCGTGTGTGCCTGCGTGCGTGCCTGCGTGCCTGCGTGCGTGCCTGCGTGCCTGCGTGCGTGCCTGCGTGTGTGCCTGCGTGCGTGCGTGTGTGCCTGCGTGTGTGCGTGTGTGCCTGCGTGTGTGTGCGTGCCTGCGTGCGTGTGTGCCTGCGTGTGTGTGTGCGTGCCTGCGTGTGTGCCTGCGTGCCTGCGTGTGTGCCTGCGTGCGTGCGTGTGTGCCTGCGTGCCTGCGTGTGTGCCTGCGTGCGTGCGTGCGTGCGTGTGTGCCTGCGTGCCTGCATGTGTGCGTGTGTGCCTGCGTGTGTGCGTGTGTGCGTGCGTGTGTGTGTGTGTGTGCGTGCGTGTGTGCGTGCGTGCGTGCGTGCGTGTGCGTGCGTGCGTGTGTGCGTGCGTGTGTGCCTGCGTGCCTGCGTGCGTGCGTGTGTGCGTGCCTGCGTGTGTGCGTGCGTGCGTGCGCGAAGGTGCTGGGTGCTCCGGCCGAGGAGGACGCTGCTTACCGCGCACAGAAGTTCGCGCTGAAGGGTCGCGAGTGCGAACTTGCGCTCCGCAAGGTGAGCGTCCTCGCGCTGCTTGGGAATGCGTCTATGAGCACCCTGCGCATCGACCACCACCACACAGGTAGGAGGCTTGACTCGCCAAAGCACCGCAAGGGTTTTTTGCAGAATAAGTGTAGATCCTTGGATCTTAACAGATGCCCTCTATTTTAAGTATTTATTAAATGTGGTTTGCAATTCGTTTTTTTTTCCATTTTCCACGTAAAATGTCCCGTAAGTGTTGCAAAAGTAAATAATAAACTGGAGCAAAAGTGTTTTTGTCGGTTTGATGCCTTGGTCACATGGAATGCTGCATCGGTGCTTCATTTGTTATCTCCATCAAATTGCGTTTCACAGATTAAACCGCTAAGTGGTAGATAATGAACATATTTGATTTGTAATGGATTGAGATGTATGCAATGTATGATATGCATGAAGTATAATGAAGATACATGGTTACATGTGTGTATTATACATTAGGAATATGAATGCCTAAATGTACAGACACCTATTTTGATGAAAGTGTCATATATCATCATCGTTATCAGCACACACAGCACTCTGGGAAGAGCACTCGGCACACCCAGGTGCACCGTGCGGGGCAAACATGATGTGTGGTAGAATGTCCTCTACCCGACAGCCACACTATGCGCCCCACAGTTATTCCCTGCCATGCACAGCCCCTGACCACAATGGAATGAGTGACACTCCACTGAAGCCACGGTAGAGCGAAGCCATTGGGCCGATGCATGGACAGGTCCCTGATGAGGTGTTAACTTGGCAAGCCCATGCACCTCAGTTACTCACCCCAGGCCAGTTGCAGGCGGTGTTGTCGAGTGACACATTTGGTGCCTGCGTTCGTTTTGTCCGAGAGCTTGACGGCGTTGGCGTGGCAGTAGAGACGGCAGCGTTCAGAGATGATTCAGAGATTATTCTCACGGCAACATTCATCTGAGTGTTGTTTATACGCCGGGCATCGGCTCATTGTTCACGGGCAACAGAGTGCTCCTCGGAGTAAACCCAATGCGAGGGCTGCTGCCGTGTGCCGGGCACGGGCACCAGCAGCCGCACGGTGAGCCATCCAGCCCGAGCCACGAGGCAGTTCCACGAGGTGGTGGCTAAAAACAAGAAGCGCCATTTGCAGCATCGGTCCGAGGAGAAGCCACTTAGGTTTGGTCCCGAGTTAAAGAGCCCGTTCGGCTGTAAACTTTTGAACTCGCATTCAGCTGTGGCAGCGTGCAGGTGAAACACACCTGACACCGTTTAGCTTGCACCCATCTGGAGACGCCGCTTGTGGCAGGTAAATGTGACGGTAAATTGAAAATGCGCGGGGGGTTCCGACATGCAATCTCAGAGCAGGGCAGCGAACACATTTCGTCGTCGCACAGTATTCTCTCATTGTTCACGAACTTGCTATCCGCGATTTTGGCTATCCGGAGAATTGCATCTGGAGCTCGACACGACTGCATCGAGAGAAAGAGAGAAAATGATGACATAAAGTGCTGCGAGAGAATCTGATGAAAGAAAGTGATGACATAAAGTGGTGAGATAGATAGATAGAGATAACTTTTGATACGGTCATTTTCGTAGGGCAATAACATTATCCGCCAAATGTTCTAGTCATGAGCATCTCCAGAAACGCATCCCTCACGAATAACGAGGGAGCACTGCATATCTATACTAAATCCACGGTGATGTCTCCGTGTCGTGGGTGCTCTCCCGCCCGTCTACCGCTCGCGCACGCGAGGTCACGCGGAACAAGTGGCCCTGAACGTGCGGAACGAGCTCATCTCCTTCGAGATGCTGGGCGCGCTGCGGCACGAGTTCGGCCTGCCCCACGCCACCTACCGCCTCGTGCTCGCCGACTACGACATGCGAGCCACGGTGCGCGCGCGAGCCGCGTACCTCCTCCCCAGCGTCGCACCGCTCTCACCGCAGCAGCCCAGCGGCAGTGGCGGTACCCATTGGGGAGGGGGTTAAAGCAGACAATGCTTTTGGGTGTGTCACCTGATTAACAAGCAGTAGTGCGCAGTTTTATGCGGGACGTTTCACAGCCGTGTGAAATTGTGAAGGTCAAAGTCGAATTACAATGACAATTCATTTCGTTACAATTACGAGCTTTTGACGTTCATTGTGGAATCTGAATATAAGCAAAATAATTTTCTGCACCATATTTTCTCATCGATCCGGGGCAACCTTAATCTGTCCGCTCGAGGCTCTAAACTTTCGCTTGATTCGCTTTCGCCCGAGCGCCGCCGAACAAACAACGCGGCGCCGTTTTAATTGCTCGTGGCACACGCATATTGCGTGACGGTGGGACGTGCCGTTTCCGACGCAGGCACACTTTGAGAACCCCGTTCCGCTGGACACGCTGCTGCGGGTGCTGGACCAGCTGCCCTCGCGCCTGCAGGAGCTGGCGCTGGAGACGGGCGCGCGAGCGCGCTGCGGTTCTGGCCGTGGAGCCGCGGGCAACGCTCTCGCCCACTTGCTCAGCAGGTGCGAGCGTGCGCGGATGTGGACGGGTTGTTCACGATAAATCCCACGCGTGTGTTAAAGTATCACAACAACAACAATAATAATAATGAATTACGTCAATTCACTGCTGAATGATGGCCTCCCCACGCCTTATCGGTCATAGGGGTTTTTTGCACCATACTTCGCCAAGGTGAGATTTGGGGAGGCCTACTGCAGCCTTAGCCGTCGCTCGGAGGTTTGGAGATGTTTGGAGGATGAGCGGAGGTTGCATTTTGCCGAGGAGATGTAAATTGCCTCGGCGGCCCAAACCACTCTTTAACACGATAAGGAAATGTTACTTTCAGCGCCACCTTGATTGAGACCATTAAATGGGATGAATATCAATTTGCTCTCAGACGCCTCGGAACATGTCTATAGATTTTGACGAGCATTTTGTGAGGTTTTGCATATCTGTCAACCCCTTACAGTGCCTACCTTATTACAGAGCAATTCAAACCTTATTGGTCACCCGTGCCCCCTGGTGAATCTCAACGTTCAGTCTACAAAGTCCCATCACGAGCGAGAAACACAAACAAATGGACATTTTTTTTTGCCCGTATTGAAACGGCTGTCCTCCGGATGGACCTGAAAACTGAATTTCCCTGTTAAAGAATACGGTAAAGCGTTTGGGTTGACAGGTACGGTCTTGGTGGAGGGAAAACCTCTCAGCTTAAATTTGTATGTATGTTAAACTTCTTTTGCACCATACGTAGCCAACAGTGCCTCCCATACAATCAACAGTATGGGACAAGGGGAGTGGAGGGGGGGGGGTAACCCTGTGCTGGTTGTGTAAGCCTACAGGGTTTTGGAGGAAGTAGCCACCACCCCCTGTGAGCGGCTGGCTGAGAAGGAGAGCGACCGACGGTGCGGTGACGTGCCGCTGGAAGTAAAGTGTACGTGCGCGCGTGTGTCACGCGTAGGTTCCACTCCAAGAAGCGACTCTTTGTGATCTCGTCGCCTGGCAAGAGAGAGCACAGCTACGTGCAACAGCTCCACGCCCTCCGTGGCCAGGCCTGCTCGCTGGGTAGGAGCTTCACCTCGGCCTCTTCCGTCGACCCGACGTGTAAACCGGTGTTCTTCACGAATCTTCATAGGGGTGGGGTGGGGGGGCACTTTCGCCGGTAAGACACCATCAGTGCGAGGGCCGCCAGACTGCCAGCAAGGGGTGTTTGCACTCTTTGTGTGTTGTTCCGGTGGGCCGCACGTCAGGGGCCGCACTAAAGGCCAACGGGGGCCGCCAGTGGCCCCCGTTGGCCTTGCAACAAAAAGAACACCGGTGTAAACGATTAGTCCTCGCGGCAATTTGAGAATAAATAAGTAAAGAGGTCAATCAGATTTGGTTCATCCGTATCTTCTTGCTTGCTTTGGCTGACTTGTTAGTATTGTGTGTATCTCACTTGCTGTTTGTCTTTGTACGTCCTGTCATTTGCTTTTCTGCCGTCTGTCACGTTTGTCTTGCCTGTTCCACGTGTCACCTTTCTCGTTGTTTACAGTCCTGTTTGTGTCTTTTGTCTCATTATATCTCATTTGTAGTCCCTGTCTGATGTGGTATTTATCTTGTTTCTACAAATTACTGGTTTGGCTGTACTGTATATTTCGTATGTTCTGCCTGATTTTGTACTGCCTCATTGTATTGTCTGTCACTCGTACTGTCTCTTTACTTGACTGTCCGCCACATTTGTACTCTTCGCTTTGTTTGAATCGGATCGGCAACCAGAATAACAAGAAGAGCCATTTCTTTCGAATTTGGTAAAAAATCAAACTATGTTTCAAGAGCCGCACTGCACGTGAATAGGAGACGGTGGTGGTCCTTTTTAATCAACGTCACGAAGCAGCAGCCCTTAAAGAGCAACATGCGGCTCCAAAGCCACAAGTTGGTGACCCCTGGTCTCGTTTGTACTGTTCAACTCAGTTGTTGTGTCCGCCTCAGTGGTCATGGCTGTCTTGTGTTGTCCATCTCATCGGTAATGTCTGCCTCATGTGTTCCGTCTCAATTGTAATTTTGTCCTGTTTATATTGTTAGACTTGCGTAGATTTTCTATCTCGTTTGCACCGTACATCCCATTTGTATTGTCTGTCTTGTTTGCATTAATCATCCCATTGGTAAAGTCTATCTCATTTTCACTTTCCATCTACTTTTTACTATCCATCTTCCAATCTGATTAATTTCACGGTCTTATTTCCTCACATTTCCCAGGAGAGCTACCTCAATAAATGTGACGATCCTGGGAAGACCAGCACGGTCGACACCCCCAGCACACCACAGTCTGTGCGGAGTGGCCGCACGTCGTTTGTGACGCTGCGCTGCTGTGTCCCCGCAGGCCTGCGCCACGTGGTGGTCATTCAGCTGCTGGGCCTGGACCAGGATGTGCATGGCCAGCTGGAGATCTACCCCGCCAATGGTGTGTGTGTCCATGTGTGTGTGTGGATGTGGATGTTTATCAGCACGCATCAGTGTTGGTAACCTTTGTTGGTACATAACCTGTTGGTACGTAACATAACATAACCTATTGTGGGGAGCTGTAGTGTAGTGGTTAGCGCGCTGCGTTATTAACCTGGCGACCTGGGTTTGATTCTCTCTCACGCCTAACACCAGTGACGATTATCTTATCCGGTCCTGGGCCTCCCCTAGGTCGACTCAGCCTCAAATGAATACCTGATGCTGTGTATAAACATCATCACTAGAGAGACAAAGGTGGCCGGGCGTGGTGCTGACCACCCATCCCCTCGTGTGCCGTGTCGGCCTTCATAGGTGCACGCTAACAGCACTTTCCCCAACAGTCTGTTAAGGCTATACGGGGGATCTTTGTCTTTGGATGTTTATCAACTAATATCTCTGTTGGTGCATAACCTATAACCACCAAAGCTCACGTTGTTGTTGTTGTCAGCCTTTATCTTTACACTGCTGTGCTATGGCCTCCCCTATTTTTTTACTACTTCCTTTCCTTAGTTTTTCCTTTCGAGTCGTGGCCTCCGAACTCTTTTATTCCGTCTCTGCGTACAATTTGAAAAATGACCCACGAATCACTCACTTGGGGAAATGCATAGCTACATCGCCCTCTGACTGCGAAACTTGGCAGGGCCCTCATGAACAAGTTCGAAGAATCAAAAGTGAGATTTTTGTTTTGCTGGAGAATACAAATGTTATCAATCAACATCGATCAGTTTGCTCCATTTATTGTCACAATTTGTATTTCAGGAAAGCCGCACGCGGTTGAGCGAGAGATGATCGACAGCGTCATGGCACGCAACCTCCGCGCTCACTTTGGCCTGCGCGAGGATTACTTCTCCATGGTGCTGGTGAGCAAGGAGGGCGAGGTGACGTCGTGGTTCCCGTCGGCCATGTGGTCCATGGCGATCGTGTACGACCTCATCGACTCGTCGCCTTCCCGCCAGCACGAGATGGCTCTGCAGCAGAGCAGCGGGCTGCGTTGCCCAGAGAGGGTGAGCGCTGGCAAGGCGAGATTTTAAAACTCGGCCACGTTCATCGCAGCGCGAAATATCTAATCCTTTACTCCCGTGGTTACAATCAGGGATGGCTGTTGTACTCTGTGCATTCAGGAAATCTGAAAACCCATTTTTTCCACGTAAGACCACTTTGGTCTTGTCACGACCATTCATAAAAGGAGCAATTAATTTACAAACCAGTTAGTGTTCCCCTGCAGGTGGGTTTTCGGTGTGTTTTTTTTTTGTCAATGTGTGCTGCAAGCAATTACACTTGTTGATTTTTCAACTCAATGGAAAACATGGTACACTAAATTGGTAAAAGTGCAGGTTGTTTACGTCGCTACTGGCAGATGCGCCTCCACTGGAGAAAGCTCTAGAGATGCCCTCTCTAGAGGCTATTTTGGCCTATTCTTCCATGCTGGCCAGACTTATTGGAAGAGAGGTGTGAGTACCCACACTCTACCTCACCACACCACGTGACCTACCGATCCACTAACTGTGGTATGCCTCTTTATACTTTTGGGTGGACAGAGGTGGGATAGACTAATTGACTGCGATTCTTGCAATAAAGTAATTTTATCGGGCTCATAAGTGGTGGGGGGAAAATAATCACTTCTGACATGAATACAGCAGGCAATGTCTACGTATTTGTTTATTTGAGCTCTATTCCATTTGAGCTGTAGACAGGTGACACTAGTTAACTGCATGCCCATGTTTTTGAAAACTTGTTATCTTCGATGGGCCATGAAATGCATCACGTAACTCATTAAACAAAGTGTGCAACATAAACAGGCATCTCCACACACTCTTAAAAATACATTTCAGTGATGTTCGTGAAACTTGAGTGAAAATATCTAATCAAAACCCTTGTTCACCCGGATGAAATTCAACTGCTCGGTTTTAAAAATGTAGTAACGGGGGGGGGGGGGGGGGGGGATCTGCCTTGGATTCAAGTATCCACTCTGCCACCACGACATGAGTTTAAGACTCATCTTTCTGGGACTCTGTAGAACACCCAATCATGCCAGGGAATGGCACCGGAAGATGACACCTGATCTCAGACTTTTGATGCTCGGGGTGGATTTAACCATGGCAGAAGGTCACACTTGGTGCTGCTGTCTTGGGGCCCATGGACTTGGATGGAGCACAGATTGACTCCACAAACAGTAACCAATCAAAAATTACGGGACGGTGAGGGGATTCTGACAGCATAATGGCACCATGATACAATCTCATGATGTCATGGCCCAAGACCAGAGATGACCAATAAGGTTCTGATCTGTCTCATGGAGATTTGTGTGGAATTGTGCTCACAGCCTACAGAGTGTGAGCCGCGCATTATGACTAAAGCTACGATTTTGGAATGACAATGTTTTGCAAAAAATAAAACAATTATGAAAAGTTCACGGAATAACTTTCGGGCAGTGCTCCATCCAAAATTCGCTTAAATTTGAACATTATACTTACTTTGAAATGTAAAAAACTTTCAATTATTATTGTAGTGTATTTTACTGAAATGAAGTGGCTAATTTGTATTTGATTTCGATATAATTGATCTGAAATGCATTTAAATAGTCCCTCCTGCCCTCTGCCACATGGCCACCGTGGCTTTGGAAGCAATCAACATCGTGCACAGAGAATGCAGATTTCTACTTTTATAACATTTTTTTTACCATTTTATGGATGAGAATGACATTCATAGTGAGTGTGAGGGCCAGAAAACACTGTGATTTTCCCACCCAATGGGCAGTTGAACCTCCACAAACTAGAATGTTTATCAGGCTTCACGTTTCTCCCACGTTTGCACCCCCTCCCAAAATGAACACCCCCCCTTCACTCTCTCTCTCTTTCTTCCTTTGTACAAAAGTGCTACACAGTTATCCACTTAATGGAAATACAACCAGTTGCATTATTTTGTGAAAGAGCGACATTTAAGTACCACATCAGCTGTTTTTCCATTTTTTTTTAAACACCAACCAACCCCACCCATTTCTAATCCCATCAAGCAACATAACAAGATCAACTTCACCGAATACGACGTATCGTTATTGGGCCAACCTTACTCGCCAGTGGATTAAATTCCCTTTTAAAGCTCCTCACTGCTGCATACAAAAATCACACTGCCGATTAACATGTGCTGCATTCATGCGTGAAATCAATGAGCTGCTTACTGTAATATCGGTATGATAGGCACAATAGCTGGAGGATGTGGCTTTTAATTGGTCTGTTGTGAGCTTGAATCTTCTATAGGGTTGACCTAGCCCTTCATTGAAGATTACACTGCAGAACTGCGATATTGGATAAAATACATTCCTGCGGAGGGAGCTGGTAGGAACGTTGGGTTGCTCGGTCAATGGCCAGGGTCAACGGCGGCGTGGTGTATTTCGCAAATATGGCCGACTGTGAGGGCGGGCACAAGCCGGCGTGAGTAGGTTACACGTTGAGTTTTATAAGGGCACCACGGGGTGACCAGCCGCTCCCCACCCAGCCCCACCCTCCCCACCCAGCCCCTCCCCACCCACCCTCCCCACCCAGCCCCTCCCCATCCTCCCCACCCAGCCCCTCCCCACCCTCCCCTCCCCACCCAACCCTACCGTTCCCACCCAGCCCCTCCCCACCCTCCCCACCCAGCCCCTCCCTGCACGACAGACACAATAATCCCCTGTGGGCTGGTGTAACCAGGAGGTTCCTACCAGTATGAATACGACAGTGAGGGAAGACAACATTCATCCTGTCGATAGACTCCATCAGACAGATGCATGTGGAATGTCCTAACACTAGCTCAGGGCTGTAAGAACAGATGATACCTTGCTCACTTGAGCAAGAAACCATTTTATCTTGGACATGTTTGACCATATGCTAAATGCCTCTGCAGAAAATACACAAATAACGCACGGCACCGTTCGATGAGACATGCCAGAGTAGACAACAAAATTCAACCAAACTGAAACAAACACCACTCGCCCAAAGCAATCTCTCTTCAGCGAGTGTTTGGGGTGCCACGGTGCCATGGTATGCATGAGGTCGTGGGTTCGATCACAACCCTGATGCCTGCTGTATATTTGGAGTTTGCATGGCTCTCTCCCCATGGTCACGTGGATTTTTCTCCGGGTCCTCCGGTTTTTCCCTCCACATTTAGAATCAACATCATCCGTTTAGCGTATTTGGCTGCTCTAAATGTCCACGTGATAAGGCACTTTGTTGAGCTATCATCTGTGGTCAAGTCGCTTCTGGAAAAAAGAGCTGTATATCTCAGTGGGCCCTATATATTTAGTTTATAGTTCCACCTGTGTGCAGGTACACACACCCCGCGTGATGGCAGCGCATTCCCCACATGTTGAAACATTTTGTCGTTTGAGGCCACGTCGCTCGTTACAGAATCCCGCAGCTGCAGGAGCTCCCAGCCGCAGGGGGCCCCCTCGTGAAGCGTGCAGGCCTCCATCACAAGCCACGTTCCCCGCCGGGTGCGTGTGTGCGCGCGTGCGTGTGTGCGTGTCAGTGCGCCCAGTGTTTTCTATGTCCCGTGTGAACATTTCTGTTCTGACTTTCCCTGCTCTTTACAGCTGATGGTCTAATTCTCATTGGCTAGGAGTTGGTTATTTGATAGCTTGAGGACCATGCCTGCTCCTTCTGTTTTGAACCCGGCCCGCGATGTAGAGAAGGAGCAGCCCTCTTGCACAGCAACAAAGCTCCAGCTAAAACTGGGTGATGTCCACACTCTGTGGTGAAGAAAAACAAGTGGCATCGAGCTGCTGTGCTCTCAGATGCTATGCATGCTCTCTGTGCTCACTGGCGCGGCTCGCAAGGGTTGTATTCCCGAGATGACGCGCTCCGAAAACCGGTCACTTCAGTGTGCATTACAGAATTTCACACAAACATGCAAATTACTTCTGTGGCAATCCAATACGGGTGACCTGTGATTTCTGCGTTTGTGTACAGTGCTGTCTGGCCTTACCAGTGCTTCCACATTAGGGTCTCGTTCTCATTGCATCGACAATGATTACATATGATTATTATATTCTAGCTACTACTTTTGTGAAATAATGTTTGTGCGTGGGAGTGTATACCAGACTAATACAACAACTTTGAGAGAGCAATGTTAAAATAACCAATATGTACTGCAGTCAGTTATAATTCAATATTGTCACCCATATCATCAACATCGTTCTCATTACCCTCTTATCTTACACGTGGCTTGGGTTGCTCATTATGGATTTGCATTTTTAATACGGTGCTTAAATACCTAAAACTCAAAGCTCCTCACATCACATCTCATCCCAACCATTCGAATGCCCTGCTGCAGTCGAGCCAAGGAGACTCCCAAGTGGCAGCCATCGCCGTGTGTGGTACAAGGTGTACGCGGTACAAGGTGTACGCGGTACAAGGTGTGTGTGGTACAAGGTGTACGCGGTACAAGGTGTACGCGGTACAAGGTGTGCGCGGTACAAGGTGTACGCGGTACAAGGTGTACGCGGTACAAGGTGTGCGCGGTACAAGGTGTACGCGGTACAAGGGGTACGCGGTGCAAGGTGTACGCGGTACAAGGTGTACGCGGTACAATGTGTACGCGGTACAAGGTGTACACGGTACAAGGTGTACGCGGTACAATGTGTACGCGGTACAAGGTGTACGTGGTACAAGGTGTACGCGGTACAAGGTGTACGCGGTACAAGGTGTACGCGGTACAAGGTGTACGCAGCACCGGCCTGCAAACGGGAATGAGTCGCACTCGTAACACACCGAGGTGATCCACTTGCTCCCGTCATTCTGCCGTCAGTAAAATCACCGCCGTTTCGCCGAAAGTCAACAGCGCTTTCCCTCCGCGCTGTTGGAGAAAATTGCTCCCACCTTTTTTGTTGATTTCACAATTCCTCGAGTGGGATTCGGGACCACCAATGGAGTGCACAGTGCAGTGCTCAAGAAATGCTGTGGGAATACTCGAGGCCTTGCTTGCAGCTCCTCTCGTATTGTGATAAACAGCCACGAAGGGTGAACTTGGAGAGGGGGGGAGGTGCTAACGAGAACATTTGTTAGTTGCAGGGCCAACCTCAGCATCCCTCTTAACAGCGGACCTGCAAAACGATTGACTTCACGTCAAGTTGGGTCTTCAACATGGGCGTGATGTTGAGCTTGAGAGAAGCTACGTCGTGCGATATCAAAAGTATTTTGATGACCTGTAATTTCATTAAAACACAATGCAAAAAGGAAAAGGGGGGGATTTCACGTCCAGTGTGTTGACGCTTACACAACATGGCAGCGTCCATAAAATGCTGAGCTGACCTATTATTATTACTAGGCGTAACTAAAAAGCCATAGCTTTATAAACCACCCAGATAAAAACTCTCGGTGGCTGTAATGAAAAGTGTGTACTCTTAATTTGGGCATTTTTGTTTCCTACTTTAATTGTAAAGCTCTCTCAACCTTTTGTAGATTGTTATATGTGTAGTACATAACAAAAACGGATATTATGGCTATGCTGGCAGAATGTATATTGTATCCAAAAATGTTTGACTAATTTCATCTGTTATTGTTAAAACTCCATTAAACCGCAAGTGCCTGAACTCGAAAGAACAGTTGCTATATTAAATTCCCCAAAGCATTTTGGTAATTGGATATCTACCAGTGGGAGAGTTGAGGGGTAAGTGCATCGATGTATATGTATATTGAATTTCTTTCGCACCGTACGTAGCCAACTGTGCTAATCAGAGGTCCAGGGGAAGGACAACAAACTAAACACAAAAAGCAGTTCTAGAGAAATGAGTTTTCAATCTAGATTTTAAAGTGCAGAGCTCCAGTGGCTTCCTGATATCGGAAGAGCGTTCCAGACGGCCACAGAAGCGCATCTGAAAGTGTGCGATGCTGGGACCGTTATTGTCCGATGGCTCGCAGCTAAAAGCCCTGCGAGATATGACCGGAGTTCACGTGATGGTTTATGCTCCTTGACGAGATCAGCAAGTGACTGTGGTTCATTTGTCGCAAGCACTTTCCCAATGCAGCTTAGCGAGCACTGGAGGAACGTGGTCGGATCTTGCAGTACCCATCAAGACACGTGCCAGAGAATGGTGTACACGCTGCAGCTTGGTAATGTTTAGATGAAACAATTAACGCATTTTTGTGAACCACATTGTATAAACGTATATAATTTCTGTGCATATAAACATTACACATATAGTTCTAAACAACCTAAATACGGAACACATTGCATGTGTGACGGTATATATGCTATTAAACTTTTATAGTGAAATCTTGTGTTCGGTGTACCTTGCTTGATTTGGATATTGAAGCCATACAACAGGCCTTGGCCTCAGAGTTTTAGGGTTTTATTTTATATTTTACAGCGGGCATGAATAATGCCCAAGTCACAGCAGGTGCTGGAAGCCACTGGAATTTCACTGCATTGCAAGGCGACAGCTGTTGTGTGTGGGTGTTTTGCAAAGTCTATGTACAGCCCCTTTGTCAGTCCACTGCTGGATGAGGGCCTCGACCATACTTCACCACGCCGGTCAATGTGGGCTGGTGAAAGTGGGGGAGGAGCATGAACCTGAAAGTTGTGGGGGCATCTTCACTGCTGCCCACAACATTTGTAAAGTATCTTGCAGAACACTCTCACAATGTATCATTAAAAAACTCTCATTTTTGTGAAAGTCCAATACTTCGTAATGTGGAGAGAGCTATTATTTAGCCGTAAATTTCACCTTGTCACGAGCATGTGCAAATTCGCAGGAATTAGATAATTATTCTAAAGGAGCGAATACTGTGGTTAATTTCGGAAATTTTCAAAAAGGTCGTAATTACATTAGTTCATTCGTTGATAAGTCGGGAGTCAACATGTCCCCTCCATACTCAAACAAGCGTTTCTCTGTGGGCGGTCCTGAGCCAATGGCCAAAATTCCACTTTCCTATGGCAAATACCAGACTTCCTCAAGACAATCATTGTACACTTACCATACTGTGCTTCTCATTTAATCAACGCTGTTGGGCTAATGACCTGTGGGATTTCGACACAGCCTTTGACTTGCGCACTTTTCCATTTTTGCCATCCAGACGGAAATGGATGCTTATACATGAATTTCAACAAATGCCTTTAATGCACCAGAGATGCAGCTGGGTGCGATATGTCTCCTATAACAATGATCGTAAGGCCTGAAATGAAATAATCCATTGACAATATTTTTCGTGGATTATTTGGGAGCATTGGAGAATAATTTGTGTATCACAATCCATGGTGCGGTTGCATGTGGTGTGTGCTCCTACCTCTTCCAAAATGTTCGACCAGAGCGTGGAAGAGTAGGCCAAATATCTCTCGAGAGCAAGTCATTGCCCGGCTGCACTTTTCCTTCTTTTTGGGAGCAGGTTTTTTAGGAATCAGAATGAGGGACACACATGGGACTACTCCTGGGCATCGTGTAACTTTTCTCTTTAACTTGCTGGCAGGCAGCTCTGCGGGCGTGCTCTGATAATATCCTGCGCAGGAAATTCAAACCTTTGAACCCGTGCAAGTGCATTGACCTAGAGGGCTTTCCATCTGCCAGGACCAATTACACTGCAAGAATTCCACACCGTGTTCAATGCAAGCTCTGCAGTGAAAAAAAATGATATGTAAACACTTTGAGTATTTGTGAACTTTTAAATTAAAAAAATAACATTTGCAAATCTAAATCTGTATTGAAATTGTAAGATGGAAGTAAACATTTCCTAACATTTAGCAGTAGTGGACTTTGACTTCCGAGACCGTATCTGTACATAATGGTATATGTACATTACTTTCTAATTGATTAAGTCTTAAGTTTATGATTTATGCAAGCGTAAACGATGTTTCAACAACAAGCCGCATTAAACACAGCTGACACAAATCCATCAATGTTGCTAAATTAAGACTGAAAAGTGTTAGATTTCACGTTAAGCCCAGCATATATATTTCAAATTACCATGGAACTGGAGACGATTGAAAAGACGGATGGCATGGGGGGGGGGGGTAGAGGAAGGCGGATGCATGTTCTATGCAGGGAGAGAAACGTGGACAGGGGGATGTGAAAGAAAAAGGTTTGTCATATGGGACACAAAGGGCTGTTTGTGTATTTCTCCTGCATTGGGAACTTTGTTCACATGGGGCAGCCCTCGCCTCGGCTTTCTCATCACCGTGTGAGCCGCCGAGTAATGAGTGCGTTGCGCTAACAAGCCGCAGCTGAAGATGTAATGGGATGCTGGCTCACGCCCATCACACGTGCGAGGCACGCACTTCCGCCCATGTGCCGAACGTTTCCAGAAAACAAGTCCATGTTTTGGAAGATGAAACCGAAGAGGTAGACGACAACATACAGCTGTGGAAAGCGACCCAAAGTGGAAACAACCCAGGCACCGAGCCACCACATTTTGCCACGCAATTCAGTTGAGTGTGGGAAAGCAACGGATTGCCAACAAACGGCTGTACGTGTATAATAAGCGGATGGAATTTGTATGGGACGAATCGTAATAAATCGTGATGTTGCGATTGTAAACTTGTGCGTTCGAAATGAAACGTTGATGTGGAGTTAAGGAATTTGAGAATTGGCTGGGCAAGGAACCTGGGAGATGGCATTAGTTGGGGTCCGAAAATTAGATATTACATTGCCTGGGTTACTTCCTGCCTGCAGCTCTCAGAGAATCAACCAAGTCACGACCCCAGTGGGGTGGGTTCCCTGGAAACATCTAAGCCGAGACTGGCGAAGTACAGTTTACCAACATTGAACACACAAAACCCCCCACGATCATAAATATATTTTAAAATAAAGGGAAAATGACATGCCATATTGCATGACCAGCAGCAGCAGCCATGATCCTCTGGCTGAAGGCCTCCTGAATCCATTGCCACATCTCACGGTCTCGTGATGCGACGATCCATCGGGCGACGGCACGCGAGTGACTTGGTTGACTGCAATCCTCTGCGGGAGGCCGACCTCTCAGGTGTGTCCTCTTCTTTGCCTGCCACAGAGAAGGCTGCAACAGTGGGGCTCGAGATCCACGTGGGCTCACCGCAAGGACTGCACCGATTGTCCACGTGTCTGCATCTGCCTATTTTGAGTCGGCTTCGCCGGGAAAACATGGAATGTTTTGACCAACGTCGGGCCCAATGTTGCTTCCAACGGGCTCCACCCACGTACCAACGTTGGCACAAAACATTGCATGCCTCACTGGGTCAGTGGCATTTCCACGTAGCGAGCGTGCAGGCGGTGCAACTGCGCTGGGACTCATGGGCCCTGTGAGACTCAGGGTTGGGGGGCGACGTTTGGTGGCAGGTGGGGTACTTGGACAGCGGGACCCATCGCGTGCTTTGCTCCAGGGCCAAATGCTGACCAGTCGACACCGCGGTTCGGCGCGCAAGATGATGAGTCGACGTTGCAGGATTTCGGGCGACTCCAATCCACGCGGACGTCTCTCCATTATTGGACTCCCACGCCCTCCGCTGGTCGCTCGCACGCACTGCTCGGCTCCAGAGTTGAATGATATCACTGCTTTGTAACCTTGCCCCTCCCCCCCTCTCCTCTCGCAATGTGACTGGCTGGCTGCAGGATCTGACACTTGTCGCTGCCAGCACCATATTCTCCGGATTATAAGACACGCCTGAACATCAAACGCACCCAAACTTGTGTCCGGTACAAATAAAGGTATGCAAATCTGGTCATGCGTACGTACCGGATTATAAGACGCACCGCCAACTTTTGATTTAAAATATAGGGGGGTGGGTGCATCTGAGAATACGATTATATTACACAACTCATTACCTGTGACTCCTATTGTGTGGCAGCTGTAGGGTCCGCAAAAACTATTCCTGTTATCCGCGGATTTTACCCACAACGCATAGCAAAGCGGCTTCCCAACAGCGGCGATTTTTTTTCCTCGCGGATAACAGGAGTCGTGCGGCAACCCCATCCCATGAACTGCAAAATCTCAGATAACCCTGCGGACAATCGGATCCGAGCTATTGGTCCGTCAATGTCACCGCGGACAAGAGGAGTTCTGCCGAATAACAAGCGCAACTCGTGAGACGAGTTTACCTGGAGCACGCGACCTGCTCTTGATGATTCGGCTGATGTTGCTGAACTCATCACAAACCTCTTGATGGCAGAGACTCCCTCCCGCGTTTGCCCCTGTGGCCGTTTAGAAGATTGCGGACCACGTATTTGCAAACTGCACCAATCGGACAGGGCGACCTGAATGCCAGTAGCCAGTTGCATAACACTCCATGAGTGACATAGCTCGTCTCATGTAACACTGGTATCACATCTGTTTTGTAACCGACTATTATGGTCCCCTCGTGGACAATAGACCTGTTTCGAAAAGCTAAGGGTCTTTTTGAACTGGGCGATCCGATTGTTTTTCCCCTATCGATTGTGGGTAGGATGACTCGACTAATCAGATACCACGAAAAAGTTGGGGAAAAAACTGTATGTTCCCACGTGTGCCGCTGGACGGAAGGTGATGGACGGAGCGTGGTATTGGTCTAATAATCAGCCGTGTGGCGGTGGGAGTGGCTTGCAGGGGGTTTCCTGCCTTCGGGAGGCGGGACGGCGGATAGGGGGGGGGTGCTCTTTATAAATGGGGGACGGGTAATCAGCTACAAAGTAGTAGATGACAATGGTTCTTTGATAAATTGGCTTCATATATTAATCATGCCAACTCGAGTCTTTTAAATAATACAAAATCTGCAGATGAGTCATGGGGCACCACGGTGGTGAGATGTTAACTACCTCGCCTGGTCGTGGTTTCGATCCCGACCCTTGACGCCTGCTATATATTTGGTGGCGTGGATTTGTCTCCAGGTCCTCTGGTTTTCCCCTCCACATTTAGTATCAACATCACGCGTTTAGATTCGTTGGCTGCTATATAATTCCACCTGATAAGCCACTTCGTTGAGCTATCATTGGTGGCCAGGTCACTTCTGAAAAAGAGATCTATAGCTCAGTGGGTCTTACCTGGTAAAATAATAAAGAGTTTTAGTTTATAGTTCAAGTATTGTAGTTTATTTTCGGTAAAAAAATGTATTTATATAAAAATAAGCAAAATGTTGCTTTTCAATATTCCAGTTTTGCTGATGACCCAAATCAATTGATACATTTGCCCATGTGACAACTTGATTTAATTGGCTCTGTCGGGTGGTTGAGGGTTATAGTTAAACAATTTATTCCAGTACACCGACACAATCTAACCCAGAACAAACCAATTATAGAATTATAAAATTGGTCGTGAATGCCTACGTCTCACATTTTCATCTGAAAGAGGCGTTTGCCTCCAGGACATGGCAAGAGGGCTTTGAGACGGACGGTATGGACACTGTACTGGTCTTTTTGGCGGGGGAGCTGCTGCGTGCAGGGTATAAATAGACGCGCCCGGTTACCCGGCCACCCCGTGCGCCGCATCAGGAATGCGCGCGGTCACCGCCGTCAACTCAGACCGGGCACCAACCACCGATTCATTAACACCGCCAGCCACGGCCACTCGCCTCTCCAGCCAGCTCGGAGAAAACAGCGCAGCTCAGCAGCGCAGCGTCCGCTTGAGACCGTGAGCGTCCCCTCCACCCTCCCAGAGGGTGAACTTTCAGCAGGGTCACAACTGCCGGTCACTTTGACCCACACACACGCACGGACGAACGGCCCCGTCCGTGTTCATGGAGGCGGCAGCGGTCGACGGCGCCGCGGCGCCGCGCGCGTGGTCCTCGCCGCCCGAGGGAAGCAGCCCCTTCGACAAGCCCCCTCTGGAGCTGAGCGCCGCCGACGTGTGGGACATGGCCACGTCGCTCGGGGAGGCCCTGAAGCTGCTGGTCTCCAGCCGCGGCTACGAGACGCCGGGGGACTGCGGCGCCAGCAACGGCGGCGGCGGCGGCTGCGGCGGCCCCGGCGACTGCGCGCAGGTGGCGGCCCCGCTGGCGTGGCGCGTGGTGCGCGCGCTCGAGGCGCTGGAGGCGCACGTGGCGCACGCGCGCAGCGCGAGCCGCGAGGCGCACGCGCTGCGCCGCGAGCTCGAGCGCGCCGCGGGAGAGCGCGAGCGTCGCGCGCTCCGCGACAGGGAGCACCTGCAGGTGGGTGTTGGGGGGGGGAGGGCACGCGGGGGGTGGGGGGGTACCCAGGTATGGGGGAGGCATGGAGGTGAGGTTACGCTTAACGCAACGCTTAATAGGTACTAGAAAATAGAAGGTGTACAGACTCATTGGATTACCTTAATAATGTATATACAGTAGAACCTCGGAGATCGAACGCACCAGAACTCGAACAAATCGGTGTTCGAACGATATTTCCGAAAAAAAATTTGGCCCGGAAACCGAACGAAATTCGGAGGTCGAACGGGCAATCGCGACTTGAAAGAACCTGTACGGCTGAGACGCGTATGGGCAGCGTGCAGGACGCTTGCCCAGACAAAGGTTTTACCGTGTGATAACCTCTTTAGATAAGTGTTTAGTCAGAAAGAGCTCAAGTGACTCACAGTTAGTGGCAGAAAAGAGGCACAAAAGAGAAAGAACCCCAGAAGGGCAGTTACCCGACGTTATTATGGAAGGAGACTCCCTTTCCAAACAATAACACCACCACCTCCTCCTCCTCACCACCTTCCACTACAGGTAAAGTGAAGTTAAATGTTCATTTATTTCATTTATTCCATATATTTATTCCATTTATTTATTGTTTCTTGTTTTTTTGTATGATTTTATGCATGTAATTACTGCAAACTTCGTGTAAAAATGCTTTATAATGACAGATGTCTTGTGTCTGGAACCAATTAATGTCATTTACATTAATCCTTATGGGGAAAATTAATTCGGTGTTCGAACAAATCGGTGTGCGAATGGCCTTCTGGAACGAATTAAGTTCGATCTCCGGGGTACCACTGTATAATGTCCCCCCTCCACTTACTAAATAAAAGTGCGTCTTGCAAATGCCACCGCATATTATCTGCGTATTTATTTCGTGACTTAAATTCTCCAGAAAAAGACGCGAATGATTACGTTGTTTATCGATGCAAGGGTTGTAAAAAATCGTGGTGTTTTGTTTTTTTGGTGCATTGTGAACCACCCCCGTAAGAAGTCCACGGGCCGCAGATGGGAGCCACTGCTACATATAGCTGACTGCAGAGTGGCTGACGGCAAGGACACACTCCCCTCTGTCAACCCATGTGGGTTACTCGTATTCTTGTACAGGGGAATTGAGTTTTCAGGCCCAAACGGCGTACAGCCGTTTCAATGCGGGCAAACAAAATGTGTTTCCTTGTGATGGGACTTTGTAGGATGCACGTTGAGATTTATAAGGGCACAGGGTGACCAATAAGGTCTGAATTGGTCTGTGATAAGGTAGGGACACTGATAAGGGGTTGATAGGTATGTGACTCATGACCCCGTTCCCTACACCAGGCAGATCTTCAACCCCGCTTCCTCACCGTCCGTGTGTGCTCCTGCCGTGGTGCTGCAGTGTCCATCTGGCGAATAGAGGCCCTGTACCTCGAATGAGATGAGTGGGACAGATAAGTTAACTTCGTTAACGTCGTACTTATAGTGCCAAGTGATATAAGAACCGGTCCTGGTGAAGTATGGTCAACTCCCCACCCCCCCCCCCCCCATTACCGATATGGTGTGAGGCCTTCAGTTGGTGGAACGAGATCGGCTGGGACTTCGCGTGTTCTTTACGTTTGTTTTTATCGCTGAAACGAAGTGTCGCTCTTTCCTGTCAAGTTATCCGAAATGCGATTTTTATTTTATTTATTCTGCATCGTTACAGAGTGATATAAAATGAAAACACACGCGCGCATAAACACACACACCACGGACACAATATACTGTAGGCACAAATAGACGCTGCGCGCACCATCAACTGAGCCGAGACCCAATGCCCCCTCCACCCCGCCTCGAGCGCGCGCCGCTCGTAAGGGGCAGCAAACGTCTGCGCGACGCAGACTCCTCGTGCCAACTGGGGAAAGGAGTTTACGCAAGCCGGAGAGCCAGCCGGTTAACGGAGCCTCCGGCTTTGTTCAATTCACACCCACGGTAGTCAGAGCCGAGCAAAGAGTGGTGGGAGTCTAGTTGCGAAATCTGCAAGTCTTCCCGGGACATTAATAGTCCTGGTTTATTTTGTCAGTTGCGTAATAATAAATCACTCAAGGGGATGCATTTGCATGTAGTGCTTCCCTCTTACAGGCGTGAGATATAAATATTGCCATGATATCTTAGGTGTTTTGTAACCGAGAGATGGCAACGCTCATAAAAATCTGAATCTTTATCATAAAAGTGGAAGGGGTATGCCCGGAAAATGGTTTGTGGGTGAATGCAATAGATAGAATAAGGTGAGTCTGTGATATTAAAAAAAGCCATTCAGAAACATCGAGATTGTTGTGCTTCAAAACCAGGAAGGTTTTGGGAAGAGATTTTTGCATTCTTGTAGAGATTATTAATCAGGTGATAGTCGATTGAGATTCACAGTTTAGTTTTGTCCTCTAAATGCGTGGGGGCCTGAGCGTTTAATTTCCCTTAACGGTGTGACGCCCGTTGAGAGTAGATTATCGAGGTACTTTAAAGATGCGAAATCCCATTTATTTGCATGATTTGTGAATGTACCTTAACTGCATGGGGCTATTATTTGGAAGCCTTATGTATGTTGCACTTCTTTTGCATCGTCCGGAGCAAACCGTGCTAATAGGGTGCCAAGGACGAGTTCCCATATTAGTCCCCACTGATGTTAGCTGTGGCCAGGAATCAAACTCAGATCGCTGGGCTCATAACGCAGTGCATCAACCACCACTGTGCGAGCCGATTCAACATCCCCACTACGTCACTGGTGTGTGTATGTGTGCGTGTCAACAACAGCGTATCTTTACTGATTTCGCACCTTTCTATACGTTAAGTACAAAAGCCACTGTCAATGTTGATTTTAAATCTAGAAAAACATTTTTAGAGGCCAGGATACAAGCCACAGCGATTTGAAGAAACAAAAATCTGCTGCAGTGTCCGGGAGTGATGGAACGTGTGCCGGCATCCGGGATGTATTTGTCCTGTTGCAGTACTTGGAGCAGGCCGAGGAGCTGTGGCGTCAGGAGTCATGCGATCTGCGCGAGAAGCTCGCGACTTCGGAGCGCGAGAGGGGTCGTCTGGAACGCGCACTCGTCCTGTCACAGGCGCCGGTCGAGGACCTGTCTGACGGTCAGCACGCGCGTCACGATCACGCAGGACACACATTGTAGACATTGCATTCGTGCAGAAACTGCTCGATTATGGATTCAGTGCAAGGTCGCATATCCGACTCGCTGGGGACTGAGGCATGGGGCGGATACGTGAAGGTGTCCAGATATGCGAACGTCTATGAGATGACAGTTACACGAAAGCAAAAACACTGCACTTTGGTGTGGACGGTGAATTCGTCAGTGGCGGATATGCGACGGACTGTGTTGTGGATCATCAAAAGGCACGCCTGCAAAATAAAGTGTTGCCCTTTGCGGTGGCTGAGCGTGCGTGCATTGGCCGCTTCTTCCAGCAGACACGTGGGACTTGGAGGACATGATCCGGCTCCAGAATGAAAGAGACGCGGCCGAAAGGAAACTGAAGGAACGGGAGCGTGAGCTCAGGGAGAGGGAACAAGATCTGAAGCAGAAGGAGCAAGAGTTGCGGGAAACGGAACGAGAGATGGCCCTGAGCCAGCGTGAAACTAAGGCCGTGAGTCCCGCTTTGGCGACGATGTCGGGGGATAACGCTGGCGATTCCTACAGGAATCATTCAAATTCCACCATTCCGCTGCAGGTAATTCCACCAGGAATTACGATTCTTCTGTGGCCAATTCCCATGATTAAATCTCAAGTCAATTGAACGCGATTTTAACAGACGTTAGCGTGCCGTCTATGGTCATTCCTAACAGGATGCAGGATCTCTTAAAATGTTGATATCCTATTAATCATCTGTGGTATCTCCATTCATTTCAATGGTCATTCCTGAATCTTCATCGAAATATAATGTGTTTCCTGTGGAGATTCCAAAGGATCACGACGAGATGACACACTTTGGTAATTCCACTATTCAAAAAATTGCACAGTCCCGTGAGGAATTAGATTTAATTCCAGGGAACACATTGTTAACGCACGATAGAGATAATCATAGGAATGGATCAGTATTCGATAAAAGACAAAGGTACAGCCCTGCAATGTCTTGCTCACACCTCACACCTCCTCTGGAGAACTCCTGCATTGTGTTCACCATTCAGTGGTATGTGCGTTGTGTGTGTTGCAGTTGCAGTTGCAGGTGAGCCGGCTGGTGTGCATGAACAGCGAGCTGAGACGGCAAAAGTCTTGCCAGGCGCCGCCTGCCGCCGAGCTGGAAGCGAGGAAGAAATCATTCCCGGATTCTTCAGTTCTGCGATCGGAGGAGAAAACTGGGCTGCAGCAAAAACAAACGAGTGTGGAGACTCCCCAGAAAGTCACTGCTCCTGCTACCCAAGCAGCGCTCAAGGCACCACAGAATAGTGACCGAAATCCTCCAATGGAACCGAATCAACAACCGAAAGTTGACACGGAGTCTTCCGCGAGCGAACACAGAAAGAGCAACCCTCCACAAAACTCCGGAGAAAATGTTTGTTGTTAAACGAACACGTTGCAATGTGTGTCTCTGAATATTTGCACAATCTTTGTTTACTGTTAAATTATTTAAGGACTTAACGAGCTTTCAAGCTTAAGCCATTACAGTATGCCTGCGCAGTAGAGAGATAAATTAAATCAATGCAACAGTGGAGGGTTGCCACCTATTCTGGTTTTCCCAGAATGGACTCTTTTCGAGGTTGTTGTTCTGGGATACTGTATGGATGTCTCCCCGAGGGCATTAAAAGACCCGGGTTTTTTAAGTCGCCTAATAATACACCAAACAAGACAATGATAATGTCCCCTCTTCTGATATTGCGAGATATTTTTCTTCCCATGATAGGTCCTGGTTATTTATGCCTCAAGAAGTGGCAACCCTCGCAGAGTGTGGGCAGCGAACACCGTGAACAATGAATGTGTCAAGCAGTCCATGGGCCAGAGCAGAATTCGGTACCAAGGGTGGCGACAAATATCTAGATTGACCAATTTCTGTAGTATACGGTTAATACAAGTGGAGTATTGATAATGTACTTAGTAAGCACGTTTATTGCATCATTCCCTCCAATTGCCAATGCTAACACGTTTGTACAACTCGACTTGCCATCTCAGGTGATGCCAAGGGGTACAGCATTTTGCTCTGAGCCCATGAACCAAAGGGGCATCAAGTAAACCCGCTGGGCGAAATCCGCGCGAACGCTCTGCCTGCTTCTTCCACACAGAGGGAGGGTCCTCGCTACACGGTGCGCGAACTGCGGCACGTGCTGGAGGAGAGGAACCAGCTGAAGGCCGAGCTGCTGTCCCTGCAGGAGGAGCTGGCGCTCTACAGGAGGTATTGCTCCAGTCGAGACACCGGGCACGCTGTTTGCACCAGCTACCATCAATAAGTGTGGATATGCACTGTAATAGATGGCGTTTCGGCAGTGGCGCTGTCTCTAAAGCAGAGATGTCTCTCTGCTCTTAATATTTCAGGCTATGCCCACCAGCTTATGTTCGTAATGGTCAAGCCACATGCTCTCGGGGCCCATATCGCTACTCGACATTTGGTTTAACCCTGTAACATGACCGTGTTTACAAAAATCTCAGCGGGGCACGGCACAATGTTAAACTACACAAATGGTAAATGCTGAACAGAATTTGGAAATATATTATCTGGTTTTTGTTTGTTTCTGTATACCCAACAATCTTCTCTAACTCTCACCTACTATGTATATGAGGAATGGCTGCGATGCCCATCCCTTAATTTGTACTGTGAGAATTCAGGAAGTGGGCTGAGCCCTTGGTAGTGAGGGCTCAGCCGGGACCAGCCTTCCCTGGCGCTACGGAGCCGCGTGGGCCCCCAATGCTCGTCGCTCCGCAAACTTCAAAACATTTCCCGTGCGCCTGCTGCAAGGGCAGCGCTGACGACACCACGTCAATGTCGCTGCGTCGTCCCGTCCCGTCCCCGCAGTGACGAGGGCGAGGAAGACGTCGATCTCGCCAATTCGTTGCCCGCTGAGAAAGCGCCCGCGGTGACTCAGGACGTGTCCTCCTCGCTTTTTCAGACGCATCAGCAATCGGAGCCTCGCATCAAACGCCTGTACGTGCACGCTGTAGCAGCACACACGGAGCTTTGCCTCTGCCGTACGCACGATGGTAAAAACACGTGGATGTTCAACTTCTTTCGCACCGTATGTAGCCAGCTGTGTTAATCAGAGGTGCGGGGGAAGGACAACAAACTAAACACAAAAAGCAGTTGTAAATTGACTTTTAAGACCTATCCAACTGTTTTAACATTCTTATATCACCCACGGTTGTTAATCTGATCAAAATAACATATCTAAATGTTGGCAACCCAGGTGGTGTCAACAAGTAAAATATCTTTCCTGGGCAGAATACAATTAGGCATGCCATATGCAAGCCCAGCAGACAATACTGTGTTTGTTAAAGACTCCTGTGCAGCCTACGAATGAGTGCTCCCCGTATGAAGAATTGCCAGAGATCATGACAGTTTGGGGAAGCATTCCCCCACAACAGTGGACGATGCCTCGCCGAGTCTCAACACTTTTTTTCAGGAGGGTCCCATCAAGGTTTTTTGTAATGGGGGAAAAGGATGATGTTCCTATGTATAATCCCAATTGAATCGTTTGCAGGTAAAACCATCAGCATGGGGATATTTTGACATCGCTCTATTAAACGTTTTGGATCTACAGTATCCACATTGTCGACATGATGTTTATTTTTTTCCTCCGTTTCCAGGATATTTACGGCCATCATGCCGCTGGTCGCAGCGGGGCTGCTCTACGATGACCCCACACTCCAACCGATCAGAAACTTCGTGTGCGACGTAAGCCGCCTCACCTCTCGCGTGCGTTTGAAGCACCGCCACCTCGGATGCTCACTTCACCCACACTCCTCGAGACAATGAGCGAGAGAGGAGGCAGATGGCACGAGCGAGGCATGGAGAGGAAAAGCAGTTGAAGACGAGCAACGAGAGAAAAATAGGACAGCATTTAGATGTTCTCCCATATCTAACGTTTTCTCACATCTAACGTCCAGTTTGGTTGGTCCACTGAAAAATGTAAAAAAAAATCTCCTGGCAAATTAATACTTTCATTTCATTACGCGTCATTCATGCTAATAGCATCCCACAACGCTATATATGAATACATTTTTAAGGACCAAATCCCATATACAGCCACTGCCAAGCAAATGAAAATCCTGCTGCAAAGCAAAATTAAAATTTTATAAACAAATTTAGAAATGTCATTCAAACCATTGCAAAATAATCACAATTTAAGCCTCAATTCCTATTTTTTAACAGTGGGGTGCGAATGGCCGTGCCTAAATGTGACTTCAGGCATGATGAGAACAATTACACTGACCATGTTTTGTTAATAATCATCATAAATGTTAAGCTTTTTTGGCAATCAATCAGCTGTTGGATAAAGGGCCTCTCCACACCCTGTGTCGTGGATGTTCTTCTGAACCGGTTCCAGGACCGGTTCAGATATTCGCCACTGATGTGACCCGTGGCCGAAAGTAGCTCGAGTTGGCAAGTCACATAGCGCAGTGCGCTGCTGATCCACCATGCCACCGCTCTCGCCTATCCCACCGAGGTTTTCGATTTACGGCCAAATTCCGACAAAGGCTGAACGTTATTTCAATATTCTATGGGTCTTTCGTTAAAGCCACGTAGATAGAAAAATAATATAAAAAAATATCACGACGTTTCGATCGCAACACAAGCAATCGTCGTCAGGTGAGAGAGAAGGCTGCTGAGACAACAAGGTCTTATATCGGCCTGAGAAGGGTGCATCAAGGTGGGTGGGTGGAGCTAGAGATGGTCCAACCACAGAGTCTTTGTAGTGTGAGAGATTCGCCTGTAGGGCGCTACCAAAGCTGTGGAGGTGCCCATCGTATTGTGTGTCGCCCAAGGGTAAGTAGGCAGGGCCAGAGATGGTATTTGCATGTAAATGCAAGATTGGAGGGCGCCCTGAGGCTGTGGAGGTGGCCATTGTATTGTGAGAGATTAGCATGTCAATGTAAGAGAACCATCGCCGCTTTCTCCCTCTCTCTCACCTGAAGACGATTGCTTGTGTTGCGATCAAAACGTCGTGATATTTTTATTATTATTTTTCTATCTACGTGGCTTTACCGAAGACCCAACGAATATGAATTCGTGCAGTCACGAAAGCTTTAAGTGGCTATTTACATACATTTTTTAAAATTAAATATCCCCTTCTTTGCTTTACTAAAAAGTATATAGTTGAATATAGGTTATAATTATGTAGTTGTAAAAGCAATCACCGCTGATGTATCCGAACTGATGTGTTACACCAGGTATATAATGCGTACAGTACTTTACTGTATGGTCAGCAGCAACGTCTCAAGGGGCCGTCCATAAATGACGTCACGCACCTGGGGGGGGGGGGGTCAGACATTTGTGATGAAGGGGGGGGGGGGGGTTTGAGAAATGTGACGTCACATCAAAATGCGCAACTTTAAATAAATATAGACAACACGTTCTACTTAATTAAATAGACTTTTTAATAAATGTGTCTCCTACAACATCAGAGTGCAGCGCCACATTAAATACGCGCTACAATGACAATAGTTTAAAGCGATTTGAAGCATGTTTCATTTTCAAAATGGAAATATGGTTTTGGCGGGGGGGGGGGGGGCAGAGCTTTGTGACGTCATATTTGAGAGGGGTCTGACTTTTTGTGACGCTGTGTCAAAAATCGTCCAAAATCGCGTGACGTCATTTATGGACGCCCCCAAGACACCCCAGAATGTGTTAACCTTCGTGTTCTTCATTTGTGCGTTCCTGCTAGGTGTAATGCCGACCCAGGAGAGGACTCGACAAGCTAAACGCACAGCCACGCTCTCGTGAGATGTACCAGCAGCCAGGCGCACATGCTGAGCGGGTGCCATGGACACGTTGGTTGTTTTAGTCAATGATGGGGGGGGGGGGGGGGGTCTCAAACTTAGATGCAGTTTTATATTGAAGTGAAGAGTTTGGCACTCTTAATATTTCCTGTATATACCATACACCATAGCCTTCTGCTTGAAACGCTACCTTTATGTCAGTCGTTTAGAAATAAACACGCAAAACATCCCAACAAGTGTGCTAACTCCCATTGTCATTGCGACTGGTATTTCTATGCCAAGCATTGGCATCACACACGACATGTAGGTATCCTGAACTTCTTTCGCGCCGTACGTAGTCACTCACCGTGCTCATCGGAGGAGCGGGAGGACCACAAATGACGATGTTGTTTGGTGGGAATAATTTGTGCTTCTGGGATGACACTAGTTGTGTTGGTGCACAGGATCGACATCTACGAAAATAAAACTTGACGCAATTATCAACAAGTGCCCTAGAAGAGGGGGGGGGGGGGCAACGTTTCAGGCAATGGCCCTTTTATTACGAAGGCCCATTGCCTAAACGTAATTTATTTTAATACATCAACTTTCAAACCCAATGAGTTGTCCATCAGAACTACGCACGTCCGATGATGGATCGCTTTCCAAGAAGAGTATTCTGTCAGCAGCATGGAAGCCACGAGCTAAACACATTCGCATAGACGTGGAGGTTCTGCGGGTGAGTGCAGCACCAGTTCAGATATCGCCACCGATGCTGGAGTTGGGGAAACTGAGTGAGACGCAATGTTTTAAGTGCAAATTAGCGACGAGTTTTGATTTGTTGTGAATTTTGAGCACAATTTTTTTGGATCACCGGTGTTCCGTATTTCCTCGGTTTTTTTTATCAAATAGTTATTCACACAGAAATGCTACCTTATCACATATCGATGCATCTATACTGAAAAGATGAAACAAAGAATGCTGGGCGTTTTGCAAAGGGACAGGGACCACTGTTTCATTTATTTTACCAGCATGAGCATGACACTACTGAAGTTATGGCAAGTGTCGTGTTTTTTTTTGTTAAATACCAAATGAACACTTTAACTGTATATGGCAGACACCACTGCACGCAGAAAAATCTGCTACAGCCGAGATAAGGTGGCGAATGCCACAAGTTGATTGGCTTGGTGGCGCCAAGAGAACTGGGCCCCGAAGGTCAGCGTGGAGATGTTACAGTCCCATACCATCACTCCTCTCCACCAGATCCACCCCCCCCAAGCCTAAATACTCATCTTAATAAAGATTAACCCTAACGTTGACCCCAAAACTGTAACCAATAACCCCGAATCCTAAACCGTTAACATATCCACATTGTTATCCCGGACTTCAATGATTATCAGTTTAACACGAAGCCTTTCGTGACCAAAACAGGATTTCTCCACAACTCTGGCTGCTCGCCTGATGATGCTGGTTGTAATTACCAGCAAAACGTCGTGCTCGAGTTGTAAATGTTGTGGGTCTACTCTCCAACACACAAGCGGTGTGCTGAACTAGCAACGAATTGGCATGTTTTGTTCACGTGGCAAACCTGACTAATTGGTTGTCGGGTGGCGGCGGGTTTAACGACATTTATATTTACGCGATCTCACCCAAAAAAAACTCTGATGGATTCCATGATTTTAGTACTGTACTAAGAGCTCTAATAGGCTCCAGAAGGCCAAGTCCTGCTAAAATCATTGCTTCACACATTGTAAACAAGCCAGGTAAACCGGAGCACTATAAAGCCAAAGTATCACATTCAGCGTTAATTCAGCCACACATTTTAATTTTAAATGTTAACTTAGACATGTTGCCCCAATTGTTTTTACAAAACCATGCCTTACATGGACCAGTAAAAATCCCAATGCTTTATCTTTCAATTTTTAAATAGGTATGTACAGATGGGTTTCACTACATTGCCAAGTTTTATACACCACGAAAGGAAACCCATATGCAGTAGCCAATACATAAATCAACATGTTCCATATATTGTGTACAATCTGGCTGCAAACTCGTGAAAATGAACTGTTTATAAAGGTGCACCTTTACTATGTTTAGCTTTTTTAAAGTAAATGTATTGCCGGTAAAACAAGCAAAAAAATTATTGAGATCTAGAGTGCAGTTGCATCTTAGCAATTCCGTGAACATGATGTTAAGAAAGAACTACATATATACAAACACTGCTAAATACATTTAGCAGTTTTAGTCACCCGAAGGATTAGAGAAGCTATACACAACAAAGATTAAAAGAGTATTTGCATAGTGTACTTGGACAATCTTTTAAATGAAAGAGTAGCCCACACAAAATAGTGAGGATTGTCAACAATCTGTTTTGAAAACATATCTGGGTTTGACTTTCATGAATTACTGGAGGAATATCTCATACTTTAGATTGCACAAACATCTGACCGTACACACAGGTGCATCGCTTAGGATTTATGGACCTAGATTGCTTTTCCGTTGCAAACAATTTAGCAGTTACAGAACAGTGTAGTTGGTTCTTCTCAGGTACAAAAAGCTGAATTTGTATTTAGGCCAATTTTATTAATGGATGATGATAGTGCTTTTTCTTTATCCTTTGAAAGGCTTACTGAAATACAACAATCTACTTGAAATATAAAGCAAATATGTTTTACAAAAAATCATTTAAGTAAATCCTTGAAGAGAACTTCTGAACTGGCATCAGTAGAAACTGGCAGTGGTGTGAAAGTTGGCAATGTATCAGAGATGGGCTTCATGAGCAGGTGGCTGGACAATGGATGCAGCCCAGCTTGAGATGCCCCAGCAAGTGGCACGGCCGAGGAACGGGCGACCATGATTGGGTTCATAATTTCTGGTCTCCGTGCCAGACCTGGACCTAAAAGACAGAATAAGTATCTGAATTAAGCAGGAGAACAAACATATCCCTCGTTGCGATATTGAGGAAACAATGCACTCACATATGGTGGACTGGTGGAATGTTTAAATTCAGTCAACATATTCTTGCTTCTTTCGGTAAAGTCACGTAAGAAGGGAAATAATAAAATAATAAAACATAATACAATTCTCACGACGTTTCGATTGCAACACAAGCAATCATCATCAGGTGTGAATTGCTAAGATGATTGCTTGTGTTGCAATCGAAACTTCGTGAGAATTTTATTGTTAAATTTTTAGCATTTAATTATTTCCCTTCTACGTGACTTTACCGAAAGAACCAAGAATATGAATCCCTGCAGTCACGAAAGCTTTACATCGAAATTCAATCAACATGTTAGCTTTTATTTGAAAATAGATTCACTGTGACAAAACTGTCATACCGTTTCATAGTAAAATAAGAGGACATTGGTAGGTTACTTTAAAACTAGTATAAAATCCACATACGACGTGAACATGATGGTACTGCGCAATGTCTCGGGGATATTGTGAGTCACTGCATTGTCAGTGACTAACAGTCGCAGTCGCAATGACAGAGGAGAGGAACGTGGCAAGACAGTTGAGGCAAAAAGACGGTAATGTAGGACAAGGACGCATGCATCAAGGGTGTGCTAAAGTTCCACAAGTTTGTATTTGAGGGGTTCCTGAAAAAATAGGTCTATTTTGGTGGATTGCCATCACAAAGCTCTCCCATGACACTGTTCAAGTACCAAATATGCATGCCATGTTCGCTGAATATTTAAACTAGACTGGATAAGGTTTATGATAGCATTGGGCTGCCCCTGGGCTCATCATTGGTGAGGGCTGGAACACCTTCACATTTCTGCAGATGAGGACTGTACGTCATTGGGAACCTCACACCAAGGCAGGACCTGCATTTTTATTTTGGCAGGATATTTTACAGTACTGCAGTTCGTGATCCATGCATTTCCTGCTGCAGAAGATTTTCTGCGTGCTGCAAATCGGACGGCTGGCTACGTACGGTGCAAAAAAGTTCAACATACAGGTAGTCCCCGACTTACGATGGTCCGACTTGCGATATTTCGATCTAACGATGGCGATATGACAAAATTATAAAATATTTTACATTTCGCGTGGCAAACGCAGCAGCGTACGAAGTACGATACTGTACGATGAGACGCTGCCGAGATGTACTGTACACATAGTTTATACAGTACGGTACTGTAAATTGCTCTGTTTTGCTAAATTATCACCATTCTTTAAGACTCCTGGGTAGGCTAGGCCATTTTCGACTTACGATTTTTCGACTTACGATGGGGTCGTCGTAACGCATCTCCATCATAGGTTGGAGACTACCTGTACATACAAATAGCAGATTCTTCCCATAGTGTATGCAGTGTTCTCTGCGCACCTGGAATACGTGAAGCTTTGTCGTTTTCATACGTCTGAAGCCCTGCCAGTGGCATCTTTGGTGGAGGAGGAGAAGGCAAGGACTCCGTCTCCAGAAACTTTAGAAACATCTCTGAAAAAGACTAAACAGGGGCTCTCGATCACTTACAGACGAGGTCACAATGGTAAAACAAGATCGAGATGGTAACGTTTGTAAAATATATGTGAAATGTACCACGAAGGGAAAAAACTACTTATGCCATTACATTGAAGTTAAGTGCTTCACAAATGTGTTATTTCAAGTTTAACATACGCTGTTCATTTCCAAGTTGTGGGATTTGTGCGAGGCTGCTGGATGGTTGTGGCTGCTCCCTCCTCCCAGCCAACTTGAGACCCACTTTGTGACAGTTACTTGCTCATCACTGACGAGCTGAAGGTAATGAAATAAGCCATGGTGTCAGACAACACGCAAATGTAAGTTCAATATACACTTGCAAAAGATCATTAGTATCATAACACATATGCCAGTCATTTATTTATGACAAGTTTCATATTTAAAAACATCAACGTTTGTAAGGCCATCTGGAGAAATAATGTAACTGAACAGCACAACAGCAAGCAGCAACAACAGCAGCATACCTGGCATGCAGTGAAATAAAGACTTGGCAACGGGTATCCAGAAGACCGACTTTGATTTACCTAGGTATGCCAACTGCTTTTGCACTTTGAAATAATGCCTTTTGTTGTCAAATACAAACCGCATATCATCTTATATTAAATGACATACAGTAGATTATCGATTATCCGGTGCCTTGGGGGTGCCGGATTTTAAAAAATGCTGAATAATCAATCATAATTTAAAATAACATATTTTTGCACATTGTATTACATGTTTTTAGGTGTTGTGTATATGTTTTTTGTGTTTTTTTTTATTTGTTTGTTTACTATATGAAATCGGCATTAAGTAAACATACAAATAGACAAAACTAAATATCCTACTTTAAAGAGTTACTGTATTTACTGTACCGTACTTATCACTCAAATCTCGAAGCCTCTGAATGGGGTGCAGTATTTTCATTTTTGAAGTTGTATGTAGTGTATAATGCACTGTATATATTATATTAAACACTGAAATCAAGCAAAGCTACTTTTTTTGTCATACATGGTGCCGATCGCCAGACTGGTGTACAACCTTTGCAGCGGTTTTGCCGGTTTTGCCGGATCAGCCCGGGACCGCCAGATAATGCTGGATGCCGGAAAATCGTGCGTCAGATAATTATAATCAATGTTCAACTACGTGTACATTTTACCACAAAGGCCAATTAAACAAATAGCTTCGTTCCATAACCCCAAACGCAATGTTGGTATCCATGCAACTGGGTAAAAGCATGCAGTTTTCCTTACTTTGTCCATATCTTCTCGTTTAACGCCAAGAACGACACCCATCAACTTAAGCACTTCGACACGCTTATTTTTTGGTGTAGAAAAATATCCAACGAGAATATTCCTTAACAAGACCCTGCAGAGAAACAACAGACACTCGTGTAGTTGACACGAGAGCAATGTCGATTTGAGGTTCACTGACGAGACAAACGTGGTTTAACATTTTGCGAATAAAATTCAACAACAAATACAAAATATACTGATGTCATCATTTCTCTTCTGTAATCTGTATGTCATTGTTTCATGTTGGGACTTCAATAAAATAAACTTGGTAAATGAAAGACTGCTTAAAGTGATACTGAAATTGATACTGCAATAAAAACACGAGAAAATGGTCCCAGGCGCTTGCCCTCACTTGTCCACTTTTCCCTCGCTGCTGTTAAGGAGATTCATCATCTTCGTTTGAACTTCTTCCAGCATTTCCTGCTGCAGCAGCACTGCAAGCACGACACACAAGACACCCGTTACATTGCTGAATACTGTCAATGCCACCACAGACACACCATAACCTGAGGTCATGTTTTCATTAGATCACATTTGCGCATGATACTCGCACTCATTTCACAGCCTGAAGAGGTAAAATGATTCAATATCCATTAGCAATGGACATCTGCAACATGATACAACTCTGAAACTGAAACATCCTGTTTTGTAACACACCATTTGTTTAGAGTTTTGTATCTGCAACAATAATGGTCAAGCCGAATGTTAAAAACGCAGCAACTTCATTGGCTGACGCTGTTGGTTTAGATGCTGAAGACAATGCATTAAGAACTGATGGCAATCCATCACCATCCAATCAGTTCCTGATGCAGTATCCACAACATCAAAACATACCTCCGATCTAAAGTTCTACAGTACCACTAGAGCTTCTTGACTACAGCCCTGAATGCCACCGAACAATGTGTTCATAACCAATCAAAATACCCTACATGCACACACACACACAGATCATGAAAACTAATTAAAATACTGCAATATTTAAAAAACAAATATTAGAATACTTGTATGTACACACTGTAAGTATGTTCATAATCAACATTTTTGGGTTAGATCGCGTTATTTATAAATTTGTCGTAACCCTCCACCACCCGACACGGCCAATCAGTAAAAAAAAGTTTCGCGTTGACCGGTGTATTGAAGCGTGAAACCACAACATTTACAAGCCTACGTGTTCAACTGTAAGTATGTTATATTATTTGTGCATTTTTAGTGTGTTCATTCATAAAAAGGAGTAAATTCCTATAGAACCCCAATCGGTTTTGCAAAGGTTTACACGTGACTTCAAACTAACAATGTGACATTATCACATCTTTGTCCTGTGGATAGCTTTTTAATTAATACTTTTTGGCACAACATTTGCACACCATAGCCTGCTCTTGGAAACAATGTACTTTTAATAGAACGAATTGCATTAAGGAGTCGTAAAGTATGACCAAAAAGGAGTGAAATCATTACACCTCGCCTGTCAACTCGGTAAAAAGTTAAGCACCCATCTCAGAATCCTCATTCATCAAAAGCATAAATAAGTCTCAGAATTCTGCACTAGGGATGTTTGGCCAATGCCATAAATGAATGTTTGGCATTTTTGGAGGAAACCTGAGAACCGGGGAGATCATTCATGTACGTCTGAACATCAACAAACGCTCAGCACAGATATATTAAATCATATATTTGCTGTACTGGCATCTTCTGGAAACCTTGCAGCCCAGTAGGTTTGGGAGCTTCAGATATCTATGATTCACCACCATTTTGTGGCACCCATGGATGTAAGATACACATGGATAAAACATTTATTTCAGTACATGCCCACATAAGCAGGTGAAAAAGAAGTAATATAAAAAAAATTAAACACACTTTATGAAATGTACTTGTAATGGAAGAACTCCACGACTCCAGGAAGTGGCCCCGAAGCTTGCCATAACGTAAGGGACCGTGGCCAATTACAGCCAACGTCAGTTGACCGTGGACAATTAGATCCAAGCCGAAACATAACATATAAAAAATAATGTTTTAAAATGTGTTTTTTATGATAGAATATAGTATTGTCATCAGTATGACATAAGTATACCAAGTTTGCAGTCGATACTACCGGTTGTAATTGAGTTACAAGATTTGAGGATACAACAACGAAAACAACAACAGACAGAGTGAGTTAAATGAAAGCGTGTAATAAATGGGCATATTCTCCATAACAAACCAGTGTTATAACGAATATCGATGTCTTTGACTACACCACCAGTGTACAGCATATACTAAATACACATGCCCATAATTCTATTAAAGACTGATAAGCCAAAACTCATAAGTGACGAAAACCACCCCAAGCCGATTTGCACAAAGTGCCGCTCGCAGCCTAATCCCAGCGACTCCCGTGGGCAACTCCCAACACAGCGCCCACAAGTTGCCAGCTGAGATTGGGCCGAGATCACAGCAGAGCCTTCGCCAGCCTTTACACTGTTTGCAGGCATTCTCTTGTTAGTTTAACACGTAGGCTTTCACGACCAATATTAGACACAAGAGGTTTTTGAGGTTAGATCGCCTAAATATGTTGTTAAACCCGCCACCACCCGACACAGCAATTCGTTACTCTTATTAGTTAGCATAAAAAAGTAAAGAAAATCAGCAAGACTTTCAATTTACGTTTAACGATATATTTAGTTGCTCGTTATATCTATTCAAATGGCTGTTTGGAACACATTCCTGCGGAGGGAGCTGGTAGGAACGTTGGGTTGCTCGGTCAATGGCCAGGGTCAACGGCGGCGTGGTGTATTCCGCAGATATGGCCGACTGTGAGGGCGGGCACAAGCCGGCGTGAGTAGGTTAAACGTTGAGTTTTATAAGGGCACCACGGGGTGACCAGTCCCTCCCCACCCAGCCCCACCCCTCCCACCCCCCACCCAGCCCCACCCTCCCCCTCCCCACCCTCCCCACCTAGCCCCTCCCCACCCTCCCCACCCAGCCCCTCCCCACCCCTCCCATTTTTGGATACACGACGGACGGACACCATAATCCCCTGTGGGCTGGTGTAACCAGGAGGTTCCTACCAGTAATATAGGATTGCTACAATAACTATATACAACAATAAACTCAACACCTTACTGGACATCTGTGAAAAAGAGCTTCATGGCTCATCGGATTTCTTCAGAATAAATAACGATTCTAATTTTGACGTTCATCAATGACACCGTTTTAAAACACATAATAGGCGACGTGTCGGGCAATGGCCCATTAATTACAGCACATAATCTTTGTAAGGCAGTATTATTGACAAACGTGTTGTGTTTTTGTTATTTGTGCCTGTGTACTACTGCCAATGAAGTATCACGAAATAATTCACGTATACACGGTTTAATATCTATATACCAATTTACCTAACGTGGCCTGGAAATAAACAGGTAGGAACGGGTCCGTAACAAGCATTTACAAATCTCGCGGGGCCGCGGTTCTGCTCCATGCCACAGCGCCACCCGTAGCGCTGCATAAATTATCAGCTGTCCCGTCTGTTTTGTTGCGATGCTCGCAGTGCCATAGACCACGTCGCACGTGTTGCTGGTGGTGTTTCTAAACGCACTAAAGTGTCTTACGTGCCCTGCAACCATGACTGCTGTTGGCTGGACCAGCACCACTGATCCAGCCAGCAGCGCCACTGTGCCTACCTCATCTACCCTCAATATTAAAAGTATGTTAAGTTAGTTTCATGTTTTTTCAGTTGGCGAGGGATTGCTGTATACAACAATATCCGTATTTACACAAAGACGTTGGTTCTTATCCCAACCTGGTGAGACACAAATTAACCGGATGCCAAACATATTTAGTTTATATTCGAGGTCACATCCCTGTGAACATCTCCGCTGTCCGTTTTCTCTTGTGATTCTACACTGGGGTTATTAACAGAGTCTGTGCCCGTTTCAGTTATCTCTAGTTTCCTCGTCTTCTTAACAAGCACACATTCGTCTAGATAACATTTGCGAGAGTAAATAATTGATGGTTTTGGATGCACTGAAAAAACGAAACAACTTGTGCTTTCATGATTCAAGAGAAGCATCGTAAAAGGCGTACCCACTGCGATCCATCACTTCCCCCCCTTCCCTCGTCTTCGGACTTGCCCCTCACACGTTACTGCTCACTAGTCACTCTTAAAATAGAATGCTCGATTATACTGTCAAATTTTTACAATTTTCTAGCTTTGTTATCACCTCAATCCATAAATACTTATATTCATTTAAAATGCAGTCCCAGATCAACTAAATTACCCTCACTGTCTTCAAAATCCTACAGACTTGCCTGTGCCCGTTTTCCCCTTTCAAATCTCGTATTCTCTCCCCTTCCTTGTGGCCTCTGCTCCAGAAAATGCCCACACTGGTGAATGTATTCCATATCCTTATCATTCACAATGGATATAAAATAGTTCAAATGTGTTTTACTTTAGTTTATACAACCATATTGTACCTTCCACCACATCTCCACTGGATTCACGATATAGTAACTTGCACATTACTTAAAAGAAAATCCTCCTAAATATTTCATGGAGTGGCACTTATGTAAAAAAAACATTTGGTGTCTTGTGGCATGAAAAGTATTTGTTAAAGGATCTTGAACCACTTAGACTTATAGTTTCAGGTCTTTAAGGTTATTTTTTTCCAGTTGTCATTTTGAAATTGGTTAATGATGTAAGCAATTTTTTGCTGTTCAGTAAGAAGACATTATGTGATAGTGATGCGTCTGCTACAGTTTGTATAATCCCTTCAGGCCAATGTGTGACAAGGTCACCTTTCCACAGTTGCCTGCAGAGATTTTACAACCCGCAGTATTTATCACCTATTTGCCTTGGCCACTAAGCTTCTGCACATTCACATGTCTTTTAAAATATTGCATATGCAAAAAATTGAGTGTTATAGCCCATTGTAAATTCACTGCTGGATGAAGGCATCCACATGACATGTCGGGAATGGTGTTTTATTATTTTATTTTAACCACACTTCACCATGCTGGGAGGTGCGGGTTGGTAAAGGGGGCGCCCCAAAGCTGGTGCAGACATCACACTCTACCGATGTCTTGGGCAGAAATAGAATTCAGAAAAGCGGTGTTCATAGTGTCGTGCACTAACTACTCTGCCACCGCTCTACCCCTGTAAATACATATTTCCCAATATAAAGGACACTAGAAATCAACCAGAACATGTTACAAATGAGATCAAAACGACTGTTCCTTTATACCAGGATATAATCTCCCTTAATCTCAACACCTCAATAATGGAATGGTGGTGCATTCATTTTTCCCTGTAAAAAAAAAGTAGTTTTTAGTAATTTGTTCCAGGTTTACCCACCGACCTTGACTTAGTAGTGCACTCTTAAATAATGCAACACTGATGTAAACATTACTGTGCTATTTGTTAGTGGATTAAATACATTTTTAGTTTGCTTACAAACTTGCCGACTCGATACTTTTGGTGTCAAATATACGGCTCTGCTGCCATGTCAAGACCAAATACAAAATGTAGAACATTGCCGATTGTGATAAGCTAATATTTATTAAGTATTTATGGCTTTAAAAAATGATCCCCGTCGAGTCAAACCCAAATCTTTTTGGGGGTTCATCCCACCACCAAAATATAAGTTTTTAAAGATTCCTAACGTAGCCATAAATAACCTTAGGGACAGCGTATCTCCCAGCCAGACTTCTGGTCTGCTTTGTATTTTACGTATTTCTTCACGCAATGCATCAGTTCCTTCTTCCGTACAGTTTTCATAACGTCTATCGATTGTTTTTGTAAAAATTGCCTTGGTTTGAGAAAACTTGGATGACTGCTTCAATTTTGATGATGGCAGTCTCAGTGGAATGTCTTGGCAGAAACTAAACTGGACTGGTTCATAGGAACCGATGACGACAATGGTGAAGGTTTGTGAAAAAAATAACAATTTTGTAGGAATTTCCCAAGTAAATATTGGCTCCAGATAGGCTGGATATTTACAATTGTGTTGGAGATCAGCATGGATTTTGTTTTTTTTTTATCATGGGGAGAGACAGTCGCAATCACGAGTGCTGGAGGAATGATGCCAGACAAGGTGGAGGAATCGACAGTGTTTGTGATGGGTACACAGTGCGGGACTGTATTGAGCAGGAGGTGAAAGATCGAAGTTTTTTAAATAAATCGGTAAAAATAGCATTTAAGTTATTGATATTCAATTGTTAGTGGATCTGAAGCAGAGGTGGTGGGGAGAGGCCAAAATCATGATAATTATGATTAACTTTGCATTACGATCATATTTTTGGACTGCTTGTTGTAACATTCTACTGGAATCTGTGAGGAAGAGCTTTACAGCTTATCAGATTTCTCCAGTATAAATAAATATTCAAATTCTGAATAATAATTATTTGGACTTATCTAGCATCCTTCATTTAGGGGTAACATAGCACTGAAAAAAAGACATGAAGCACTAAGAACAGATCCAGAAACTAAAATGCTTTTTCTTTTTCTCATTCTTAAGATAAATATCAAGCAAAGTTCTTTACACACATTTGTTTTTGAAGGAAAAACAAACGAAGGAATAACATGTGTTCTTAAAGGAATGAAATTGTGACTGGGGATTCTAGGGTGTATGGTGATGAAGAGGGATTAGTGTGTAAACAACACTGCTTGTTAATTGGATGTAGTCGAGATCTGATTTGGTTCCCTGCAAAGGTAACTTGATAAGATTTGATGTGGTCATTCCAGATCTGGTAGGATACTTGTAGCAATGATACAAATAGGGAACAGAGACCAAAATATAAAGCATACTGACCTGTACACGTCTTATGATAACAGAATTCTCATCAATAACCAATTATATCTGCAGGTTTGACTGAGCACACAGGAGCCTAGTACCCTCAACAATAACACATGCACCTTGCATTCAACACTGCATCCTCTAGAAACATTCTTGGACTATTTACAATGGAAATAATTCTGCTGCAGACCAAAATCACTTCTAACAGCAGTTTTTCCTATCCATGGTCCTTTGTTCAGGAACATACCAAGCTGAACATTACAAAGCATGCGATACGGTTATGACAGCAGCTCCCCTCGCCACACACCTTGCCGCTGCAGCTCCTCGATGCGCGCATCCTTGAGATCCAGCTGCTCGGTGAGTCGAGACGCGGACTCCAAGGCATTGTTGGCTTCGTCCAGTCGCTCCTGTCCGTTCACAAACTCAGCACGTGACCATCGGTCGTGTTCCACCCCCCTTGTGGTAAAACAGCGCTGAGCAATTAAAATGTTACCCGTTGTTTAGTTGAAAATATAGACTGCAAATGTCAACGATTACGAAGTCATTGAGGGTACAGTAAAACGTTGGATTGCGACCATAATTCGTTCCAGAAACGTGTTTGTAATCCAAAGCACTCGTATATCAAAGTACTCGTAGATTAGTTGTGATCACGTGACGCTCGGCAGACAAAGCGTATACACGTACTACTCGTGTTGCAAGACCTCGCTTGTTTATCAAATTAATATTTATTTTAAAAAAAATGCTCGTCTTGCAAAACACTCGCAGACCAAGTTACTCGCAATCCAAGGCTTTACTGTATTATATAGGAAAACATACACATGAATACAGGCTTAACGTGATAACATACAACTTGAAAAAGCTAATCAAGTAACATGCCACGATTTAAAAATCATGTAAACTACAGCTTAATCTTCGCAAAGACTATCACATGTTACAAATTGTTAAATTCTGTTATAAAATTGTGAGTTAACTACAATGCCTAATCATTCGCTTTAGAGTTTACGGTCAAGTATGCAGTCAGATATGAGCATTACTCATTCTTGAAGGTACAATTTAAGGTCAGAGCGAGATGGAACTTCAACCATGCCTGTAACTGCTTGACTTGCTGCTGCATCTGGTTGGCTTTCTGTAAGTTGCTCTGTGCTTCACGGCGATGTTTTTCTAACTCTGTAGCGTACATAGATTTCTCCTCTGCAATGGAAGGTTGACAAAATAAGAAAGACGTTTATAGTCCAGCAATTGCAAATTGTCAAAAAATTAATGCAATCATATCACAAAAGCACCATCGAATACATTATGCCATGATGCATCTTCAATAATGAATGAAAAGCCATTACTCACCCTGTTGAAACTGCTCAAGAACTGTCTGCAAGTTTGAGAGTGATGCTGCATACTGCTGTGCCTGCTGGCGGGCAGCATTGCACTGCTGCACTGCAGTATCCCTCTGCAGAGACACTGCCCTCAACTGTTCTTGCAGCATGTCTGCTCGCATCGAGGCTTCATAACTATGGCAGGCACAAAGACACGCACACAGACAGGCAGAAACAAGCAAGCATTAAAATATCCGAGAAAACAAAGCAAATAAACACCATTTTCTGTGGCGGTATAATAAGTACCAATTAATCGATTAAAAAATATATATTTTAATCCCATGACACACACGTGTTGAAATGTGGATAAAAAAGCAAATATGTTAAAAGCATGTTCGTAAAAATAATTTTCATTTCCGAATTAAACTTTAAAAGTAATTGCATATAAACAGCAATGTATTTGACTAGTAGGGAATCTAATATGAAAATCTGTTGAACAATTTTATGCACAGATTTATGTGCTAAAACTAATTGCTTTAATTAGTACTTTCTGACCGTATCTTTAATAATTCTTGGTGTTCATGGCCACAATAAAAAACAAAATGCCTCTTAGCAAAAAAGCTTGAACATTAGTCCCATCATGAATGAGGTGGGAAAACATACTTCTAGAATGAAAGTATAAATTCAGGTAAAATAAAATGTTTACATTCTCTTTTTAAAATATCACTTGTCGAAAACAAAAATTACCACAAACTCTAGAACTCTAATTAACTGCTGGTATTTTTGGTGGGTGTTCACGGAGTTTGTGCAAGTGTAGTATGGCTATGATAAAGTGCTAGGGTCGTGAATAGCGGGTGACCTTGCTGAACCATGACAAGTGAAGCGTGGAGTGGTGATCTTGCCTGGTACTTTCACTCGCAGAGTAGGCAGCGTTGAGCTTTCCCCGCAGGACGGTGACCTCGTGGCTCAGAGAAGCCTCGCGCTCCTGGCCGGCCAGATCTTCGAGTGTGTGCGCTTCTTCCACTTGCACGAGGTGTGCACGCAGGCGTTCCGCATCCTGACGAATGCGCAGCTCCAGCTCCGCAACTCGTTCCAGCTGCACAGGTTCATTGTGACCACCGCAAGCAAAAAAAAACGAACATCTCACTTGAACCTTCTCTCATTCCGTGCCATTTCCAGCGCACACCCCAGCTATTTGCGTTGATTAAAATTGGTAGGGCTTCACTGCTGAGATCTCGTGTTCGAATGCAGGCAGCTGCATAGTTCACAAGTGTGGCGAATTGATGGCCTCAGATCTGTAACCAATGACTGCACTTTAAAACACCCATCTTATTGTACTTAATTTGGTTAAATTCCAGCTCTGAAAATGTAACATTTCAGTTTGAGACTATATATGTTCAGAACACGTGGGGAAAGTGTAACCCCAACTGTGTAAATAATAAAGAGGCCACTTTGTACGACTTTCTGGAAGTCGTGAAACATCTCTTGCGGGGAGATTCTCCAACACAGTGTGATCGACACACACGCACGTATGTGTGTGTATGATAGAAGGTGCCAGAGAAGGTGTGCTACTTGGTGAGATTTATACATGGATTATTCATCTAATTACATAACGCTGAAAGCACAATTGCAATAAGTTAGATTTGTTTTTGGTAATGTCAGGGCTCAGGCCATATTCATTGAATCATGCACATCAGAATCAAATCCCTTATAATTGATACAAATTCTATGTCACAGGTGCGTAGATCTCTTTCAACCATTGGAGATATTTACGTGCACCACGAAGCGGCAAAAACTTTTTATTTTAATCATGACACCCCATATGTGACAACTGTTTATATCGTGTGGAACCGAGTTGTTTGAGGAGCAGTTCATCATCAATTCATAACAAAGCAAAACGTATGTATTGCAGCAGTAAAATCATGGCAGCATTTATTTAAATAAGATGTAGCATGTCATACACATGCAAGAGCAAACACTCAGCACTAACATATTTTTCATAAAATTATTTTGCCAAGTGTTTAAATCACACACTTCAAAGCCAAAAGGAAACAGAGTGTGTGAAGTGTGACAAGCTCTGCTGTTTTCCCACAGCGAGAGGATGATCACACTTTCAGCTTCGTAGATGTGATCAAACAGAGCTCGGAATAATGATTCTTGTGCCAACGCTGTGATAAATGTGACTCTCAGAAGGAATTGCCACGCCACCTCCTCACTCCCAACCGTGCTTACATCTCGTGTGAGAGCCATGTTCTCCATTTGTTTTTGTTTCAATGCCAACAGCGACTGATCCCGCTCGTGCTGAAATGCCACGGCTTGTTCTTGTTGGCGTTTAAGTTCGGCGAGCAATGTTTCCAGCTCTCCCGCACTCCCCTGGAAACAACCACATCCAAGATTAACAAGAGAATTAACTGGCAGGGTTTAAGCTAAACATTCATACAACAAAATTATGGTTAATGCAGTCTACGTAGATTGAATTAAAAAAATTAAGCAAGACTATTTTATGCCAAACGTGACATCTATTGCAAAGAATATTGTCAACTTTCTTCAGATATAGCCCCATGTAGAGGCGTGCAACAACATCATTCACTTCTCTTAAATGAAATGCTAAAGTTACTCTTTCCCAGCGATGGGGTCATCCTTAACGCAGAAATAACATTCTTTGGCCATGTAGATTTACATTCACAACCTCTCAATATCTCATCCCTTCTGAAAAAATCATTCATTCTGCAATAAATCAACACTGTATAACCACAATGTTCAGTTGGCTGTATACAAATAATGTAAAATTAATGTTCCATATTTAAAATAATATACATTAAAACACACACCACTGTTGTTTGTGATGGAAAAATTGAGTGAAATAGAAATACAATCAACGGCATACCGTATCCTTTTCCCTCAGCAGCTTCTCCAGTGCGGCGGCCTTCTCTTTCGCAGAGCTCGTTTCAAACTCCTTCTCGCGAAGCAGCATGGATAGCTGCATAGCAGACTGCTGCAGGGCACCCAGTTCAGAATTCTGTCCCTGCGCATGCTGGCTGACTTGTTCTTTCTCCTCCTTCAGTTGGGCCAGATCAGCCTCCAGGAGCCGAGTCCTCTCCTTCAAATTTATCACCGCTTGCCTCAGCAGCTCATTTTCACTGTTCCAAGTCCTCTGCTTCTCTGCCGCAGCTGCAATATCTTCACATTGCCTTTTTATCGTGGTATCTTTCTCTTGCAATAACTTCAAGAGTTCTTCCGATTTCTTCATTATGTTTTCGGTTTGTTCATGGTTTGCACCGTGGTCAGATTGACACATTTTTTTTTTCCGATTTGGAGAGATCAGACAAGTTATTTAAAAGTTGATTGTTATGTTCTTGTAACTTTTGCAGATTGACATCTTTTTCTTCCAGAATTTTACGCAAATTCTGCACCTCTTCTGGCTGAGAGCTCCAGTCAGCTGCCGGTGCCTTCCCTGGCTGGGTTGCGTGCTGCTCATTTGTAGGAACTGTATTTTGTTCTTCTAGATGTAGTAATTTTAAATTATCGATGTTCATGTTACCTGTATTATCAACATCCGAATTATGAGTCTCCGAGACATTGAGGTTAGTCTGGTTATCAAAAGATGTATTTTGGATTTTTTCTGTAATGCGATTTCCCGTCGCCTGTAGGGAACAAAGACCGAGCTGCACTTTTCCAAGATCCTCTCGTAGGCTCTGCAGACTATGCACATGCTGTTGATAGCCCTGAAGGAGCCCATCATAACCCTCTTGAAGGTGGAAGCCTAACCCTGCGTCCTTGGCAACTTGGCCAGCAAGCTTGCGCAGCTCATCCTGCAGATGTGCAGATTCGTGTTGCATATTTTGGACGGATGTAAGTGCCTGCTGCTTCCACTCCTCAACCTTCTTCACTTGTTGCCGAAGCTGCTCTCGCTCCTGCAACACCTCTTCAAACTGGGCACCGCTAACCAATCCTTCCATGTGTGGCTTCTGTTGTTGCTCTATTGGAGAACCATCTCTCTCAGCTGGTATGCATGGAGAATGCTCATTGGAAGCCTGCAGCACTGCCAGCAGTGTCTGGCATTTCTGCGATAAAGCATCGATTTCTATGTCCTTCTCGCGAACCAAGCGAGAAAGATTCTGGATCGCCTCCCTTGACATATCATAACTTCCAGAATTTTGTGCCAGCTCATCAGCCAAGCGGCGGTTTTCCTCCATCAAGCTCTGCAGGCTGTTCTCCTTGGCTGCCATCATGTCCACAAGCTGGTGCTGCTCTGTCCGGAGTTGAGCATTCTCCCTAGCTTTCTCATTGAGCACCATGAGGATGTGTTCACGTTCACTCATCAGGGCTTGTACTTGATGCTGAGCTGTTGCCTCAACACCCGATCCCATCGATGAGCCCTGTGGGCCACACTCTAGGGCTCGTGTATGCAAGTGCTGAATCTCTTGCTCTCTGTGTTTAAGTAGTTGTGCAAGTTTCCCTACTTCCTCCTGTAAAAATGTCATCTGCTTCAACTCCTCGACGAGGGAGTTATTCCTTTGGTTGAGCGAATTAACTTCGATCTCTTTGTCATTTAAGCTTCTTAAGAGATGTTCAACTTCGACCTTGGATAGATCTTGCTTTTCACTTTCTTGGCTCTCTGCTTGCTGTTTGTTACCATTTTCTTTCAAGAAAACAGGAACGTTCACTCTATCGATTATCTCATTGGAACACGGTGACTGGATGCTTGCTAGCACTTCCTGAAGGTGAACAATTTCATTGTCCTTTTCAGAAATTAGCTTCTGAGAAGCTGAGATTGTCTGTTCTTGCTGAGTTTTGGCTTCAGAGAGATGAGATTCTTGTTGTTGGATAGTTTTCTGCATCTGTACGATCTTAACATTTTGCTGTTCGGTCAGCTGCTTTTGAAACACTCTTTCGGCTTCCACACCTCGAATCTTTTCCATGAGCTCAGCAATTTCTGTTTCTTGCTCTGAAATTATGTCCACTGTCTTTGGGTCGACTGTGGGTTGAAGGTGGTCAATTTCTTCTTTCAAATGGCTGTTTTCTTCCTTCAGAGTACTCAGCTGATTTTCTTTTTCTTCCAATGAAAGTCTCAAAGCAGCAGCGTCTGTATCCTGAATGGCCTTACATCTTATTTCCAATTCCTCCTTAAATGCTGTAAAATAATTTTGCAATTCCTGAATTTTCTCATCTTTCTCAAACATGAGTTTCATCAAAGATGTTTGTTCTTGCACTTTTGAAAGCAGCATTTCTTTGGACTCCTTTAGTTCTCCCTGTAATCTTTCAACATTGTGTTCCAATGAAGAATTGTCCATTTCTTTCTCTTGAATTAATTTCAAAACTCGCTCGTTTTCTGTTTTCAGCACACTCGTCTCTGTGGCACACTCATCAGTGAGTTGTTGAATCGTTAGCTCGTACTGTTTTCGTTGAGTTTCCAGTTTGTTCTCAGCCTGCCTCAACTCAGCGTCCACCTGTGTCTTGTCAAAGCTCATGTTTTTGGTCATTTCATCTTTGCTCGTCTTTGCATCTCCGAGCTGGCGGTCGGTTTCCTTAAGTTCAGCTTCCGCCGCTGCCAGCCTCTGTTCCAATTCTTGCCTAACAATTCTCATATCATTAAGTTCAATCTGCAGTTGTTCATTTAAAAGTCTAATATTCGTTATTTCTTCTTTAAGCTGCTCAAGTTCTTCACATCCAGAAAGTGCAAACATCTCCATTTCATGTGAATGCATCTGCGTTTTTTGTGAGAATGCTTCCAAAGGTAGTTCTTCACCACAGATACCCTTGGGCTCCATATCAGAACAATTTTCCTGCAAGTCAACGTCGGCGAGTCCCTCCACTGTCGCCTCGCTCTTGACGAGCAGGAATGACGTGGAAGAGGCGTGACTTCCATCAGTATCATCTCCACGAGCCAAGGCAGCGCTCGCCTCTGTCAGTTGTAATTCCAGAGTCCGAAGCTGCTCCTGGTGCTGAGTGGACATTAAATCTGCTTCTTGGCGGTGTTCCTTAAGTTGCTGTCTCAGCATGACGATATGCTGCAAAGCACAAGTATATGAGCAAGGGGTGAGAATACACCTAAAGTAGACCGACAAAATAGGCTCTCAAATATAGTAAATCACAATTTTCGATTATTATATTTAACGCCATAATTAGGTGAAGGCGCAGAATGTAAAGAATGTCAAACACGGCAGCTTTAAAATTCAAGTTAACATGATGTGTGAATTTAAAGCGCAAATCACGGACAAATGTATATAGCCAAACATTTATAATGTAAATATTTTTAAGACTCCAAAATGAGGTAGCAGTTTCATAAAGCTCACTATTCATCTAAAATAAAAGGTAGAATATGGTCTTAAAGTTGGAACATTTTGTTGTTGTTAATACCAAGTTGTGTTGATATCAAATTACTCTTTAATTCATTCTATGTGGAATAATAATAATAATTAACATTTGCTCATTTGCCTATGATAGGCTAGTCATCGAACAAAGACCGTGACTCCATCGCACCCTTTCAGATGCGCATCTGCGGCCATCTGGAACGCACTTCCTTCCGATATTAGGAAGCCACTGGAGCTATACATGTCTAAGTCGAGATTGAAAACTCATTTCTTTACAACTGCTTTTTGTGTTCAGGTTGTTGTCCTTCCCCCGCACCTCTGATTAGCATGGTTGGCTATGTCCGGTGAAAAAGAAGTTCAACACACATACAATGCGATTGTTTGTATCTGGTGCTTGAAAAGCTATTTGACTCAACAGAAACCGTCTGCACACTCAACCAAGCTCACAAATGAAGGCTTCCAATTTTTTTTGTTACAAAAGACAAAACCCATTTTTACTAAAATGGAACAACTAAAATGAGACTTCACCAAGTACAATAAAAGATTTTAGAAGTGGGCAGATAAATGGGACACTTTAACCAGGATTATGCACAGCAACATTAGAAGCCTTTTTCAGAACATTGGATTGGAAAAGAGGCATAAAATATCAAGGGAAATCCATTAACAACCACAGAATAGCTGATGACTGTTACAAAATGAAAAATCAGGAAAAATATTAAATTTCCAGATGGAGTATGTGGACATCCACAAAATATTTTCTCACTCATGCCAAAAGAAAAACTAATTTCCACAGAACCACTCAAACTGTATGGAACATGGCTGTATTAGAGTTATTGATGTAGACATTGGGGGGAAAGGAAATGTATTTACTTGAGTGGCCTCCTGGTTTTGCCTGTCCAGCTCCTCCAGCTGGGAGAGAAGCGAGTCCCTGTGTGTCATTGTGTGTCCCAGCTCCTGCTCCCTCTCTTGCAGCAGCACAGTCAGGGTTTGAAGATCCGCTGCACTCCTTTGCCACGTGGGGCCTTCTGCCTCATTTGGCCCTTCCTCCACCTCCTGCCGCACCATCGCATCTCCCAGGCTGTTGCCCTCGCACTGCGATCCAGCATCTCTCTACAACTCAAAACGGCCACAAACGTCACGTTAAGACAACAGGCACCAGGTCCATTGCAAAAAAATAAAAGCATTTCCACCGTAGTTGCAATAATTTATACGTGCTAACGAGGGGGAAACGTCACTTATTCTCATTATAAAGGTTGTTGGGTTAGATCGCGTAAGTATAAATGTTTCGTAACCCTACACCACCTCGCACGGCCAGTAAAGTTGTTCACATAAACAAAACACGCCAATTAGTTACTACTTCAGACCACCAGCGTGCTGGAGAGTAAATCCACAACATTTACAATTGTAAATCAAATAGTCCAATTGTAAATGTTGTGGATTTACTCTGCAGTAGTAAACTAATTGGCGCGTTTTGTTTACGTGACAAACCTTACTCGCTGTGTCGGGTAGGTGGAGGGTTACGACACCTTTATACTGACGCGATCTAACACAAAAACCTTTATGATGAATAATATTGGTCGCAAAAGCCTGCTACGTGTTACTTTTATTTTAATAAAGTGACCACACTGATAACAGCAGGGATTAACCTGTAACTGAGTTGCAAAGGTCGTTTTGGTTAACTGGATCATTTCATAAATACAATGCTTGAGAATAAATTTTTTATATATTGACTGGAGAGGGCAAAAGTTTTTCAAATACTGCAACTGAATATGCCAATTTCTGTATAGATAACACTCGTATCATTAAACGGTAAGGGGTCTTCAGAGTGTGAAGAACTGTAGAGGTATTCAGGTTAATTGTGGAATGTTATCACAGAGGTTAGTTGCGACAGTTTAACTAAGAATGATGCCAAACGTGTTTAGCTGCATTCCTAGATGTACTCAAATATTATGTTAAGCTGACATTGCAGAGTATTTGATTTGCAGCTGAACTACTTAAAAAAATCTCAAAGCAGTTTGAAGAAAAATGTCACATGTCGATGTTAAAATCAGTCGTGAATCTTTAAGTCACCCATGAGCAGCTTGTTTGGAAATTGATGAATACATTTGAACGTTGGCATGTACAACATTGTAAATGTGACAATCTTGTCGCGTAGTGGAGAGTTAATGATAAGATTTTGGCATAAAACCATTATGGATCATTGAATGAACAGTTATTGTATGCACTGAATGTGTTAATTATAGTATTTTGTTTACCACAGTCACTTTTGTCTTTTTTAACTCCATGCTCTCATCTGCAAAAGAAAAAACACTGCGTTGTATAATGAAACAGCGGTAGGCATATTAATCAACATGATACTATATTAGAAAAAAGGTTTGCTGGCTTGCTGGCGCGTACACACATCTGCGTGATGACGTCACCCACATCCACAGCTTTGTGCCGGATTCCTGGAACCCGCTGAGGTCACGCCTCCCTCCCCCCACCCACCCTCCATCCCGCAGTGAATCCCGTGCAAATGTGGGCAGTGCCAGTTTATTATAAATGATGCTTCCAAAACACCATCATTACTTAAATAACCACTAATATATGAAAATGACCACCTTGAATAAGCGATGGCAATCCCACCTCCAAAAAAAAGCATGAGTCTTTAAGAAGCCTATAGCAGGTAAAAGCTAATGCAATGTGGTGATTGTCCTTTGGTTGAGGTATGGTATGACACAGAAGTTAGTGATCAATGGTAAGACCTAAAACCAAATAGTGCAACATTTTAGGAGCAGACATTGGTCGTTTGTTGATTGTCCAACAGTTATGGAATCTGGCATAAGAAAATGGTGACTTATGTATCGACAACATAAATATGTATTGCTGTTAATGTAAAATGATCAAGTGTCCTTACCTGCGAATCCTTGCCTCATTCTAGAGGGGGCATCATGTGACGCTTCATCATTCTGTGCACCACTGGCAGCATTATCTGAAATGCAAGGTCCGGTGCCTGCATCTTCGATCTCTTGCTCTGTGTGAAGCAAAGATGCTGCGCGACTATTTTCAGCAGTGGTCTGTAGAATATCACAGCTGGGCTCTGCACAGGACACAATCACATGACACACTTACTTGTATGTATAAACAATTAACCATCAAAATGTCACCTCAAGATAGATACACAGTGAGACCTCGCGAAGTTCTGGGCCCTGAGTGGTCGAGACATCTGATTATTATGGGGGTGGGGGTTGATGTCCAGTATTCTACTAGTAATGAAATAACAAACAAATACTACATTTCAATTTTATGTAGACATAATTAAGCCAAGATCACTGCTGTACAGCTTCATCTAAGCCACGGTCACCATGAAGCACATGTGGAAGGTAAAGGGTCTTTGGGATAGTCTTAGGAATATGAAGCAATGATCTTGTTTGTATGTAAGATAAAAAGTAAAATGAAGTATATCTTAAAAATACGACAGCCCTACACGGACAGGACATGCAAGGGAACGGCTAGCCAAAATCCATACACCAGACAGGACTATATAGCTTCAGAATTGTTATTTTCATCTCCTACCATACATAGTTAATGGTATTCTAGCCAATATTCTTGGTTCTTTCAGTAAAGTCACGTAGAAGGGAAATAATAAAATAATAAAAATAAAACAATACAATTCTCACGACGTTTCGATTGCAACACAAGCAATCATCATCAGCAGCAGCTGGTTTTCACACATCATGATGATTGCTTGCGTTGCAATCGAAACGTCATGAGAATTGTATTGTTTTCTTTTTATTATTTCCCTTCTATGTGACTTTACCGAAAGAACCAAGCATATGAATCGCTGCAGTCACGAAAGCTTTAAATCAAAAAAATTCTAGCCAATGTTTTTGGTGTATTTGATTAATTCATATGTAGCTATTTGATTGCTCAGAATTAAGGATTTTCAATTTCAGCTTTGAGAGGTTTTTACTTCAAACAGACCACTTAATGATTGAATAAAAGTAGTCCGAAAAACAAGTATTGAATCAAATACAAAACGCAGTTTTACGTTTGCGTGAGACATCATCATATTTGTGTTCAAGGTTTGCATTGACGAAAATAAAGTAATCAAAAACAAACCAATTATAGGGTAATGGCATGTGCTGCTTATGGCACCTGAGCCAGTAGCAAACCAGGCTGATACAGGCTCTTATGCGAGGACAAATCATCAGGGCTCCACCCCAAGCAAGCGCACTCTCACGTAACCAGAGGCAAATCCTGACCTTGCAGAAGCTGCAGCTGCTGCTGTAGCTGGGCAATGTGGTCTGCCTGCTCAGTGGTGTGAGCGCGGTGTGCATGAGCGGCTTGGGCCAGCTGCTGGCGGTGAGCGTCTTGCAGGGCGGACACCTCGCGCTGCCTCTCATCCAGCTCGGATGTAAGTTGCCTCTTCAGCTCCTGTCGTAAAGCAGTCACCATGTCCAGCGGCATGCACACACAACATCATGACCTGCTAGGCAGGTTATCGTCGAGATTTACACGTGCGCAATATTGGAACACCTGTGTGTATTATTTACTTGGTTAGTTTTAACTTGTATACACAGTTTTAGGTGCCTGTAATTTAGTTAATCCACACCATCCAAAACACAAAAGAAGCATGCGCAGTATGTGCTAATGAGTACATTCCGTGTAATGTACAGCTTAGTTTCTGTCATATCACAAGCATGAGTCTGTTTTCCTTGCCATTTTACTCTGGAGATGTGCCAAATACAATTAGGTCAGACACTATTTCATCAAACAGGGCGAGACTAAACATAGTTCACATGAATACAATGAAAATAAATTACAGGAAAAATAAATTTATATAATAATGTAAATGTATAAAGCGCCCTTAAACAATCGTTCTCAGTTCACCAAAGCATAGCACGCAACAATTGAATGGCAATTGTACAATTTAATATATGCAACACTCATGGCAATAGAATAAATACAAACTGCTGTACCTTAACCATGGTCTGCAGCTTGTGCACTTCATTATTTTCTGAGCTGCCAGGTTCTTCACCAACAGCAGCCTTAAATACAATATTTTAGATAAAAGATAAACATTATAAATATGCAAATGTTTAAGACTTTTAGAGAAACAAAAAATTATCAAAACATTTTTTATAATGCTATAAATGTATGTACAAAGTTAAACTCTACTACTGGCACTTGTCAGTATACATTTCCACAATTAAAGTAAAACAATTGAAGTTGAAACACGTTTACATTTTTTCTCAGTATTCCTTGGTGTCCCTGCTGAGATAATTATCAATTGGATGGCACTCAAACACTGGCAATGCGGAACTTTGGTTAAAGTATCAAAATCCTTTGGCAGGAGTCAGTCTCCATACGATGACAACTGGTTATTGTCAATGTGATTTCCTATTCACGTGAGTTTCAAGTGAGCATAAATACATTTACTGTATTTGTACACAACATACTGCATAGCAGTGCCACCAGTTAAACAAATTATGATTGATATGCAATTTGAATGAGAAATACCACTCAAACACAATGCAACAGCTGCCTATGCATGCATTGCATGTGTAAACGCATGCACACCCTGCCTGCAGAGTTGCTTTAGCAAACCTGAGCAAGCTGACGCCAGTGGTCTGCCTCGGTTTGGAGGCGCACCACCTCCCTTGACAACCGGTCCAGCTCAGCGCTCTGAGAAGATGACCTCCTCATAGTCCACCTCATCATCGGTGCGGAAACCATGGGCAACCGACGTGCGGAAATGGAGCTGTCCCGTGGAGGCGGCCGAAGAAGCAGATGGGGTGGAGCTCTGAGTTCCTTCCTGGTTTCCCATGCCTTTCCAGCCATCTTGTGCATATTGTAGTTCACGCAGCTGCTCCTGGAGGGCATTTTGCCTCGTCCGCAAAAGGCTCACCTCCACCTGGTATGATCGCATACACATACACAGCCCTTCACTGTTTCGCCTGCAAATGTCAATAATAGTGATTCAATCACGTTGTACAGGTAAACTTCTTAAAGCCAGACTACAGTTAGCTGGAATTTTGCTCCTCAAAATATATGAAAAATTAAGCAAAACCTCTGACCAGAAGACTATTTCCACAATAATTAAGCGTAGAGCAGTGGAAGACTGTCAGCACTACAAAGTGTAAGACGCTATCCCCGACCATTGTAATAAGTACAACCGATATGCATGTGTGCACCAATAATTGTAAATCTATATAATAATTTGTTGCATGGAATTTGTTGAATCTTACCCTTCCTTGAACACTTAAGTAGGTCTTCCTTTTGCTCTTTAGCAGCTCTCTCCGCTGCTAGTTTTTTATATTTTGCAAATAAATGAAGCACATTACTCAAGCCCAATTGAAAATGTTTTAAATATTCCACAGAACTCCTCTCTTCTGCTTCAGTTATGTGAAGCACTGTACTTCAGATGAAACTATAAATGCGTTTTTTAGTTGTATTAATGTATAAATAATACAGTTATAAATATGTAGTTGATTATATTACGTGTTAATATTATGTGAACATAAGTAATACGTAGTCATTTTTCTAACTCATGTTTCCACTGTGATGGACATTCGATGCACTGTTACACAGTGTGTTGTTGATCATTGTTTGCGATTGTCATATTTGTGTTTTAGCCTTTGCAAATACAGTACATATATTAGTTACGTATTTGCCCGGGTTTTCAATGTTGTAAGGAACAATATTTTATCACGAATTCATATAATTTAACACATTGGAATATAGATGTCATATTCAAACGTGTTCAAATATGACGTGTCCTATTGTTACAATACCAAATACAGCATTTTGTTTAAAATCATACACATGAAAAACAAAGCAACACATTCCATATGCGTGGATTTCCGGGTTGGACTGCAAAGTTGAGAACTTTTTCTCTTTAGCTTTTGCCATGCACCGCTGTTACTCAACTTCTGAAGATGCCTGCAGCACCGCAAGGCGAATGCTCGATTAAAGAAATGCTGAACATGCAACCCAACCCGCAAAACTGCACTTGAACTCCAAACTCAACCTCAGCTACTTTAAATATGTGAGCACATCTCTAAGTGGTACTAGCTGTGTCAGCGTTTCTTTTCTAAGAGCGCTCCCCACAGCACATTGAATTGACTGTGCCAATTGAAGCAACGAAACCACGCAAGTAACCAGGCCGTGCTTTTTAAAACCCTGCATGGAAGTGTGTGAACGTGTAGCCCGGTTAAATTCATACCTCCTTTTGCTGCAGCTGCGTTCGGTACTCGGCAGAGACGTGCTGCACATGCAGCTCAGCCGCCTCCTTCTTATCCTCCAGCTCCGCACACATTGCACGTAGCCGCTCATGCTGCATTGCCAACACACACATAGGTTTACCAGAATGCAACAACTCTGCCCTCAACAGGCACGATGACTATTCATGAAACGACGATGTACTTTTTTTTTATATATCGTACTTTATATAAGGTTTAACATTTGTATTAGTATGCATTATAAAAGTGGCTTAAGTGTCCATCTCTCTACACAACAAAGATTGCAAGAGTTCCTACTCTGAAAACGAATAATGATTATAATTAGTGGTTTTTGACAAATTTTACAATTTTATCAACACAACTGTTTTCACTGCATTTCAACAAGCTGTCTCATGGGGGGGAAAATGATGTAATATTAAGCAGCTGGATCACAGTTACTTCCATGCCCATGATGGAGTAATGAGCTGGCATGAATATTGTGGGTGTGAATATACAAGCTAAGCAGTTTTGCTATTCCAGCCAACGTTGTAACATTGATTATAAAAACTAGTCATTAATGCAAGGCTATTCATAATATTGATTTATTCTTAAGGAGTGATCTCAGGCACTCACTCTTGCCAATAACACAAACAGGCTACAACCTCGTTAAATACGTTAAAAGGTATTTATTTTTGTTAAAATATAATGCGTTTGCATGAATTAAAGGCTTAATCAATGAGACTACTTAATTCATTAAAAATAACCTAAAAAAATATTACGGTAACAATTGAACACGATGGTGATGGACAAGTTGAATCAATTTTAATTTGTTAAGTGATTCATTAAAACTGAATCTCCAAAACTGTCCTCATGCTGTTGAATACGAATTCACATGTAATATTACCTCTGATTTCTGGGTTGTACAGGTGGCCTGTAATTCCTGCAGCCTGGCTTTCGTCAGCTGGAGCTCTGTAGAAGCATCTGTTTAAAAAAAAGCATACATATGTGTTGAACAAAGCATGCGTATCAAAGAGTACACAGGCATCTATGTTAAATTTAGTTCAAAAGTACCTGTGGACGGAAGGCAAATAAAACAAGTCAAAGTAAAAAAAAGGAAATATTAACTTTCTATCTTGAACACGTGACCCACTTGTATTTGATAATAGCAACAGTAATGGCATCACCACCATCCACAGCAATCTTAAACACTTAAGGATGCAATGTATTGTAATTATTGGCACATTCCATTCAGTACTCTTGTACTATATTCCACAACTCCTACTTTTTGGCAATGTGATAAGAGTATGAATGTGATTTCTCCGCCACTGACTGAAGCTGCATCTGTTTCAGATTCAGGCCCAGTGGCAGGTTGCATACACCACCTAAAGTTAAAATTCCCCTTAATTTACGCCTTTTAAATAGTTCAGGGAATGTTTATGCAGCTGATCTCCCGGGCGACAGATGTCGTAAAGAGTTTAACATTACTACTGAAACACTACAAAAACTAAACACGCTTTATCATTTTGCTCTTCGATTTTCACTGGATGTACCAAGTTTATGGTCTTGGTGTGGTCTGGGACTGCTTTTATTGCTATTTCGCTGCCTTCCCCAAGCTTACATTTAGTGTTTAAAAATCGGCAGGAATATAAGTACATTATTTATGTTTACTTATTTACTTTCTTGTCTTTTCAATACTGCACTTTGCACTCCTATCGGGGCTTTTTTAAATTGTTTATTGCTGTACCTCGCGGACCCACCCCTCCTGGACGCCTGTTAAAAAGCGCTTCATAAATAAGCGAATTGGATTCCTCCAGGATAAAGCAAGATTCCGATTCTGAAAGATGTAGAAGTCACGATGTCCTCCCCATCATTACAACCTTACTTCCCCTCGTTTTAATCTCACGCCGTAAGACGCCAACACTCGCATTAAACGCCGCTTTCATTTCAATTCCTCGTGCACCTTCACGGCCGGACGTGACATTAGCATCAACTTTAAACCCCGACCCCTCGTTAAGTGTGGATCGTGAAACTCACCGCCACGTTCCTCCGTGCCCTCCGTGAGCAGGTCCTTGGTGAGGCTGGAGATCTGTCCGCTCAGCGAGGACAGGCTGCCTCCCACCTGGCCCAGCGACTGGCCCAGGCCGCCGCCCAGACTCCCGAGGCCCAGCCACGACATCGCCCACCACCACCACCACCACCACAGCCACTAGTCCGACGTTCGAGGCGAGGCTCCTCAGACGCGAGACTCACGACGAGTGGCTGACGTGGCCATGGCCACGCACCGCGGCTGCTGCTGCCGGCGGCTCCGACCGCGGAGACGACTCGGATCCACCACGGGCTTCAAGTGCACAACCCCTCGGGGCTCCACTCCGAATGGCTCCACTGTGAGTCACCCGCTCCGCTCACAGTCCCGGATCCACTCCGAATCAAATAGTTCCTCCCTTGAGTCAACTCCGAATGGCTCCACTCCGAGTCCCGGCTCCACTCCCAATGGCTTCACTGTGAGTCCCGGCTCCAGTCTAAATCAACGGCTCCACTCTCAGCCCTGGCCCCAGTCTTGTCTCTAAGGCCCCAGTCTTGTCTCTTGTCTCTAAGGCTCCACTTGTGTCTCTTGTCTCTAAGGCTCCACTGCGAGAGACGCCGACGACGCCGCCGCTCCACCTCGCAATGCCAACTCGACGGGCGCCATCTTCAGGGGTCAGAGGGCGCGGGCCGTCATCGAGCCACGTCACGCGTCGCTGTGATGTGGCGACGGCGCTCTTGTGTGGTGTGGGAAATGTAGCAGGTGATGTTTATATGGTGTGGGAAATGTGGAGTGTGATGCTTATGTGATGTGGGAAATGTGGAGTGTGATGTTTATGTGATGTGGGAAATGTGGAGTGTAATGTTTATGTGATGTGGGAAATGTGGAGTGTAATGTTTATGTGATGTGGGAAATGTGGAGTGTAATGTTTATATGGTGTGGGAAATGTGGAGTGTGATATTTATGTGGTGTGGGAAATGTGGAGTGTGATATTTACGTGGTGTGGGAAATGTGGAGTGTGCTGTTTATGTGATGTGGGAAATATAAAGTGCGATGTTTATGTGATATGGGAAATGTAGAGTGTGATGTTTAAGTGATGTGGGGAAATGTACAGTGTGACTTTGATTTAAAGCTTTCGTGACTGCAGGGATTCATCTTCTTGGTTCTTTCGGTAAAGTCACGTAGAAGGGAAATAATAAAATAATAAAAATAAAACATAATAAAATACAATTCTCACTGTGAGAAAACATAATAAAATACAATTCTCACTGTGCGAATGGTATTTTATTATGTTTATTTTTATTATTTTATTATTTCCCTTCTATGTGACTTCACCGAAAGAACCAAGAAGGTACAGTGTGCTGTTTATGTGATGTGGGAAATGTACAGTGTAATGTTTATGTTATGTGGAAAATGTGGAGTGTGATGTTTATGTGATATGGGAAATGTTAAGCGTGATGTTTATACGATGTAGGAAATGTGAAGCGTGATGTTTTTACGATGTGGGAAATGTAGAGAGCGATGTTTATCTAATGTGGGAAATGCGAAGCGTGCTGTTTATGCGATGTGGGAAATGTGGACCGTCGTGCTTAAGTGGGGTGGGAAATATAAACGCTCGTGGTGGTGGTTGTGGCTCGGAGGAGGCCCCAGGAGCTGCGAGGTAGGAGGAGGCGGCGGCGGAGCGGAGCCGGGAGACTTCCAGTAGCAGCAGCCAGGACTTGCTGCTGCTAGTGTTGTTGTTGTTGTTGGTGTTGTTGTTGTTGTTGCCGGTTGTGTGACTGCTTTACTTCGTGCGGGGCTCTGCTCGTCTGCGGTGGAGTTTCGCGTCGAGTGTCGGGGCTGGGCGCGGCTTCCTGGTGCGGGCCCCGGCCTCAACTCGCAGCATTCGCAGTAATAATGTCGTCGTCGTCTGCCGCAGTGACACTTCTAGTCCTTTAAAGGTCCCCCCTTGAGAGTGAATTGAAGGCTGTGGTTACGCCGAGTGTGAATGACGTGAGCTTAACTCTTCGGCCGGTGCGCGCCGTGCCGCGTTTGGGCCGCATCGGTCAGCACCGCGGGGAGACCGAAGACGGCTGGGGGGGACGATGACCCATGATGTTGTTGATGTCGATGTTGTTGTTGACCACCCCACAGCTCGGTGCGCCGTGCCAGTCCTTTGAGACCGCACGGCTCGAGCCATAACCCTCTCCCCGAGGAGGAGGAGGAGGCCCTTTGTGTTCACCAGAGGGGGCCCGGTGCGTGGTTGTGGCACAACGACGCGCGGCGATTCGTGATTCGTGGTTTGTGCAGCAGCAACAGCAGCTACGGAGCCGGCAAAGTTCGGCAGTGGATGAGCGTTTTTGAGGCGAGAGGAGGAGGCGGCTGCGGCGAAGAGAACTTCCTCATGGAGGCCGTGGTTTCCAGCGAGCGCCGAGCGCGCTCCGTGTCCGAGGCGGCGGCGGCGGCGGCCGCACAGGAAGGCGCCGGCATCGCCGCGGCGCAGGATGGCCTGGTGAGCCCACGGCTCTCTCGCTCTCTCGCTCACGCTTTGTGAACACGCTTTGTCCTTAAGAATGGGGTTATGCCCACTTTATGGCGATCAAACGGGAGGTTTAATGATGTTCAAACGCCAAATAGAAACCTTTTGCAAGGAATCAAGCACTACATTAACCACGAACTGGCTTCCTCTTGAGACGAGGCTCAAAAGAAAGCTGTCTCTGGTGTGGACCAATCAGTTTCAAAGACAATGCATATATTTCATGGGACCTCTTTTGCCAGTACCAAAATATACTAATAGGGTTTTCCCCCTTTTTTCTGGCAACAAAACTGACACCTTTTGCAAGGAATCATGTTTACATTGACTTGCAGTCAAATGCAAACAAAAAACAATACTCTGATAAAAGGTGTCAGTTTTGTTGCCAGAAAAAAGGGGGAAAACCCTATTAGTATAATGCATATATTATCAGTGTTTTTTTGTTTGCATTCTGACCACAAGCATTGTGGTTAATTACAGACTTGATTCCTTGTAAAAGGTTTCAGTTTGGTGTTTTAACATCTGTTTGTTGCCGGAAAACCTATTCTCATGATATGATAATATATGGCGTTGTCTTTGAAACTGATGGGCCGGCACCAGAGACAGCCTTGTCCTTTATGGCCTAGTGACATCAGTGTCAGACAAGAGAACAACGCCAAAAGGTGAACGGTGCAAAGACGATGCACGTATCAAAGCATTTATAACTCCGGGTAAGAGTTGGGTAATAACTTCTTATTTTTCATACTTTTGATACTGGCAAAAAGGCCCCATGATATATTTTGTCTTGCGTGTAACCCCCGAAACGTGAATATTGTTGGACATTCTGATTTGTTGTGAGCTGTCTCCTCCACACTGTGAAAAAACATCACATGCCAGCTAGTCCCCAGTTTAGCACCACGTATGTCTAACTTCTTTCGCACCGTACGTAGTGACCAACCCTGCTAATCGGATGGGTAATAAATGCAGCATTCAATTGAGCATTCCAGATTTGGATTGTAATTTTCATTAGTGTCATTGGGGATTTTTCATTGTTTCTTCTATTGCTTATATACAATGATTTAATTGCCATTATTTCTTAAAAGTAAGAATCCATGAAAACGAAACTCATTCAACAATGCAGAACATTGGCCGCAATGTGAATGTGTTGCGTCGCTTGTGTTCAGCCACAGGTCACCACCACCACGACCAGGCAGAGAGGAGAGCGCAGGGAGGATGGGGACGGCAGTGGGCGCGAACGGTCGCACAGCGAGCCCCACACGGACGAGGAGAGCGAGGAGGAAGAGCTCTCACTGAAGTATGGCGCCAAGCACGTCATCATGCTCTTCGTACCAGTCACGCTGTGCATGCTGGTTGTCGTCGCAACCATCAAGTCCGTCACCTTCTACACGGAAAAAAACGGCCAACTGTAAGTGCACTTCACGTTAAGGCTCGCTGAATGGTTACGATAGTTGTAGAATTTAAAGATGCCACCTTGATCTCTAACAGGGGTCGGAAACCTGCCTCCGGAGCCGCATGTGTATCTTTAAGGAGTCCTCCGTGACGTGATTTTACGAGCATTCAGCCCTTGAAATATTGAGTTTATTACTGAATTCTCAAAAAATTGTTCTTGTTCTGTTGGTTGCCTACCCCTGGTCTAGAAACCCATTTGAGAAAAAAAAGTCGTGCAGTTATTTACAAACAATGTCATTGGCTTCTTAGTGCTAGCCAGAAATGTGAAAGATTACTTAAAATGTAATATTTTGTGTAAAACATAGTTAAATGTGTTGGTGTGAGAAGAACACTTTCTCCATGTGGTTTCCAGCCACTTGAGTCGGCTCGCATGAACTGCTTTCTAAAGCAAGTGTTGAAGAAAACAGATTGAAAAAGTCATGGCTAATGAAGTAGTAGAGATTCACGTGTAGCCATTGGATATAGCTGGCATGTCACTGGCCCTGGGAGGTTGGAGGAACCACAGTGACGTTACTTGGGGTTGTTCTTTTTATATTTTCTATGCAATCCCAAACACAATGCCCTACTCGGAGCTACTTTCCTTAGGGTGTCGACATTCTATAGGGAAATACTTTTACCTGCTCACCTAATGAGGATACTATAACCAGCATCACTTGGGCGTAAATTATGACAAGTTAACAGTGGCATGGCTTTGCAAATTGTCTGGCATCGTTTAACACGAGTTGTAATTCTGCATGAGTGAAAGATCTACAGGAAAGTAATGTACTCCTAGAAATGCATTACTTTTTAGTTTTTTTCATGGGAAAAAGTCTGGAGTGATCATGGTTTTAAGTTGGTTTCTTAAGAGTTGAAAAATAACCACCACTTCTGTTGTTCCCATAACCAGCATCTACACACCATTCACCGAGGACACAGACACTGTGGGACAGCGAGTGCTTAACTCCATTCTCAACACCATCATTCTCATCAGCGTCATTGTGGTTTTGACCATCTTCTTGGTGCTGCTGTACAAGTACCGCTGCTACAAGGTGACCAATATACCCACCACTCAACACAAACATATTGCAAATACTGCAGTTTCCATGCATTCTAATCCTAATAATCTTTCTTTCCACAGTTCATCCATGGCTGGCTGATTATGTCATCCTTAATGTTGCTGTTTCTCTTCACCTACCTTTATCTGGGGTAAGTAGAGAAGGGGCAGTTGATGGAATTTGTGGAAAATATTTTTCCGGAAATGTTTAATCTGTTAACATGCATATTGTGTCAAAATTAATGCGTTTAGGAGGCATAAAGCATCGTGTAATTGTAAGTTATTTATATGGTAAAAGTGCAGAATGCTGTAATACTAATCAAATACTAGAAAGTGCCATTTCTAATATTTGTTACTTAATTGTGTGCTGTGTTCAGAGAAGTATTCAAGACTTACAATGTGGCCATGGACTACCCAACACTCATTCTCATCATGTGGAACTTTGGAGTTGTGGGCATGATATGCATCCACTGGAAGGGCCCACTGCTTCTGCAGCAAGCCTACCTCATCATGATCAGCGCTCTCATGGCCCTGGTCTTCATCAAGTACCTCCCCGAGTGGTCTGCTTGGGTCATCCTTGGAGCCATATCTATCTATGGTATAATAACGCAGCATGATGCCTGGGGTTTCTGTAAATGTGGCATACCAATAATAATTCGCTGCAAGCTGTTTGTGTTGTACTGACCGTGACTTTGGGATATTTCATTCTTGTAGATCTGATCGCTGTGCTGAGTCCAAAGGGCCCGTTGAGGATGCTTGTAGAGACTGCTCAGGAACGGAATGAGCCTATCTTTCCTGCACTCATCTACTCCTGTAAGTAGGCGATTCTCATTTTAATTTCACATGTACTCTTTAAAAATGACATGCTTAATGTAGCCTCTGCACTATGTGTATAATGAAATGTAAAATAATAAAATGATCGATACGTATATTTGCGTGTAGAATTGTGTGCATATGTGTACATTTATAAGTTATATTTTTCATGTTTTGAGTGTAATTTTTTTGTCTGGGTGTGTACTGTCGATTAATTTTACAGCAACCATGGTATGGATGGTGGGCATGGCCGACACAAACTCCACGGAGCAGCAGAGTACGAGGCCTTCCCCTGAGCCAAACAATGATGCACAAGGTGCCATATACTTCACCTTTGTCTCCTCAATATACAATGGTTCAGTTGCAGAAACTGGTAACCTAAGGTGGAATATTTTTAGTGGTACTGACGTGGCCAGCAAAATGCTTTGATATGTAATAAAATAAAAGAATCCATCAATGGTAATAGACATATAGAGTTTTACTAACTCGTGTGATTATTGGAAAGTGAGAAATCTGACGTGGGTTCATAGACTATAAAATGGAAGCCTCTACATGAATTAAGCAAAATGTTCATGACAATTGAGTTATTATCCGATAATGACTTTGAATAATGTATTACAGGCAGTTAAAATATTTATAATGTTTTCTGATTTAATTGTGAAAAATGGGATAATTTGTGAATTTGGTGAAATTTCAGTACCAAATGGCGGCCAAGGTGACTTCACGGGTAATTTCTTGGGGGACCCGCAGCCAAGTGAACCCGATGTGCCTCGAACCACTCATGAGGCTCGAGAACTGGCGCGGGAACGAGCACGCGCAAACCCCCCCATGCCACCGGAAGAGTCGGAGGAGGAACGTGAGTGACTTGCGATGCAGCAACCACACTCGGTTTTCTCACAGCATCGGGGGGCATGGAACCCACTACGGCACAAACACCATCGCTCGTTTGATCGCTCAAAAATTATTGCGGTGAAAGTGCAAACGTCATTCTCTAACAAATAGAAATCTTGGTTTATGAAGATGTATGTAAAATAGAATGATTAATGATAAGCTTGTGTGTCTGAGAGTTCAGGAGGAGGTATAAAGCTTGGCCTGGGAGATTTCATCTTCTACAGTGTGTTGGTGGGAAAGGCCTCGGCAGCTGCCAGTGGAGACTGGAACACCACCCTTGCCTGCTTCGTGGCCATCCTTATCGTAAGCAGCCACGCTCCAACACGTTTAGTCCCAAGTACTCTCTGAATTCCTCCTGCATTGGCATCCAACTGCTGGTTTTTTTACACGCTTTTTATTAACTCACTCTGTCGTTGTTGTATAATCAACTCTTGTAACTCCATTTTAACCCACTTCCCAATGTGGTATCGACTGCTAACTTGGTATACTTATGTCATACTGATGACAATACTATATTCTATCATAAAAAATCAAATAAAACATTTTAAACATTCTTTTTTATATGTTATATTTCGGCTTGGGTCTAATTGTCCACGCTCAACTGATGTTGGCTGTAATTGACCACGGTCCCTTACGTTATGGCAAGCTTCGGGGCCACCTGGAGTCGTGGAGTTCTATCATTACTAGTACGGTACATTAAATTAAAGCGTGTTTAAAAAAAAGTATTTTTAAATATTACTTATTTTAAAAACTGATGTAAATTTTTGTTTTAAACCCCCTCCCCTTCCAGGGCCTTTGCCTGACCCTGCTGCTGCTGGCAATATTCAAGAAGGCATTACCAGCACTTCCCATCTCCATTACATTTGGATTGATCTTTTACTTTGCTACTGACAACTTGGTGCGGCCTTTCATGGACAGCCTCGCTTTTCATCAGTATTATATTTAGTTGTGCTCTTTCCCAGCGTTGCATTGTACAGTCCTTGGTCCATCTTCCACAGTGTAACCCTCAATCTGTACAGATTTCTATAAGTTAGATGTTTGTGTTTATTGACCTGAATAAATGTGGGTGTACAACAGTATTGCTACTGTTTCCTTTGCATTGCACCCGTAAAAAAACTTTTCTTCTCAGAGATTAAAGCAAGCACAAGTGCTGGAATCATACTCTGCAAATCTCAGTTGTTTTACTGCACAGTGGAATACATAAATAATATCAGGAATTTAGTTTAACACGTAGGCTCTTATTATGGATCATGAATTTAATTGATAATGAGCCTTATTAGAAGCTTGTATCTTTAAAGCAAGCAGATTTGAGCTGGTCACGGTGGCACTTGCCTATAATTCAGTGCTTTGGATGCAAGAGTTGATGGATTGTGTCGATTTGTGCAACTCTCAACCGCCCTTCACTTGTGAGATGGACAGGAGATGTAAGTACATCAAGTAGCTTTCTGACCCACCTGTGGAACCTTTGAGTATTTTCATTTTGCACGCTGAATACGTTTTTTTCTGCAGATACACGGGTTTCAGCTTACATGCAGAACATTCCTGAAAGTAATTGTCAAACATGCAAATGCAGCATCCTCCTAAAAATGTCTCGAGAGGGCAGCCTTTCCCGTATTAATAAATGATGTTATCGTCATTAAATAGTGGCTGTGTACCACACTGCTGCTGTAGAGACCACGTTTTGCCAGTTTTGAGCACATACTCAAGTTGATGTTTGACAAATGCATTCTGTAGCACACAGGACAGCTTCTACAGACGTGCATTGTATTAATGCTGCATAAGAAAAACTGGGCAAGACACTGTTAGGCAACAGTGTTGAATACATTTTGCTGCTTCACAGTTTGGGTGTTTAAATACAGCACAATTCTTATGAAGCTGCAACAAATGGGTTTCTGGAGTAGCCTTAGAGATGGTTGCTAACACATTAACATTAATCATTTATTGCTATATGAAATAGTAAAAATTAATGTCATGTTCAATGTGATTAAACACTGCTATGTAATAATGTTAGTGTGAGCTGCTGTTTATATAACTACTATAATGAAATACTGTATAATCATACTTATTTTTAATACAGCAATTGGAATACTTTAGCACAGTCGTTCTTAACCTGGGATGCACACACTCCCTGGGGGTGCGAGACATGCCAGATTTTATTTAGAAGGTAAATCATCTAAACACATTAAGTATGGGCACGTAAGTACAACTACTTTGCGTCATCAACCCTCGATGTATTTATGAACAGGTACAAGGCTGCAGTAAAGGTTAAGAACCACTGCTTTAGCAGTTTAGATTGTAATTTCTATGGGTTATTAACACTTTCTTTACATCAAACTATACATTTAGAAGTAATTTTAAAATAGCTTTCCTCGTTGATCAAAAACCAAGCGACACATCACCACACGTCTCCATTACATTACATATTTGCAGACGGGTAATTATAATTCAGTACGTAAACACTCAATAAATATTCATTTCTCTTGTCATGCCACTGAGTAGATACGATTTTCTTAACTCGGCGTATCTGCTGAATGAACGCATTCAGAAAGATCAGCTTTCTGGTAGTCACTGATGTGATGGGTACATTGCAAACAATGACGAGCTGCTTGAGTGTAGCTGCTCACACTTGGGATGACATTGGTGTCCGGTACTCACCTGTGATAACTCACTTGTTGGGAAAGCCCAAGAAATGATCTCGTCAAGAGAGCTGCACAAGGGTTTGGCGGATGTTCAGGGACTCCTACTTGTGAAGATTCGATTGACGAACTTTCAGAGATTCGAACAAACCTGACCAATGTGGAGTTGAATATTCGAACATAGAGTTGTTTAACCGCCACGCATTTAGATGGTGGTGGTGGCATCTGCAGCACATGAAGAACCAGTGGCATCTACAGGAGATTATACAACTTTTAAAGCCATTCCCCGTGTTTAGTGTCCATCCCGTACAACATTTTGTGAATCTACAGGCGTAAACTTGGACTTACGAACAGGCCTGTGGAACCTAATTCCTAAGTAGAGGAGCCCCTGTATGTTGAACTTTTTCCCACCATACGTCGCCGACCGCATTAAACCGAACAAAGTACTAAAGAAATAGGTTTTTAAACAAAATACTAAATTCGTTTAAAAAAATTTGTTTCAACAAAACTGCAGGTCTATCTTATCTAGGTGAGCAGCACACTTCCGCTGGAGGTGCTTGTGCAAGGAGCCACGTGAATGATGCGAGTGGCTGCTACTTTGTGCGTCTCTGCCCTGGTCTCGCCGACGGCTGCCCCCTCCTTGTGTGGTGGAGTGGCCTTGCTGGGCGAGGGGACGGTGTCCCCCAGCTCCATGGTGTGCGTCACCTGGCCAGTGGGTGGTGACCCCATTGCTTCCCCCACTGGCCACGCTCTCCAACGAGACACCAGCAGCCCCCACGCACATCGGCGGAACTGCGGGGGGCGGGGGGGGCACGCACGCGGACAACGCACACAATTCAAAGATTGCGGTCCATGTCATTGGCCATGGATTATTGAGCTTTGGGTTCGTCCATAAATGACGTCACGCACCTAGGGGGGTGGGGTCAGACATTTGTGATGTGGGGGGGGGGGGGTGTGAGAAATGTGGCGTCACATCAAAATGCGCAACTTTAAATAAACAAAGACAACACGTTCTACTTAATTAAATATACTTTTTAATAAATGTTTTCTCCTACAACATCAGAGTGCAGCGCCACATTAAATAAAATGCGCACTACATTCAATAGTTTCAAGCGATTTTAAGCATGTTTTATTTTTAATGGACATATGGTTGGGGGGGGGGCAGAGCTTTGTGACGTCATATTTGAGGCGGGTCTAATTTTGTGTGACGCCGTGTGACGAGGGGGGGTCAAAAAATCTTCCAAAATCGCGTGACGTCATTTATGGACGGCCTTATGCATCTTTACACCCCTTACTCTTCCAAGGGTCGTTTGTGTTCGTCAAAATTAATTCATTTGAACATTCATTGGTTCATGACATCGCACGGCGAGAACAAACATCTGGGTCAGCAGCAACCTGACTCGTGTTTGGGAATACGTCACCAGCCTATAATACTTCTATAAACACACGAAATAAGTCACCTGTTTATTCGTGAAAATATACAGCAGGGGGTGGTATGCTGCGGTAGTCCGGGTGAGCAACATTGGCACGGCAGAGATGACGGGAGTGAAGGATGACGACGACGATGCCGATGCCACGTGGTAGTCTCTCTGCACATCCATGAGCGCCATCAGCGCGTGCGGCGTGCGTGCCGTGAAGCAGAGCAGCAGCACGAGCACCCACGCCCGTGCCGCCTGCTGCTCGTAGCAGGCGAGGGCAGCAGCGCGCCGCGTGTGCGCTGCGTACCGAGTACGAAGCTGGGGCAGCGTGGGGCCACGGCGAGCAAACGAAGACACAAAACAACATTCAACGCATTTGATCATTGTTTTTTTACCCTTTTATCTGGCAACAAAATTTACACCTTTTTTTACAAGGAGGCATGTTTGCATAGACACCTGCAGTCGTAATGCAAACAAACAACATAACTCAGATAATGTATGCACTGTTCTTGAAGTTGATTGGTCCACACCCGAGACAGCTTTCCTTAGAGCCTAGTCTCACATGGTGTTGGACCAGATGACGCCAAAAGGCGCACAGCTCAAAGACAATGCACCATCAGAGTATGAGAGCTCGGGGTAAGCATTTACACCATTGGAACCTCATTTGCCAGTAGAAAAATATGATAATTGTTTTTTTACCCTTTTATCTGGCAACAAAACTGAAACCTTTTTTTACAAGGAGTCATGTTTGCATAGACCACAATACCTGCAGTCGTAATGCAAACAAAAACATAACTGATAATGTCTGCACTGTCCTTGAAGTTGATTGGTCCACACCCGAGACAGCTTTCCTTAGAGTCTAGTCAGTTTTGTTGCCAGATAAAAGGGTAAAAAACCAATGATCATATTTTTCTACTGGCAAATGAGGTTCCAATGATTCAACGCATTTGTCAATGAGACTGTTCTCGTGTTCCAGCAGTCCCCCTGCCTGCTTCAGCAGTTGTTTCCTGCTGTGGTTGTCCCCACCTGATGACGGACGCTTGTGTTGCGCCTTAAACGTCGTGATTTAATTTATTTAGTTTTATACCTACGTGACTTTACCGAAAGAACCAAAGAGAATAGACTGTGGCGCCTTTAAGATGCGTCTGTGGGCGGGGGAAGGGGGGAGCTTAAGTATCCTCGTATTCCTCCAGGATAAATATATGTATAATAAGCGACGCTTGGGGACAATGGGTCTTTATATTTACGAGCGAAACAAAGACTTCACAATTCTGGCAAGTCGCCTGATGAAGCTGCTTGTAATCACCAGCGAAACGTCGTACTCAAATTGCAAATGTGGGTTTACTCTCCAACACACCGGTCTGCTGAAGCAGTAACTAATTTGCACGTCTTGTTAATGTAACAAACCTTACTAACTGGCTCTGTCGGGTGGTGGTGGGTTCACGACACATTTATATTTACGCGATCTAACCCAAAACAAAAACCCTTTATTATGGATATTGGTTGCGAAAGGCCTACCTGTTAAACAGCTGTTGCTTCTACACAGCACATTATAAATAGAGAGTCCGGGGAGAGATAATCGAGTGGCTCACCAGAGTTTGGATATTGACAAGTGCCACGTGGATCCAATATCAAAGCCCGCATCAGGTGGCACAAGCGGAGCCGCTCCCAGAAAAATAAAAACACCCGATCAGGATCTCGTGATATCGGTGACAGGTCGTGATCCTCCTAATGGAGGCGAATGCTGTGTTGATTACACACCTGCTACGCGCAGAAACAATACCATGCTTTCAATGCATTTGCCTTGACACCCAATTGCTTCAGTGCGGAGGGAGAATTATTTTCCACGAGGATCAATAATTTGCGAGAAGCCTTTTTTGACATGTTTTACAACCTATTAGTTTTCTGTCTTGGTAGACTCTTACACTAACTTGATGGACGTCAGCGCACCACGGATCCTTGAGCGACGCACGTGTACATCGGCGCGTTCAGATGCCATCACATCTCTCACCGCGCGGATCGTGAGCACGATTCGCCCGTAGCAGAGCGCCGTGGCAGCCACGGGCAGAACCAGACACCCGAGGAAGAGCAGCAGCACAAAGGCGTTCGAGGCCACGTCCTGGGGTCTCCAGTCAAGGGAACAACCCAGGCCGTGCGATTCGGGCATGTAGTGACCCCATCCGAGCAGCGGGGCTGAAGACCAGGCCAGCGCGTAGAGCCACGCAGCGGCTGATGCACGGCGACCCCAAGACAGGTCGAGGTCCTGGGGTCGCGAGAGTCTGGAGCAGCGCTCGAAGGCCAGCAGCGCCAGGCTCCCCGCGGACACGGTGCCTGCAGTTTGCACAGACGGGCAGGAAGGACGCCTCCCTCCACAGTTTCACGCAAGATCTCTGTCGCTCTCTCTACATATACAGCTCTCTTTTTTATGGGTATGAATTGAGAAGCAACATTCAGCCATCGTCCACGTTGGAAATACAGCAGCTGCTGGCTTCAGAGGACTTCAAATGCACGCCACGCGTGCCCTCGAAGAAGTCTCGAAGCGAACGCGCCTGGGACGATGTGTGACACCTTTTGCTGCGATTCTCCCCACCCGCACTTGTTGATTACTGGGATTTGCTTTAGTTCGATTAAGACTGGGTTCACACACGATCCATAAATTACCACAACGAAACGTAAACCTCAAGTGAAGTCAGCGGTGTGTACCACGAACATGCCGAAAAGTTCACAAGACTGAACTTTACAGGTTGGCAACGTGCATCGGCAGCCAATCGGGTCTGGGGTGACACAAAGGCGGATGAGGAAAGTTTGTGTTTGTTTTCAAACTTGCGGAATTCATTGAACGATTGATAAGAGAGGAGAGGAGGGAATTTCCACGGCGGTTCTAGATGACAGACAACCTCATATCTAGCAAACAATGAAAGGGCTGTTACCGGAGTCAAACTCTGGATTCACTGGAAGTTTGTTGGAGGCAGTAGGAGATGTGGGAGGTCTGGTCCTTGTAAACTTAGAAAAGTGGATATATATTTTTTAAGAAGACAAAAATCTAAAACAGAGCTTCCATGTAATTGTAAATTGTAATTACAATTCGACAATAAATTCGTTGACAATTCTAAGCTTTAAATAAGCGTGGCCTTTATATCAAATTACAGGCAGTTAAAATGAAATCACCACCGTAAGCAAAGCACGCATCACCTAGCACGATGCAAAGCGGCAATTAAAATAATTCTGTTTTGAAGAACGGTAAGTTACTCACTCGCCTTTTGCAAATACATTTTGAATCTAATAAGTCGAGTTCAAATTTTTCATGGAAACCCTGTGATTACAACGAGGATCACCAGGCGGACAGCCAGATTTATGGATTTACTTTCCAACACACGTGTGTTGAACTAGTAACGAATTAGCACGTTCTGTTTACGTGACAAGTCTTACTAATTGGCTGTGTCGGCTGGTGGTGGATTTAACGACACATTTCTATTTACGCTACCTAACACAACCCTTGCATTATGGATGATATGGGTAGCGAAAGCTTACGTATTAAATCCAGTGAGCCTGATTTATGTAGATGTTTATTTTTATCCAACACTTTTGTGGAATTCTGGCGTTCTTGCATCCATTCGGTAAAAGTGATCCCGCCTGATTCACGTCTCCAATTTTGACACCATTCGTCACGCAGAACGAGCGTTCCAACGCACTCCACACAAGCACGCACACACACACACGTGGAAAATACCCCACGGCCAAACAGTAGCCGGAAAAGTGTCGAGGAGAATCCAGGACGTGTGCCGACATCGGCACAAAGACAAAGATCCCCCCCCCCCCCCCGTGTAGCCTTCACAGACTTTTGGGGCAAGTGCTGTTAGCGAGCAGCACCTATGAAGGCCGGCAACTGTGGCACGCCAAGAGGGTGGGTGCCCAGAACCACGCTCGGCCGCCTTTGTCTCCCCAGTGGCCATATTTACACATTGCGCCAAGTACTCATTTTGGGCTGAGTCGACCTAGGGGAGGCACATGACCAGCTGAGATAATCGTCACTGGCGTTGGCCGTGAGCGGGAATCGAAGTTGGGCAGTCGGGTTCATAGCGCAGCGTAGCGCTAACCGCTGCGCCACCGCTCCCCACATCAGCACCCACTCACTCGTGCTAATCTGCGTGCGTTTCTCCTTTTTACGCCGAGGGGCAGAATGTCGCACTCAGCTGAAGGCGGCTTAGTGCTATTTAAAACAATGATTATGTTTAATATAACGAAGTGCACGAGGATAACAATTCTAAGTGAAAATGGTCATGAAAATAGTCGTGGTTTGAATGACGATTAATGAAGATGGTATAAGTTGAAGATGATGGTAATTGATGATTATGAATGATGATGATGATGAAGCTGCAACTTGACCTACTGATGATCCGCCAACTCACACCAACTCTTATCCCGGAGTTGCAAAATCGCGCAAGGCACCCTTTGAGTCTGAAATCTCCACCACCATCGTATCGTCTGCAACTTCCTTTGTCCTCGCATTGTCCACATCAGCGTGTGTGGTAAGACCTTCATTCTGGAATTTGGGTTGAAGTTTAGAGTGACGAATAGGTGCTGCAAAGTGTTCGTACAAATTCAGAAACCAAAAAAAATGTATTGGTTCTTTCGGTAAAGTCACGTAGAAGGGAAACAATAAAGAACCAAGAATATGAATCCCTGCAGTCACGAAAGCTTTAAATAAAAAGAAGTTACGGAATGGAGGCACCAAAGGTGAGCATCAATTTGCGCCGAGTGGCCCACCGTGGTGCCCGCACGAAGCACGCCTCTGCATTCACGATCCACAGGATCTCTTCACATGCGTAGAGCGTCTGCGATTGTCGCGGCTCTGTGAATAAACCCCTCGTCACTTATGGTGACATTGCCGCAAAGGTGCCACGATTGAGGGCTGCATTTCTCAGTGTTGGTATGCAGCGTCGGCATGCACGAGGATTGCGAAATATGGATTATACGATTTTACGCGGAATCGCCCAGCATTCCGCCTAAAAAAATCTGGAATGTGAATGATGGCCAAGCAGCCCAGGATAGCGATGTCAATCAGGCCCACTATGTTCATCCACAGCCGCGCAGAAGCCTAAACATGACATCAAAACAATGAAGCCAGAATCTGACATGCTGGCACGTGTAATAGTGCGCGCACACGGGAAAGTGCAGAATCAGGCCCTCTGCTGCTGTTATCAGTCAGATTTATTTAGAACTCATTTTTTGCTTTAACTTTCTCCTTCCCCGCACCTCCGATGAGCACGGTTGGCTCACGTGCGGTGGCGCGAAACAAGTTCAGCAAACGTGCATTGTCGTTCTGTTGTCATTACCGAAGAGGGTGAGCGAGAATCCATCCCAAAGACACATGGCCTGGCCCCGTGCGCCGTGCCCCGGGCCCCACAGCAGCAGCATGGCCGTGGTGGAGAGGCTGCCCAGCAGCTCGCTGGCGCTCATGTTGGCCAGCAGCATGAAGGAGGGGACGCGCAGGACCCTGCGCCGTGCGAACAGCAGCAGCACCAGCGCGTTTGCGCTCAAGCCCACGCACACGCCGAGCCAAAGCAGCACGGCGGCCACGGCGTGGACAGCTCCACTCAGTCCCGCTTCCGAGCCGGGGCCCAACGCGGCGGCGTCTCCCGTCGAGAGGGAGCTCCTCTGCGACGCCGGCTCCATTGCGCTCTCCCGATGCGTCGCCGCTTGTGCGCTTCCACAGCTGCGTTCAGTAAACCTTCTGTCCTTTAATCGGCTTATACTGCCATGTTCACCAACACGCAGCTGTTGCCATAACAACCACAAGGGATCCACCAACTATGATGGAAAGGGTCACACAATAAATGTAAGCTCCTTTAAGGCAGCGCTTACAGGACCGGCTGGCTCTTTTCTCTCAGTTTTACCGCATGAAGTTGCTCAGTGGTGAGTGGATCTTAAACTATTAGGTTTATCTTTCCACAGATGTTTCCTTTCGGTGCTCAGGAACAAGTTATAAACTATAAATATCGTTAAAAAAACATAGGACGTGTCTCAAGTAATGTTATGTTTGAATTTTATCGAAAGGGGCTCTCACTTGGGTTTAAAGCAGTTTTTTTAAATGAAATGTGGGGTCATTACTACCAGAAATTTTCATTCTCCAGGTTTCCACTGTCTTAAGCTTGGAGGTTCAGCAATCCTATTTTCCATCATTGTTTGTTTCAGTTAGGTCGTGTAAAAATGTGTCAATCCCACCTCGACCCGATACAGCCTATTCATAAGTGTCACGTGAATAAAATGTGCCAAATGTATGAACTGCTTCAGTCCCACCAGTGTGTTGGTGAGTAATCTTACAACACTGAAATGGGTACGTTTCGCTGGGGCTTATATCCAGCATCCTCAGGTTAACTGGAGCTCAGATCTAACCAAACCTGAAAAAACTAAATTGAATATTGTAATTGTTCATGAACGCCTACGTATACATTCAGCTTCTATATCCGTTTGCAATTCAAAAATCAATTGTGCTAAATAAGAGAAACAGCTAAAAGAAGCACTTTTTACATTTTCTTCTCAAAACTCTGGTTCTTTCGGTAAAGTCACGTAGAGTATGGATTCCTGCAGTCACGAAAGCTTCAAATCACGATTTCTTCTCAATGTTTTAGCATTTTAACATTTGCATACTGAAGGGCAAATGCATAGGTGAAAGAAAATGCTTTTATGCAACTACATGGCAGCGAAATACAGTAGAAAATGTGTCGTTCGGCTTTTTTCCTGAAAAATATTATTGGAAACTACTTTCATGCCAAGAACATAAAACTTGGCCGACATCTGCCAGGGCAGCCATAACCATGTTAATTAGTTGAACTTGCACGCTGTGTACATTCAGTACAATCATTGAATATTGTATTAATACAATCAAAGTAGAAGAAAAAACTGCAAATTAAGACACCACAAAGAGGGAAGGGAGCGAGGCCATGTTTAATGGAGTGGGTATTTACAACGAAGGACATGTCTTTGGCAGGACACGCCTGACGGAGGAACCGTCCCCGTGCAGGTCACAAACACCACTGCCCGCGCCACGCACAATGGGTCACAGCTCTCTCTCTCTCGGTGGTTGGCAGGTTTTGGCAAAACATGACATTTCACAACTCAAAATAAAAACCAAATGGGACCAGAGTGTAAGAGGGATAAGTGAGGGCATGTTTACCAGGGCGCGGGCAGGGCTGGCTCGTTCATGCAATTAAGTGTAAGTGCCCAAAATCTTCACCCACAGCCAGCACTGCCGCCCTGCACTGCCAGTGGGTCCACATGGGCCATCACTGACCGTAAGTGCAGCCAAGTGGCGGCTGGCAGGGCCACCAAGTTACTCGAGCATGTGCCAAATACAAATGTGGCCATTGACAACACTTAGCACAATATTGCTACACGATAATACAATGTGCAAGGCTCTGAGTAACAGAAAAGGCAAATGTTGGTACAAAGTGTCAGAATACTGGATAAGAAAGTTAATAAATTTGCAAAAGTTTTGAAAAATGCTCACTGGAACATATACAGTAATAGTTATTTTACCAGCTACAGGTACTTAGGAATTACACCTCACAACACTACTCATTGTATGACCAATTCCTATTGTCATATGCATTAGCTTAAACAACGAACAGCACACGGCTTTGGAAAGGTGATTACCTGGCACGATGTCATTAATACCTCGTAGTTATAAGAGGAAGGTTAACTCTGGAAGACAATCATTTAAAAAAAAAAATCTCTGAACAGCACACCCGCCGCCAGCGCAAGCCTGGCATGTGCTTCGCGAGTAACGCGAGGTGTTCACCTCCCCCATGCTGACTGAGAGCAGCGCAGCAGCGCCCTCAGCATCCTTAACCTCAGGGCAGTTTCTCATAGCTTCAATATATTTATCAGACTCGTGAGACACAAATACTGATGCTGATATTGGCTCCCTCTGCCAAACACGTCACCAAATCCCTGAACAAAACTTAAACATTGTAAGTTATATATTTACTATCGACCCAGGCAGAGTGAATTGCTTCGGGACTTGCTAATACAAGGTTAAAGCACCTTTCCCCAAATCTTAAATTGTTATGAATATGAAAAATGCATGCTGTCACTAACAACTCTAAGTCACATTACATTGACATACAAAAAACACACATAGGAGTCGTTTGTTCAAACAAAAGCATGCAATGGCAGATTGTGTCTGACGCTGGCAACGTGAACACAGTGGCACAAACGAGAAGGGCCTCGCCCGGTGGCCCCGGGGAACCCAGCGCGTGTGAGGTGTTCCCTGCTCACAGCATAGACAAGATGATGATAGGGAATCCCAGTGCCCAGGAAGGGACCATGCCACCTGCCCCTCCCAACGCTGGAATGCTATAAAACGCTGTCCTTGAATCTTGTCCTAGAAGCATTTACAAGAATGCTCTCATCGTTTCGGTGAAGCACAGGCCAAGATTGCACATATTATTGAGACATTTTAAAATAAATACTAGTCATCAGAGAGCACTGATTAAAATAATATTAGATTTATATGATTGTTTTATCTGTCCATCTATTTTTTCTTGATGTAAACGTAAAATAATTAATATCATTCAATGCAAAAGTGTCAATAGAGTAAGAATAATGTTGGTGTGGCACCGAGGTCACATTCCACGCGGTAGCTAATGTCAAGTGCAGTTTCCCACACGAGGGGGCTGCTGTCTGCCAGTGTCATATCTTCATCGATTCAGGAGCAGCCGTTTAGAGCACTGCAGCACCACATGCTGGTGAGGAGCCACACCCGTTACAAGAACATTGCTCAAGAGCAGCAATAGCACGGCGTCACGGTGTCACGGCGCCTGTCACTAACCTCCTCAGACTTCACTCACTTCACTGCCCTTGGCAGAGGCCATCGTTGCTTATGAACATGCGGCTTACTGGTGATTATTCCACCTTTTCGCAATGTTCTGGCAGTAATCGTAAAATACCCTTTTATTTTTTTATCATGTACGCGCTCTACACTGATTCACCTATGCATCACTCCAGGTCATCGATACGCGGGGAGATTGTCTAATTACAGCAGACCCATTCAGGTCTACATTTAAAATTAAAAAGTCAGATCCTATATGTCATACTGCAATGAAATGTGCACCATGAGATTAAGATGGGTCCGAGTTTTACATGGCAGAATTACCAGTCTATATCTGGAGACCACAACTTAGCAAGAGGCTCATGCTTTTGCTGAGCTCCAATTACAAAGCCTGTGCTTGCAGTCTCTCGCGAGTACAAGAGGCAATGCCATACTTAATTCAAGTGCAAATGCACATTTAAGAAAATAAAAAAACCTCAACATAGTTAAACATTGCTATTAATTTTCTTGGCAAACTAGAACAATTCCGTAACACTCTGCACATCATCATTCAGACGGCAAGACCCCTACAAGGGTTTCCACTTAATTTTTCTGATTAGGACCGAAATTATTGGTGTTGGTTATTGGCGTTAAACAGACAATGGACACACATAACACCCTTGGACTCTCAAAACATGAAAACCAAGGAGATTTCAGGGCGTCATTAACCTCTTATGGTCTGCACCGCAAACGACGTTAATTCAACAGGGAAGACCAAGCACAGTGGCTATGCTTCTGAAGCACTGATTCAGTAACTAAACAAAGTTCCTTGGGTCAACATATGGCTTTCATCCCCACTCAAAAATATACTTGATTCTGAAAAATAATTTTAAAAACCAAAACAGAACAAAAACAAAATAAAAGTATTGCCCCATAATTGTATTTTTTTAATTGGCATGAGTCCCGTAAGCATAAGGGAGGGTTGGTGGTGACGTGAGTTATTTCTTCCTGCGGCTGCCCCTATCAGGCGCAGGAGCTGCCTTGGTGACAACCGCAGTGGCTGTGCTCTCTAGGCACTGGTGCAAACCGGCGAGGTGCAGCAGGGAGCCGGCTGCTGCCTTCAGCTCTTCATCTTCCTCATCCTTGTCGTCCAAGACCCGTCCAGCCCCACTCTTCCTGCTGCTGCTGCGAGGTGGCTCTTCAGAAGCCCTGAACATTCGTTTGCCCAGAGTGTCCCATCCACCCCTGCCTAGCACCCTCTGCCATTTGTCTGTTTTGGGGGCAGCAGCAGCACCGCTACCCAGAGAAACTCCAAACTTTCTTTTGCGTTTCTCCTGGCTCTTGTCGCTCTTCCCTGCCTGGTGGTTCTGCCGCCTTAACGCCGATTCTTTACCTCCCCCTCCTCCCTCCCCTTGTTTCCCCTCTTCACTCCTCTCTACAGCAACATCTTCCTTTTCCTCACCCTGCAATCCCAAAGGCAAACCTTGCTTGCCTTTCCCACGTGCGTGCGCCGCAGTGCGACCACCTCGGATGGAAAGGTCATAAGGGCCCTGGAAGGAGGCAGGAGAGCAGGAGGAACAGGTGGAGGGCGACGGCACCAAGGGGGCATGGCCAGGGGCCCCGACTACCCCTGACGCCACCACGTAGTTGTGGTCTTCACTGGGGTCACAGCTCACCACCGGGGAGCCACACGAGTGCTCGCTGTCGTGCCGGGCACGGGTCCGTTTGCGGCCCTCTCGCTCCCTACCAAGTGAAAGCAGCAAGAGAGCAGCGATGCATTTAATTGGCTTGGTTAAAATCACCTTCTAAGTTTCAACATCGGCTTATTGTCTTAAGCTCCAGTGTTCTAAATGTTTAATGAAAATCAGCGTATAATGCAAAGGTCATGCATAAAACTACAGCGCCTAAACATTTACGGTATTTTAAAAAATACGTGTAAAAGTACAGCAGCCTCACAACAGAAAACACAACTGTTCACATCCAGCACAATGAGCTTAAGCTTATAACAGGCTGCTTGCATATACACATTCATGTTGGTCTCATAGCCAAACATTTAAATCACTAAGTATTTATACAGGTAGGAACAACAGTTCCACACTGGCCACCAGGGATTATTTGTCTGTCTGTCTGTCGTGCATAGCCACACCCTCGATTTGTATTTCATAGAGCGCTTCGGGCGGGCACAGCACCACGTGGCGCGCCGCCCCACGCAGCTTGCGCCGCATGACACGGATCGCACGAATGCGCTGTCCAACCAAGTTCCTACCTGCCCACTCCGAAGGAACGTGTTCTTTAACCTTTCTATATTTTTAATGTTATTTAAATCATTGGGCCCCTGCGAGTACAAAGAGACCAAAATGAGGGTTGAAGGTAGGTCAGGGTGTGATGCAGAGCGTAGTACCGTGTGCAACCCGTCGTGTGAATCTGCAGCGGCTTGAGCAAACCCCAGCCTCCTCCTCCTCCTCCTCCATTCTGTTGCAGTCGTGCATCTGTCAGGGGATGACAGGAGTAGTTCCATCATGTATCACATACATTCATACCGGAGCAATCAACCACGTGTGCATTTGTGTATTCAATTCACGCTCAAAGCCAACACCACTGGCAACGATGATCTTAATTGGTTTTGGGCCTCCTCTAGGTCGACTCAGTCTCAAATGAGTACCTCAGTACTGGGGAGACAAAGGCGGCCGGGCGTGGTGTTGGTCACCCAACCCCTCTTGCGCCGTGCTGGCCTTCATATTTAGGTGTTCGCTAACGGCACCTGCCCCAATAGTCCGTTCGCGGCTATACAGGGGATCTTCGTCTTTGTGTGTACCCATGTGTGTGTGTCTTGGGTCTTTGTGCCTACGTTGTGTCTGCATCATTGTACGTGCAAGAATGTGCTCAGAATCAGACTCTTTATTTAGACTGGGAGAATCCGATGAGCTATGAAGCTCTTGTCCAGTATGAGTGGGTCAGCAAGTCACAACAGCAAACAATACAAAAAACAATGGGAGTGCAAAATAGAGAAAATAGCTAGCAAGTCACTAAATATAAATAAATAATGCTTCCATTATATATGTCCGATTTATCATGGTTGGGCAAGGCAGCAAAAACAACACCAACAAAACAGACCCAGACCACAGCAAGATAACACCACACAGTAGACCCTCAACAAAACTCCATAATTAACATTGAACAAAATCGATACACGGGCAATGGTTTAAGCTAACGTAGCTTCTGCCAAGACATGAGTGAGACCTTCTTGGTGGGGGGTAAAAGCAACCACAGGTAGGCATGGGAAGCTGCGAGAAGTAGCGTTTGAGAAGCGCTTTACTGGCACGTGTCTGCGGTGGTGGATGAGTTTGTTGTACAGTAGTAGGGACCTCACATCAGTGTGATATGTGTGTTTGAGAGTTGAATGTGTGATGAGAGTTCATGTGTGTGGTGAGTGTGATGTGGTCAGCTAGAGGTGAGTGTGGTAAGTGAGAGAGAGGTGAGTGTGGTGAACGATGGTGAGTGTGGTAGGGCGACTCACATTCAGCCGGTCTTTGCTCTGGAGGAGAGTTGAGCAACATCATGGCAGTCACAGCATCAATATCAGATTCTGTTAAAATAGAAGTTAACAGTTAACATTACATATGTGCAATACCTGTATAACATTTCAAGAAGTGCACAATATTCACTCATTATGTTGGAAAGTGGCTTCTATATTAGGTATATGGTATTAGAGATCAAATAATTTGCCTTAAAAAAGCATTCGTTTAAATCAATCACTCGAATATTTAACAACTGCAACCTCGATAACTACAGATGTGTTATGATCACCATGATTTTATAATTTTGTTATTTTACCCTTATAATGCCATTATAACGCTTTATAGCACCAAGTAAGAACTCATTCCAGTGAGTCTCTTAAAAAAAGAGACCTGGGTAAAAGTGCATTGGAAAAACCAAAAATGCAAAGATTAGACTGATAAAAAGTGCCAAAGTCAGTATAAAACGCACAATAAGTTGCAGCCTTTAGTTACTCATCAAATATAATTGAATAAAGAAAGTATCATTACGTATTTCACAACTCCTTTAAAATGAATTAATGAAGTAGCAATGTTTTCTACATACCATAATTAGCATTTACATCATCCAAAAGCAATCCAATACAAACTGCATCCCCCTACCAAGAAATCCATATTCAAAACGAAGGCAGTAACACTGGAATTCACAACGTATACTACAATTTACGTATTCTAAATCATTGAGTGCAACACATTGCTTCAAACGGTCCACATTTAAAGAGCAATTATATGCCAGTTTCTATTTTACAACATACATTTAAATCCAGAATGCGGAGACAGCTAATGTTGTAGGGTTAAGTTCCTGATTTTCATATTAATCCGAAAAACATCCAAAACGAAGGGCACGGCACACGAGATTTCGGACGATCAAAACGTGGCACCGCAAATATGACGTCGCTTCCATGATTTTTCCCACCAAAAGTGGTGTCGTGGAATTGGGTGGCATCGCGATCTTTAGCACCAAGACATTTTAAATACTTCTCATAAATTATCTGAAATTGATTTATTGTCAAGCATATTGTGAAAGTCGTCATCCAGAAAAAAAAATGCATGTATGGGCAATGTTTGTATTAACTTTTGTATATTAATCATGCATCACCGCAAGAGTTTTTTTTTATGATAGTTTGAACAATTGTGCTCAATTTGACATTGATTTTTATATTTCTACGTTCCAACTGTGGAATACATAATGACGCTATATAATGAAGGCCAGAACAGTTTAGATCTCGCATGATATGCAGATTAATGGTCGTATTTTCAGTTCAAGTTGATGCTTTCAGAAATTGATCACGTGTGTAATCGCAAATTTCAGTCAATGCAAGTAGCGTGTTTATGCGGTACTGATTTGTATCCGTGAGCTTCACTGCAGTTACACAGAGCGGCCAACAGGCGTCTAAGGTGCACTGAATTTGAGCTGTCCCTTGAAGGGCCAGATTGCTCAATATCCGGATCCCTGATCCAGAACACTGCCGTACAGCAGACACCACCAGGCAGTCCGGACATAAGGTCGGACAAACGAGTACTATCCTAAAAGTACCGTCCTAGAATCCAATACCACAACTTGGTGAGAACACAATAGTCCCAACGAAAGCTACCGAGACGTTAGATAGAATGTACATAACATAGTGAAATGTACCGAGAGAAAACAATGTCACAGCCACTATCCCACCATGTACACACACAGTGAGCATGCATCACCAAGTGGAGACAGCACATGACAACTATTTTTTTTCGATTTAAAGCTTTCGTGACTGCAAGGATTCATATTCTTGGTTCTTTCGGTAAAGTCACGTAGAAGGGAAATAATAAAATAATAAAAACAAAACAGCTCTATTCTTCACCTGATGGCTGCTTGCGTTGTGGCCGAAACGTCGTGAGAATTTTATTGTGTTTTATTTTTATTATTTCCCTTCTACGTGACTTCACAGAAAGAACCAAGAACATGACAGCTATCTGAGATGGTTCTATGAACGGCATCCTTTACCTAAATAATCACTTGAATGTTGTAATTTGGGACACAGAATCAGCTTCAACGGACAAGCATTGCACCCGACGACATTAGATGGCTGGTTTAAAGTACCAAAACGCCATGCACAACAAACATGACATAAGTTATCTGAAATCTGAAATAGTATTATGAACACTGTGGGAACGTTTTGTATTGAAGGGAAAATGATGACTGTAGAGGCATGCTCAACAATATCACACTCGGTGGACTTAACAACGCACATGTCCTGCACAAATACACATTAACTATCATGTGTGAGCCACCATTGTACCATGCGGGTCTAATCAAGTCATGGCATCAGGCAACGTGGAGCCCTTCTGCTTCAAGGCTGCTTCTGTTTGTAAGGTAATCTGCTAGGGCCATATTTTTTGTTTTTTGTCTTTGACTAAATAGTTAAGAGAGCCGCATGACATGCCGAGAGTTACTTGAACACAAACACACAGCAGGTATATGGCACATGACAAACACATTCCGAATTAAATAAACAAAATAGGTGATGGAATAACTGCGACTCTCGTTTTTGTTCCCCCTTAGTTACTCTTGAACAATACAAATTGAATTCATTATCTTTATGTCAAATTATGTTTTAAGATTTTTTTTTTTTACAAAAATGTCAAAGACTGCCCACAAGGGGGCAGCCAAAAATCCGCCGCATTCGCCTCCGCAGCCAAAAGGTTGCCGAGCCCTGTGCTCGGCAGAATGTCGCTCGATACTTAAGGCACTCCCGCTCGTAAATAAAAAAAAAACTCATTTTGTTTTACACTTCATGAAAAGTGAGACATAAAAAAACCAATGTTCAATGCAAATAAAAAATAAGGAGCGCTGTCATGTAAAACGCATCTTACAATAATGTTTCATTGCTTCGTGTCTATTAATTCAGCAACAGCTCCGTCAGAAATGTGCTCCTGCTCAGACGCTGCTTCTACATGGCAAAGGGAACCATGCTATTAAGTGGCCCTTGAGTAATCAATCTCAACAACAAATGATGCCCCACCTAAACACGCAGTCCCCGACAAGGACCCTTCACCCATTAACTGCTTATTTGTCCCGTCAATAGGTTCTTAACAAGCTCACTTGGCCCACTACACGAGTATAACAGCAACACATGCTCGCCCAATCCCTCCCCTACTACCCCCCCCCATTCTCTTCTACCCTGCGATGCACTTATTTTCATTCAAGCGTTGTGTGCTGCTTGGACACCACTGCGGTCTTCCTGTGGCCATAACAGTCAGATTAACACGACGCATGCTACCGCGTGCTGCTCGTACCTCTTAGCGCATCTCTGAATTGTTACTTGCGCTCGAGCTTATGGAATATCATTTATATTTGTGAAACAATTCGTTACTTTCCAAGACTGTCCTTTTATCAAATCGCTTGGCATCTTGGGCACGAGGCGAGGCAAAGCCCGAGCCTGTAATTCCACAGCAAAGGCAGGTTTCGTTATCGGCGAGTTCCACCGCCCAACCAAACTTCCTGCCGCATGTACTGCGTGGAACAGCTGGTGAGTCTCACACTGAAATAACACACACACGTGTGCGGCAGTGCACTTACGCACGCACTAACACGCGCAGCAAACAACACCGCGCTCCCAAAGACGGCGAAACAAAACTGGTAGAGTAACCCATGGGCTGCAACTCCTCGTTGCATGCCTGTCCACATTCCGACACAACAACGCATCGTCGTATCAGCGAATTCGTGGCTTTTGGTCGTCCGTTCCCTGCTGGTATTGCGCAATTTCGAATAAGCCACGGGAATATGAAGATGAAACAATGAGTAAATTATTAATAATTATAACAAACAATGATTCTGTTGGATAAAAGCCCCTCCCCCCCTTCCCTTGCCATGGGAGGTTGTCCGTCAACACTTCACCACGCTGGTGAGTGTGTGTGCTCTAGAAGCGGGGACCAGGATTGGTTAAAATGTCACTCGCCACTCATTTGAAGCATCAGGAATAGAATTTCAATGCGCTAACCGCTGCACCACCGCTCCATCCCTGATACATGACATAAATAAAGCAAATTGCTTTTACTGTCAGCAGTTGACTGTTAAATTTGTAGTACAATACTCTATTTACAGACTGCATATTAATTTTTTTTTGCATTTCTTTTATTTCTGGTACAGTGAATATCTATGGCTTAAAGATAGTGTTCATCTAAAAAAACAAGCAACACCTTACATAATAAAGGATGTTTTTTGGGTTACATCGCGTAAATATAAATGTGTCGTTAAACCCACCACCACCCGACACAGCCAATCAGTAGGGTTTGTCACGTAAATATGTAAATACGTTACTAGTTCAGCACACCGGTGTGTTGGAGAGTAAACCCACAACATGTACAATTGTTGTGTTGGAGAGTAAACCCACAACATGTACAATTGTTGTGGGTTTACTCTTCAACACACCGGTGTGCTGAACTAGTAACGAATTGACATGTTTTGTTGACGCGACAAACCTTACTAGTTGGCTGTGTCGGGTGGTGGTGGGTTAACGACACATTTATATTTACGCGATCTAACCCAAAACAAAAACCCTTTATTATGAATATTGGTCACGAAAGCATACGTGTTAAACTAAGCAACACCTTCATGCTTCATTTCGTCGAGGCAACTGGACTATCGTCACGTGCTGCACAGGTCCGTGTGAATCTCTGTGAAATGTTATGCCCAAGCTGGCCAAATCCACCTTTCGTGTTCCTCTCCTCTGCTCGAGCGACTCAAAAAGTGAAATGCCCAAAATTGTCAGAATAATTTCTAAAGAATCGAAGTGTAAAGTTCCCACTTTTCAGCACGTGGCGTACAGCGTTATTTTTTTCCTTTCTAAATAGTAATTCGTTTTCACGGTCATTTCCAAAAGTTTGCCGACTTTATATATCGAAATTCACGATTCCCAGGAACACACCCATGACTTCTGCATGACAAGACCGCAGCATTAAAAGTATATGATTAATGGGTTCAACATTTAAAAAAACAGAGGAGAAAACGCGCACACAACTATGGTCTCGCTGCAAAATGTATGAACATAAAGACAATTGGCCTCCAGAGAGAGCCAGCAGGCCCTGTGTGTGCACTGTACACACGTGACTATTTTCCAGAAGCAAGCCGTGAGAAAACTGGTCAAACTGGCAGTACAGGTCACACAGCTGCTGTCACCTCAGAAAATTACCCACAATTACATGATTATGATTCATACACAGCAGATACAAACAGTGTTAATACTGTCAGTTTAGTTTTTAAGTTGAAACAGTTTTACAGCGGTATTATTTGCAGGGTGGGACACGTACACTACCAACAAGACATTTTACTACGAGCCCGATTACGCGAGTTTTGAGACTTACAGCAAGATAATATAACTGGGGATTGAAGATGATATTGAACTAGACTCTAACTGAGCAAGCGCCTGACAAAGGGTGGGTGACGTAATCCAGCCGTAGCGCAGGCCGCCCTAGTTAATACTGCCAGTGTATTCACCATAAAATACATTTAAAAAATCGCGGAATCAGTTGGCATCGTTCGAAAAGGAGTAGGCCATTGTGCGATGGTGTCACAGTTCAAATTTGTCAAAATCCAGTTGCCGGTTTGCCACACACATAGAAATGTCTACAGCAATAAGCATAGCATGTTTACCTTTTTAAAACTGATAAACAAAGGCAGCTGCCGGGGTGTAGTGGTTAGCACACTGGACGCTGGTTCGAATTGATCTCCTGACGTGGCAGTTGAGACAATGGCAGAAACTTAGTTTTAAATCCCACCCTCCCCCACCGCTGTCAATCCAGCCAGCGAAAAAATGTTTGGCAGACAGTTAAACCAGCAGGTAACATGCTGTGGGTAACGTATAGGGGGCCGTCCATAAATAACGTCACGCGATTTTGGACGATTTTTTACCCCCCCCCCCCCCCAAATGACATCACAAAGCGGTTTCTGGTTTCCTGGATATTGTTTACCAACTTAAAATAAACTTGCTCTCAAATGTACTAATTTCGGGAAAAATAGCAATCGTTGTCCCCTCTTGGGGGAAAAAACCCCCCATACCAAGCACTCCTAAAGAGTATTGAGCCTCCGTGAGGTTTCCAGGGTAAACCAGCCATAACAATAACAGCTGTAGTGCTGCACACGTGACAAGTTACGCAGCCAGCAGCACGTGGGGTGGGGATACCTTGCAGAGCCGAGCCATTGTGACGCAGGCGGCCGCACACCGACAGAGATGAACTGCAACACAAAAGCACAGCAGACGAAACACTGATCACCCCCACAATAGGCACTCCTCCGACGGTAAAAAAATATCTCAACAGACAGCAGCACAGAGATGGCTCTGCACACGCAGCTGGGGCAGGACAAACAACAACTCTCCAGTCAATAACACTGCCCTAGAGAGGCAAGATTATATAATAGGTGATGTGTTGAACAATGCTCCTCCTCCACAGCAAGGGACATTTCCCGAAATGTCACTCATTGTATAACGTTTTCTTGTTCGGGGCAATGTGGTGCCTTCTTGCTATTCGTGGTTGTGCACCGATGCCTATTCAGTATCACAGAGATCACAGATGTCTTTAATTTAGACAGCACAGAGATCACTATGCAGACAATGTCCACAATATGAGGAATCTGTACACCCAAGCACATTAGAATACAATTTGCGCTCAGCATTAAATATCGTTTTCCGTACGTGGAAACTGACCTGCACTTTCCAATGAAATTCCTCATCTTTTCTTCACGCGCCAGTTGGGGTTACTGCCAAACTGGAATTTCGCAGACTAATTCTTGGATTTCTTGTCAATTTCCAATGTTCATTCCATTCATAACATCGGTTTTAAATGTTTGTATAGCGTTCACTGCACATTAAACGCAGCACATTGTGCTGGTCTACAGCTTTGGTATGCCTCAGTCACCAAGGAACCCATAACTCACAATATTTACGTGCGACTCTCTGCAGCGAGATTGAGAATGTGTTTTGCCATGGTAACAGCGAAGATCCTGCTACTGCAGCTCGATCTGTGTTAACAGCAGTTGCATAACGCGATGTACATAACAGCCATGCCTCTTGCAATGCCAAAATGCCCAGCCCGTCGGTGAAGTCTTAGCTTGCGAGAAACGCGGGAATCTTACGCACACACTCAAAACACAAACCAATTACAAATGTTAATGGCCTCTTTTCACTGCCCACTATCAACAACATTAGCACCCACTTGGCCGCATGTTTGTTTTGTACAAACGCGTGGTCTGGATCACATTACACTGATGGAATGCTGACACTTTGGTCACATGGCCTTCCTACTGTAACCCCTGGCAACATTAAGCACTGTACCCACAAAGAGCCACTGTGTCAAAACGTGGCCTAGGAAAATTGAGCTAATTCAGCATTTGCCGGTGAACGCAATGGTGTTGTGATCTTCGTTTAAAAGGCAAATCCCGATGTACATGCTGAGAATAAAACACAGCTTTCTACTCACTAGCTTTATTTTACCATGTAAGTCCCACTGAGCTATAGAGCTGTTTTCAGAAGACACCTGGCCACAAATGATAGCCCAGTGAAGCGGCTTATGTGTAAATTTATAGCAGCCAAATACTCTATAAACGCATGTTTCTAAATGGAGAGGGAAAAACCGGAGGACCCAGAGAAAAATCCACACAACCACGGAGAGAGAGACACGCAAACTCCAAATATATAACAGGCGTCAGAGCTGGGATCGAACCCACGACCTCCTGTATGGCGGGCGAATTAATTAACGTCTCGTCACTGCAGCGCTACATTTCTCATCTCGCCATCGGAGGGGGCATTCAATCAGATCAGTGAACAACACAGCTTTTATGTGATACATATATACTGTACTGTAGTTTACAGTCGTGGCCAATCTTGTTTATATGGTGTTTAAATCCACATAACTTTACATAATGAAACACATTTGTTCCTAGTTACATATTACATCAGTAATGTAAAGCAAGTAACAAAATGGAATTGAGGCACTGTAATAAGGATAATTTAAAAAGCTCTGAATTATTGGGCATTACAATGTAGAGACGAAAGCTCAATCGCATTATCTCGAAAGGACTGAGTGACCATGTGTGTGATGATTCTGGGTCAAGGGTCAGGGGGTTGATGGACGGCTGGGTTCAGGCATCGAGTCAACTCATTTCAGACAAAGCCTGCTGCTGCTGCCTTCTGTTGCAGAACACATCCTTCCTTGCACACAAGCCAGCTGCACCCCAATGACATCACGACAACGGAAACATAGAGGGGCACGTGATTTAACTCATAAAAGGGACTTTCCCCAGTTAGCGTGATTTTAACTGGTACCTGCCAGGGAAAGATAGGCGGTTCACGACTGCCACAGGGGTTTGTCTAACTCACGTTGGACAGATATACAACCCATAACCTCGCTGTGTCTGCAATATAAGACTATTGTTCTTTGGGTTCTGTCTTAATTTCAGGTTTTAATTTAGGTGGTGCTGTGGTTTGAGAACTTGTTGTGAATACAAATTTTGGTCTGGAGTTAACTCATCCCACTTACACACCCGGCACCACTTTGAGGTAATTTCATAGTGGTCATCCATTTGAGAAAATTGTACCTGCAATGGGGATTATCACCACTCCCTCCATTACACAATTGAGCTGAGAGACACTGCCTTTTAAACTTTGTAACGATATAGTTGGTATTTAGGTCACAAGACAGTGTTGTGTTGATGTATTCCATTATCTAATTAATAGTGAAAGGATAATAATATGCAGAATATGATTCAGCAGGTATTCATGAGTTATTAAGCTTGATTGCCGAGAAAAGCATCACCTAGTCTCAAGATTTATTTTCAGGAGGGTCCTGCCAAGTTTACCTAGGAGGGGGCAATGATTTATTTTGAGGTAATTTGATTTCTATGTTTTCCAATTAGGTAACTTGCAATTAATGTAGCAAATTTGGACACACCGACATACAATTGCCTACTCTTCTTTGAATGGCGTCGGATGAATAACATCCAAAGTAATTAACCTGGGTGGCCTTCCGGATTAAAACTGCAAACCTCTGCAACAAGCAGTGAACGCGCTACCGCCAGGGCATAAAGGGTTATCCCAGTTATTAGGATATTAGTGGGCAGTGTCATTGGGAAAAACCTTTAGCGGCCCATTAATCGCATAAGGGTTAAACGTTGACAGTAGGAGAAAATCAGTGTTTCTACAACGGGTGGGAAAAATGTGTGCTTGCGTAGTAGAGAGACACACAAAGGGCACGGTAGCAGACTGCGTAGTCAAGCAGAGTACACTTGCGTGCTCAATGACATTGCGGCAATTGCAATACATGGAAGGCAAGCAGTATTGGGAGTTGCGTCAGGGGACACACAGCGATCGCCTTGTGAGACATGGTCGGGAGAGGTGCGACATGTCATCATCGCGCGTGGGTCGGGCAGCATGAAAGACCACACAGACAACTTTATATACAGAGGTTAAGTCTGCGCTCAGCACATTTAAACATCCAAAATAAACCAAACACAGAGTTAATGTAACGAAGGTAAACAAATAATATGAGTGCCCCCCCCCCACTCACAGTCCTCACAATCACAACCATCACTTAAGTGCCCCATCCCCAAAGGCAATCGCCAGAATGACCCTTTCAGAAATCCTTAGCAGTCCCGCTTACAAATTAAATAGAATATCTCCAGTGTGCTGTGTTATGAGGAATGTGTTCATTCACAATGGACATCCAGCACTCAAATATTAACATCGAAATCGAAACATGACAGTTCACCATATTTTAAGTCTCAAAACCATTCTCCTAATTCGCAAAGGTAATAGCGAATGCATGTGAAAAGTAACATACACATGTGCCTACAGAAGACCGTTTTCAATCAGTGTGTGTACTACCTGCTATGATGTATGGTTCACAGGCATGATCAGTGACTAGAAATATTGAGAACTGAAGAGTGTGTAAAGGAAGCACTGAGCAATGCATGCTGGGAATTACATTCAAAGACAGGTAGAGAGGAACATGGACTAGTGAACACACACACAGGTTAATGACATCATCCAAACTATTAAGAAATCTAAATGTGCTTGCACAGGACACATTGCTAGAAGGAATGATGGACAATGGTCAACAATAATGCAGTGGCAGCCAAGGCTTGGGACGTGGGGAGATGGAGCAATGAAACCAATTAATGTGCAGGTACTGGGAGGAGTATTTGCAATGCAGAAATGTGAAAGGTGGTGGCGGTTTTGTTGAGGAGGCCTCCATCTTGCAGTTGATGGATGATGATTATATGAGCCTATGTAAATTAAAATACCTCAATGACAGCCAAGCATTGTGGTCTCTGTCTAAATGGCCATAAAAAAGCATGGCGTCAAAACAGATCTATACACAACGGCGTGTCAGCAGTACAATTAGACATTGCATTAGCCGACTGGTACTTCCATGCCCTGGATAACATCCCAGACTACAATATTTCACCATCGTGGCGTCTGCTCGTGGCACACTGTACACAAGCAGCTGTTTGACAACAACAAAAAGTCAACACAAAATGTGTGTTTTAGTCACAATCACACTTTGTGATCTACGGGCGAAAGGCAGTATAGATGTGTAAATTATTAGTATGTACACTACACAAGGTGCTCCCACTCATTGGTACAATATTTATAGTTGCGTAGACCTGCTCGTGCATGCTTTACCAAGCTCTCGGACAGCAACACAATTCTCATGTCAACACCAACTAACACAGACAAAGTTCCCCCCTACAGACTGTTGGGACAAGTGCTCCTAGCGAGCACATATGAAAGCTGACATGGCAGACGAGGGGATGGGTTGCCAACACCACATCCAGCCGTCGTTGTCTCCCCAGTGCTGGTGTTTCCACACCACACGCAATACTCATTTAAGGCTGAGTAGACCTAGGGGAGGCCCAGGACCGGGACCAGTTCAAATATTGGCCACTGTTATTGTGAATTTAACTCGGATCACAGTGCACTAACGACTACACTACCGCCCACAACACCTACCAACAAGCACATACTGACACAAAGAGCACACAAGCCTCTGACTGGAAATATCACACACGACTGTGATGTATGGTCTCTCCATTGAACAGAGATATCCTACCCTCAATCCCTACCACCCACCCTTCTATTCTCATGTCGTTTCTTGGGAAACATGTAGCCACATAACCCTATGACGACTGAGGTTGCCATGCCAATGTACGCTGTCACATGGCAACCAGCGGTATCGCTAAAGCAAAAAGCTGCTTCCCCCACCTATGTTCAGGAGTGTGTGCATGTTTGTACGTGCTCACGCCCGCATATAAACTGTGCACCCAGATGTGTTTGCAGGCAATATTCATGTGAGAATGCCATATTTTACACAGGTATGAGCATGTCTGCATCACATGTGTTGATCTATGCATGTATACACTTGCGTGTACGTTTCATTCTGTGCGCACGTGTGTGGGTTGCGTTTACGTGTGTGCACACGCATGTACGTGTGTGTGAGTGCGTGAGTGTGCATGTGGGGAGCGGTGCTGTAGTGGTTAGCACGCTGTGCTATGAACCCGGCAACGCGAGTTCGATTCCCACTCACGGCCAACACCAGTGACGATTATTTGAACCAGTCATGGGCCTCCCCTAGGTTGACTCGGCCTCAAAAGTGACCTGATGTGGTGTGTGAACATCGCTACTAGGAAGACAAAGGCAGTCGGGCGTGGTGCCAGCCCCCCACCCCCTCGTGTACCGTTCCGGTCTTCATAGGTGCTCACTAAGAGCACTTGCCCCAAAAGTCTGCTGAGGCTATATTGGGGATCTTTTGTCTTTTTGAGCATGCATGTGTAGAGAGCGGTAGTGTAGCGGTTAGCGTGCTGTGCTACAAACCCAGCCAGCCAAGTTCAATTCCCGCTCACGGCCAATACCAGTGGCCATTATCTGAACTGGTCCTGGGTCTCCTCCCCTAGGTCGACTCAGCCTCAAATGAGGACCTGGTGGAGTGTGTAAGCATCGCCACTGGGGAGACAAAGGTGGTCGGGCGTGGTGCTGGCTACCCACACCCTCGTGTGCCATGCCAGCCTTCACATCTGCTCGCTAACAGGACTTGCCCCAAAAATCGGTTCAGGCTATACAGAGGATCTTTGTGCATGTGTGTGCGCAGTGGGGTGGAGGGGTATACGTGCATGCGCACTTGGGGCCAGTGTGCATGGTCGGTGTGCGCGTGTGTATGCCTGCGTGGTGGCGTGCAGGGGGGTTGTGTGTGCATGCTTGTGTCAGTGCGTGCATGGACGGGGGGGGGGTGCGGCTTGTGCGATAGTCCGTGAGATGCGATACGACGGCGCGGCCAGGCAAACACAGCCAGCAGCTTCCTCTCCAGCCCTCCCCAATCCGCACTTGCCCAGACGAATACATTTTTTATTGTCGTGGCAGCCATTTGAATTTTCTGAAGCAAAGTGGCCATCTGTGGTAATATTTTATACAATTTATATTATGATTAAAGACAAGGGTTTTTCAGGATGAAGTTGATGACGACACACTGATGATGCCTGGGCAAGTACGTTCGTAGTTAATACTTGCTTTGCAGGTGTCGCCATTTATCGTCCCGTCAAAAGTATTTCTCGCTTCACAATAACGCCACTTCAGAGCGAGCCTGTTATGTACTTGTGCAGGGGGCGATGGAGAAATGAAGCTTGCTGAGCTGTATAATGCACCACTCATATAACTGCCTTTTCGGACACATATTAATTGTTCGCTACTGGCCTCCTTGAGTAACACCCAGCCAAGGTGAAAGTTATGTTCAACACGCTGCCTCATTGACAACCAATAACGAAAACTACTGTGAGAACAACCACAGCATAGTACCTCTGGAAATGTCTCCTTTCCAGGATTTTGAAAAAAACATTAAAAACATTACATAGCTTTCAATAAGCACTATATTGCAAACATTTACTGTAATTTACTACAAGCACAAATATTATTTTACAAAATGTTGACTTAATAATAATTATTTGCAAACAGAATAGAATTACTTAGTCTAGATTTTCCATGCATTCAACAAATGTACGTTCTTTTGTAGAACTGGCTAGTGCTATTAGACAATACAGACAGAAAACTTATACAAGGCTTGCTCATATAATGTGGCATAGACAGCCTTGAAGTCTATTTATTACAGCGTGTGCTATTCGTTTCATACAATAAATATCAGCAACATGCACATAAGTACGTGTCCAGATGGAAGAGAGACATGCTTTCCCCCTTTCTACTCAAGAGCCTCCAGGTACCTAGCTCAGTTGTAGAAACTAGCAACATAAGTTAAATGTTGTATTACTCATGTAATGAAAGGCAATTATACGATTAGAGACGACAATGCTTACAAAGGAGTTTCTGCAACATGCCTCATCGCTACGCCTTCTCTCATCCATGCATCCCAGCCTTGTCAGTGCCCAACCATCATCCCAGAATGTCAGATACAAAACATAACACGTAATATAACAAAATATTCATGTCATTTGTTAACCACTCGCCATGCGCTCTCATAAGCATCACGTATATGGCCAATTAGCTATGGGTCACTCCCGCATGCCACGTTTGTCGATCTCAACATGCCCTGAAAAGCACGCATGTCATCTCACCTGCATTCCACCATGGGCCTCGGGTAAGTGTACCTCTCTGCAAATGTTCCTCACCTCTGTGCAGAGTCAGGAGACGCTGGAGGGGTGTTGAGGATGTGCGAGTATGGATGATAGGGTGCCTTCTTCAGCGTCTGAATGAGGTTGGGTCGGTAGTCTGGATCCACACACCACAGTGAGCCCTTCCCAAGACTCTGCAGGATGCATCACAGCAAGAGCATTAAATACAAGACAACTTCCACCCTGCTGCATTCATCGCTAACATTGACCATCCATATTTCACTGAACACAAGTATTATCCAGTAAATCCGTTTTGTATAATCTTCGCACTTACACTTTAGGATAATTGTTCCTAATGAATATAAGATTTCAAATGTCCACCCTGCTAGATACCATTGGTGTCATCCTTACTATCCAACACCAGCTGGTAAGGAATTGTATAGATGTTCTTAGTTCAATAAATGTCATTGATAAGAAGGCCAATGTGGAATATCGTTTTTGATTCCTTTTGGCTTCGGTCGTGTTTGATTATTGTGTCTTGCATAACCTTAAAACATATATAATTTTTTAAATGAAAATTGTTTGCAAACATTTCATAACATTATGTTACTTAGCAGAGTGTATTATCTCAAGCGCCAAAAAAAAAATTTGAAATTGCCAAATTGATTTGCAATGCAGATCCATGAGAGTGACACTAAAGCAGAGGTCAATGTCAAGTTTAGGATTAGGCCCAATAAACCTCTGAATGCACAGAAGGCAAACACATTCACCCTGTAACAATAAAGATGGAGTTTCATACTCAAAGAGCAGGCTCTGCAATAGTGTCACACCTGTACCCTCACTGGGCTGACTATTGACCTGTGTGGCCAGGGAACGTATGCACTGTGCAGCTTTGGCCAATGGCGGGCCCGTGAAATTGTGCCTCGTCCATCTGCGTCTCTGGCCTGGCAGATGGGCCATGCTGAACCAGGAGGCACGAGCAAACCAGCCCCATCCCATGGGTGACATCCAGTGTGTGTCTCCAGTGGGCTGCACATGCTGGGCATGACTGAGGTCTGTCTATGGCATCAAAACGCAATATTCAATGTCAGCCAACTTTATGGACGGTATTTGATGAAATCATTTACTCAAGGTTGCTGCTTTTCATTACACTCCATTAATATCAGCACCACTTTCACCGATTTCGGAATTAAGAATTTAAAACAAATATTTTCAACCTTTACAATACAAAATCAAAACTATTAAAAACCTATCGTAGCTTTTCAGACAAACTCCCAGGCGATATCTGTTCATGTTTACATTTGACATATAGAAGGCCACCACAGAAATACCTCCATTTTAAAAAGGTATTATAGAACTTGTACAACATAACTAGAAAAAAATATGTCCTGACATTTTCTATACTGTATACAGGACATTTAAAACTGCATTATATACCTGAATATATATTTACATGTATAATGAACTGCTTTCTTTACCAGAAATCTGTATATACCTGGTAAAAAGCTTTTTAAGTGATGTCATTTTTGTTATTATGTTCACCATGCCAATTCATAGTTATCACATATGACTGCTGTAAGAAAGAGCCAAGCCTAATATTAGGTCGGTGTGGCTGTCGGTTTCCTGTTCTCAATACATGCTAACCATCACTCGCAATGCAAGGACCAAGACCAACTTGTATGCCAATTAAATCTACAGGGATGAAAGCTCCATTATTGTTCCACCTTATTAACAAGATATTAGTGTGTGTATGACCCTGCACCAGTTAAGTACGTGTAAGTTTAACATACACCACATTTACAATGTACCACAACTCACAACATGCAAGATTCATAAATAAACTATGGACCAAAAGCATGTCAAGAGGATAATGTTATCAATAATGAACGAAATTACGAATGATAATTGGTAGTGACAACAAAAAAACTATTAATAAGCAAACGCTACAATTATATAGATTTTGAACATGAGAGTAAAACAGTTAACTGTTAATAAATACATAATTGTAGAGTCATTTACAAAATCATAGGTAGAATATAATGCATAATTCACACGTGAATGGAAAGTTTTTTTCCTGAAGGCAAACAAAGCGGTGGTTGCCCCGAGATTAAATTGAAAATCTGGTGACATCCAGCTCATACACTGCTGCTATGATGTACCTATAATACATGGAAGTGCCAGGTAGGACAACATTGAAGAAGCAAACGATGATCATTAAGAACATTAATGAATGTGCACCGTTTGCCAATGTTCCACAACTGCAGGTTAAGGGTACCATGGTGAGCGCTCACAACTCCAAGTTTGGGATGGTTTTGTTTTGGTAACTCGGGAAAAAGTTGGTGCATGTTTCATGAATGTGCGCTGTCCAAGGGATCTCGGTGCTTGGCGAATTGCTGCCTCATGTGGCAACTAGAAATTCTACATTATTGCTTGACAGTCAACATAATTATAACATTAGCAGATATGCATTGTTCATGAACTTTTAGTCAATCCACTGCTGGATGAAGGCTTGCCCACACCATGCTGTTTGTGGGAGTTATTTGACCATATTTCACCACGCTGGTCAGTGCGGGTTGATGAAGGTGAGGAGCATAGCCACGTGGAAGGAGCATATATGTCCAGTGCAGCAAAGGATATTGCAGACATTGTACTGTGTGGTAATTTAACCGTGTGCTGCGTGACAACCATCGTCAAAGCTTTTGTGACAATAAAGAGTGTGGTTTAGCCAAAACGCTTAACGACGTAGAGATGATATAATACCAACAACAGATCATTAAAAAGTACTTTTAAAAAAAGTACTTACATGGCTCATCAGGCAGAGATAAAACAAATTAGTGTAAAGGGTTCCAACTAATACTGACAGTTCACATTACATCTTCATAGCACAGAGAGAATGTAGTATCACTCCACCTGGAATCCACATGACCACACACATGCAAATAGGACACACACACACCACACCAGAGGGTGCTTATAACAGTGTGCCAAATTAAACAACATTCTGCATATTAAGAAGCATGCCGTGCAGCCTCAAACCCCCCCAAGCACACGATGACAATCGCCATCGGCTGCCGGTTATCATACCACATGCATTAATTGCTGAGATTCCACGCATCTAGGCTACGGCCAGCTATCACCCATGAATGTTACCAAGACTGTCAGTTAACCGAGCTTAGCGATGGTCTGAGCGCGACACTGCATTCCGCAAATTATAAAGCTGCTTTCTGGCTAGGTGCAAATGCACACGTTAAATGTATGTGTGTTGAACTTCTTTCGTACGTAACCAACCCATCTCATCGGAGGTGCGGGGGAAGGACAACAAACTAAACACAAGAAGCGGTTATATAAATAAACACTATTACTAAAGCAAAGTATTTATGGACCTTTACAAACGCAAGGGGACAGGCCTATCGCTAAACTGTTTTGTGCCATTGGGGAAGGAAGCTGAAAAAATACCAGTTGCTAAATACTACGATGAAGTCAGATATTGCGAGTTAATTCCACTCAAAGTCCTTGTCATACACTTGAATCCATTTTCCAAAACCTTTATTACAAAGCACAATATTTCCCTGCAAATCGGCTCACGTGGATAAATTGAGCTATCACCGAATTAAAAATGCTGATACCAGTAAATGTTAAACTGCGAATAAATATGCAAACATTCGAAGCCGCCATGTTTGAAATGTGCAGCTTTTAAAAATGGAAACAATCTACACCACACATCTTATGTATTCTAATTCACACGTATTTATGAATATCGTCTGTAAGCAGTCACCATAAAACAGCTCAATCATAGGTAGAAAGAGGCCTGAATGGCAATGGAAAATAATTAGATGTTGCAAATAAACTGTGCAGAGTCTGTGAGCTGTGTTTGCCTAAGTGTAGCTATTTTGTGGGAATATCAAGCACTCATGCACACCTTTAAATGACAAAAGCAACTCTCAGATACAAACTGAAATGAACAGTCCCATTCTGAGTGATCACAGGCCCTATTGGCTACGTAACCGAGTCTATTTGGTGTTCTGACAACCCAAGGCAATGGCGCACAACAAGACATTTCAACACGAAAACCACAACTCTGTGGCAGGACGTACAGCCACTGGGCATCCTGCCAAGGCACAAAATGACAGCAGAGATTAAACTGTTGAGCAGGGCCGAGGTCTGCAGATCAACAACGTTAGGACATAATGTCCACATCATCAATCTCTTACAAGTCTAATAACTGTTCACATTATTTTTAAATAAGTTACGCGCAGGTAATTTGTTCATAACGAGTAGAAGGCAGTTTCAAGGTGCAGGATGTATGTATGTATGCATGTTGAACTTCTTTCGCACCGTACGTGGCCAAACGTGCAAATCGGGGGTGCGGGGGAAGGACAACAAGAAACACAAAAAGTGGCTTCACGTGGCACCGTGCAGCCCAATTCAGAAATGCGCGCACACAGCTACGGGGCCAGCCCGACGTGGATGTGCACGTTGTCGTGCGAGTCAAGAGTCTCTCCTCCCCCCCCCCCCCCATTGCGTGCAGATGCAGCCACCCTCCTCCTCCTCCTCCCCGTGGTCCTGGTGCACGGGCGATGGTCGCCACGGCAGGTTGCCATGGGAACACGGATAAAGTGCCCACCCACTCCCACCTCTGAGCACTCCCACCCCCTTTCAGCTTGCAGTTGTGTCTCTATCATCATTCGGTGCACCAGCATGCGTGTACGTGTCACTCGTTAGGTTTGTCCTTCATTAATTAATGAACTCTTACTAATGTTGACTTAAAGCTTTCGTGACTGCAGGTGATTCATATTCTTTGGGTCTTACGGTAAAGTCAAGTAGGTTGAAAGGAAATTTTAAAAACTACGACGTTTCGATCACAACATAAGCAATCGTTATTTTCTTTCAACCCACCAACGTGACTTTACCGAAAGACCCAAAGAATACTCTTGCTAATGGTCGTGTCACGATACTTAGGGGTGTTTTATAAAGTAATCATTTTACCTTCGGTAAATGTGCTCCGACGTAAACAATCAGGTTAAAAATATTAATATCTGGCTTGCAAAATGAAAAGATGGTTCCCATTGAAATAATGAAATGCGTCAACGCTGATAACAATATTGTCATATGCAGCAGCTTTTCCCTCTCAGACGTTGATAAAGATGCAGTGGGTTTCCTCACATTGTATTACAGATAAATAGCACAGCAAGGAGAACCTGGCCTCGTACTATACTTGTTGAACTCTAATGATGACATGTATCGCAACCTCTTAAATGCCCTACAACTCCAAGAATGTCATCTTCACTGCGATTGACATAATGTTCCATCATGACAGCACTGCAGGAATTCCATTCTATGCCCATGCTGAAGAATTGACAGGAGGAATGTAACAAGCAGTTAATCCATTCAATGCTCCCAGACAAATCACATCCTGCATCTCATTCTTGAACTTACCTTAAGTCTACTTTGAAATAATGCTTTTGAGTAAGATGTATATACACGCGAGACTCTCCACGAGAGAGTAAGCATGTGGAGTGAAAATTTAAGGCACAGCTCTTACCTGATGACGGTCTTTGTCCACTTTCTTGAAGCATTTATTCAGAGACAGATTATGCCGCACAGAGTTCTTCCAACCAGAGGGCGCCCCAACAAAGTAAGGGAAGTGGTCCAGGATCCAGTCATAGATGCCCTTGACAGGTAGTCGTTTGTAGGGCGATGCTTCAATTGAAAGGAAAATGAGGCAGCTGAAGGAGTAGGGTGGTTTTGCATTTGGGTTATGTCCTGCAGCGGCGGTAGTGGAGCGGTGAGAAGAGGGCGTACCCGGGAGGCCGGCGTGTGCATCTCCCTCCCTTGGCGGCAGGTCATCAGAGGGGGCAGGAGAGGGCAGGGAGTCTGGAGGCGGTGGTGGCACAGGGGGGGGACTCACGGCACGCAGGCCCGCCTGGCCACCCAGCTTCAAACTGCCCAGCACATCCCTGCCTCCGTGCAGCCAGTCCAGGTTTGTGAGCTCCTCATCATCGCGCGGCTCGCCTGGGCCGGCCGCCGGCTCCCGCTTTGGGGACAGTGCTGGAAAGTGGCCCAGGCCCAGGTGAGTGAGGTCCAGTGCCAGGCCTAACAGGCCTGGGGAGTGGTCCTTCACCTCATCCTCAAAACCCACAATCAGTTCATTGTGCTCGCCAGTCTCCGGCTCTTTTGACGACCCTTGCATGAAACTGGATCGCTCGGTCTTCACTTCGGGCAGCACCACTGGACCCATTTAGATTTCGACCCCCTAAACATGAAAGCATGGAAACACAAATGCATAATTAACAGTTTTACTCAATACTAGACGAGTTACTTTTTAGTCATTGCCGAGTATAAATAGGATATTGGTCGCGAAAGATTACATGTTAAACAGAGTATAAATATGATTGAAAACGCCTATTTAAAATAAAATATACGCAATCATATAGCCCAAAGAAAATACTGTACCATTATAAGCACAATAATATTCTTAAACATAAGCAGAGTATACAATACAAATGCATGAATACAAAAATTATGAAATACATTTTCAAACTACACATGGCTTCAGATGAAGTATTTTTTTTACAAATATATCTGGAGGCTCTAATTTCTAACCACGCAAAGATATATTGTGCACAAATTATCAAATATTAACGTGCATAAAAGTACACCACAAAGAGGCACACAAAGCAACCCTGGCAAACGAAATGCATTCCTGAAAGTGTTCTGCCATTTCTTAAGAAACGGTGTTTTTTGTTTCCTACAGCATTAAACACTAATTATAGATTTGAAGTTTTCATGACTGCAAGGATTCATACTATTTGTTTTTTTTTCGGTAAAATTTTAAAATAAATAAAAAAAACAACTAAATTGAGTTGTTTTTTTATTTATATATATTTTTTACCTACGTGACTTTTCCGAAAAAACCAAAGAGTAGCATTAAACACGTAATATAATGTGCAGTGGCGTGGAGTTTTAGATTCCCATGCCATGTAATCAGGAGTGTGGCCAATGCATGAAGCACTCACTCAGCAAGCGCTCCATCACCTCAGCCAGCAGCACCAGCTAATTGCCAGGGTAACCATGACAACAACACTGCTCCATTCGTGCAGGAAGTGCTTATCTTCTCAGGCTGTCCTCTGGGAAATGTGTTAATATATTACGAGCTTTCTTAAGGATGTTCTACCTCCACGTAATACCCTTGAAACCATCTCGAGTTGCCCATACTGTTCCGAATCACCCACAAAAGTATAATATTTAGCTATGCAGACTGGTGCCGTTTACAAGTGCCTAAGCTGGCATGGCACACAATGGGGGTGGCGTGACCAGGTCCACATTCAAGCACTTTTGCTTCCCAAGTACTGATGTTTACACACCGCACCAGGTAAGTTGTAAAGTCCATAGACCAACCCACTATCTTTATGTCAGCACACAAAACCAAGGATCACTTAAAAAAAAGCAACCATTGCTCGTACTATTCTCTTGTTACAACAAAACGTGCCGTACTTCGTTCCCACCCGGACACGTCGTATAAATTTTGACCGTCAAAAAACAACAACCATGGGGTAACCATGGTGACAGACAAAAACGTGTGAGCTGACTACAACACCCAATGTTATATACAATACAACAACCAGTGGGACGACTGGAACTGGGCAAAGGAAAAGCAACCTTTTCTCTTTTAAACAAAGATAAGCTGTGCGGAATAAAACCTGTCACGCCCTGTACAATGCTCTCAAACGACCACATGATTACGAGGGTAAAAGTTCAACGGTGAAACACCTAACAAACACCATAAACAATGGGCGCAGCATTGTGCCTCCTGAGTGCTCTGACATACTTGACAAGGTGGGGAGATGTCACGTGCGCGCACTGGCAGCCAAAGGTCCAGGGAAGGAAGGAAACCTCCATCTTGTGCACATCACACAATGGAGTTGGTGGGCCCACTCAAGCGGCCACTGGGAAACGCAGACGCAATTAGCAGTAGGTGACTATCCAGCAGGCTCATGTGACAACTTAGCATGGTCTCAGCCTCTCGCCGTATCCGTACCAGCCAGCAAAGGAAGTTCTGTATCTGGAAAAGACATCGTTGCTGTTTCACCAAACAAAGAGACCTGCAGTAACTGTATTCAACCCAGCCAGCAGCCTGTGCACTCGGCATACTGTCACCTGCTCCACACCTTGTTCATGTCGGTGCATTTATTGTATTTGATCAAATTGTGCAGTGACTACGTGCTCCATCCTCCCGGATTTAGATAAATTCACCATATGATGCCAAAGGGTCTCACCTCTGTCGGATCACCAAGTGCACCACTCACTCGCTAGAGGTATTTGGACAAGGGCATATTAAAAGTACACTTCAACTGTTTGACTTACATTATACAAGTCTGAAAACCTCTGCATGTTTGAACAGACAGTTTGACTTACATTATACAAGTCTGAAAACCTGTGCGTGTTTATACAGACTACTCATGCAAATCAAGAAGCTCCCGGGCTAAGCACACGTAAGCCCTGGCTGGCAGTGTTGGTTTCCAAGAAATAATACTCTTTGATGACGATTGCTTGTGTTGCAATCGAAACGTCGTGATATATTATTTTTTCTACCTACGTGACTTTACCGAAAGAACCGAAGAGAATATGGATTTCTGCAGTCACGAAAGCTTCAAATCAAGATTCCAAGAAATAACTTAATCATACAGCCCAAGATAGTACTTCAACAAGCCGTGTTGCCAAACTAATTCACTTCTCAGTTGCCAATGATCTACCACAACACAACAGCAAAACCACTTCATTACAAATTAGAGCACATACGTACAAATTAGGACGATGTTAAAAAGCAAGCAATTCCTCAAATGTCTACAGCACAGAGCTGCAAGGGAGAACAATGGACAGTGCTGCATATGGGGGGGGGGTAGTCCTCCCTGCACCCCGATGTTCATCCCCTCACATCCGCACCTCTTCCCTCTTCCTCAAACCATGCTGTTGCTTCTCACACTTCCCGTTCCCACATTGCCATGATACAAAATGTGCCATTTTGTATCACATGTGAGGTCAAAGTTAATCCACCCGCTGGAGGATGAAGGTCTTGCCAAACCATTGCCATTTCTCACGGTCTTGCAATGAATGTAATATTCCATCTAGCACTCTCAAAGCTGTCACACCATCATTAGTCTTGACTACTGGTCACCTTCTCTTCATCCTGCACCAGGCCATTAACTTGTACTAGCAGTCAAGATGCCTCTAACTTGCATAGGTTACCTAAGAAATGTGTCCTCTCCCCTGTGTCTCATTGGAATTCCAAGCATGGACATCTCTCGGCTTCTATGCATACTTTTGAGCTTTTGTTCCATCATTGTCCATGTTTCTGATCCATGTCATAGCCAGTAATATACAAGAATTCAACTTGCAGTATTCGTCTTTAGCCACATTGGTATAGTGCTTTTTAGCACTTTCCAACTAAGGTTGAAAGCATGAATTCATCTCTGTTCATGTGTCTGCCTGTCTGTCCGCCTGTGACATGGAGGAGCAATAACGATGATAAATATGCTCCGATATCTTATCTAGGATTTTACATAGTGCTTTTTTCCAAGCGCTTTCAAGAATTAAAATGTCATTTTAGTACGAAGTTCTCTTGCTATTATTGACTTAGCCTATACAAATACAGTCCAGCCGAATTGATCAGATGGTTGCCCGAAAACCTGGCGATAAATAAAAGTGTGTAACAAAATAGCAGTCCATGTGAAAGTCTTTTCAGCCAAGGCGATGACGTCACATGCCTCTCCTCATGACACCACTACATCTTGTGACCTTTTTTTCGATTTAAAGCTTTCGTGACTCCAGGGATTCATCTTCTTGGTTCTTTCGGTAAAGTCACGTAGAAGGGAAGTAATAAAATAATACAAATAAAACATAATAAAATAATTCTCACGACGTTTCAGCCGAAAGAACCAAGAAGATGAATCTTGTGACCTCTTACATAATGAACCATCTTACATAATCTAAGTTGTACACCTCATCATGTTGGGAATCATTACAGTACTCATGCATAAGAGTGATGTTTAGTTCTTGTTATTATTAAGTACTCTTTTCTAAAAAGCCCTGCCTCTTTCTCTCACTATAACGTTGACGAAAAGGTTAAGGAAAAACGCAACTTACTTTGAGATGATTACTATTTTTCTACAATTTGGTCCATTACACCAGTTTCACAGATATATTGAGAAGGCTTAAACAAATGGTACTTGTAAAGCAGCATTATTTACTCAGAAGGCTCTTCCAGAAATACAACTACACGCGAAATTCACTATAGATTGGCCTTGCAGATTTCTCATCATATATCTCATTTTCTCCCAATCTACTTGTGTCTTCCCGTGTAATGTAATATTCCCTACTCTGACAATGATGTTAGTTCCCTAGACAAATTGATGAAGGTATTGATTTAAAGTACACTTTACATTGATTTTGCAGATGGGTTTCATGTTTGTAAACCCTTTAAAAGCAGTGTGTTGAGGAGTTCTTTAACATTTCATGCTTTACATATAATCATAATAAAATGTACAAAAATCATGGTAGCTTTGTGTGTTTAAACTGTTTTCTCCACAGAAGGTATATTTATTCATTACATTTAGTCTTCACTGGAGGCCTACTCTGGGGGGTAACATAAAATGCTTGTGTTGGTCAATGTAGTTAAGCCACACTGCCAAATGTAACCATTACGTGGTGTCTCACACAGAAGTCCATTTAGACAATATGATAAAGGCCCCCATTCGTGTACCCACAATGAACCAAGTGTGAGATTTAGGAGAGCGGTGAGCACAGAGTCTCATTGTAAATCAGGTATTAAAGAAGCACTGACTTTATGAACTAAATAATAATCGTTAACAGCCCATTGCCGGGTGAGAGCCTCCTCACACCATGTTCATCGAGGGGTTCTTTGAAACACTTCATCAACCACGTTGGCTAGTGCTGGTTTGTGAAAGGGAGCTGCCCAAGAATGGTGCATATATCACTCGCCACTAGCCATGGAAAGGAACTGAACTCAGGTGGCCGAGTTTATAGTGTGGGGTTGCTGACCATTTCAATAAGGAGGTTTTTCCTCTTTAAACTTAACAGGAAGGAGAATTCTCATGAGGGAATTAATCTTTCTAATAGGAGCAGCTGCATTTTCTGTGCGCCTCCTGGCTAAGCTCAAACTTACCAACAAACATCTCCATGCAGTAGTGGTAGTTAACAAGGGACACTTCACACGGCAGGCTGATTGTCGGTCATGCTTCACTCTTTACAACTAATTACCGATCCAAACGTGGGAGGATAGTGTAAAGTCCCACTTGAAGAGTGCACAGTCTGGAAACTAAGACTGAAACGATGAGTATCAGCATCACTTTCCCGGACCTCCCCAAGGCCACTCTCTTAAATTGCCATATAGGCCAAGTCCTGAGTAAACTCTTAATCGAATCCACTTAGGGTTGACTGCGTAACACAAAGGAAAGGCTGTCATCCATTCAAATAATTTCACCAGATGAAACTTGTATGCAGATGTATGCACGCACCAACACACACACAAGTGCTTCCTTGAAATCATACCGAACAGCAAGTGAGAGTGCACGAGAATTAGTTTCAACTAAGCCAATTTTCTCACCTCAAACAGTCATCCCAAACATACTATTTACCATTTACCAAATATATATATAATGACAATGCTACTTTTCGAGTAGTCAGCAATTTATATCAATGTACTGATGATATTTTTACCTGTGGCAGAGTGGATGTGTTTTCAAATGTAATCACCAAACTGTGACGATGATCACCATACTGACCAATGTGATGAAGTTGATCAAACACCTCCCCACAACCAACAGAGCGTGAATATGTGGGTCAGAACTATATTGATGAAAGCACAACTCAACGGTACACACCATTTTGTTTACACAAACACAGGTATTAATAATGTGTATAGAGAAGTTACTGCAACACTTAGAACATAAACAAAACCAAGTAGGACAGAAAGCCTGTGCCCTTCACAGATGGGTATGACATTCCACTCATGTGAGCTTCCAGCATTCCTGGTCAGCACCCTGAGGGACGCTGCAGATCACTGCAGGCAGACCCAAGTTAAAAGGTTGATACCGTGTCCCCAACCACGTTAATGACTGAACAAAGTGCAGTTAACTTTGTCACGGTCTGTCTTTCCTTTAAGACTGATGGCACTGCCACAATTAGGCTTAAATGCAAAGTAGTAATCTCTATAAGAGTATGACTAAAAAGACATAAAAGGCTTCGCTATGCAACTCTGCAACTCCATTTGCGAAACGGATGGTCACCTAAGACTGCCAAACTTTTAAAATACACCAATACGACAGATGTAAAAACTGTCAAGTGGGAACATCGTCCATTTCGGAGCAGTATTTCCACTTTATCCAACAGGTGACATCCCCACCCCCATTTGCCATGCCACGCACCCTCTCCAACTCATCAGCAATTCTGAAGCAGTGACAACCCATGGCCTACTCTCCACACTGCACCATTTAAACACGTTTTCCAACACTCAGCAGCACAGTGCAAGTTATGTTATCAGAACTATATTTGGAACATTCCAACTGATGCAAAGCTATACCATTTAACATTCGTTTCAGAGCCTTGCCGAGTAAGAAACAGTTAGTGTATGTCCAGTTTATTTCTAGGTCTGAAACATGATGCTGGCTTCTAAAGACTGGTATGCCTGCAAAAGAGTGAACCTCATGGGTCTTGTTCTGGACAGGACACAGCCATGAATCATAAAAGTGTCTCCGTGTCAGCTGCAAACTCACCCATCAGCACATTGCCAACGTCAGACAGTTTTCCAATGATGGCCAGAAATAGAATGTTTACCGTATAGTTATGGTGATGCGGGTGGGTGGCACTCAAGCAAAGTGCTATCTAGACGTTGCAACTATGTTATCTAGATGCTAAATCTACTGGGTGCATGCTCTGCTTTCATTGTTGCATACAATAATGCCATGCATCTGATAGTTGGTGCTCTCCATTTAAAACATCACAATAACAATTGCCAAAGAGTGTCAAACTTTGACAGGTAACTCCGATATCCGCTAAAAGTAATAGTCACTCCTAAAAAAAAAAATCTAAATATTGTTTCACTGTAATTTTTTTAAGTTTGAACAACATTTCGTCATCCGAAAAGTTCTTCAAAACCTTTACACGTGTATTGTGTGCAAAACCAATAAATTACATCCACTCTGCATGCAAACATGGAACCTATGCATTCTGAGTGTGGAGGAGAGAACCCCAAACACCTTCCCACAGTCCTCTACGAAATTAACAAATAGTACCACGAGGCTCCTGGTTGCACGTACGTGCATACAAAATTGCTGGTTTGGATGACAGTGTTTTTCTGCAAGTGGCGAACAAGATTGCCAGCCCAGAATAATGGAACATTCATGCCGAGTGAAGCCATGACATTTCATCCGTGTGCACACACAAGAGAGCATTGAGTTGGGCGCTCGGCTCAATGATTCCGTTATGCTCAATGGGCAATGCATGCAGAGCAACGAGGGCATAAATGACAATACACCCACCGCGTACTTTGCCCTGCATTGTCACGCAGTGTTGTTGCACAATGCGCATGGCTTAGCGCAGCAAATAAACGCTGAAAATGTACTCCACCAAATGAGCCGCGTTTGAAAAGTAATTTAAGTTTTAACAAAAATATGAACAACGCAATTGCAAACTACTATACAGTACTACTACTGTATGAACACCAGTGGAAACCCATTTGAAGTAAAAAATATAAGCACAATGGCACACTAGTCATTATGGTACATCAAACATACTTAATGTGACAGCTCATATTTATTTTAGTGTTGTTTCCATAAGAGAAAAACAACACTTACTACATTGTCCAGGAAAGAAACACTATTAAAAATGTATAAAAACGGAAAAGGCTACATGTTGGTTTTAATCTCTTAATTGTACGTATCTGTTAAAAGAGCTCATTGGTGCCGAGAAGCTGTGTTGCAATTACCCAGGCATGCCAGTAGCCCTGCCCGTACAGGTCTGATGCTGACAGCTGATGCATGCGGCTCCTTCAGTGCCTCGGGAAAGAAACACTGTGCCTGTCATGATAAACACGCCTGCCATACAGTATACACCACTAACCATGTACACACAATAGCGGGTCACTGGTAGATCAATTACACTGTACGCAGTCTACATGTGTGCAGTTACATGAAACTTTAACAAAGAATCATATATATACGGACTTACAAGCTGGGATTTTTCTTTTTTAGAAATGCACTTTAATTTTCACGGTGATATTAAGTTTGAACCGAAAACAGTCACTGTCGTGGTTGTTGCTTAAACTGCGAGGTTTACTCCACACGTACCCCACGCACTGTGCTTTGTTTATTATACCATGTTGTGAACGTGCTTTTTATGGTGCCGTGGTTTACATCACACACCGTATTGTTTCACAAACACTTTTAAGCGTTAATCATCACCGGGCCACCAATATACGCAGTTAGAATGGGGCACTGCCACAACTTGGTGATGTTTGTGGGGGGCGGCGGGGGGGGGGGATGGTGCTTCTATGGCAGAGGGCACTGACTAATGAACATCATGTGGGAATGTGAAGCCCAAACCAAACGAGCAGCCTCGGAGTTCATGGCCAGCGGCTGTGGCATCGCACGGGATGGCAACAGCAAAAGCATCACCGAAGCAAAACACTGCAACAACATCGCCTTCCTGCCACTGCAGACACTTCCTCCCCCCGCTTGCCTCTCTCTCGCGGCCGAAAATACTCACATTCACAAGCAAGAAAACAGCGAATAACGCATCTAAAGTCCCGATTTAAAGCTTTCGTGACTGCATGGATTCATCTTCTTGGTTCTTTCTAAAGCATCTAAAGTCGAACATATCTTCACTTGTTTTACTTTTTACATTGAATTTCAAACGTAGCAATACAGTTGGCAGAGATAGCGAGAGAGAAATTAGGTATCTTTGGCTTAAATAACACAATAAATACCAAAACAAAGAGGGGGCCATTCATGGTTTGTTGATGGTGCCCACTGACATGTGCGGGGTAACTCGCCACAGCCACCAAGCTCCCAGGGGACGCCGCTCAAGTCGCGACGCCAACTGGAGGGGGGCCGGCCTCGTCGCCTGCGTCTCGTGATCTCTGCCCTCTATCTGCGCGACCCGCTCCCTCTCTCCGTGGGTTATGCAAACACGTTTCGCAGGCCGCTTTGTCAACAGGGCCAGATTAAGTCCAGCGATAACAAGGGCTCGCTTTAAAGTCGCTTTGCCAACCCATCGGCAAAGTGTAACAGCAAACCTCCCACTGTCTATTCGACCTTGGGGCGCACTGCTGCTCATGCTGGCGCATTTAGTCTTTGGTGTTTGTGTATTTTGCTCGTTTTACTAAGTTGTTCAAGTGTATTCGTGTTCTATTATGTCGCAATGTTTCGGTATGTTATGACAATCCGTGTGGTACGATGTATTGTTGTTGCGGCGTGGCATTACAGTCCCATGTGTTATCGTGTGCGCTCATCCGGCACCACGAGGTCCCACCGGCCTCGGGCCAAGCACCGACAGCCGTCCCGTCCGAGCCCTGTCAGCCCGATTTCTCCCAACCTGAGACCCGATCTCTCTCATTACCTGAACCCCTTCCGTCTGACCGCACTCGACATAACTAACCCCTTGCCGATCGAACCGGTGCGCCCCGTCCCTTCACGGCCTGCTCGCCACTGCAAACCACGTGTCGGCGTGGCCTCGGAGAACAGTGAGCCGCCTGTTGACCACGGACAGTCCTCTTTGCTTGCTCACCAGCCACGACCCCCCCCCACCCTCCACCGACAACACCACGGCCACGGGGCCGACGACGACGACGGGGACACCAAACGAACCGAGCGGCCGCCTCGGGTAGTGTGGCCCAGGCCAACAAGCCTCGCTCTGCGCCTCGTCGGGTCGCGGCCATAAACAGTGGAAACCAGCGCGGACGCGACGACGTGACTACTCACACGGAGAGCCGGCGGGGGAGTGGCCGAGCGACAGGCAGTGCCGGCAAAGGGAAGCCCGGCCTCGGCCTCGTCGTCGCCGCCGCCGCCGCCTCACGTAAGATGGAGCCGCGGGACGCGCCCCGCGCCGCTTCCTCGTCCCGACCTGACGCCACGCGGGCCGCCCGTCTCCATGGCAACGCGCTCGCCCCGCCCTCCTCGTCATCCGCCGCGTCCGCGCGCGCGTCGCCAATGGCAACGGCCTCGCTGCCCCGCCCACGCCGCTGCGCGCGCGCGCGTCACGCGCGCTCGCGCCCCGCCCTCACGCCTGCCGCGGGTTTCCTCGGCAACGGATTTCGTAAGCCACGCCCACATCGCGTCGGCACCGCGAGCGCGCGCGTACCCATATCCGCTTCCCCCCCCCCACCCGCTCAGGGTCTCTATGGCAACGACGAGGAAAAAAAAGCCTCCGCCCACCTGCCTTCCGCCCGGCCCCGTTCGTCGTCATGGCAACGGTTGTTGAGCCCCGCCCTCGCCTCAGGGCGCGGGGGGGGGGGTCCCACGTGGCTGCGTCGCGTCCTCGTGCCCCGGCAGTCGCCATGGCAACAAAGTGCGGTTCAGTCGTCGCAGCGCATCTCTGCACCGTACTGCTCCACGTGCACTCTCTTCCCCTCTGCATTGTACCGCTTCAGGCGCACTCTGTGCACTGTGCTTGCTGCAAGAGACCCTGCTCACGATGCACAATCAACTTGACCGTGGGTCAAACCTCCACAGCTTAGAGCAGGGTCAGAACCCCACCACGGAGGTTACGGAATGTGTGAAATCCTGTAGCATCGTTCTGGCGAACATGCAGCAACCTCTCTCCTCCTCATTACCTGATACCTGCAAGGCTAAGCAGGTGTAGCATCTCTTTACATCATCATACTTTATCTTAGTCATTCGTATTTCACATTGATTCAAACGTCACGTGTTATACAACTGCTATGGAAATTGAAGGTTTACAAATCCCTCTAATCGGCTTTTTATGGGCATGTTTTGATTAATATGTTATTAATTATTGCACTGTAATGTAATTCATTAATCAACTGTGTGGCTAAATCTACACAACTAAATGTCCCGGGCTCTGGTGCTGTCACTCGTGGATAATGTTACCATTAAAATACACAAATCCCGTGTCTAGCTATAGCCAAGCAAGAGAGGAAGAGAGACAAGGTCGCACGGCGGCCTGCAGGAGGGCAGGACAGAGCTCCTCCTCACGAAGTGGACTATTAATCCAGGCAATGCTGCCCTTACTTTATGGAGTTCACATTTCCGATTAATGGCCATCCTGGTTGCCAGGCAACTCCTGCAATATGGTCCTGTTCTGGGATCGTCACGCAATGAGGCACCACAAAGGGTAAACGGAATTGTAAGCCTCGTCCACAGAGGCAATTGCGTCTGTGGCTTTAAAAATCAACAAAATAATCAAAATGTCATGTCTGCATATGAGGTACACATGCTTATTGCTTCTCTCTGAGAAGCGCACTATGCTTTGGAATATAAAGTATAAACACATGGTAGATGAATAAAAATACGTATCACTTTATTTTCATGTTGACCACACATTGCTGTGGTAAAATAAAATGTATGGATGTGCACAATATATATTTAAATATAGTAATTCAGATACATACACATGAAAAGCTTACACCTTTAAAAATTTCAGATTTCAATTAAATCATTAAAATTAAGTATTAAATTAAATGTAGTCCGATGTTACAATTCCCTTTGTCTCATGAAGCGAAGAAATGAACGAATCCATTGGACGTAAGCCCGTGTGTCAAGCACTGTTCTAGCAACTGCTCTGTGCTAATTATCCATAACTCACCTCATTACAACACGTGATCGGGCAGCCCGTGCACTGAAGCAGAAACTCAGACGGTGGGAGGGATGGAGGATTGCAGGGAAATGTGAGATGTGAGATGGAGTGGACAAGGGGAGTGGAAGGGCAGGAGGCTTCCTTTACTGCCGTATTGCTTTCTGGCCCACGAGGATGGCAAATCACGCTGTCATGGAGCAGATTTCAGCTGAGGCTGCATCACGGTGTGACCTGTGTGACCTTCTGGACATTACAGCCAACGTGATCAACTTCACGTTTGGTTTTTTATCAATGTTAGATTTAAAAAAAAAATTGCAGCTTCTGATATACATTGCAAAATAGATTTAGTAATAGAACTATCTTCTCTCTATACCTTTGGCTGAAAGCTTCGCGAAGCAGTTGCCATCTCTCAGGGTGTCGCGATGCATGAATCCATTCTCGCCATTGCACGTGAGCAGATTGCATTGTTCTGCCTTTGTGGTGGATGGACATCCTTTCATACGTGTTCCATCGTTTGGCCGCCACTCAATCGTTCGTCTTATCCATCGCACCTCCGATTACCACGGTTGGCTACGTACGGCGAGAAAGAAGCTCAACATACATACATACATATCCCTTGTTAGCGATGTGTCCTGCTGAAAGCCCATGCACATTTCTTCATAGTGAAATTATAGTCTTTAAAACGTATATGATCTCTAATCAATGTCTTCCTCTTTTTCTTGCAATGTAATCAAGGATGTTGCACCTGTCCTTGATACCTTGCGCACAAAGAATACATTTACTACAAAGCATAATCAACGTTTTTGGGTTTAGATCGCGTTAGTTATAAATGTGTTGTAACCCTCCACAAAGCAGTCAAGTCATTCGATCTGGAACTCTGAAGATTTTGTTTTGGCTTTAATATGCAAATATATTTTAAAACCCGTTCTCTCTCTCAGCATCCTGTTATGAGACGAAGTATCCATTCGGATGAGAGCAGTTCAACAATTTGTGTGAAAGAATGGTCACACAGCTGCCTTTTTGATCCCTTCAAGTGACCTCGGGTCGACCAGTCGGAGCAACATCTTCCCACCCACAGTACTCTGTCCCTCAAAGTATGTAATGTTCGTTGCATGGCACTCAAAAACTTTCTTGGAGCAGAAATGTAAGCAAATGAAGTGCAGAACCAATTATGTGATTTTATTAGTATAGTGTTAGGAAGTAAAACGATGGCCTTATAGTTAGCGCCCTTCCTTTTAAGGTTATCGTTTGTATCTCATCCATATTTTGTAACTTCAACGCATTAAAAATCCATTGTCAAGAACGTTTCAGACTACGGCATAATTTTAAAGAGTGCATTATTGCGTGTCATAATCAAAATCTCACATTTTCTATAACTAAATTACTGTAGAAAACATAAATGCGTCCTCAATAGTTTGTTTGCAAATTAGGTTCCACGAATCCCTTTGAAATGTGATGAACCAATGTCTGGAGATAAGTTAACTGATCTTAAGACAGTTTAAATGCATGCTTAGATATTTTAGTGCTGACACATGATATACAGTACTCTTATTCCTTGGATATTTACATTATACCTTTGGTTGTTTGCGTAGTCTCTAATGTTTTCCAGCATGTTGCGTACATCGTGGGGTGGGCTTGTGAAGCGTTCTTTAATAGAGTTGGATGTGACTTCATTGAGCGCGACCACTATTGTGCCCAAATGACCTGTACCTACAAAAGGCTTAAGTGCAATGTGTTGGCGGTCTGGTATCTTGTTGATTAATGTGCCGCACGAGACATTGAGTGTTTTCAGTCAATGCAAATTGTACACTCCACGTCCATACACTGATTGAATGTATTACTATAAATAACAATACAATCCACCGCTGGAATAAAGCGCTGTCCACGTTGTGTCGACTGTGGTTGTATGCTGGATCACACTTCACGTTCGTCGGTGTAGATTGTTGGTTGCCAGGACCGTTTCAGATATCACTCTAGAAAGTGAATCGTAACTGAGAATCAGACTGAAGTGGCCCGATTCAGAGAGCAATCAGAGGACCGCTGCTCCCAATGTTCTGTACGGTGGTGCAATCGTGGTTTGTTTTTTGCTTTTACTGAAACTTCTAATTTTAAATACCCTCCGGCAAGCACAAATGTATGATGCATTGTGGTATTCTACGTCAATACGGTACATGCAAAACTATTTTTTTTATAAACTTGGTGACTTGAGGACCATTGCACGTGGTCAATTGGCATTTAGGCATCTCGCACAAGGCTCACTCCTTGCAGCCTCAACATGCACTGCAGATGGTGGACACTACTCCAATTTGCATGGCCACTAAAATTAAACTGAAGACGCCCACGTTGCACAATAAAGTCCCACTCAGACCGACAACAAGTTACGCAATCGCTTCATCCGAGCCAAAGATCCCCCGTATAGCCTTAAGATAATGTTGGGGAAAGTGCTGTTAGCGAGCACCTATGAAGGCCGGCACGTCACACGAGGGGGTGGGTGGTAAACACCACGCCCGGCCGCCTTTGTCTCCCCAGTGGCGATGTTTACACATCGCACCAGGAACTCCAGTTAAACACGTAGGCTTTCGCGACTAAAATCATCTTAGGTTTTGTCGGTAAAGTCACGTAGGTAAAAAAAAATAATTGAAATAATAGAAATAAAATAATTATTATTTCTATTATTTTTATTTCTATTTTTTACCTACGTGACTTTACCGAAAAAAGCTAACAGTATGAATCATTTCAGTCACGAAAGCTTCAAATCTAGAACTAAAATAATCCTTTATACAGGTGTTTTGGGGTTAGGGGCCGTCCATAAATGACGTCACGCGATTTTGAACAATTTTTGACCCCCCCCCCCTTTGTCACACGGCGTCACAAAAAGTCAGACCCCCCCCTCAAATATGACGTCACAAAGCTCTGCCCCCCCCCCCCCAATAAAACATGCTTCAAATCGCTTTAAACTATTGTCATTGTAGTGCGTATTTAATCTGCCGCTGCACACGATGTTGTAGGAGAAAACATTTATTAAAAAGTTTATTTAATTAAGTAAGACGTTTTGTATATATTTATTTAAAATTGCGCATTTTGATGTGAAGTCACATTTCTCACCCCCCCCCCCCCCATCGTCACAAATGTCTGACCCCCCCCCCCAGGTGCGTGACGTCATTTATGGACGGCCCCTTATATATAAACGTATGAATAGGTTTTCCCCTTTCTAGCAATAAAACAGGTGTTAAGCTGTTATATAAACGTGTCGTTAAATCCGCCACCACCCGACACAGCCAATTAGTAAGGTTTGTCGCGTAAACAGAACATGCCAATTGCTGATGCTAGTTGTAATTACTGGCGAAACGTCGTACACTCAGATTGTAAATGTTGTGGCTTGGCTCTCCAACACACCGGTTAGTGCTGTACTAGTATACTACACTATACACTACATTATACATTACACTACTATACACTACACTATACACTACATTATACACTACACTACCATACACTACACTATACACTACATTATACACTACACTATGCACTATATTATACACTACACTACTATACACTATACTACTATACACTACACTATACACTACATTATACACTACACTTCTATACACAACACTATACACTACACACTAGTGCTATACTAGTAACGAATTGGCCACGTTCTGTTTACGTGACAAACCTTACTAATTGGCTGTGTCGGGTGGTGGCGGTTTTAACGACACATTCATATATTTTCGCGATCTAACACCCCCCCCCCCCCCACAAAAAAAACCCTGTATTATCGACCATTTGAGATTGAGCCCAATCCATGCAGCGACGCTCAGCTCCACAGCACCTAGACGACTCAACAGCGCCCCCCAGTGGCCAAGACCCGCCACGTGCACGCTGCTCCCTCCCCAGAGGGGGCACGGCGCGCCTGGCCCAAGCCTCACACGGGGCAGACAGCGAGTGGCGCTGTTCGTCCACGAGCCCAGACCACGATTTTCACTTGTAGGGTGCCAAAAGCGAAGGTGGCAATAACTTTGGTAGGTTCCATTTTATTTACGTTGGCCAAGAATGGTGACATTTTTGACAGCCATTTGAAATGACAGAAGTTGGTTATTAAATAATTCACTCTTATTAGCTATACTCTTTGGTTCTTTCGGTAAAGTCACGTAGGTAGAAAAATGTAATGAAACCAAAAATAACATATCACGACGTTTCATACAACCTTGTTGTAACAGCTCTCTCGCTCGTTCAGCAGTTCCACTGCTGGATGATTTTTTTTTGCCTGAGGACGACCGCTTGTGTTGCGATCAAAACGTGGTGATTTTTATTTTTTTATTTTTCTACCTATGGAACTTTACCAAAAGAACCAAAGAGTATGGATTCCTGCAGTCACGAAAGCTTTAAATCTTATTAGCTATTTCAATAAAACGTTAGTCATAAGGTTTCAATGAGTATTTTTAGCGGTACCAATTTCTGCTGTCGTCCTGGGACGATGTTGGGCAATTAGGGCTGCTTTAAAATAAGGTTTTGTTGGCAATCACTACTTTATAGCCATAACCCCGAAATTGCCGCTTCTAGTTGAGTACAAGGCAGCCCAGTTCCACTTCTGCCAACAGGCGGTGGGATCATACAATTATATTGATTAGTGAACAATAAAAGCAATACACTGTACTAGTTTTTAAGGCATTTTCAGTAAAAATTTCCGGCATGATTTTAGAGCCCTGTAGTTTTAATTCTGAGAAAACATGCTACTGGTACGTGGTGTTCCACAACATTAATGGAGGTTTAATAGTGGGCAGCGGGTCTATAACGGCTGGGAACCACCAGAATACAGAAAAACACAATGTGTAAAGCCTACAGAATAAATAACGTGCAATATTCTGTTACACAGAAAATGAATACGTAAGAATCAGGAAGGGGGGAACGATGTGTACGCTTATCTCGACAGCTCAATTTACATTCCCACCTCAAATCTAGTGTATTCGAGATGTCTGCGAAATAACATTTACAAAGATCAGGTGGGAGACATGAGTCAAGAGTTGTATTTAGAAGAGCTGTGTTTGTTCCTTGCACCACATTGTTCGGCTGTATGCGTGACTGCTGAGCTGTCTGTATGTGATTTTTGGGCTCTATATAAATACCATTATTGAGCTGTGTGATTGTTGGGCTGTGTGTCATAGCTGGGCTGTATGTGTGATTGTAGGGGTGTATGTCTGTGTGAATATTGGGCTGTGCCTGTGTGTAACTGTTGGGCAGCGTGTGATTGTTGGGATGTATGTCTGTGTGATTGCTGGGCTGTATATCTGTGTGATTATTGGGGAAGGGTAGTATAGCGGTTAACACGCTGCGCTACGAACCCGGCGACCCGAGTTCGATTCCCGCTCACGGCCTCCCTTAGGTTGACTCAGCCTCAAATGAGTACCTGGTGCAGAGTGTAAACGTCACCACTGGGGAGACAAAGGCGATCTGGCGTGTTACTGGTCACCCACCCACTCGTGTGTCGTGCCGACCTTCATAGGTGGTCGCTAACAGCACTTGCCCTAACAGGCTCTATGGGGGTCCTTTGTCTTTGTTGTTGTGCTGTGTGTTTATGTGTGACTGTGTGGTTGTGTATGGTTGTATGTCTGTGTGCGATTGTATGTATGTGTAAGTGTATGGCTGTATGTCTTATTGTTTGAGTGTGGTTGTATGTCTATGATTGTATGGATGTGTATGTCTGTATGTATGTATGGCTGTGTGTGAGTGTATGTTTGTCTGTCATCTCAGTCAGTCGACTCGTGGCACCTGGGTCTGCCCCGTGACCTCCTGCCAGCGGGCGTTCGACACTTCACGTGGCCTCAAGGTGCACATGGCGTAGCACAAGCGTCATGGTGACGTCACCGCCACTTAGTGGCGAATGGCGGTTGTTGTTGTTTGTCTGTGAGTGTATGTCTGTATGTATGTATATCTGTATGTCTGTGTGTGTATGTCTGTATATCTGTGTGTTTGTGTAAGTGTATGTCTGTCTGTGTGTGAGTGTATGTATGTGCAGCCCATGGCCTTGTAATTACCAACACGCTGTTCCGGTATTGGCGCATCCACACAACATCATGGATGCACGCCAGGTCCAAGCAAGAACATCTGCTGGACTACGTAGTGACAGACCAGCAGATGCGAGCCCATGTCCTTGACACCCAGGACCTACCGTGGAGCTGATCTGCCCTCTGACCATCTACTAGTCATCTGTAAGATGCGCCTGCCATTCTTCCAATCCAGTGGTGGGTGTACACCCAGGACCCCATTCCAACCTAAGGTGGCCTGGTCTCAGGTAGCTGATGAAAGTTGCAAGCGAGAATTTAATCATCGCTTGCGGCTGGGGTTGTCATCGTCCCCCACTCCTGATGTCGAGGGTAAATGGGCGAGATTTAGGACTGTGACTCATGCAGCTGCAATGGCTGCATTGGGTACGCAGTCCAGACCTCCCCAGAGACCCTGGTTGACAGAGGAGGTGTTTAGGATGGTTGAGAAAAAGCGACAGGCCCACTCTAATCGTCTACAGCATCCCACGTCAGGGAATGAGGAGGCTTACCGCAACCTTCGCTCGGAGATTCGGAGAGCCGTGAGGCGCTGCAAGGATGGGTGATGGTCGCGGGTTGCTGAGGAGATGGAGTCTGCTTTAGTGGCCCGTGATCACAAATCCCTATTTAACTCCATCAAAAAAATAACCTGCAGCGCCACACCGATTACCATCATTAGGGGAAAAAACGGTGCTTCAATCTCTGACCCCCAGGAACAGGTTTGCAGATTTGCTGAGCAGTTCTGTGAGGTCCTGGGGGAGGGGAAATCCCTCAGACAGGAAAACAACGTGGCACGAAGTGGGGTGACCCTGCTGAGGCTGCGGTGCCTCAAATATTGGAAAAAGAAGTCACCCCCTGTGAGTGGCTGGCTGTGGTGCCATCTGTTGAGGAAGTACTGAATGCGATCCAGAGTCTGAGACCAGGAAAGGCACTGGGCAGAGATGATCTCCAAGCGAAATGCTGAGGGAGGGTGGCGTTTGTGCACAAACTGCCCTACATGACATCATAACAGTCTGGACCACTGGACAGGTTCCGCAGGATTAGAAGGATGCCCTGGTGGTCCCCCTCCTTAAGACGGGGGACCGCACAGACTGTAACAACCACAGGGGCATCTCACTCCTCAGTGTGCCGGGAAAAGTCCTGGCAAGGATTATTCAACATCGTCTTGCTAGGCACGCTGAGGAGAGGCTTGCGGAGCCCCAATGCGGTTTCAGGAAAGGGCGGTCCTGCACAGATGCCATATTTTCTGTCCGTCTGCTACAGCAGAGGTGTAGGGAATTCCAACAAGACCTACATCTCTGCTTTATTGACCTGGTCAATGCCAATGATACCATCATTAGGCCTGGGCTCTGGGTTGTTCTTCGTGCTTTCGGAGTCCCTGACCCTTTGCTCACGATCATTAAGGACCTTCATGATGGTGAGCGGGCCCAGGTAAAACTACGTGGCTGGGAGTCAGAGCCATTCCCTGTACACCTTGGCGTGCGACAGGGATGTCCTCTGGCTCCCACATTATTTAACATCTATTTTGACCACGTAGTTCGTGAAGCCTTCAATAGCTGTACCAGAGGAATTTCCATTTGGTACAGATATATGGGGAGGTGATCGATGCCCGGGTGCGGTCAAGGGATGGCTCCCTATTGGTCAACCACGTTATGTATGCCGATGATTTGGTAATTGCTGCTCATTCAAAGGAGGAGTTAGAGACGCTTCTGCTGAAACTGGAGTGTGCCACGAAGAGATGGGGCCTTACCCTCAGCCCCACCAAAACTAAGCACTTGCCTGGGTATTTTGTACCATCGGACACTCCACCCCCACAACTCCCAATCGGTGATGGGGCAGTTGTGGAGAGAGTGGAGAGTTTCCCATAACTGGGCAGTGTGCTCATGACCGGCTCCAGTTTGGCAGCGGAGGTCTCACTCCGAATCAGTCGAGCGGCAATATATGTTCATCAGTTGCGTAATGCTGTGTGGAAGCTACCTGGTCTGTCGCTCCGCACGAAGCTTCAGATCTTCTAGGCCAGTCATTCCCTCCCTTCTCTACGCTTGCGAAACGTGGACCCCCCTAATGGAGCATCTTCGCCGGTTAGAAACATTTAGGCTGGCCTGCCTACGATCCATCCTGGGTTTAACCAGGCTGGATTGTGTGAGGAGCTCACAAATCCTTGAAAGATCTGGGCAAAGTCCCATCGGTGAGCTCCTCCGGCAGGCAAGGCTGCGGTGGCTGGGTCATGTAGCCCGCATGCCCAGCCACCGCATGCCTAAACAGCTTTTGTTCGGCCGGATCGAGGGGGCTAAACGGGCGCGGCACGGGCTGGAGAAGAGATGGAGTGATGTAGTACAGGAGGACGTGGAGCTGAGTGGACTTGCCGATGACTGGTACCAGCGGTGTTAAGATCGGCCTCAGTGGAGGAGGCTCGTGAAGGACGCTACTGGGCAGTTGGAGGCAGTCGTCCTCCAACAACAACGGAGGGCGGAGGAGCGACGCTCACAACAACGAGCGGAGTGCCGGGTGGCTAAAGCACAGCAAGTTGGTACAGTAGGGGGCAGAGCTGGTGCATCAGCCAGTCATCTCAGGTCATCTCGGTCAGTCGACCCGTGGCACCTGCTGGGTCTGCCCCGTGACCTCCTGCCAGCGGGCGTTCGACACTTCACGTGGCCTCAAGGTGCACTTGGCCTGGCACAAGCGTCGTGGTGACGTCACCGCCACTTAGTGGCGAATGGCGGTTGTTGTTGTTGTTGTTGTCTGCGTGTTAATTCTGTTTACGTCTCAATTCAAATTTTCGCGGTTGCCATGGCAGGGGCGTGACCAGGCGGCGGCACGTGACCCGGCACGCGGCTTGCTGATTGGTTGGCGCTGGGCCCGGCTCGCAGCGCCACTGGCTCCGCAAAATGGCGGCGTGGACCCCGCAACAGCAACACCGACCACAGCGCCGCCGGTAGCCCGAGAGCAGCAGCAGCAGCTACAGCTACAGCAGCCCACATAGTCCCTACAGCAGCTACAGCCCCTACAACAGCAGCTACAGCAGCAGCCCACATAGTCCCTACAGCAGCCCCTAGATCAGCAGCAGCTACAGCAGCTACAGCAGCAGCCCACATAGTCCATACAGCAGCAGCTACAGCAGCAGCTCACAGCCCCTACAGCAGCTACAGCTACAGCCCCTACAGCAGCTACAGCCCCTAGAGCAGCAGCAGCTACAGCAGCTACAGCAGCAGCCCACATAGTCCATACAGCAGCAGCTACAGCAGCAGCTCACAGTCCCTACAGCAGCTACAGCCCCTACAGCAGCTACAGCCCCTAGAGCAGCAGCTACAGCAGCAGCCCACATAGACCATACAGCATCCCCTAGAGCAGCAGCAGCTACAGCAGCAGCAGCTACAGCAGCAGCAGCTCACAGCCCCTACAGCAGCTACAGCAGCCCACATAGTCCCTACAGCAGCCCCTACAGCAGCAGCTCACATAGTCCCTACAGCAGCAGTAGCTACAGCAGCCCCGAGAGCAGCAGCAGCTACATCAGCCCACATAGTCCCTACAGCAGCTCCCAGAGACCCTGCAGCAGCTTACACAACCATCTGCTCCTACAGCAGCCCACATAGTCCCTACAACAGCTCTCATAGCTCCTACAGCAGCTGCCATATCCCCTACAGCAGCTACTACAGCCCACAGCTTCCATTGCCCCTACAGCTTCTACAGCAGCTCACATATCCCTATAGCTCCCATCAAAACCACACAGCAGCCCCTACAACTTATATAGCAGCTCTCATAGCCCCCACATCAGCTTCCATCGTCCCTACAGCTTATTACAACAGCTCCCGTAGCCTCGACAGCAAATTCTCATAGCCACAGCTACCAACGAAACCTCTACTGCAGCTCCCACAGCAGTTCCTACAGCAGCCACAGCTCCCAATAGCAGCCTCTATAGGGGAGACTTCATAGCCCGTCCATCAGCTCCCATAGCAGTTCCTACAGCAGCCACAGCTCCCAATAGCAGCCTCTATAGGGGAGACTTCATAGCCCGTCCATCAGCTCCCATAGCAGTTCCTACAGCAGCCACAGCTCCCAATAGCAGCCTCTATAGGGGAGACTTCATAGCCTGTCCATCAGCTCCCATAGCAGTTCCTACAGCAGCCACAGCTCCCAATAGCAGCCTCTATAGGGGAGACCTCATAGCCAGTACATCAGCTCCCACAGCAGCCATTGGCACCCGTAGCGTCTCCCATAAGCGGCGTTAAGTGCCTGCAAAGGCTCCACAACAGTTCCCGGACCCCTCGTAGCCGCTGCCACAACCCCACAACTTGTAGGCAGTCAAAGGCTCCTTCCACAGCTACATCAGCTACAGCAGCAGCTACATCAGCAGCAGCTACATCAGCTACAGCAGCAGCTACATCAGCTACAGCAGCAGCTACATCAGCTACAGCAGCAGCTACATCAGCTACAGCAGCAGCTACATCAGCTACAGCAGCAGCTACATCAGCTACAGCAGCAGCTACAGCAGCAGCTACATCAGCTACAGCAGCAGCTACATCAGCTACAGCAGCTACAGCAGCTACATCAGCTACAGCAGCAGCAGCTACATCAGCTACAGCAGCAGCGCCTCCTCCTCCTCCTCCCGACAGCCGCTCCCCTAGGAAGCTCTCCCCCATCGCCCCCCACGCCGCCGCCGCAGCTCTCGGCAGCTCCCCCCACCCAATGCCCGACGTGGAGCTCGGCGCTTTGTGCTGCTGCTGAACGTCTCTACCCCGTCTCTACCAACACCACCACCAACACCTCGTCCTCCTCCTCGTCTTCGCTCGTCTCTCTTCGTCTGTCTCCACCACCACCACCGCCTCCTGCGCGGAGGAGGAGCGGCTCGGGCACAATGAGCTCGGGCCGCGGCGCGGGCAGGAGGACGAGGAGGGCGGCGAGGCCCCGTCCCGCCGTGGAGGTTAACGACGCCCCCGGTGAGTCGGGGGGGGGGGGGTCCAAGGCCCCCCACTCCACCCCGGGTTGGGGGGGGGGTCCAAGGCCCCCCACTCTACCCCGGGTTGAGTCGGGGAGGGGGGTCCAGGCACTGGCCGAGTCGTTCGCTGCCGGTGAGTCGAGTCGGGGCCCCGGTGAGTCGAGGCAGCCCCTCCTCGAGTCGAGCTCCGGAGCCTTTTGCGTCGAGTCTAGTCAGGCTCTGGTGAGTCGGAGAGTCAGGCCCTGGTGAGTCGAGTCAGGCCCTGGTGAGTTAAATCATTTGCTGGTGAGGAAAGTCAGGCTGTGGTTAGTCAATTCAGGCCCTGGTGAGTCGCCTCAGGCCCTGGTGAGTCGAGTCGGGCTCTGATGAGTCGAGTAAGGCCCCAGTAAGTTAAATCAGTTGCTGGTGAGTTAAATCAGGCCCTGGTGAGTTAAATCAGGTGCTGATGAGTTGAGTCAGGCCCTGGTGAGTTGAGTCAGGCCCTAGTGAGTTAAATCAGGTGCTGATGAGTTAAATCAGGCCCTGGTGAGTTAAATCAGGTGCTGATGAGTTGAGTCAGGCCCTGGTGAGTTGAGTCAGGCCCTGGTGAGTAGAGTCGGGGTCTGATGAGTTGAGTCGGCCCTGGTGAGTTAAATCAGGTGCTGATGAGTGGAGTCAGCGCTTTGTGAGTCGAGTCCTATCTTGGTGAGTCAAGTCAGGTCCAGGTGAATCGTGTAAGATCCTGGTGAGTCGAGTCAGGGTCTGGTGAGTCAAGTCAGGGTCTGATGAGTCGAGTAAGGGTCTGATGAATCGTGTAAGATCCTGGTGAGTCGAGTCAGGGTCTGGTGAGTCCAGTCAGGTCCTGGTGAGTCGAATCAAGTTCTGGTGAGTAGAGTCAGGGTCTGGTGAGTAGAGTCAGGGTCTGATGAGTCGAGTAAGGGTTTGATGAATCGTGTAAGATCCTGGTGAGTCGAGTCAGGGTCTGATGAATCGTGTAAGATCCTGGTGAGTCGAGTCAGGGTCTGATGAGTCGAGTCAGGGTCTGATGAATCGTGTAAGATCCTGGTGAGTCGAGTCAGGGTCTGGTGAGTCCAGTCAGGTCCTGGTGAGTCGAGTCAGTCTCTGGTGAGTCGAGTCAGGGCTTGATGAAGCGAGTAAGGGTTTGATGAATCGTGTAAGATCCTGGTGAGTCGAGTCAGGCTCTGGTGAGTCCAGTCAGGTCCTGGTGAGTCGAATCAAGTTCTGGTGAGTAGAGTCAGGGTCTGGTGAGTCGAGTCCTATCTTGGTGAGTCAAGTCAGGTCCAGGTGAATCGTGTAAGATCCTGGTGAGTCGAGTCAGGGTCTGGTGAGTCAAGTCAGGGTCTGATGAGTCGAGTAAGGGTCTGATGAATCGTGTAAGATCCTGGTGAGTCGAGTCAGGGTCTGGTGAGTCCAGTCAGGTCCTGGTGAGTCGAATCAAGTTCTGGTGAGTAGAGTCAGGGTCTGGTGAGTAGAGTCAGGGTCTGATGAGTCGAGTAAGGGTCTGATGAATCGTGTAAGATCCTGGTGAGTCGAGTCAGGGTCTGATGAATCATGTAAGATCCTGGTGAGTCGAGTCAGGGTCTGATGAGTCGAGTCAGGGTCTGATGAATCGTGTAAGATCCTGGTGAGTCGAGTCAGGGTCTGGTGAGTCCAGTCAGGTCCTGGTGAGTCGAGTCAGTCTCTGGTGAGTCGAGTCAGGGCTTGATGAAGCGAGTAAGGGTTTGATGAATCGTGTAAGATCCTGGTGAGTCGAGTCAGGCTCTGGTGAGTCCAGTCAGGTCCTGGTGAGTCGAATCAAGTTCTGGTGAGTAGAGTCAGGGTCTGGTGAGTAGAGTCAGGGTCTGATGAGTCGAGTAAGGGTCTGATGAATCGTGTAAGATCCTGGTGAGTCGAGTCAGGGTCTGATGAATCGTGTAAGATCCTGGTGAGTCGAGTCAGGGTCTGATGAATCGTGTAAGATCCTGGTGAGTCGAGTCAGGGTCTGATGAATCGTATAAGATCATGGTGAGTCGAGTCAGGGTCTGGTGAGTCCAGTCAGGTCCTGATGAGTCGAATCAAGTTCTGGTGAGTAGAGTCAGCGTCTGGTGAGTAGAGTCAGGGTCTGATGAGTCGAGTAAGGGTCTGATGAATCGTGTAAGATCCTGGTGAGTCAAGTCAGGGTCTGATGAATCGTGTAAGATCCTGGTGAGTCGAGTCAGGGTCTGATGAATCGTGTAAGATCCTGGTGAGTCGAGTCAGGGTCTGATGAATCGTATAAGATCCTGGTGAGTCGAGTCAGGGTCTGGTGAGTCCAGTCAGGTCCTGATGAGTCGAATCAAGTTCTGGTGAGTAGAGTCAGGGTCTGATGAATCGTGTAAGATCCTGGTGAGTCGAGTCAGGGTCTGGTGAGTCGAGTCAGGCTCTGGTGAGTCCAGTCAGGTCCTGGTGAGTCGAGTCAGTCTCTGGTGAGTCGAGTCAGGGCTTGATGAGTCGAGTAAGGGTTTGATGAATCGTGTAAGATCCTGGTGAGTCGAGTCAGGCTCTGGTGAGTCCAGTCAGGTTCTGGTGAATCAAATCAGGCTCTGGTGCTTTGATATGGAGACTGGTGAGTCGAGCTCGGGTCTAATGATTGCATTTGGGCTGTTGGCGAGTCAACTTCGTGTGTGGTTAATCAAGTCGGTCCCGTATACATCTCTCAGTGGATGTATTTGTATGTTTGTCCTGGTCAAACAGATTCATCCACTAGCTGCTTCACACAGCCTATACCAACCATTCAGTGCCACAAATAGTCGTGTTCGGTCTTTTTAAGGTGACACCTGAATGTACATCCTGGCCCATTGCAAGCGAAAATTCAATGCAGGTATATGTTTAAAACGTGTGAATTTGCATCTTTAACGTGCTTTAAAACCTGAACGGTGAGCTTTTAGTTTACCCTGCATTATGTTGAACTGTTATGTTCCATACTTTCTGAACTCGAGGTTTCAGTCCACACCTACCAAAATTGTGGTCTGAATGCCCCATCTCATGGAGAATCAATCACTTATATTAGACCAGACTTTCAAACAATTGAGTTTTCTTTTTAATGCAATATGTATGTACTGAGATAAATTGAAACCTTTAGCAAATCGGTTGATTATGCAGACAGATAAAGGTGTTTAAGATTCGTTTTCCTCTTTGCAGCGGACGTGGCCCCAGCCCCAATGCCTCTACCAGTGGGTGATGAATCCGGAGCTGCTGGAGGGCAGAGCAACAGTCCTTACCAGCTGAGGCGGAAATCTCAGACCCCCAAACGACCACTTTCACAGACTCGAGGCGAGGTCGAGGTACCAAGCCGTCTGTACACCACTACATCCACACTATTGTACATTTACACCACTTTACATGACCATGCACGGCGCTATACTTTTCAAATTCTTAGTCTTACACTTTACACGTGTGCGCCCTTGCATAAATCTTGATGTTCGTTTGCTATGGGAGAGGTGTGGGTCTGATGTGTAGCTGGTGGGTGGATAAGAGGTTTGATACCAATTATGAAGGACTAAGCGAGTACCTTTTGAGAATCCTGGTGCCATTGATGGTCTCGCTTGTATGATGGATTCTTTTCCGGAGCTTGGGATTGTCTCACCCGAATACCAATTTGGCTGGGTTCTTGGTCTGCTTAATGAAGCACAATGCAGTCAGCATTACATTTATATCCCTGAGCCATTGGTAGAAATTCTACATTCCTGTGGTTGGGGTGATTTCAATCCATAAAACATTTACTGTTTTCTTTTTGCCAAATGGTACTCATTATCATCACCCTGGAGGGACAACATCAGTAGTCCGTGATTGCATCAAATCCCATTTGAAATTGTTATTTGGACTTAAGTAAATTGTGCAGAGTGTTTATTTGCACAAGCTTTGAGGACACAAACTGCTTATGTAACAAATTAAAACAATTACCTTCCCAACTCAAGGTAAGAAAATACAGGTAGTCCTCTACTTACGATGGAGATGCGTTACGACGACCCCATCGTAAGTCGAAAATATCGTAAGTCGAAGATGGCCTAGCCTACCCAGGAGTCGTAAAGAATGGTGATAATTTAGCAAAACAGAGCAATTTACAGTACCGTACTGTATAAACTATATACTGTATGTATTTATGAATTACAATACTGTATTGCACAGTAAAATGTAAACTAAAGAAAACAAGGTAAATTCTTAGCCTACCTATATGAACTGCAATTGAATAGAATTTTTTTCAGGAAAAATCCTATCTGCTATAAACACTTTTAACATGCATTTATCGTATTGTGGTAACCTTAAAATGAAATTGCTAAAGCTACGTGCCATACATGCATTGAACGTATCGTAACGTATCATATTGTACTGTACTCGCCAAGATTCTGTCCGTCGTCTGCATACTTGAACGATGTTAGGTTGTTGATGGGAATTTTGTCGTATCGCTATCGCCATCGAAAGTCGGGCCATCGTAACTCGGGGACGACCTGTATAATAATCCTATTTCATTTATTGTCAAAGTGTCAACACATTCGTCAATAACACTGCCTTAAAAGGAAAAGTACATTGGAAAGTTTCAGGCAATGGCCTTTTATCAGAGCACATCCATTCACTAAAGGTTGTTCTGCTCTAGGTTGGGGTTCTGATAGTGGCCTGGGTGTCTATTCACTAGCAGATACTGGTCTCTATCACACTGCGAAGCAATGAAAAGGTGAACATTTTTCTTGTCACTGTCTTCAGACATCTCCGACATCAAGTAGTGAGAACATGGGCCATCGCACGAAGCGCTTACGGTTGTCGGGCAAGACACAGGAACCTGCTCGTAAGTATAACTTCCGATGACATCTCAGTTCGAAAAGTAGATTTTAATGCTAATGGAATAATTGCTGAGGTTTTGAGTGAGAAGTGAGAAGTCTATCCTCTGGATCCCCAGCCCCAGCAGAACGCTACCTTCAGGAAAAGCTTCCAGACGAGGTGGTTCTGCAGGTGTTCTCGTACCTGCTGGAGCAGGATCTCTGCCGTGTTGCTTGCGTTTGCAAACGCTTCAGCACGCTCGCCAGTGACCCCATCCTTTGGTGAGTATCCATACCGCCTCATGTATTCCACCCGGTGATGGATCAGTTTATTTGAGTAAACAGAATGAGGCATAACCTTTCTTTGGTTGTTCTCTTGCAGGAAGCAATTGTACATAGATGTGTTTGAGTACACGTTACCCATGATGCACCCCGAGCCTGGAAAATTTTTCCAGATTCATCCGGACGACTATGACAATGCCAACCCCTGGAAGGAAAGCTTCCGGCAACTGGTTAGTGAATTCTCACCCTGACATGACTACCCTTGTCACTTAGTTGCTTTCTATCGAGTAATCCAGGTAGTGGCTTATTTATCTTAAGTAGCTATTTCTACTTTTAAAACGATTTGTGAATATCATACAAAGTATGGGTTACATCTGTTGTATGAATATACTTAAATTTCATATGGGATATATTTATGATGATGTTGTGTTTGTCTCTGTGTGCCTTTTTGTATGATTGCATGGCACTGCCTTAACAGTATAAAGGAGCTCATGTCAAGCCGGGCTTTGCTGAACATTTCTACAACAATGCTGCACGGTACAAGGGCCGGGAAAATATGCTGGTGAGTATGTACTGCAGCTGCATTTTAGTATCTTCGGCATTGGGAGGTAATGGCATAACAAATTGCGTAGCTACCTGAATATATTAGAACCAGTGTTTATATGCTGAAAGAATGTTAAGTCTTCCTTGCTGAATAGGGCCAAACAGAGCAATTACACGTGCACAATCTGTGTTGTCGAGATGCTTCTGAATGATTACCCCTATTGGTTTGTAACTTACTGATGAGTTGTCAGATAAGTTTCTGACCACTTTAAACTTTCGAAATTTCCATAATATGCATATATGACACTGTACTGTAATCTAAAATTATCCCCCTTGTCAACAACATTTCAACTTAACCAAGAAGCATGTGATTAGACCTCGCATGCCATATAGTCTCCCTCTCTCATGCTCACTAAGCTTTGCTCGTTTGCCATGAGTATACAGCGATTAATCACCATTGCATGGGATTGTGCCTGTGCATCATGTTCTGTGTTGGCAGCCTCTCCACTTTTGTGTTTGTGTGTCTGCGCCTGCAGTACTATGACACGATTGAGGATGCACTGGGAGGTGTACAGGAGGGCCACTTTGATGGCCTCGTGTTGGTGCACTCGGGACTTTACACCGATGAGTGGATCTATGTGGAGTCTCCCATCACGCTGCTCGGAGCCGGTCCGCACCATCCACCCAGTTGCAACTATTATACAAATGCATGCATGGTTGTGTATAAAGTATATACGTTGCTTTATTTGCGAATGTCATGTTGGGTTGGTTGTGCTGATTTTCATTCATTTGTTTTGGTTTACATGTCTCTTACAATGTGTGTACCCAGCACCAGGCAAGGTGGCGGACAAAGTGATAATCGAGAACACGAGGGACTCCACGTTTGTGTTTATGGAAGGCTCGGAAGATGCTTATGTTGGCTTTGTCACCATCAAGGTACACTATTCCAGACCCTTGTATAATGTGTGCTCTATAATCGGAACGGTCTCTGATGGAGATGAGACAATTTTACGTGCATGGTGTTTTCACAGTTTAACCCCGAGGACAAGTCTGGAAATCACCACAATGCTCACCACTGCTTGGAGATCACGGTTAACTGCTGTCCTGCCATTGAACACGCGCTCATCCGCAGCACTTGCACTGGTGCGTGAATGGCACCAAGAAAACATGGCGATGAGTAGCTGTGCTGGGTTTCATATCATTGATAACATATGTAAGGACGTGCATTTCATTAAAATAAAGGTGTTATGGAGGTGATTTGTGAAATGCATTTAATATGAAACATGATAAGTCGTATCATGGGACCTCCTTTGCCAGTACCAAAATATAAGAATAGGTTTTTCCCCTTTTTACACGCTTTTATTGTAACTCAAATTTTAACCACTTCCCAATGTGCTATCGACTGCAAACTTGGTATACTTATGTCATACTGATGACGAGACTATATTTTATCATAAAAAATAAAATAAAAATATTTTAAACATTTTACACACTTTTATTTAACTGTTGTCGTATCCTCAAATCTTGTAACTTAATTTCAACCGTCTTCCCAATGTCGTATCGACTGCAAACTTGGTATAGGTCTGTCATACTGATGACAATACTATATTCTATCATTAAAAATGACATTTTTTTTTTAAACAATCTTTTTTACGGGTCTAATTGTCCACGCTCAACTCACGTTGCTTGTAAATCACCATGGTCCCTTACGTTATGGCAAGCTGCGGGACCACTTCCTGGAGTCGTGGAGTTCTGCCATTACGAGTATGGTACATTTAATTAAAGCGTGTTTAAAAAAAAGTATTTTTAAATATTTTATTTCTGGCAATTTTGTTGGCAGAAAAAAGCCAAAAAACCTATTCTGATGATAAGTCGTAGTGGGTATTGGTTGCAGTGGCAATAATGTGGTTTACATATGGCACTCAGGTCACAGAGAGCTGGGCTCCAACTGGAACTTACACTCATTGCTGTTGGCATGTTTATGAGGTCATGATCTCAGATTTGAATGAGTATTTGTGATGTCTGTTAACATTGGCAACTTGGGAGGCAAAGGTGCCTCAACATGGTCCTGACCCCCCACCACTCTCTCCAATTAGCACGGTTGGCAATGTAGGTTGCAAAAGAAGTTCAACATACATACATGTGCCATGTTGATTTAAAAAATGTTAACTAATTGTTTGAATGGTCTGTAATACTTGTTTTACATTCATGTTCGCAGTGGGCTCAGCAGTCTGTGTAAGTGGCCAGGGAGCATGCCCCTCCATTAAGCACTGCAATATCAGTGACTGTGAGAATGTGGGGCTCTACATAACCGACCATGCACAGGTGAACTATTTGGTTTCTTGTACGGACGTTAATGTTACTTATAGTCATGTCCATTTAGTTGAACAGCATTCCAGTATAACAGCAACGGACAGATTATGTACATGACAGTGGCAACCACAATCTAAGAAAAAATATTCGCAAATGACATACATAGTATAATTAGGAGTCGGAGATTAGGGCAGCTTTAGTAATTATGCTGCAGAAGAATGGTAGCCCATTAGTCTTTAAATTGTTGAGAGGAAGGAAAGACCATTACAGATTTAGGGCAACAAAGAACGAGTGGCCTCCCATTGTGTGGAAATTGAAAGGAGTTTAGAGTGATGATAGTATTCTTTCATAGCCTCCGAGTGGGAATGATGTGAGGGGTCATTGAGGTCCAAGATGCAAGTAGGAACAGAATTTTCAAAACAAGGTATTTTGTATTCTTGGTTCTTTCGGTAAAGTCACGTAAATAGAAAAAAAAATCACATTAAAAAAACATGTAAGCAGCTACATTGGGAGGCTTGCCCCTCTTTTCTTTCTGCCTGATGAAGACCGCTTGTGTTGCGATCGAAACGTCGTGGGTTTTTTTAAAATAATATTTGTAAAAATGTAATTTATCATGATAATTGGTTCTTTACCCTTCTATCTGGCAACAAAACTGACACCCTTTTGCAAGGAGTCATGTTTGCATAGACCGCAATACCTGCAGTCATAAATACAAACAAAAGACATAACTCTGATAATGTGCACTGTCCCTGAAGTTGATTGGTCCACACCCGAGACAGCTTTCCTTCGAGCCTAGTCTCATATGGGTTGGACCAGATGACGCCAAAAGGCGCACAACTCAAGGACAATGCACCATCAGAGTATGAGAGCTCGGGGCAAGCATCTACACTATGGGGACCTCATTTGCCAGTAAAAATATGATAATTGGTTCTTTACCCTTCTATCTGGCAACAAAACTGACACCCTTTTGCAAGGAGTCATGTTTGCATAGACCGCAATACCTGCAGTCATAAATACAAACAAAAGACATAACTCTGATAATGTGCACTGTCCCTGAAGTTGATTGGTCCACACCCGAGACAGCTTTCCTTCGAGCCTAGTCTCATATGGGTTGGACCAGATGACGCCAAAAGGCGCACAACTCAAGGACAATGCACCATCAGAGTATGAGAGCTCGGGGCAAGCATCTACACTATGGGGACCTCATTTGCCAGTAAAAATATGATAATTGGTTCTTTACCCTTCTATCTGGCAACAAAACTGACACCCTTTTGCAAGGAGTCATGTTTGCATAGACCGCAATACCTGCAGTCATAAATACAAACAAAAGACATAACTCTGATAATGTGCACTGTCCCTGAAGTTGATTGGTCCACACCCGAGACAGCTTTCCTTCGAGCCTAGTCTCATATATTTATGACTGCAGGTATTGCGGTCTATGCAAACATGACTCCTTGCAAAAGGGTGTCAGTTTTGTTGCCAGATAGAAGGGTAAAGAACCAATTATCATATTTTTACTGGCAAATGAGGTCCCCATAGTGTAGATGCTTGCCCCGAGCTTTCATACTCTGATGGTGCATTGTCCTTGAGTTGTGCGCCTTTTGGCGTCATCTGGTCCAACCCATATGAGACTAGGCTCGAAGGAAAGCTGTCTCGGGTGTGGACCAATCAACTTCAGGGACAGTGCACATTATCAGAGTTATGTCTTTTGTTTGTATTTATGACTGCAGGTATTGCGGTCTATGCAAACATGACTCCTTGCAAAAGGGTGTCAGTTTTGTTGCCAGATAGAAGGGTAAAGAACCAATTATCATATTTTTACTGGCAAATGAGGTCCCCATAGTGTAGATGCTTGCCCCGAGCTCTCATACTCTGATGGTGCATTGTCCTTGAGTTGTGCGCCTTTTGGCGTCATCTGGTCCAACCCATATGAGACTAGGCTCGAAGGAAAGCTGTCTCGGGTGTGGACCAATCAACTTCAGGGACAGTGCACATTATCAGAGTTATGTCTTTTGTTTGTATTTATGACTGCAGGTATTGCGGTCTATGCAAACATGACTCCTTGCAAAAGGGTGTCAGTTTTGTTGCCAGATAGAAGGGTAAAGAACCAATTATCATATTTTTACTGGCAAATGAGGTCCCCATAGTGTAGATGCTTGCCCCGAGCTCTCATACTCTGATGGTGCATTGTCCTTGAGTTGTGCGCCTTTTGGCGTCATCTGGTCCAACCCATATGAGACTAGGCTCGAAGGAAAGCTGTCTCGGGTGTGGACCAATCAACTTCAGGGACAGTGCACATTATCAGAGTTATGTCTTTTGTTTGTATTTATGACTGCAGGTATTGCGGTCTATGCAAACATGACTCCTTGCAAAAGGGTGTCAGTTTTGTTGCCAGATAGAAGGGTAAAGAACCAATTATCATATTTTTACTGGCAAATGAGGTCCCCATAGTGTAGATGCTTGCCCCGAGCTCTCATACTCTGATGGTGCATTGTCCTTGAGTTGTGCGCCTTTTGGCGTCATCTGGTCCAACCCATATGAGACTAGGCTCGAAGGAAAGCTGTCTCGGGTGTGGACCAATCAACTTCAGGGACAGTGCACATTATCAGAGTTATGTCTTTTGTTTGTATTTATGACTGCAGGTATTGCGGTCTATGCAAACATGACTCCTTGCAAAAGGGTGTCAGTTTTGTTGCCAGATAGAAGGGTAAAGAACCAATTATCATATTTTTACTGGCAAATGAGGTCCCCATAGTGTAGATGCTTGCCCCGAGCTCTCATACTCTGATGGTGCATTGTCCTTGAGTTGTGCGCCTTTTGGCGTCATCTGGTCCAACCCATATGAGACTAGGCTCGAAGGAAAGCTGTCTCGGGTGTGGACCAATCAACTTCAGGGACAGTGCACATTATCAGAGTTATGTCTTTTGTTTGTATTTATGACTGCAGGTATTGCGGTCTATGCAAACATGACTCCTTGCAAAAGGGTGTCAGTTTTGTTGCCAGATAGAAGGGTAAAGAACCAATTATCATATTTTTACTGGCAAATGAGGTCCCCATAGTGTAATGTATCATGTTTATTTTATTTGAAAAATTTTTTTTTAGTTTTTTTTTTCTATTTACTTGACTTTACCGAAAGAACCAAGAATGAATTCCTGCAGTCTCGAAAGATTTAGGTCAAAATTTAAGGTATTTTGTATTTGGTTAGAAGGAGAGTGAAAAGCCAGATGGTGATGGGCAAAAATACATTTAAATGTGACTAGCTTTACTACCCGGCTTCGCCCGAGACTTGGATTCTTGTCTTGGGGATTAATACACGGCCTACGCGGAGAGTGGGGATGCGTGACGTCAGCAGGCACACTACTTAACGCTGCCGCATGCGGGTGACATCACAGATGTGACGTCACCGCTCACTTGCCGTGCAAAATATATAAATAATAATAATAGTTCAATTTGTAACGCGCGCAAATTTGCAGACGTAGTGGCCGCAACTCAGATATCCATTATTGCGCCCCCCCCCCCCCCAAAATACAAAAGTAATTTTTTATACTTTTTGCTTTGTGTAAGTCTGGAAGCTACCCACATGCCAAATTTCTTGTTGCATGTTGGGAAGTATGCTAAACATCTCGGACAGACACATATTCACACATTTCCCTTTTTTATATATATATAGATAGATGAGGGGAATTGAGCACATGTTTTCGTATTATACCAAGATTTAATTTGCTATAAGGTTGGTGATGATAGACTGGTTGATGTAATTTTTTTCCAGGGCACTTATGAGGACAATGAGATCTCAAACAATGCCCTGGCGGGCATCTGGGTGAAGAACCATGCCAACCCTATCATCCGCCGCAACCACATTCATCATGGCCGTGACGTTGGGGTCTTCACCTTCGACCATGGCATGGTTGGTGATTTCAATCCACTTTCTTCTTTCCTTTGATCTTCTCATTACAATTGTTGTGGGCGTTGGGTTATAGGCTGGGCTGCACTGCAAGGTGTGCTTGGAATGACACTGGGCTTGAGCTGCTTGCTTGTTAGGCTGTGCATGTGCTTCATGAGAGCTTCTTATGCAGGGCTACTTTGACAGCTGCAACATCCACCGCAACCGGATAGCGGGCTTCGAAGTGAAGGCGTACGCCAATCCCACGGTGGTGCGCTGCGAAATTCACCACGGACAGACGGGCGGCATCTACGTGCACGAGAAGGGGCGCGGACAGTTCATCGATAACAAGATATACAGCAACAACTTTGCCGGCGTTTGGGTCACCTCCAACAGTGACCCCACCATCCGGTACTGAGATCACAGCTTTACATGAATCACATTTGCTCAGCAGACTGCACTTTTATGTTTACAAAAGGGATACATTCACTGGTGGTGTTCACGCTAGCTCTAGCTAGCGTGTATACCTTCGTGCCAGTTGGAGCTATTAGTGGGCGGCCACTCGTTTTTTGTTTCCCTAAATCTGTTTGTTGTTGCAACATTCTGACCGGTCCCTACTGGACATCTCTGAAAAAGAGCTTTATAGCTCATCGGATTCCTCCAGTATAAATAAATAATACAAATATACATTCGGAGCGTAAAGTGTAGGAAATGTAAAAAAAAAATCACTTTAAAAAATATACAAATAAAACTAAACATTTTTTTATCTTACCAGATAAATCTCACTAAGTTATTAGCTTCTTTTTCAGAAGCGACATGGCCACAAATGGCTTGTGTGGAAATGTTTAGCAGCAAAATAATTCATTTAAATATTTAATGAATTGCAAGTTCATGTTCACTTTGAGTAATGTGTAATTCAGTCATGAGGTGCATTGTGATTAAGTCCATGAAATTGTATTTTTCCAGAGGGAATGCCATCTTCAATGGAAACCAGGGGGGAGTGTATATCTTTGGAGAAGGAAGAGGCCTTATTGAAGCCAACGATATTTATGGTTTGTGAATTACAGACCTGGCTACAATCACTTATTGAATTTTGAAATGTATTGTAAGCTAATAAGGTTTGTTGGTATTGCACGGAAGTACAAGTTGTGTTTTTGACTGTAGGTAATGCACTCGCCGGCATCCAGATCCGAACAAACAGCGGCCCAATAGTACGCCACAACAAAATACATGACGGGCAGCATGGTGGCATCTACGTGGTAAGCTCCGCAAACATATTTCCGATGCTGCCGTGCCATTGTGATGTTTGTTGTAAAAAGTGAAATGAGGTTAAGAAAGCATGGCTAAACAAATCGTTGGCCACGTAATGGCATATGGTGTGTGTGTGTATGCGCATGTGGCAGCATGAGAAGGGACAAGGCGTCATCGAGGAGAATGAGGTCTACAGCAACACGCTAGCCGGGGTTTGGGTGACAACAGGGAGCACGCCCGTCCTGCGCCGCAACCGCATCCATTCTGGCAAGCAGGTGTGTAGCAACTTGGCTGTCGTTCGGGGGAGGTCTTGAGGAAGGAGCTTGTGGGTGGTGTGTGCTGCTTGATTGTGGGCCTCTGTATGAAACGCATTTACTTGCAATTCTCTTAAACCTGTACAAATGTCTTAGCTCCCAATTCCCCCATAATGTGGTCATGTATGATATACCATGTCAAAACAGTTGTCTGCTGTTCCCAGCGGCAGATGGTGCACATTGTGGTTAGTTGAGCTGTGCATGTTTTGTGTGAAGGTTGGAGTATACTTTTATGACAATGGACATGGAGTTCTAGAAGACAACGACATCTACAACCACATGTACTCTGGTGTGCAGATCAGGTAAATCGCACAGTCCATCTGTACCGCGTGTGGTGCAAGTCTTGAGCTGACTGATGTCTTTAATTAGGCTGTGATGTGTTTTGTCTTAAGATACCTAATTTAGATGTTACTGAATGTAACATTGTCTGTCACCCATATACCACAGAACTGGAAGTAACCCCAAGATTAGGAGAAACAAAATCTGGGGTGGACAGAATGGAGGCATTCTGGTGTACAACTCTGGTAGGTCATCCCTCACTGTTATTCTGATTCATTGAGTGAAACAACTCTTATTTTAAACAATATGAAAAATGATCATACAATAAAATAAGGGAATCCTTATATATGTTTTTATTACAAAGGAGATAGGTGGACTAACACCTGCTATAAATGATGTTTAATCCGGGGGATTTTTTAAAATAGAACTTAAATACCCTTGGGTGTTGTGTTTAGACAAATACAGAAGGTGTTTCCCCCTGCTGCTGTGTTGTACTCTCTGCCCTCACTTAGGTCTGGGGGTTATAGAGGACAATGAGATTTTTGACAATGCAATGGCAGGCGTTTGGATTAAGACAGACAGCAACCCCACGCTCCGGCGAAATAAGATCCACGATGGTCGCGACGGAGGCATTTGTATCTTCAATGGTGGCCGAGGTGTGCCAGCTGCTGCAGATACCACGCATACACCTACCTACACATACACCGCAAATGCATCTACACGCTAAAACCAACATACGTAAAAAACCAACCAACGTACACTCACAAGAACACAAAACACTACACCTACCCCATGTGCATGCACCTAACAACATGCACTTACTTATGTGCACGCATATATATTATACCTTCCCACACACCACACCCAGCTACTTATTGCAATATATATTTTGGTGTTTTCCCCATATTATTTCCAGTGTGCTATCCGTGTCATTTAATGTGACAACGAATATACTCATAAATCTTGCAGAGCCGTCTAACCGTGTGTATGACTTACTTGATAGATTTTCACATGTCATCTGAAAAATCTTACAAGTGACCGTTTGATATTTACAAAAGTTTTATTTACAAAAGTGTCACACTTCTCCCAAACACTGCTAGGAGTTAGACCAATATTTTAATTCTCAGGGCTGAAGTCGATTCAATAGAGTGATACAACGTAATGGGTTTATTTGTAGTCATTGATGACCGGGCTGGGATAATTCATTTGCTACAATTGGGAATTGTGTTTAATGACATGCATCTACCCAGATTTGAACTTAGGATCTCAGTAGCGCTGGCTCTGTGCTTACCACCCAGCCCTCTCGGCACACACTGAAATGTTGTTAATCTTTATTAACGTTTAACCTTAATTGTGAACAGTTGCATCCAGCCAATGATAGAAAATGCATTTGGAGATACTGAGTGATGTGCGTGATGTTGGCTGTTCAGGAATACTGGAAGAGAACGATATATTTCGAAATGCACAGGCAGGCGTGCTTGTCAGTACCAACAGCCATCCCACCCTCCGCAAAAACCGCATCTTTGATGGGTTTGCAGCAGGTAATGTTCCGTTTTCTATTTTTCTTATGTAAAGTGGATGAGGTCCAACTTTAACCAATACCTGTATTACATATCCTTTCACCACTGCTCCTGGGCAGGTAACAGTCATCCTAAACAACACTGCAAAACGTGTATCACGTACCTTCACCCATTACATTACATTTGCCCTAATCTATCCACTGCTGGATGAAGGCCTCAAGTCATTACCACCGCTGATTAGCACGGCTGGCTATGTAGAGTGTGAAAGAAGTTCAGCATGGATACATTGCCATCCCACAAAGTCTCTATGCAGCAATCTAACTTGGTCGTGCACATGGTGTGATTTCATCCCTCTTCTCGGTGGGCTTCCTATGGGGTGTTATGCTTTGGCTGCCATTCAATCACCAGCCTTGACCATCAGCTATCCATCCTCAGAACATGTTTGTGCCGGATCCCACTGAAATCAGTATGGTGTCTCATTTCTGTTTGTTCTCTGATCCATATGGTCCCATTTTTGTCTCGTAAGCGTGCACCCCTCCATGCTTTGTGCACTTTTGAGCTTTAACTTTTTTCTTATTAATGTTTCTAACTTATATGTCTAAGTAGGAAATACGCACTGATTGAAAACCTTCTATAGATACATCTGTATGTTGATTTTCATATTCAGTTTTACAAAGACACTCCAACCTGCCATTGCACTCGTATTTCATTGTTTTGATCACCATTCACCTTCAATAATTGCTCTGAGTAGACATACTCTTGCATTTTACAATAGGGTCCCTTCAGCAAATATTTTGTCTTGTTTAGAAAAAAATCTGTTCATGACTGGTTTTACTCATTAATCTTGAGCACAACTTTCCAGCCTTTTTTGTTAATCATATCTGGTAGCTCATTTCGACTTGTTGGTATCGTGACTGTCATCAAATCTGACATGTTAAGTTAAATATGCTTTGTACATCTCTCAGATTACAGCAGCTTGCCATACAGCTTTAGGGCTTTCACATTTTCTGAATTGCTCATAGGAGGTAAAACCGATTGTATTAGAATATACAAATATGCAAATCTTTGTATATTTTAATATAAATTATATTCCTTCAGATTATTTGCATTTTGTTTCCTTAAGTTAATATTGGGATAATGCATATTCACGTGATTGTTATGTGTTTATAGGAATTGAAATAACAAATCATGCTACAGCCACACTGGAAGGAAACCAGATTTTCAATAACAAGTTTGGTGGCCTCTTTCTGGCATCGGGTGTCATCGTGAACATGAAAGGTGAATTCTGTCGTGTGTCTGCGCTTCTTCATGTCCTCAACACCTGTGCACAAACTGATAGGTTTGGTACCAAAGGATAAGAATTGTAAATTGATTTGTAAAATACTTAGACGTAATTTTATTGTACAGTTAATATAATGTTTTGTAAAGGAATAATGGCTATATTCTTTGGGTCTTTCGGTAAAGTCACGTAGATAGGTTCAAAGAAAATAACAAAAAACTACGACGTTTCGATCGCAAGCGGTCGTCATTTTTGTTATTTTCTTTGAACCTCTATCTACGTGACTTTACAGAAAGATCCAAAGAATATGAATTCCTGCAGTCACGAAAGCTTTAAGTCAAGATGTAATAATGGCTCTTGATGAATGAGTAATCTGATGCCTGTGTGGGCTTTTGTCTTTTGATACTAAATAGATAACAAAATAGCCAACAACCAAGATGCCATTGAGAAAGCTGTAAGTAGGGGGCAGTGCCTCTATAAGATCTCCAGCTACACAAGCTACCCCATGCACGACTTCTACCGGTGAGCCCTACTCCTTTCAACACTGCTGCTGCACCCCCCTATTTGTCACCTGTTTTGAGTTAAAGCACAGCTGCACATTCTGTATGTTGAACTTCTTTCACACTGTGCGTAGCCAATCGTGCTAATCGGAGGTGCGGAGGAAGGACAAACTAAACACAAAAAGTTCTAACAAAAATAGTTTTCTATTTAGATTTAAAAGTGCACAGCTCCATTGGCTTCCTAATATTGGAAGGAAGTGTATTCCAGATGGCCGTAGAAGTGCATCTGAATGCGTGCGGTGCTCTGTAGCAGATCTAAGTTGATGCATATCTCAAGGGTGGTAACATTCTCTAGAGGGTCGTGCATAGTGGTAAAATGTTCAACAGAGGTCTTGCTTACCTTATGAACATTGATCAAGAAGAAATCCCACCACTAAACATTATGTTCCTCTGCCAATGTTTTCTGCGTTTAATTCCCCTTTGAAGATACATAATACTGGACATGTCAAGCATATGTTTTAAAACGAAATAAGAATTTTGAGACATTGCAGGTTTCTTTTTACCATTGGCTCAGGGTCATCAATATAGATGAACATTGCCATATAGCTTAAGAAGGTAGATGTTTCAGTTTGACTTTAATGAAATATTTATCTGCGTTATGTTGGTGGGCATCGTTTGTAGTTACAAGAAATGACGTATTCCCCTGTCCTCTGCAGGTGCCACACATGTAATACAACGGAGAGAAATGCCATTTGTGTGAACTGCATCAAGAAATGCCACCAGGGCCACGATGTGGAGTTCATTCGCCATGACCGGTAGTGCCTGCCATTGACTTGTGCTCTGCATCACTTATTTGGTAACATGAATATCATTGCAATTCTATGGTTAGAGGGTGTATGAGATGAGCTACAGTTGCTTGTAAAGCAGTTGACTCGTTTTTCATCGTGTATTGTTTGTGCCTTTGTCAGGTTTTTTTGCGACTGCGGTGCAGGCACGTTGTCAAACCCATGCACACTGGCAGGGGAGCCAACGCATGACACGGATACATTGTACGACTCTGCCCCTCCAATCGAGTCCAACACCTTGCAGCACAACTAGTCCATGCCCATTAACTGCGTGGGCTGGCTTGGAATCTTCCTTGGTGGGGCAGCCTTTGCCCAGCCTCCCTCTCCTGTTATAAATCTTGACTGCAACAGCTTGTGTATGCTTCCATCACTGGACAGAAAAAAAAAGTTTTCTCTGAGCCCATCGGGAAGATTTGATGACTATAAGGGAAGCTGTTTTGTTCAGCCTATGAGGTGTCACCAGTACTTCGCAATAACTTGCGAGTAGAGACAAGGAGGATGGTGCCTGCAAGAAGTGTTGCTGCGCCCTGTTCGTCTTTGTGTTGTTGCTGTGAAGCAGTGTTCACCAAGATGCCTGCTGGAGCTGGATTCCTGTTCAACAGACTATTGTCAACAAACAAGAAATGCCTAACACACATGAAAATGGAATTTATTGTGTGTACACCATGTGTGGACACTTTCAGCTTTGATTGCAGTTTTTTTATGTGGTCCCACGACTCGAATTCTGCACCTGGACTCTCGTCAAAGCATTGACTGAGTGGAGGCATGTGCAGCCTCACTGCCCACTTGTGCATTTATATAGCATTTTTCGTTTGTAGTCATATGTAGTATATCAACTTGTACATTTTTAAGCATTTAAAAAAATACGCTTTTTAGACTTACTTTGATCTTACTGGGAATGACATTTTTACGTTGTGTTCTTTTTCAGCATTATTGTTCGATTGTTTGTGGCAAAAAAAGTGGGTGGATTGAACAGACTTGAGATGCGTTACAAATGGCAGGCTGGGCCCTGCAATCCAGGTGGTCGCTTTATGAAAACTGCCACCCGCTTGCAGGGCAATGAGTACCTCATTGGCAACCACTCCAAACAGCACTTCTTACAGCTTTTCCGGAGCACTGTAGTGTACTTATAGTAACCGCTGCAGCACTGCAACAAGTTTTCAAATATTCACAGTCGACCCAGAGCATACCTTTCTCAAATGCGCAGGCAGTTCTATAGACACTACAGCTCCAAACGGTGCTGGCAGCGACAGCCTTTGTTGCCAGTAGTACGCACGTGTCTCTGACGACCTGTTCAAGCTGCTGCCCCCCCCCCCCCCCCCATTGGGAGTGTTTGCTCTTGTTGAGGCTGTTTTGCCAGTTTTTATGCAACGTTTTTGAAATAGTTTCATGTCTCAGATGTACTAAAGTCAAGTATTTTTAAATGTATTTAATAGCATGCCTTTACATTTAAAATTTGTTGGTAAAATAAATGTGAAGGTGTAAGCAGTTGTGACACGAGTCCATACCGTGCTATGCACTTCACCATTCCAAGTATCAACCATGATCCTTACCACCACCTATATGCCCCATCAGGTATTGCACCGTCCGTCATATCCCCCTTCCATCTCCCGTATCCACACCACCGTCAACAACTGCCGTTCACTCAGTGGCAGTGACGTAGCCACTGCGCTTGTGCCATGCTGGGTGCATTCTGAGGCCACGTGAAGTGTCGTCGCCCGCTGGCAGATCACGGAATAGAACTCGGTGCCATGGGTTTAGCGAGATGGTTGGCAGATGCACCAACTGTGCTCCCCGCTGTGCCAACTTAGCGTTTTAGCCGCCCGTCGTTCCTCTGCCCAGCAGCGTCCTTCAGGAAAGCTCCTCCACAGTGTCCGATCTTGACACAGCTGGTGCCAGTCATCGGCAAGTCCAATCAACTCCACATTCTGTAACGCATAAGTCCATCTCTTCTCTCTCCCGTGCCATGCCCGCTTAGCCCCCGGGGATCTATTCGGCCGAACAGAAGCGGTGGCTGGGGATCCCCGCTCCCACCACGCCGATGTCCACCGGTCACTGGTGGAGACGACTACGTCGTCCGGTTGAAGAGGAGCTGGAATCCGCATTTCCCTCCCACGTTCAGCTCCACCGCCCCGACACCAAACCCCCGACTCCCACCAGCAGAGGCCGCCAGGACCCGCGCCACGAAAGGAGGAGAGGGAGCCGAGCGGGGGGGGGGGGTGCAAGAGGAGCAAGCTCGGCCTCGACGCACAGCGGCGGCCGCGCAGTCAAATCGGGAGGGATCCCAGGGTCCAGGCCCCCCAGGGTCCAGGCCCCCCTTTCTCGCTCTCCGTGACCCCCTGCGACTCGGCGGCCGTCTGCGCGCCCACCTCCCCCTTCCCGCTCCTCTTTGCCTGCTGCTCGCTTCGCAGTTGAGTTGCTCTTGCCGTGCAAGACGAAGGCCTGGGTTGGTGTGTGTGGTTGGTGTGTGTGGGGTGGGGGTTGTGAGTGGGGCCCGGGGAACAACAACAACAACGACGGCGGCAGCAGCAGCGCTCGGCCGGTTGCTCGAGTGACGAGCCGCGTGGCCCCGGCGAGAGTGAAGGAGGAGGAGGAGGTGAGGATTGGGGGGGGGGGTGAGGATGGGAGGGGGGAGGATGGGGGGGGGGTGAGATTTGGTGATGAGGATTGCGGGGTTATTTGGGGTGAATGGAGAGGAGGTGAGGATTGGAGAGGTGAGGATGGGGGGGGGGTGAGATTTGGGGATGAGGATGGGGGGGATGAGGATGGGAGAGGAGGTGATGAGGATGGGGGAGGGGGTGGTGAGGATGGGGGAGGAGGTGGTGAGGATGGGGGGGAGGGGTGGTGAGGATGGGGGGGAGGGGGTGGTGAGGATTGGGGGGAGGGGGGTGGTGAGGATTGGGGGGGGGAGGATGGGGGGGGGGTGAGATTTGGGGATGAGGATGGGGGGGATGAGGATGGGGGAGGGGATGAGGATTTGGGGGGAGCGGGTGGTGAGGATGGGGGAGGAGGTGGTGAGGATGGGGGGGAGGGGGTGGTGAGGATTGGGGGGGGGGGGGTGAGATTTGGGGGTGAGGATTTCGGGGTTATTTGGGGTGAATGGAGAGGAGGTGAGGATTGGAGGGGGTTGTGAGGATTGGGGGTGTAGGAAGGGAGGGGGGTGGATCGCAACGCGATTGCGATCTGGCGTCAACGATGCAACAGCTGCAGCAGCAGCCAACCCTCGTATATATGTGTGTGCGTGCGTGCACGGCGAACTTCTTTCGCACCGTACGTATCCAATCGGAGGCGCGGAGCCCTTCAACACGCGGGAGGCGACTGCGCGCGCGTCCCGACCCCGTCGAGTCTCGGAATCTCGGCGGGGTTGGTCGCCTGGCATGGGGCTGGCATCGTGCACCACAACTCGCGTTTTGCTGCCTCATTTCCCCCCCCCCCCCTTGCTTGAGCCCACGTAGTTGGGCAGCAGAGGGCAGCGCAACAAAGCCTCTCCTCCCACCCCCATCGCACCGTGCCTCTTGTGTGCCTTGGAAGTATGGTCACCTGAGATCGGCACGGGGGGTTGGCTTCAGTGCGGCGGTTGGATTGACCCACAACGAGGGCTGCAACGTGGACATAATTGTGTGTTTTGTGTTTGTTGACGGTGGGATCTCGGTAAGCGTGGGGCGTCTGCGCAGACGTTGCATGTTGAATGGGATGCGATTGAGGATTCTTCACAGGCAAGAGACAGGGGATGGGTAGAGCTCACGGGGGACTCGGGATGTGTGGCTTCTCCCTTGCGGCTCTTCGGCTGCCCCCTTGAAATACAAAAACGAAACTTAAATCTTAAACGCAATTGAACGTAGATCAAATATGGCAGGGAATGATGGGTCACTATGGAATGTCTTAATGAGGACAAAATGTACGGTCAAAATATTGTTAAAGAATAAGTAAATGTGGGGAAAAAACGAAATAGACGCAATTTATTCCATCACCAGAATGTGTTTGTCATCTGCTGTATACGAGCGATGTTTGTGTTCAAGTAGCTCTGCGTGTGATGCGGCTCTGTAACTATTTTGGTCAAAGACAAATACAAAACATATACTCTTCTTCCTTGAAAGGTTACCGACCTACGTGCTAGATGGTTAAACAGCTTGGTTACCATGGTAACTTACATGCTTAGCCTCTAAACAATAACAGCAGCATCAGCAGTATTGCTGTGAAGTTCCAAGTGATGTATCGGATCCAGTAGTGCGGTTTCACGAGAAGAGGAGAGGAGTGTGAGATGTGGAGAGGTAAGCGGGGCACGTCTACGGAGGGTGGTGAGGGTTAGAGGCATGGGTGGTGAAGGTTAGGTGTGAGGGTTCGGGGATTAGAGTTAAGGGTGAGGGTGGTGAGCTAGGTAGTGAGTTCAGTGGTGAGTGGTAGGGCTGATGTGAATCAGGTTAGAGATGAGAGGTCATTGGTGGAGTCAACTTGTGTCAGGTGGCTTTGCCTGGCAAGGCCTCAGCATGGGTGCCACCGAGGCTCACGATGCATTCCTTATTTGAGTGAGTGTGTGTGTAGGTGGTGTCGCATCATTGTTATTGTCAACTGTCATCGACCAACGAGTTCATAGCGAGTGCGTGGAAGGCGTTTAACCTTCACGTCGCATTTGATTGGATGCAAAGAATGTGAGAGTGACTATCAATCGCCCAGGGTGACGAGGAGGAAGCACCGAGCGAGGTGCCAGCACAACGCGGCAGTGCGCCATGGCAAGCCGGTACGGAGAGTGGACGGTTTCCAGCAGTGATGACGAGGAGCGGACTGTGGAGTCAGCGGTGGCACCAGCGAGCGGCAGGCAGCCAGCCGAGTCCTGGTAATTCCTGCCGGTGTTAACGCGCAGCTCACACACCCCTCGTGCAGAGCGTGTACCGTCTTGAACTAATCGTCAAACTGCTGTCATCTGCCGGTAGAGCATGCAATGAGCGTGTAAACGAATGTGCAACGCACGCTGCACGGCTGACATCACTCGTGTACCAAATATTTGCCGTTGCACCATTTTACCATTTTCAGACTGTGTTTGAACACTCACCTTCCAACTGAGTTTGAAAGCCTCAGAAACTCTCTGTCCATCTATTGTGAGTGGTGGGGGGAGGTGACACTGTAGCTCTCATTATGATGATTCAATATCAATGCAACTTTTATGTAAAGTTGTGTTGCTATATGCGACTTAACCTATCAAAAACCGGTTTAACTGACAAAGCAGATGCCCAAAACAAGCCTTCATTATTTGCACATATGCAAATGATTTTTGCTCTGTCTTGCTAACCGTAAATGTCCATATTGCTAATGAGTTACTTTCGAAGACAAAAACGCGCAATGTAAAACATTTTGTTAAGCATGCCTACGCCTGATATTTCGTAATTTGTAAAAATAAGTATGGTGCATTGGGGTAAAATACCGTTCCTTTCACCTTCAGCTGATGTCGATGTGCTGTGACATGTCACCACGCAGGCAAGGTGAGGCAGGAGCAGGAACGCAGGAGCCACAGTATGACTCGGATGCGACCTTGGTGGATGAAACAGAGATTGCTGCGAACCCAGAGGCTGAGATCGGATCCCTTGGTGAAAAGAGTTTAGCGAATCCGCTTCCCATCGCGCCCTCCCTGCCGGCGCTAGCAGGCAGCGCAGCCAACAAGCGCAAGAAGCCGTCGTGCGCCGACAACAGCTGGACGGTGTCGGACAGTGAAGACGAGAACGACTTGGGTGGCGTGGAGGCTGCCGTGTCCTCTCTCACGGAGGATAAGGGCATCGTCACCACTTCCCAGCACAAGAGGCAGCGACTAGGGTTGGATAGCGGCGTGGTTCCTGTCGTCGAGAACTCCGTGTGCGGTGAGAAAACTCCCCCTCGTGAGCCGGAGCTGCGGGAGCTGCGGGAGCTGCTGGTGCCGCAGGAGCCGCAGGAGCCGCTGCCGCCGCAGGACGTGATCGAGGCATTGGAGCAGGCGGCTCCACTGTATTTCTTTCTCACCAGAGTGGCTGGGATTGGGAAGAAGATGAATAGTCATGCACTGCACATCACTGGTTGGTTCCCTGACCCTGCCCTCATTTTATCGCAGCACAACACGTGCATTTCACTTCGGTAATCCTAGGGATAACAACTAATTCTGCGTTTTCTTTGTGCACCAGACATTTTATCGCCACTTATGGGAACACTCAAGAAATCTGCACAGGTGAATATTTAATGTCTCTTCCTGGACCAGAGTGTGTGTGGGCTGAAACAAGAAATATAACAATGTTCGTCTCCTCTGATGGCCTTATGGTCGTGTTAAAAATTGCACATTAGCGTGGTGGGAGCCAGTCTCTCCATCGGATGCACCGCTGTTGATTTCCCACAGGGTGGTACTCATCTTATCGAACCCAGAGGGACAATAGATTTAGTTGACACCTGATGAGAATTTGAACTCGCAAGCTTCGGATTGTGAGTCAAGTGCCCTACAAGAGCATAATATGCATGATATGTTTTGCAATGTCTGCTGTGTATAGCAAATGTAAAGATTTAAACAATAATCTGTGAATGTTGAATACCCATTTGTGTTGTATGCAAGTTGCTGTGGTCTAATGATAATTCTTCCAACATGTTTGTCACAGTTTAACTACTGCTTTGACATCCCGTGGCTCATGGAGCAGTACCCAGTGGAGTTCCGGTGAGTGGAGGGGACGGGAGCCTGGACCTCATGGTCCCTGCAGATAAATGGAGTAGTCTGATGCCTATGGAAGACCACCCTTGCGTGGCTTTAGAACTTGTGAACCATGTACTTGTCAATGCGGTGCTTCGCTTGCGGTATCTTTTGAGCTGTATTCATGTGCTGAAGGGCGAGTGTCTGTGTCCACAATGCATGTCTGGATGACTGCGGCACACGTTTTCATTGTGAGCAGGTCCCTGCCGCTGCTGCTGGTGCATGGCGAGCAGCGTGCAAGCAAAGCGAAGCTCTTCGAAGCTGCCAGTTTCTACCCGAATGTAACGCTGTGCCAAGTGAGTCTACCCCAGTGTTTTATATCATACACTGGATTATAAAGCATCTAAAAACAACTGAACCTCAAGATTCGGAATGTGTGCCATTAAGATAATTTGAAGAACATTTATTTATGTTTACAAATTTTCAGAGGTAAAGGAGAAGAAAAATAGAAGGCACACAGGGCAGAAAGGAAAGTAAGATGACAGTCTGGTGAATGTGCAAATAAAGACACTTCATATAGAGATAAAGTCACAGGCAGAGGAAGACAGAAAAGTCTCGAGCCTGGACTGAAACAAGGGGGAGGAAATTGGTATTTTTCCGCAGAAAGTGGAAGGAAATTCCTGACAAAGGGGCAGCAGCAGAGAAGAAACAACCTCTCATCGCGAAGAGGTTGACTGGGTTTTTTGAAAGGGAGGCCTTTGTTGCTGGGACGTGTAGAGTAAGACGAGAAGGGGGAGGTAGGGGTGAATTATTGTAGGACCTTGAGGATGTAGGGGTGATCTTGTAGTTCACGTGTATTGGTTGCAGCCATTGGAGGGATTGGAATATTGGCCTGATCTTGTCTTGCTCATGGATGTGAATGAGAAGTATGGCAGCGGCATGCTAGATCATTTGAACTTTTTAGCTGAAGTATTTGGGGAGGCCACAAATAAGAATTATCGTATTCAGTGTGATAAAGGTGATACAATGTTGATAAGGGCCTCCGCAGCAGTAGCAGCAGCAGATGGTAATGAGGAAATGTGTTTCCAACCGTCACACAACAGCAAGAATGTGGTCTACTCCCCCCAATTGAGTGGACAATACTCCAGTGCCAGGCAAACATTAATTCTTCTGGAATAAAATAATTTAACCGCATTGCATATAGCCACAGAAAAAACATGTTTTTGTCAGTCAGCCTATTGGCCTTACATTAACCAATAGCATTAGAAAAGCAATCAAACTTGACTGGTTTCAACCGTTTAGGTTGTATCAGTAGTCAGGCTTGCTAAATATATACTGTTGGCTTATCAGCTATTTTTCATAAAGGCACTTCTTTCAAATAACAGGTTCCTGTCAGCACAAAACTACATTGTACAAAACTCATTATGCACTCTGATGCTCATAACATCTGGTAGATTGGCAGTATTTGCTTCAAAAGTTTGACCGCTTTGGAGATAAAGATTGGACGTCGATTTATTTTTTATTATCACCGATGTTGATCTGTGAAGTCAGTACTTTTACCAGATATATTCACCACGTAAGCAGGCTTCACATATTCATTAAATGTTTTATATTTTAATCAACATGGTATCATCACCTCCGATTAGCATGGTTTCCGCACCTCCAACTAGAATGGTCGTTTATGTAGAGTGCAAAAGAAGTTCAACATACATAAAAAAGATATATCAATAGTGACTTCACGTAAATTAGCGTTTGTTTGTAAATTCACATTTCTAAATGTGCACATGTATTCTGTGTCAGGAGACTTGCTGGACAGATATTTGTACAGTATATACTTTGTAAGCTAGCTGTTTGGTTAAACAATTTATGTTCATCATTATCACAAATTCTGTCTTTTTTCAGGCAAAACTGGACATAATGTTTGGGACGCATCATACGTAAGTATCTAGAATGCACGCACAATTGAAAGCTGTGTGTGTGACGCGCAGTCCCGCATAAAGGCTATGCCAGGTTTAAAACGAGATATGTGATTCGGCCTCTACTCAGTCCGCTGGGAACGGTGTCCCATTGGACGGTGTTAGCTATGTGTCATACTTGCACTCTCGCTATTTGCGGATTCTGCCTTGGGGTCTTTGTATCCACCTATGTTCCTCCCCTACCACAGGAGGGAAAGTACGTAACGCGACGTGCTCTTCCCCTTGCCCCTGTTGGCGTGCATTGCAGAAAGATGATGCTACTGCTGTATGAAGAGGGTATGCGAGTGGTCATCCACACATCCAACCTCTTCTTTCAAGACTGGCATCAGAAAACCCAGGGGTGGGTGCTTGTCCACAGTTTCAGTATTCATTGTATGTGGGCATTTGTGTTGAGCTCATGCCAAACGCCTGTCCTGCTGTCTGCAGCATCTGGTTAAGCCCGATGCTTCCTCGGCTGTCAACAAGCGGAGAGTTGCCGGAGATGCAGGGCGAGTCACCCACGGGCTTTAAGCAGGACCTCATTGCGTACCTTAAAGCCTACAGCTCTCACTCGGTCACCTGCTGGGCTGAGCATCTACAGCAACACGATTTCTCCGAGGTCAGGTCAGCGGCCACCTCTATTATCATGCACCGGTGCGTTCTCATTAATGGCTTTTGTGACGGTGTCTTCTGATTGATGGCTGCGGTATCATCTGATTGATGGCTGGTGTGAGCTGCTGTGTTCGATTGGTGGCTTTGCGTGTGGTGGTTTGTTATAGTCGATCACTGCCGTGTGCTTGGATTGGTGGTTTTCTGTGTGCAGGGTATACCTGGTTGGCTCGGTCCCAGGCCGCTTTTCAGGCGACAACAAGGAGAACTGGGGTCACCTTCGGCTTCGCAAGGTAATGTACAACTGGAATAACGGGATGCACATCCATGCCGGCCATGCAAACACACGCATGCGTGTGCATTGGGCATATATAGGTGTATTAGAAGCAGATGTGTGTGCGTCTGGATTCTAATGCCAGGGGAGGTGCATTTGTATAGTGTGGTGGGTGGAATATGGGCAGGTGTGTGTATTGTATAGAGAGGTGTGTGTGTGTAGGGAGGGTATAGGATTGTACTATAAGCAGACGTGTGTGTGCATGTACATTGCAGCTGCTGCGCGAGAACCTATCCCCTGTCGAGGAAGGAAATGAACAGTGGCCTCTCATTGGCCAGTTCTCCAGCATTGGATCCATGGGGATAGATAGCGACCGGTGGCTGCAGACCGAGTTTCAGGACAGCCTTGTGACACTCGGCCAGAGTGGCTCACCAACCTACAGCTTCAATCGCACACCGCTGAAGCTGGTAAACCACGCACCGCTCAAGAGAATAGGAGCACTCCTGGGGGGAATTATTTGTGAATTTGCAACAGACATGCCCCACCTCTCATTATTATTGTGCTTGTTTTCTCAGCCCAGCTTCATTGAGTCTCATGACTTTTTCAGTAGCATCCTGCCAAGCTTTTTCACAGTAGGGGCGATGATTCCTCTGTATTATTCTAATTGAGTCATTTGCTGGTATTTTTTCTAGTTTGACATATTTGGATCATGATGTCAGCACACAATGGGCTACTCTTGTGAATGACTTGTGAACTATTTCGTGAAAATGTAGTGAGAACCTGCGATGTGAGTATACGCCTCCCATCCTGTGCCCCCCTCCTTGTGCCCCCTTCCTGTGCTACCCTCCCTGTGCCCCCTCCCTGTGCCCCCTCCCTGTGCCCCCCCTCCCCTTGCTTCTGTTATGCTCAGATCTACCCTACTGTGGATAATGTGCGGATGAGCCTGGAGGGTTACCCGGGTATGACAGCCCTGTGCTGTAACGTCCTACCCTCCTAGTCCTGGCAAAGCGGTGCATGGTCTACATTCAGTATTAGCTGGGAAACTCCATGAAAATAAACATCAGGCTTTTTTTGCAAATAACAATGGAATCGATACGAAATGTATCCAATCTGGCTGGCTTAGTTATCTGTATGTATATATATACAGTGTGCATTACTGATTGTGAGTGTTGTCTGTGAATATTCTTAATGTGAATCTATTTGTGTGTTGGTGTGAGTGTGTGGGTTGATGTGTCTGCCAGATTGGATTGGATTGACTCTTAAGTGTGTTGCTCACTGATGTGTCTTTAGGTTGTACCGTGTGTTGTTTGGCATGATGCTTGACGTTTCGCTCCATATGCTGCGAGCTTCTTCAGGAAGTGATCGTTTTTGCTGAACACAACACGTTACCACTCAGAAACACATTGGGCACATCGGAGAAGCTACATGGCACAACCGCAAAATCCTACTACGCTATCTGCGTGTTGTTGTGCTTCCATTTGTCTGTTGATTTGAGTCTATGTGTGTGCCGTTGTTGTTGTCTATATGAGTGCGAGTGTTGTCATTTGTGTCTGTGAGTAATTCAACCTCCCCACCTTTGCCTCCTCTCTGGATGACTAGCTGGTGGATCCCTCCCCTACAGCGTCCAGACAGCAAGCAAGCAGCAGTGGCTGCACTTGTACTTTCAGTAAGATCGCGCACCATCCTTCTGGATGCACACAACTGTGTGCACACACTTTTGCTCATTTCCATGTGAGAGTTCACAGCATTGTCCTGCTCTGTGCTTCAATAGATCGTGGCAGCTACGGCTGTGCTACTTTATTACCAGGCACACAGCGAGAACTAATAACGTGTTATGAAATCTCTATTCTACCCTTTAGAACGTTGGCTCACGCTCAGACATACTGGTCTCCTGACACCCATCGTTATAGTACCATACTCTTTGATGACACAGTAATATGTACATTCATCTCTGCTGTCTAGATTTAGAAGTAAATTTAATTTGAGCCATGATATTTCCCTCCCTTTATCCTCCTGCAAACTCACAATGCACCCTTGGCAAGCCGCTGGTTGTCTGAGACATGTGGCCGCACCCAGGCAATCCCCCACATCAAGACGTACCTACGCATCTCACCGGACTACACCAAGCTCGCCTGGATACTGCTCACCAGGTAGAATGAAGCAGCTTCGAGCCCTCTTTGTGTTCTAGTTGAAATGCCCAGTGCCTAGACAGGAACCCAATTGCACTGCAAGCAAAGCCTGGTTTAGCTGTCATAGTTGAGGTCCGAATGGGGACTGGTGGTCCTAAGTCTCAGAATGTTGTGGTTGATAGAGAATACTGCTCAATGAGTTTTTAAACTAGGTGCTCCTTATTCTTGGTTCTTTCGGTAAAGTCACGTAGAAGGGAAATAATAAAATAATAATAATACAACTATAAAATTCTCACGACGTTTCGATTGCAACACAAGCAATCGTCATCAGGTGGTTTTCACACCTGATGATGATTGCTTGTGTTGCATTTTATAGTTTTCCTTTTATTATTTCCCTTCTACGTGACTTTACCGAAAGAACCAAGAATATTGAATCCCTGCAGTCACGAAAGCTTTAAATCGAAATTTAGGTGCTCCCTATTTGTATGGGTGTGGTAGCTTTTTTGAAAAATTCTGGCGATGCTGTTCAGGCTTAACTCGAGATAAATTCTACGGCAATCGTTACTGGCCATGGTTGCCACACCCCTTTCCGTTGTAAACATTTATTTATGCTAATCTGGTGAATATGGTAGCTGTCTCCCATACTGGGAAACTGGGAAGGCAACTTCTGAACAGGTCACAAAGGTCATGTGAGTAACTAAGGTCTTTAAAACATTGTTCACCAAACCTACCTCTTCCATTGGTTAGACAGAACTCTTTGTCACCCCATGCCATTGCCGTACCAAGTCGCCATAGTTGCTCACAGCAAATACATTGCTGCCAGTGATCATTGTTGGCAGTGATTGCCCCAGTCTTTTAGCACAGCAGCTGTTTCTCTGCCAGATCCTGCAAGTCGGTTAACTAGTGTTCAAGGATGCAGGTAACGTACTGTAACTCGCTGTAACTTACCTTGACGGACATGTGATAAGGAGGCATGTGTGCCAAATGGTTCAGCTATTTTAAATATTGATTTTAAGAGTTGGGCATTTGTTTTAGAGACGTATATAGTAAGGTGTGTGTGTATGTTTGTTTCTGTGCAAGTGCCAATCTGTCAAGGGCAGCATGGGGGAGCTATGAAAAAAGGGGCAACCAGCTGATGGTGCGATCCTACGAGCTGGGAGTCCTCTATCTTCCCACTGCATTTGTACGTCCCCTCTCCTGCACCACACTCCAACACCGTGCAAGTGCTTCTGCACGTGCGTGTGCTCGTGTGTTGTGTGTACTGTTCTGATGTGGTCTTGCCCGTTGTGTGTGTCTGTGTGTGCGCGAGTAGAACCCAAGTGCAAAATGGTTTCCTGTGGGACGAGGAACAGTCATGAAAGATGCTGAGGGGGTTGTTCCTTCCTTCCCGGTGCCCTTTGACCTGCCGCCAGTGCCGTATGGCAGTAACGGTAGGACCATTTTTTGGGTGGTATGGGGCAGACGGCTTGGCACAGTGCCCGAGTGCTGTCGGGATGGGGTTCTATTCAGGGGTTGGCTGCTGTTGCCATTCTTGTCCAAGTTGAGGTCCTCGTGCAAGTGCTCTGAAGCTGACCTTTTTAAGCAGGCATTTAGGCTCGCTCACCTGTGTACCAAATTCACCTTTGTTGCTGGGAAACACAAGAAAAGCAGAGCAGCTGACTGCTTGTTGTCTAAAGAGGTGTTTTAGAATGTCGTTCTTAAACCTGGAGGTTTATACACTCACACGAAAGTTCCCACATCAAGTTGGACTGAGAGGTTTTTCGAAGTCAAGAGAAAACATTTTAAATCAACATTTAATGCCTCAATAACTTTGGACATTGTCCAAATTGTTAAGCAAATGAACAAGCTTTAGATATTACAAAAAAATCCCGCCATATTTAGTTTAGTCCAAGCGACATGTGAAGCTGAGCAGATTACGAGTCACGGCCCTGCTGTTTGCCACTATGTACCACCACCCGCGTGTTGCTGTGTGCCGCAGTGTGCTGCGTGCCGCTAAATGCCACCACATGTTGTTGCGGTGTACCACCGTTCTTGTTTCCCTCTGCTGTGTGCAACTTTTGTGTTTCTTTGTTGCAGACAAACCATGGATCTGGAACATCCCTTACACGCATGCGCCAGACTCGCACGGCAACGCCTGGGTGCCTTCTTGAACCACGAACCGCTCCCCATATTTAGATGCAAACCCCCCCACCCCCCCCCGGCTGACCCGCCAACCTGGCCCTATCAGCCACCTCACAGATCTTGCCAGTGCTGTACCTCTTTATATTTCATGGGTTAGTTATCAGTGGGTGCAGCGTCACTAGAAGTTAGTCTGCCCACCCAGAATAAACAAACTAGCCAACTACCCACCGCGTATCTGGTTAGATTGCGTAATTGGTAGTAGCCATAGTATGGTATTTCATGTGAAGCCAAGTGTGAATTTCATGTTTTTAAGTGTCGTGTGGATGGAAACACGTGTGACGAGGACCAATGGGAATTAGTTTTTTGGCCAGCTCCCATGTTGGAATCACAAGGAGAGTGCTGGCTGGCTTCTCTGCTGGGCCTACATCTTGCGTCTCGTTCATGAACCAGAAGATCCAGGCTAGTGTGAGGTCTTGAATTGCAGTGTTCCTGACTGTGTTACGCCTTGTATTTGTAGCCTTTTGTACTCTCATATGTTCGTATATTTTTTATAACATTCTGTAGTGGACAAAAGTAGTAATAAAGGCTGTGTGCAGTCTCTGCGGAACCCACAGTTGGTTCACCGTGAACAATTAAGAACTGTCTGTGATATTCACCCGAATAACAGCCTCGCTGAGTCTCGCTGAAATGTTTGCACTCTGCACTGCGAATAGTGAGTGGTGAGGGACCAAGATCTGTCGGGGTGGTGGAGACCTGGGACCAGTTCTAGAAAACTTGAATCCTAATCCTTCAATGGAATTTCCCTTTGCAGATATGGCCAGTGCCAGGTGTCTTTTTCAAGGGAGACCTGGATTTGAGTACAGTACAACCTGGATTTCAGTGCAGTACATCCAAAGGTGTTCACTACGGGGGACGTCTGGCAAAAACAAAACTCTTTGGCACGTGTCGTGACGGGTACTGCAAGATCTGACCATGTCCGTCCAGTGCTCGCCGAGCTGCATTGGATTCCGATTTCTCAACAAAGACAACAGAAGGTCGCACTCATCATGCGTGACGTGCTTTACACCTTGATCTCGTCAAGGAACATAAACCTTCACGTGAACTCCAGTCATCCTCACAGCAGATTTTGGCTAACCATTGAACAAAGACGGTCACTGCATCGCGCGGCGCTTTCAGATGCGCTTCAGCGGCCGTCGGGAACGTTCTTCCGATATTAGGAAGCCACTGGAGGTATGCACTTTTAAATCATCCAGATTGAAAACGAACTTTTCTTAGAACTACTTTTTGTCTTGAGTTGGCTACGTACGGTGCGACAGAAGTTTAACAACAGCCATAACGTACAACATATAGGACCACAGAGCGTGGGCAAACGTTGGCTCTGGCTGCATTTTGTGCACATCAGCTGTGTTGAGATTAGATTTAAGTGAATGACGTCATGTACAGAGACGAGCTTTGGCAGCGCGTTGAGGCGGGTAAGCGTGATGACATCATCCCTGTGCTTTCTGTCCTGTCGATGACGTCATCGCGTCGAAGCCGCAGCCGTTCCTTAAGGTAACGATGACGTCAGGCGGAAATGAGTTTCAAAATATAAATTAATACCAATAAAAGTCGTTCATTCGGAAGATTGTGACTTCAATTGGTTTATAGTTTTTATTTGGAGAAAGGCGACAATTTTCCGTGAATCTCTTCGGCAAGAGAAGCATTTTTTGTTTTTGTCCAACGAAATACAGAGCGTTAAGGACGGACACGCGCATTCCATTTAGAGAAGCACAATTTAAGAACCGAGATGGGTCTGAAGCCTGCCTCGTGACAGTCGGTGGGACCCAAACAACCGCTGAACGAGAAGACATTGCGTCATCACCACAACGCCGTCATCGCGTTACAGACATCCGGTGAACGAATGCCCGTGACGTCATCGCGTCGGTTCGCGTCGTGACGTCACTCAGACCCCTCCCCGCGTGACGTCATCTCCCCCTCCGTGTGCTTGGCAGATCAAGTGGAGCGCCATGGTGAGTGGCGCGTCTCGGCCTTCGGGGCCCTCACGGGCCGCGCTGTGGCTCGTTGCTTCTCTGTGTCGTGATGTCGTGGGCTTGGGGTCATCTGTGTCGTGTTGTCGTCGCTTCTGCTCCGGTTTGCGCTGTGTGAGATGGCGCCCTGCCGCCTGCGAGCGAGCGAGCGAGGAGGAGCCCGGCGCAAGGCCTCGCGCTTTAGCTGAATCACGGCCCTGGGCCCGGGGGGCGAGAGACACGGCGATGTGTGTGGGGGTCGTGTCCAGAGTGACGCGGGCCCAGTGTGTGGAGTTGTTAATAGTTAATCCGTGGCCTTGCGTATAGAGGGATGTGTAGGATTTTGGACAGAATAATGATGAGTACTTGTGGTTATTGTGCAGTTGTGGGCTTGTGTCTTGAATGATGTGCGGCCGGTGTTAGCTTGTGTTTAGTGTGATGCATATATGGTCTGATGCGTGTCTAGAGCGATGTGTTTTTGGCTTTTGTATTGAGCGTCGGGGTTGTGGTGGTGTGAGGCGGGCAGCGTCTCGGCACCGGCATGTGAATTGTGCCTCTCTGCGTCTTTCTGTGCGCAGGGGCAGAGCCAGTCAGGAGCGCCCGGGTCCGGTGGTGGGAAGAAGGATGACAAGGTAATTGGTGCTTAGGAATCAAACTTATGCCCTCACGCATTAGCTTGGTGTAATGCCCAGAGTGGGTGATGCTGAGGTAGTGAGAGTGTCAGTGTTTTGGTGAATGTATTATGTCGAGCGTTTGTTGTGGTGGCTGAGTGTTGTGGTGAAGGTGTGGTGAGAGCATTGTTGTGGTGGCTGAGTGTTGTGGTGGCTGAGTGTTGTGGTGAGAGCATTGTTGTGGTGGCTGAGTGTTGTGGTGAAGGTGTGGTGAGAGCATTGTTGTGGTGAAGGTGTGGTGAGAGCATTGTTGTGGTGGAAGATGTCCCGTGTGTGACATGTGATGTCCCCGATGCCACAGGAGAAAAAGAAGAAGTATGAGCCGCCAGTGCCAACGCGCGTTGGCAAAAAGAAGAAGAAGGTGAAGGGGCCAGATGCTGCCAACAAACTTCCACAAGGTCTGCTTGGGTCATCACCATTGCATGAGTGTTCTTGTCCTGATGAGTCATGAGTTTAATCCTCTCATCGCAGCCAACAGAAGCAGTAATTGGCCTGCATCCCATAGTGTGAAAGGATCGTGTAAGTACCAATGTGCTCTCGCGTGTATTTTTTGGCGCAGTAACTCCACACACCTACTGCCGCCTGAAGTTGCTGAAGTTGGAACGTATCAAGGATTACCTGCTCATGGAGGAGGAGTTCATCCGCAATCAGGAACGTCTCAAACCCCAGGAGGAGAAGCAAGAGGTGCGGCATCTCCAGGTCTCAGGACATCACTTGTGCAGCTCCCGCTTGTAAAATTAGTCTAAATTTTATCGTCACAACCATACAACTGCTTTATCGATGTTACCGTGATGCTGTAGATATCTTTCAGAAAACGTGTAACCTGTCTTTGTGTCATTTTGTTATTACGCATTTCGAGTGCGAGATGAGAAGTCGGATATTACAATCCATTAGCTAACTTACTGGGATGTGCACTCTTAAGTTCAGTCGGCTTGTTTAACTCCATTATATTCCTGGTCACGGCTTGTATCACTAGTGAGTGCTTAAGTGCTACAAGAACCGCTCATCAGGGCATCATCCAACAGTGGTTTGACAAAAGGGCTGTCAAAACATAGTAAAGAGGCATTTCCAGCGACAGTGTTTTAATCAAGTTTTCTGTTGTGAGTGCAGGAGGAGCGGTCAAAGGTGGACGACCTCCGTGGTTCACCCATGTCTGTTGGCACACTGGAGGAAATCATTGACGACAACCATGCCATCGTGTCGACTTCTGTGGGCTCTGAGCACTACGTCTCCATCCTTTCCTTTGTTGATAAGGACCTGCTGGAGCCTGGATGCTCTGTGCTGCTCAACCACAAGGTTTGAGGCTGTTCTGCTTTCAGTGATGGGGTTATTTGGCTGTCCTTCCACACTGCAGGGGAGGGCAGATTAGGCATTGGCCTGTTCATGAAGACATTTGCTTAATGCTGCTTTCGAAGGAAATTTTGATTGCATTTTTTATTTAATGTATGTAAAGTACATGGAGTGATGTGATGTTTGTGTGGCTGTACAGGTGCACGCTGTAGTTGGCGTGCTGAGCGATGACACAGACCCACTGGTGACTGTCATGAAGCTGGAGAAGGCACCACAGGAGTCGTATGCTGACATCGGAGGGCTCGATGCACAGATTCAGGAGATCAAGGCATGTCACTTCTTGTAGACACAAACATGAAGGGATACTAGTACTTCAATATCCTGATTGTGAAGGGGGCAATGGTAAACAAGTGGTGAATGAGCGTATATATCTCATGATCAGTCCTCAGCAGGTTCTGTTATCAGGACTATCGAAAATAAAGCAATATTTAGCAATTTTATCACCGAGTGGTGTATACGACATGAGCACGTTTGAGAATCCGTTGCCTTGAAATTTGTGCGGCAGGAGTCTGTGGAGTTGCCACTAACCCACCCGGAGTATTACGAAGAGATGGGCATCAAACCTCCCAAGGGAGTCATCCTGTATGGCGCGCCTGGTACAGGTGAGAGGTTGCATTACTGCATTGGTGCTGTGAAATGAGCATAATATGATGTACACACACTTCTGGCATAATGGGCAGTGCATTGTATGCAGTGCTGTGCCATTGCATCTGCTAGTATTGGAGGCGTTGATCGATTTTGTATATCGAGTGTGACAATTGTTCCTTGTGTGGGGCTATAGGCAAGACACTGCTGGCAAAAGCGGTGGCCAACCAGACATCGGCGACATTCCTGCGCGTTGTGGGCTCTGAGCTCATCCAGAAATACCTGGGCGATGGACCCAAGCTGGTCCGTGAGCTGTTCCGTGTGGCCGAAGAGCACGCACCCTCTATCGTCTTCATCGATGAGATTGACGCCATTGGCACCAAAAGGTGGCTGCTGTCCCACACTTACTCATGATGACTGAACCCAGCACAACTCTTTGACTGCAGCCTCTCCTTCACTTCACCTACACCCGCGTGTGCTGATGCATTCCTTTAGCAGCACTGCATTGCTCTGTACCAGAAAATGGCTTTTAAAACAAATCTATAGTTTTCAGTAATTACTAAACATAATATAGCTTTGTTTTTGTATAGTATGGGGATGATGTATTAACTTCTCGTAGAATTAAGCATTTTGTGAACAACAATTACTGAAAAACAAAAAGAGGTCCACAACACCATTTATTTTTATACAATTTCCCACAATTACGGTATACTTTTCCATGGAATTATCTGTTTCAACTCAACCCATCTTGATTACCACCACCATCAACATAACTATTAACATGATCCTTAACATAAACATTTTCATTAACATAAAACGGTGAGGTCAGCTGATATTGAGATAGACATGGGTTAAGGAGATTTTGATAACATCCCAATTTAGTCTTTCATTAATATCATCACTCCTATCACCATTACGTCTGTCATGTTGCTATGATCACAGTTATCAGCACTACTGTCATCACTATCATCACCATAATTTCCATTGGCACCACTACCAATGTACCAGGGTCACTAAATTGAGTACCCCTTTTTGGTATCGCCCTTTGGGAGTTTAAATGTATTTTAATTGCTTTTCGGAAACATTTAATATATTGTGAAGTTTTTATTTGATAACTACATCCTAAGTGGCTCAGTCCTTAAAATGTGTTAATATATGTTTATCAAATTAATGGCGGGGGGCTGCTCGTAGCATAGTTATTGCACCGAGCTATGAAACGGATGACATGAATACATTTCCTGGCCGGGGCTGAATTCAGTTGAGTAATATGAACTCGTCCTGGACCCTCTCCCCCACCACTAATTGTCACTGACTGGCATGGGTAGTTCATAAGCTAGGTGCAGTGGTTGGAGATAAGATGTTACATAACCAACACTTGCAGTACTTAAAACCACTATTAAAAACCTACACCTGCCTGTTGTACAGTACATGAGCACTGTTGTCGTGTAACCTTCGTTGTATGCTCGTAATTTAGGTATGACTCCAACTCTGGCGGCGAGCGGGAAATCCAGCGCACCATGCTGGAGCTCCTCAACCAGCTTGACGGCTTCGACTCGCGCGGAGACGTCAAAGTCATCATGGCCACCAACCGCATAGAGACGCTTGACCCTGCACTCATTCGCCCAGGTGCTGTGTTCCTCTACCCCTCTCTTTATGAACACCCATGACACTCGAGACTTTTAACCAGTTTCATGCATAAGAGGTTTGCTAATTGCTGAAAGAAAATAATTTTTTTTGGCCTATGGGTTCTCCACATAGAACAAGTGATCAAGGTTGGTGTTGGTTTACCCAGTCACTTTGATACCACGGAAACAATGATTGATTTGCTCCCCATCCTCTCAGTAAATTAATTCACCCCTCATTGCACATTCCACTTCTGTTTTCCCTCATCCATCAGCCCTTGTCAGCCTGTTATCACACATTGATTTTACCACTACACTTTGCTTCTTCCACGTGCTTTTTGCAGTGTTTTAAGCACAGGCACAGCCTTGTATTGCCATTAATGTTTACTTTTTGTTATTATATCTGTGTAGGCCGTATCGACCGTAAGATTGAGTTTCCTCTGCCGGATGAGAAGACAAAGCGCCGTATCTTCTCAATACACACGAGCCGCATGACCTTGGCAGATGACGTAACCTTGGAGGACCTCATCATGTCCAAAGATGACCTCTCTGGAGCTGACATCAAGGTGAGTCCTTCAACCCGAAACACCCTTTGACAAAGTTTAGTATTTGAGGGTCTTCCCAATTTTCTTCTTGATTTCCCCCCGAAATGTCTTAAACCATTTGTACCCCTGTGCACAGACTGGCAATCCTTTACACTCTCGCATGCTCGCTTGCACGTGTGCGGAAGCACATTGTTATTAAGTTCATGTGGGCCGGGTGTGGTGCTGGTGTGGTGCTAACGATCTTGAATTTTTTTTGCACAGGCCATTTGTACTGAGGCTGGACTCATGGCCCTGCGGGAGAGGCGTATGAAGGTGACCAATGAGGATTTCAAGAAGTCGAAGGAGAATGTGCTGTACCGCAAGCAGGAGGGCACCCCTGAGGGGCTGTATCTGTGATGTCAGCACAGCACAGCTGTCTTGTTTTTTCTTCGTTCACTCATTTGGCAGAGGACATTCAAATGTAACAATGTTTTGTAATGAATGCCAAGTAGCTAAAAGTTTGAAATGTAATAGTCTAGTGTTCAACAAAATTTGAGGTGTGTTGTATGCAAGACTGTAAGAATAACAATTTAGCAGTGCATCCTGGCTTGATAAATTACAATCCCTGATGTACCGTACATGCACATGCCAGTGTTTTGTGTTTTTTGTTCAGCGCTGGCTGACATTTCATTCAATGTCAATAAAGATGTAAAACTACACTGAATTTATAGTGCATTCATAGTCAATAGAGGAATGTCAGACACATTACTGCAGAACTTCACTATATCATGGTTTTTTTAAAGAATATATTCAGGTGATAAAAAGTAAAACAAATATTTGCGTGGGGCTGGCCTCGAGGAAAAATACCTTAAACATACTTTTGGAATAAATGCCATCAGTTCAGTGATGTATCTTTTAAGTAGGGTTAAACACGAATCTGTAAATCGGTTATTTTCACGCAGAAATCGGTAGTCTACTCTAGTGTAATTTTAATACAGACATTGGCACGTGTGGATATACAATCTGCACGGCAGCAGGCCTGGATTACCGCGTGGAACATTTGTTCTTGTTTCTCGGTTAAAAAGATTCATCCCTACAATTGCTTGCTCTCGCCACTGCTTGTGGAAGCGCCTCCGCTGGGAGGATATCTGGAGTCGAGAGGGTAATATGTCAATTATTCAACACTAACCTGACTAAAAGGTATAACATGATTCGATAGACATTTCTATATGTGCGGCAAACCAGTAGCCAATTTTTACTGTTACATTTCACCGTGCAATTACAGGTAATGCAAAAAAAGTATTTAACGAACCTAATTTTTTACCATATCAGTTCATGTAACTTTCACCTACCTGAAGGCTTTCATACACCTACATCTCATCTCCACTGAAATTGCCAACACATTGGCATGTTGCATAGTTGGGTCTCGCCTTGACTATTGCAACTCCGTCCTAGTCCGGACCTCCGCTAGCAACCTAAAGAAACTTCAAAAACTACAAAACAACCTGGTACGCATCGTCATTGCCCACACTCATCCCCGTCTCGACTCACTCGCCTGTCTCCGTGCCCTCAACTGGCTACCCATCGCCAGTAAGGTCACATACAAGATCGCCTGCCTCTGCCACAATGCCTTCATACCTGCCTGCCCGCCGTACCTTTCTTCATTATTGACGACTTGCAGCTCGGCACACGGCAAATGCCTGCGCAGCGCGACTCACGACCTCTTGATACCAAGATCCAGGATGGTCATCGTGTCTATGCGCCGCTTCTCGGTGGCAGCCCCAACACTCTGGAACGATATCCCTCTGCACATTCGCAGCATCACCTCAATCGCCTCCTTCAAGAGAGACTTAAAAACTCACCTCTATAACCACGCGCTTTTGAGCAACTCTGAGCTTGGCTGCGCGCCTCTGAGTTGCGGCCATTACATCCGCAAATTTGCGCGCGTTATAAATTGAATTATTATAAATTTTTATGCAGTCATTGAATTTGACAATATAGGTTCTAAACGGTGATTTGTTTTTCCCTGAAGTCATTTTAAAGTCGTCAGAAAGTGTGGGAGAGTCCGGGATGCAGTCGAGGTTTATTTGGATGTAGGGACCGGCAGACTGGGCCACGGCGGTGTTGGAAATTAAATAGTGGACTAGTGCAAGAGTGAAATAGTGCAATAGTGTTCACACTTAACTGCAGTACAATATTGCAGCCCATCAGCATATCCACACTTCGAGGCAATATTCAGCAGAATTTCTTTAACCAAGACAAAAACTCTGCAATATTATTTTGTGGCAAGCCTTAAGGTCCAGTTAATTTCACTGCGTGTGACTGCAAGCAACGCACATTGTTTGTATATGTTGCAACTCGGCAGTGTTTGTTTGTTTAACGAGCCTGCAGGTTGCTGAGACCACGGTTTATTTGCTTATAAACATGCAACTACCGATGGCCGAAACATTATTTTTATGTGGTGGGGATGGGGGGGTGGTGGTGGAGGGCGGAGAAGCGACGCTCACAACAACGAGTGAAGCACCGGGTGGCTAAAGCACAGCAAGTTGGTACAGTAGGGGGCACAGGTGGTGCATCAGCCAGTCATCTCGGTCATCTCGGTCAGTCGACCCGTGGCACCTGCTGGGTCTGCCCCGTGACCTCCTGCCAGCGGGCGTTCGACACTTCACGTGGCCTCAAGGTGCACTTGGCCTGGCACAAGCGTAGTGGTGACGTCACCGCCACTTAGTGGCGAATGGCGGTTGTTGTTGGTGGGGGGGGTGGTGTGTGGGTGGTGGTGGTGGGGGGGTGCTGGTGGGGGGGGTGGTGGGGGGGTGGTGGTGGTGGGGGGGTGGTGGGGTGGGGGGGGTGGTGCTGGTGGGGGGTGGTAGTGGTGGTGAGGTGGTGGTGGTGGTGGGGGGTGGTGGTGGGGGGGTGGCGGTGTGGTGGGGGGTGGTGGTGGGGCAGGCGACTTGCGGGGCAGCGCTGTGACGCCGTGCGGCTCCACTCGATCCCTTGCCCCGCCACGTGGGGCGTCCTCGAGCGGCGGCGGCGGCGGCGCCCCGAGCCGGGAGCGAGTTCAGAGGGAGGCGCGGCCCAGGGCGGGGCCACACGGGGGGGGCGGGGGGCCACACGGGGGGCGGGGCCACACGGGGGGGGCGGGGCCACACGGGGGGGCGGGCGTGGCTACACGGGGGGCGGGGTCACACGGGGAGGGGGGGGCACACGGGGGGGGGGGCACACGGGGGGGGGGGCGGGGTCACACGGGGGGGCGGGCTACATGAGGGGCTGGGCTACACAGGGAGGCCACACGGGGCGGGGCTACACAGGGGAGGGGGCGGGGCCACACGGGGGGCGGGGCTACACGGGGGGGCGGGGTCACACGGGGGTAGGTGGGACCCACCTGGACGTGCGGGAACGTGGGGAATCCGAGCCGAGGTGACCGAGTTGGTCGGGGACTCGGGCCCTGCCATGGTGGACTGGGTGCTCGACAGCGTCGTGGGCTTCCTGAGGAGCCCGCGATGGGACGAGCCGATTCGCCGCTTCATGGAGCTGGAGTGCTCGGGTAGGGGCGAGCGAGGGACATGGGAAGTAGTCGGGACGCGCGGGGACTTGGGATGGAGACGACGGGGGGGTAACGTTCACGCGGTCTCTGTGTCTGCAGTTTTTCAGCCCGGAGAGGAGAACCCCCTGTGTCTGAGCGACATCCACGGGCAGTATCGCGACGTGGTGAGTGAAAAGACAAAGATCCTCCGGCTTAGACTGTCGTTGGGGCACACGATGGGGTGGGTGGCCAAGTGGCACCATCATCACCGTCAGCACAACCGCAGTAAAACTGTGCCAACCATCAACAAGCATTAACATCGCCACAATTAAAGTAAGAGTATCAAAACAAGCATCTTCATCACCACCAACAACATCGCTAAAATCACAGTTAACACTGTAACAACCATCTGCACCAGCCATCTTCAACGTCAACAACATCAACATCGCTATAATAACAGTAACTATACCAACCATTTTCAACACCATCAACATCATCACTACAATCAGAGTAGCACTTCACCACAGGAACACATCACCATCATCACCGTCAGAATCGCAGCACCATCAAGATCATCATCACAGGAACACAGTAACATCATCAACATCACAGTAAAACAACACAGTCAGTAACATCATCACCATAGTAACATCAACGGGCAGTACCGTATAGTGGTGAGAGCGTATTAACACAATTATTACCGTCAACAAAATTAGCACGATCATGGTTACCAGCTATTGTGGGCCCACTGTGGGATGAAGGTCACCCATCTCCATCCCACACAATGCCACAATCCTATTCGCAAATCGCCACCCACTTCCACTGTTCCATTGGCATCTACACTACCACCACTACCACCACCACTACCACCAATCGCCTTCATTTCACCGTCTGCATTTTAGTTTAATCCCCGTGTGGTTTGTTTTTGACGTTGCACTGTGCATCTGGATGTGTGTAGGTGGGTGATCTGCTGGATGAATACTGCGAGGAGGTCGGCATTTCGGAAGAGGCTTTCCTGGAAGCCTGTAATCGAGCTCTTTCCCACGGTGACCTCTCACAGGTGGTCACCGACACGGACGTTGACATGGAAAGACTGAGAGCCACATTGTGACTCGGCGAAAATACTCGTGGCTAAAGACTCGGTTCAGTGCATGGTAACTGGGAGGACTGGGTTATTGATGTGAATTCAACGTACAGTCCATAATAGAGGATTTTTTTGGGGGGTTTAGAAAGCGTAAATATAAACGTGTCTTTTGATTTAAAGCTTTCGTGACTGCAGGGATTCATATGCTTGGTTATTTCGGTAAAGTCACGTAGAAGGTAAATAATAAAATAATCTATATATAAAACAATAAACGTCGTGATAATTTTTATTGTTTTATATTTATATTATTTTATTATTTCCCTTGTACGTGACTTTACCGAAAGAACCAAGAATATAAACGCGTAGTTAAACCCACCACCAATTGACACGGCCAATTAGTAAGGTTTGTCACTTAAAAAAAACCATGCCAATTAGTTACTGGTTCAGCACACCGCTTGTGTGTTGGAGAGTAAACCCACATATACAATTCGAGTACGACGTTTCGTCGGTAATTAACCAAAACAACTATTACGGAAAATATTGATCGCGAAAGCCGATATGTTAAACTACACTTACCCTGGTGACAATGGAACAATTGGGCAATGTTTGTGATTGCGCTTATTCCTTTAACCGAACCACAGAGTGCGTTCAAGCCGGTGTGGGCTGCTGAGGATTTCGTTGCCTTCAAAGAGCTGATGGTGGAGAAGAACCTGGAGATGCAGGGCCGTGCCTTGAATGACATAGTCCAGCACCAAGGTAGTCTTAAGGCCAGTCTGCATGTTTGATTTAAAGTGGCTAAAGGATTATGCTTTTGTAAATAAGCAGCCTGCAGTGAGTGGGCGTGTTCATCCGTTTACAAAAATGTACCAAAGAAAAATATTAACTTGGTTGTCCCACTGTGCAATAGTTGTAACTGAAGAATATATTCCAACTTGACATTCCTAACCCATCTTGGCAGTTTTGGAAAAGTATATATATCTTGCTGTTGTTGCCTTCATTTGGAAAGAGTTTGCTGCTGTACTGTACATTAGCTTAGCACTGATTTATAAAATTTCGTGACACGCGGTTAGCATTACATTCCAGATGTGGTTGTGTGATGATGGCTGCGACTGGTTCTTGTTGTACTGGTAGGGGTGCTGCCAGACTGCCTCCTGGAAGGCGGGGAGGATGCGGTGTCTATGCTGGAGCGCCGTGAGGCCGAGTCTCTCCACGAAGCCCTCAGGTGTGGCCAGCATGACCAGTGTGTTAGATCACATGGTCTCATATGGTCGATGTTAAAGCTAATTTTATTCACGTGTTTACATGTAACAGGGACTCTTGCCCTTGGATATATGCACATATATAGCAATACTAGTCGACATGAAATTAGTTATGTTTTACGAATTATGCATTATGTAGAAAATATTACAAGTGCTTCTCTCCTCCACTGGGCTTTATGCAGATAGGTTTTCTTTTCATGAACAGTGTAAACATGCTTGCTTGTGCAGGCTTTCCAAGGAGGAGTATGAACAGGAGCTGCTAAGAAGACGGCTGGGAAGCATAGCTGCCGAGGAGAAGCCCAGAGCGACAACAGAGGGCCCAGCTCTCCTCCCAGATGTTCCCGGCAGCACGGCTGGCCCTCGTCAGGTTTGCTGACGCACATTGCTCACGTTTTGCGTGTTGGTTTTCATGCCTATGTCTTATTGGATCTGTGTGTTTATTGTTATAAATGACTCTGAATACGTGTTTGATTATTGCGTGTTTACTTTATTTGTAACAAATGAGAAATGTGTGATACCGCAGGGGACAGTGGATGCTGCACTGGTGGAAGGTGCCACGACAAAAAATGGAGGGAAGAGTGAGGATTTTGTTGCAGCACAAGCTGCTGCCACTGCAAACCTGGGGGACAAGATACAAGGCAGTAAGTGACTTATTCACATCAGCACACATGTTTGATCTTTACAGTTTGGCTCGCTATGTACTGTGTGGTTTGATATGGACCAGATGGCTGTAGCATTGGACCAGAGAGAAAGGCCCTGCGCCCTTTGCGCTCCTACCCGCGGAGCACTCAGCTGGACGTTGTGGCCTCTGTTGGAGATGGGCCACCTGATGGGGGACATTCACAGCAGCAACTGAGCAATGAAGACACATCCAACAGCAGAGTTGTGACATCTCAGTCCAAAAACGAAGACACAGTGAGCCTTGTTTGCACCTTCACCATATCCTGACATTAAATATATAAAACATATGGCATTCAGCCACAGGTTGCCTTTTTGTATTGTATTAATGTATAAATCATGTTCTATATTATAGTGAGAGGTTATGAGTTATGCATGCTTGTGTATGTTGTGGTGATTGTTAAGTTTTCCGGTGGCCACAAACTTATAGAATCGGTGTGTTTACTTGCCATAATGCAGGACCAGTCGACATTATGTGAGGAGGAGATAGCAAAGAGGAGGATGTATCTGGAGCAGCAGAGAGACCGGCTCAGATCAGCACAAAGGTCTGAGGAGACGGGGCGGTCCCTGGATGAGGAGACCGGCAGTGCCTCTGGTACACAGGCAGAGTTCCAGGCAAGGGGTCCCAGACTTCACATGACACCCAGTTTGTTAATGTTCACATTACCATAGCTGCCTCCACAAGTGTCCCACCATGCCCAAGTCAATATGAATGTAGTTCTGTAAATCTTGACTTAAAGCTTTCGTGACTGCAGGAATTCATAGTCTTGGGTCTTTCGGTAATGTCATGTAAATAAGTTCAAAGAAAATAACACAAAGAACAAAAAACTACGATGTTCCGATCGCAACACAAGCGGTCGTCTTCCTGAAGACGAAAAGTCGTAGTATTTGTTATTTTGTTATTCTCTTTGAACCTATCCATGTGACTTTACTGAAAGACCCAAGAATATGTAGTTCTGTAGTTAAGTCGGTTTGTATGCTTCAGACACCATATCCTCCAATCTGAATGTAGAAACAAAGCAAAGTAAACTTGACTGTCTAGTTGGGTGAAAAGAAGCAATACACTACACCACAAATAACCTCAGTCCTTATGCTTCAGGGTTTGTTAAGGGGACTTGATTTGGTGAAGTATGTTTTAGGCAATATCTGTTTAACACTGGCTTATAATGTGCAAATGTGCACATGCTTTAGCCATCTATACATTCTCTGAGTTCAGACTTTGATTCGTTTTGGACCACCTTACCCTCAGCTGTGATTCCAGAAGCCAATAAGCATGAATTAGCAGACCTTCCTATTACAAGAGACTATGAAGTATGGATGGTGAGTCAGAGCAGTACCATCTCTTCATTTGCAGGAGCTGCCTGAGGAGGAGAAGAAAGCACTTCAGAGACGGAGGCTGCTCGCAGAGACCCTGAAGAGAGAAGTTCTTCACAAGGACTGATCAATGCCCTCATCTTTATTGTATCTTGAAGTATATTGATCTGAATCCAATACTATATTTATGAAATTCTCGTCTCAAGGGATAACATTTGTGTTTCATTTGATATACAGTGTATGCTGAAAGAGGTTGTTCTACTTAATGTACTTGTTAAACTTGTATCCGTGCTTATAATTTAGCTTCATAATTTCCACATTCTGAGATATATTTTATATACAAGCCTGAATTTGATATCAGCGATACTACTGCAGATATGTCATATTCAACTGTTTATATAACAGCTTCTTTATGTAGTCTGTATTGTATATTTTGATATGAAAAGTTGAGATTCAATTTCTTCCAAATGCAATTTTTGTAATTCGCCATTTATACTTGATTTCTTTTTTACTCGCTGTATGTCCTACTAGTATAATTGTATATTTTGACTGAATGATCTAGATGTGACAATGGGGCTGTTGAGTGCGCTCATCATTTAATTTCAAATGTCATTGCATCTAAAGGCTAATGCAAAATAGCTTAACGTGAACTAAATGCCCACAGATATAGAAACATTCATAAGTAGACAATACACCTTTACCATATTGTCTTTCCATGAAAAATCTGAAGTTTACTTTTACACATTTCATCGGCGACATGGCCTTCTGGGAGTGCATTTTATCAGCAGCATTGGTTTAATAAAAGCAAACTGGACACGTTTTGGCATTCAGTTTCTCATGAACCAATTACTCTACTCGAGAAAAAAGAAATGTAAACATATAAACATAACACCTGTATGTTATAACTAATTTAAAATGCTTTGGCAAAGTTCGGTGCCATTTTAGGAAAGGAACACGGCAGTTCTGGTGTTGGTGTGATGTACGTGAAGAACTTTCGATCACTGGATGTAAGAGTGCACAGGCCTGTATGGCTGCAATAAGGTGGATAAATATAATGATCCTGTAATTATGAAATAACTTGAATCGAATGACCAGTACTCTACAGGGTGGTTCAGATGTCTTGTGATCCCCAATCAATTGATCCAGGAACATTTTTCCCCTTTGCATATTAATTTTTGTTTTAAATAAACCTTATTTTTAAACATTACGTTATAGGGAATTACATGGGGTCACAAGACATCTGGACCACTAATGTTTTCATGGTTGTAAATAGATAACCAGTGTACATCTCGAGGAAGATGAGTTTCATTGCTTCCATTTGAAATAAATTTAGAGCTACACGACGCATAAATTGAAAGCACCTGGTCTGTTTGGACATAACGAATTGCAATATGAAATGGTGAGTGTGAAACTCTATAATTAACATCGACATCTATCCCTACACAAGTTCCAACGAAACCAGGTCACGTTGACACGACTAGATCTAGGAAGAGCACGGTTACAAGTTACCCATGGGTTCCCGAGTGGTAAATCGCTCTTGGCCTGCCACGGTTCAGTGAGAAGATTATTCCCGCCCCTCTGGTTAGCATGGTTGGTGACGTACGGTGCGAGCGAAGTTCAACAAACTTACATGATCAAGGCTAAATGACAGTAAAAAAATATACATTTTACTCGAATAATCCCATGAGATGGAATCTCATAAGGACGTCCAATTTCTCAAGTGGCGTACAAAGGCAACAATGAAATGGATATGAATATAAAATTAAAACTTATCAGGAGTGTGGAGCGTGCAGTCCTTGACACTGGATTTGGCTGATGTGTGATGGTGGGGATGAAAGGACAACATCTGGGTTTTTGTTGGATGTGGTTCTATCACCAGCGTCGGTGCAGGTAATGGGACCAACACTTAGAAGGGTGGCTGAAAGAGCCTTCAAAACTCTAGATGAGTCGTACAACCCTAGCTGCCACTGCTATCCAGTGGCCTGAAATCAAATATAAAGCTATAGATGACCAATGCGAGAAGTTATCATGTATTTTGATTATAGTGTGCTCCTATTACTATTGTTCCTCCTGCTATTATGGATTGACTCATGCAGCTTGCGAAGGATGCTATGTTTAGTAATATATGTTATGTATGTCGCTATTGTAAACTTTCAATCACATTTCTTATGTTACATTGTTTTTATATCATTTTAGTAATTTCTAGAAAGGTTTAGTATAGCCCGATTTTTTTTATGTAGTATAGAGTTATACTTAAAATTTAATCTACATTGTATTGTTACTGTGATCTAACATCAAAATGGGATTATTTTTTGCACATTTTTGTACGCAGAATAAACAAATGGTGCTTTTTCTGGAAGATTTTATTGTTTTTGTAGGGGATGTTTCAATTTGCGTACAGTAAATGTTAAATGTATCTTGTAATTGTATTGTTTGTTGCGGTTGCACCCGAATCAAGAGCCCATGTCTCACAGGGTTATTCCAAATAAATTAAACTGAAAATTAGCCCAGAATCCTGGCTTCTGGATTAATATTTATAGGTCATCAGTGTAACACGTAGGCTTTCGCGACCAATATTATTCATAATCAACGTTTTTGGGTTTAGATCGCGTTATTAATAATTGATTGGCCGTGTCGGGTGGTGGAGGGTTACGACACATTTATAAATAACGCGATTTAAACCCAAAAACGTTGATTATGAAGGTCATCAGTGGTTTGTTTCGTAAGACACTTTAAACGTTTGCCTTGGTTTATCATCGAAAGCGGTAGATGTCTATGGGAAATTACTTCTACAATTTTATTCAACCAGCCACAGACCATCATATATCCTCCTGTTCGTGGCTTCTGCGTCCACATCTGCAGATCTTCTCGTATCTAAGCCGCATTGTCGCTTGGTCTCCATCTCTGTTCCCATCTTCGCGTGCCCCACGTCCCCTTATCCAGGGACCTGTCGATGTTTCTCGTGTCCCTTCGTCCCCGTGTCGTCCTGTCTCTGTGTATCTGTGTATATGTGTGTCTGTGTGTCCGTGTCACTGAGGAAGTCCGAGGGGCCCCGTGTCTGCACGTCCCGTGTCACTGAGGAAGTCCCCGTGTCACTGAGGAAGTCCCCGTGTCTGCACGTCCCGTGTCTCCAAGTGAGTCCCCGTGTCTCCGGGTCCCCGGGTCCCCGTGTCACTGAGGAAGTCCCCGTGTCTGCACGTCCCGTGTCTCCAAGTGAGTCCCCGTGTCTCCGGGTCCCCGGGTCCCCGTGTCACTGAGGAAGTCCCCGTGTCTGCACGTCCCGTGTCTCCAAGTGAGTCCCCGTGTCTCCGGGTCCCCGTGTCACTGAGGAAGTCCCCGTGTCCCCGCGGGAGGGTGACCGACCCCCCGTGCTCTGCTGAAGCCTCCGCATCGCTGAGGCAGCCGCCGCCACCGCCGCGGGATAAAGAACAAGAAGAAGAGGACGAAGAGGCGCTGATCGCGATGCCGCACCGAGGGGCAGAGAAGGAGCCTCTCAGCCGCTTCTACTCCGTGTCCGAGCCGCGGCTGCACGAGCGCGGCCACACGGAGTACAAAGTCACGGCGCGGGTGAGCGGCCTCGGCACCCCCCCCCCCCACCACCACCCCCTGCCGCCTGGCAGCGCTCTCCCCCGGCAGCGCCACTAGGCCAGGCCGAGGCTCCGGCTCGCGTGGGCCACGCGGGGTTGGGGCCTCCAGCGACGGTGTATACGCGTTGTTGTTGTTATTGTTGTTGTTATTGTTGTTGTCGTCGTTGTGATTAAGTCAGTGATGTGAATTATCCGCCAGATGGGGATTTGACGGGAGTGATTAATGGGTTTCGATTTAATTTCAGCGCTGGGCTTGCCACTCGCGGTTGCCACCGGTACGGGTTTGACCCGAATAGTCTGGGAATTGGTTAAATCTTAAAGCTTTCGTGACTGTAGGAATTCATATTCTTGGGTCTTTCGGTAAAGTCACGTCGATAGGTGAACGACGACGTTTCGATCGCAACACAAGCGGTCTTCATCAGGAAGATCTGGATGATGAGGGTCGCTTGTGTTGCGATTGAAACGTCTGGGAATTGGTGTTTGTGTTCATGTGACGATGATTAAATGTGTACCGGGACCTGGTGGGATTGTGTTACCTTTACAGTATTACGGGCATAAATATATACCGGGTTGGCTGTGTGTAAGAAGTCGCAACCCGAGCTGAATGTCGTCTCCGTAATCTTGCCTGGGATGCCGTTTCTACCTCCGCTTACTGACAATTACTCGAGTTTCTGTGGTCGATTACACCCAAACGGGACGTTCTTTTGTTGAACTAAGGACGTCGTTGGATAAAGGTGGAGGCAACATGGTACTGAGGCTTCACAGAAGCGCGTTACTACGGTAGAGCACTTTGCCTGTTCATTATGAACGTACTGTGGTGCTGTGCTGACCATCACGAATGCGGACATGGCACCTGGGGCCAGCCAATGTTCACAGCCCGAAAGGCTTCAGTCAACTTCTGTAGTTGCCAATTTCAGTTTCATTTACAGTATTTGGTGTAGCCCTGTGAGCCATTCGGCTCTTGAATCGGGTGCAACCGCAACAAACAAAAAACAAAAACATGAACAAGAAAATATCTTAAAGTGACTATGTGACTAAGTGTAAACAGATAATCCAGGAATAGACTGCAAAATATTGCAGAAAAAGCACCGTACACCAACGCTGTGTGCAAAAATCCCAGTGGGATGCAAGTTAAACAACAACAACAGCAACCACAAGACAACTTAGATTAAGGCCATGAGTCTAACTCCGTACTACAACAAACAAACATGTCCAATGAGGCGAACTGAAGCCTTGGCACTATCCCTGACACTGGCAGGCCGGGAAGGAGGGCTCTAGCAAGGGTTGCCACCTTTCTCCACAGACGACGAGATTTAGTGCACGAAGAGTTGCCACCCTTTCCACACACTCAACCCCTTTCGTATTTCTCAGTCGGCCTCGGTCTGTCAGAACTGTGTAGTAGGCAGTAATGTGTTCAGTTAAATGTATTCCTAGCCTCAAATATTATTAACATGTAACATATTTTCCACAGATTGTGCCCAGGAAACATCCAGAGAAGATTTCAGAGGTATATATATTTTTTACAGTGTACATTTTCAACACCATCGTCATGAGTTCATTACATATCCACTGCTGGATGAAGCTCGCCCCACCCCAAACCATTGCCATCTCTCATCGTTTCCCGATCCGACAATTCATACAGCTCCAGCACACGAACAGTTTTTTTTGTGAGTAGCAACTTGTGTGGAGTGTGTGCTGGGTGGACTCACGGATGTGACATGGCTGCTTGTGCCTGAGTGCAGACCGTGGTTTGGAGGCGCTACAGCGACTTCAAGAAGTTGCACCGCGACCTGGCCTACATCCACCGCAACCTCTTCCGCCGCTCAGAGGAGTTTCCTGCTTTTGCGAAGCCCACAATATTTGGTGAGAAAGCAACCTTCAGCTAGCACAGCGCCGTTGCTACTGCAGTCTTTGATCGCATACATGTTTGTGATCGCTGTAGTGTTCTATTTATGCTGCTATTTTAATTTCATAAAGTACAAATCATTTAGGATAGGTTCATTTTAATGTCTGCCACACACCATTGAACTTGGCGATTAAGGTTGTTTACTTGGCTCTGAAATAGATGTTTTTAATCCCTCATCCCTTCTTCCCCACTGTTCCTTCGTCCGATACGGATGCGTTTGTGGCTTACTTAATTCAAGCAACTCTTGCTTACTCTCACAGCCATGTAAAACTTACACCACTACAATTGTTTAATCTCCGTGAATTTCTCATACAGAAATGCATTAACGCTAAGTGATTTGCGAGACAATAACACCCGCTACGACCTTCATGCTAGAGGTTGATCGTGTGCCCTGTGCGGGTAATGAGTGGCGGTGGGGCTGTGTGTGGAGGTCGCTTCGAGGCGGCCGTGCTCGAGGAGCGGCGCGCGAGTGCCGAGATGCTGCTGCGCTTCGCTGCCACCGTGCCGGCGCTCTACAACAGCCAGCAGCTCAAGGACTTCCTGGAGGTGATGCCGCATGCGTTTGCCAGAAGCAGGCATTAGCTGTGTATCAAGAAAAATCAAACTGCTAAGATTTTTACTTGAAGTCAAATTTTACTTTTAAAAACAGTACGTTTTTTTTTATGTTGTACACATACTAGAGACCGAAGATACAGTTTATGTTACACAGCCTGAAGTGTTGACTACCAAATCACACAACAAAAGCTTCCATTCGCAAATAAGTGACACATACACATGTGAAAACACGAATATGTTATCAGTATATACCCCAAATGTATGTGCATTTTTTTTGTTATCAGGGAGGCCATAGCTATGAGTTAGGAGAATCTGCTTCTCTGCCATCTCTGCCCGAACCGCTGCTGCCTTTACCCGGCATCGATTCCCCGCCATCCACTCCGCCGCTGCCTGCCAACACCACCATGCCACCTGTACTCCAGCCCTCACACAGTGCGTCATCAGCTGTTAACCAGCCTCAAGTTGCAGATGAGGACTTGGATCTGCTGGATGGCCTCACCTCCAGGCTGTCTGTGAGCGGAGTAGAAGATTGTGTCATCTCCACGGATCTATGTCTAGACGAGGCGGGACCTCCATATGGTGAGGAGGCTCCTGCTGCCAAATATATATTTTTAATTAAGGGGTGTTTTATTAACGAGAAATAGCAAGATTGTTGGCATGTATCGGTGCATTGGAAAGGTTTATACAATTTTCTGTTGTATAATAGGAAATCTAATTATCAGCAATGATCTATCCACTGCTGGATGAAGGCCTCTCAAGGCTGTTACCATCTCATTATGCTGTGACGTAATAATGCACCTAGCACGTGGATGTGAGCTGATTAAATATAAAATAGAATGACATTTAAACAATATTCTAATTTCATGTATGGTTGCATGTTGGCTTTGATACCACAGACACAGCCCCAGTCATGACCACACTAGATATGAAGATTGAGGCACCAGGAGAGGGACAGGGCCTGCATGAAGAAGAGAAGATGGAGGACGCCCAGGGGCAATACAAAGGGGGTAGAGGCATGGACGAGAGAGAAAGTGAGAACGAAAGTGAGAACAAAAGTGAGAAGAGTGAGGATGTTGGTGCTAGGGATCCCAGCTTGGCCTCTATTCCTGTGGCTGGACTTTCCCAACATGAGTTGGAGTTGTTTGACCCCTGTGCCAAGTCAGGTTTGTTATGCACAATATACACTTGGGTGTCTGCTACACAATAACATCACCCGACTCAGCACTGTCAAGCAACCTCCAAATATATGAATTGGAAATACTCTGTTATTTGATTGGCCTTGTCTTGGTCTTGAAGTATTTGTTGCTGCCTGGTTGAAATGATGTAACATGAAATTGTGTGGGCATTTGCGTTTTAACAGGAGAGGAGGACGGAGATTGGTTTGCTGAGCTGCTCGAAGATGACGTCCTACACGGCGTTTAGATTTCGCCAAACGGCACATCACTTCTGACTATGCACGGATGTGACTTCATTCCAGTGAACAAGCCTTGCCTTTCAAGGACTACATAAAGGCTTGGATTAGTTCACTTTCTTCTGATTGGCCAGCATTCTACACACTGGTTAGATGAACATTTAAAGGCATGTGGTGCACAATGTGAGTGTCACCAGCATTGCAACCAGTGCATGCAGGATGTCTAAAAACAACAGCCAAATGAGTGATGCTTCTGTAAAGAAATGGTGACGAGGAATTCCTTGCGGTGGGGACTTTTGAGAGATGTGGACCGGGGTGCGCGCTGCTGGTCTCTGCTGGTCTCTGCTGAACCTGCCCAGATGCTGGGCACCAGTGCAAGGCCAGGAGATCAAAGAAGACGACCTCCTTGGCTCGATGTTGATGTGTTCCTCGCGTTCTGCTGCTTCTCGTGCTCGCTGTCCATACACTGTGGCATGACAAGTTAGCACAACCAAAAAGCCCTTGGTACTGATGGCTCCATGATGAATCTCTGGTTAGGAGAATATGGAGAGTATGAGACTTAAGTGACTGCATTGGGCAGGGTTGCTGGTTCTTACTCTTTTGTTTTTTCGGTAAAGTCACGTAGGTAATGTTACCTACGTGACTTTACCGAAAAAAACAAAGTACGAATCCTTGCAGTCACGAAAGCTTCAAATCTAGAATTGCTGATTCTTGCCGAGTGCTTGAAGCCACTGGAGTGCGAGGTGTACGTCAGCCAGGTGTTTTCCATTTTGTCTTTAAAGCTGCTAAAACTCGTATGTATGCACGGAAAATAGTGCTGAGCAAACTGAATAAACACAGTACAGTGACAGTGCATAAGAGCACCGCACGGAGGAAGTGGCTGGCGCTTGTGTGTGACGTGGACAAGGCGGTGAAAAGTCGTGGTGACTGTTAAGCAGCACTGCAAGACGCATCACGGAATTAAAATCATGGTTATTTACGTGCGTCCCGCGGGGTTTCACACACTAATTGTATAAAAGTGCACTGGGTTGTCCCGTGTAGTAGCCGTACCCTGTGTTTAGTTTGTTATCCTCCCCGCGCACCTCCGATTAGCACAGTTTTGGCTGCGTACTTTGCCAAAAAAGTTCAACATACAATACACTAGGGTGAAGATAAATAATTTAAATTCAATACACTTTTCCTGATTAAAAGATTACAATCTGCTCCTGGGCAAGTGCTAGGTGGATTGCTGCATCTCAGAATCGTGAGAGATGCGGACGGCTTGGGAAGGCCTTCATCCAGCAGTGGATTGGTCGTGGATGATCATGGTGAAATAACCAAGTGAAAACAAGGTTGATAAACTGACGATACATGTAGGTGGGAAACCACTGGCTCACACGTGCATACTGTATCCTGCATTTCGGAGAATTGTTGAAGGTGGACTGAGACGACAATATTGCAATGTTCAACTAAAGGGGTGAAGGAAACGCCCCCGCGTTATGTTGAGTAGCGGGTACTGTGGGAAGCATGTGGTGTGCCGTGGCGTTTCGAGATAGACGTGCACGTACACTCGCGTCCTGTTTTACGTGCAGTTTTAGGGATTTTCCACACCATCGGGTGTATGCTAATGTGATATTGATGTTGCGTGTGTGGGACGTGTGGCGTTTCGAGCGTGGGTTACGTGGAGCAGTCATCCGTGCGTGACCCCACACGGCTCCTCCCCAGCTGATGTGCCGGGTTCACGCCGTTCTTGCCCGTGCACTTCAATAAAGTACACAGCTGTTACGAGCGAGTCTTTCTTCCGTGTAACCGGGCCACCTTTGTGAATGCCGCCAGCAGTTCGGTTTTCCCTACTCATTTACAACACTGTACGGTAATTACAGATGCGCGCTTGTGGAGGTGAGCGGGTGGCCCGTCCTATGTAGCGTGACCTTGTTTCGGGGGGGACAATACACATTGAGGGGTAGAGGATCAACAGGGGTTGTCAAAGTTCTATGTTCGAGAAAGGGGTTTCAGCCGGTCCTACATTGTCGTCTTTTGGTTTCACACGTAGACTTTCGTGACCAATATACATGAAGGGGTTGGATCGCGTATGTGTCAAACCCGCAACCACCCGAAATGCACAATTGTACAATTACATTTGCAAATGTCGGTTTACTCTCCAACACACCGGTGTGCTGAACTACTAAGGAATTGCCTGTTTTGTTTACATATCGAACACCTTGCTAATAAGCTGTCGGGTGGTTGCGGGTTTCACGACACATTTATCCTTACGCGACGATCTAACCCAACAACAACAAAAAAAACTGGATTTTATTCATGAGCCCACGCTCAGACTTCACGTGACAGCGTCGGCGGGAGGGAGAGCGTTTAGTTCCCTCTACTGAAGGCCACCACGTGGACCGGAGCGTGGGGCTTATTGAAAAAAACCCAACGTGGTCGATGTCTCTAACAAGAGTCAAGGAGACAATGGTGGTGGTGGCCCCTCCCCCTGGCTACCCCCCTCTGCCTGGCCCCCCCCCTCTCACTGGCTACCCCCCTCTGCCTGGCTACCCCCCCCCCTCTGCCTGGCTACCCCCCCCTCTCCCTGGCTACCCCCCCCCTCTCCCTGGCTACCCCCCCCCCTCTTCCTGGCTACCCCCCCTCTTCCTGGCTACCCCCCCCCTCTCCCTGGCTACCCCCCCCCTCTTCCTGGCCCCCCCTCTCCCTGGCTACCCCCCCCCTCTCCCTGGCTACCCCCCCTCTGCCTGGCTACCCCCCCCTCTCCCTGGCTACCCCCCCCCCCTCTGCCTGGCTACCCCCCCTCTGCCTGGCTACCCCCCCCTCTCCCTGGCTACCCCCCCCCCTCTGCCTGGCTACCCCCCCTCTGCCTGGCTACCCCCCCTCTCCCTGGCTACCCCCCCCCTCTCCCTGGCTACCCCCCCCTCTCCCTGGCTACCCCCCCCCCCTCTCCCTGGCTACCCCCCCCCTCTCCCTGGCTATCCCCCCCTCTCCCTGGCTACCCCCCCCCCTCTCCCTGGCTACCCCCCCCTCTCCCTGGCTACCCCCCCCTCTTCCTGCCCCCCCCTCTCCCTGGCTACCCCCCCCTCTCCCTGGCTACCCCCCCTCTGCCTGGCTACCCCCCCCTCTCCCTGGCTACCCCCCCCCCCCTCTGCCTGGCTACCCCCCTCTGCCTGGCTACCCCCCCCCCTTTCCCTGGCTACCCCCCCCCCTCTGCCTGGCTACCCCCCCTCTGCCTGGCTACCCCCCCCCCCTCTCCCTGGCTACCCCCCCCCCTCTCCCTGGCTACCCCCCCCCCCCCTCTCCCTGGCTACCCCCCCCTCTGCCTGGCTACCCTCCCCCTCTCCCTGGCTACCCCCCCCTCTCCCTGGCTACCCCCCCCTCTCTCCCTGGCTACCCCCCCCCTCTCCCTGGCTACCCCCCCTCTCCCTGGCTACCCCCCCCCCTCTCCCTGGCTACCCCCCCCCCTCTCCCTGGCTACCCCCCCTCTCTCCCTGGCTACCCCCCCCCTCTCCCTGGCTACCCCCCCCTCTCTCCCTGGCTACCCCCCCCCCTCTCCCTGGCTACCCCCCCCTCTCTCCCTGGCTACCCCCCCCCCCCTCTCCCTGGCTACCCCCCCTCTTCCTGCCCCCCCCCTCTCCCTGGCCAGCCCCCCCTCTCCCTGGCTACCCCCCTCTGCCTGGCTACCCCCCCCTCTGCCTGGCTACCCCCCCTCTTCCTGCCCCCCCCTCTCCCTGGCTACCCCCCCTCTCCCTGGCTACCCCCCCCTCCCCCTGGCTACCCCCCCCCCCCTCTCCCTGGCTACCCCCCCCCTCTCCCTGGCTACCCCCCCCTCCCCCTGGCTACCCCCCCCCCTCTCCCTGGCTACCCCCCCCCCCTCTCCCTGGCTACCCCCCCCCTCTCCCTGGCTACCCCCCCCTCTCCCTGGCTACTCCCCCTCTGCCTGGCTACCCCCCCCCCCTCTCCCTGGCTACCCCCCCCCCCTCTGCCTGGCTACCCCCCCCCTCTTTCTGGCTACCCCCCCCCCCTCTCCCTGGCTACCCCCCCCTCTTCCTGCCCCCCCCTCTCCCTGGCAACCCCCTCTCACCCTTTACAGTCCCTCCAGAAAAACGCGATTATGCGATCGCAAGATTCCACGCAAAATCAGCCAAAGTCCGCATATTTATGCGGGGGGCGCGTTTTTTCAAATACGCCGCACTTTCGCCGCATAAATTGCAGATTTCCGCGCGCAAAATATGCGGGCTTGCATGATTTCATAATCCCCGCATTTTCGTTGCAAAAAGTCACATATATCTTAGCGGAAAGTTGAAAAATGTTGCGTTTACTTCACACAAGCGCAGCCATTTCCCCTGTTGCCATGGGAACGTTATGAAGTGTTAGAGGCTACGTAGTTAGTTTTATTCAGGAGTTTATGCAACTTTACAGTTGTAAGATTGCACTTTTTTGTTAGTAGTATGTAAATTTACATTACTGCAAGACTGTACTGTTACTGTATTGCTTACGTTACTGTGCACTGAAAACACTTATTTTAACAGAAGATGTCTGTTTTGTATAGCTACCTCTGTAAAACCGGAAGCACACATTTTATTTTTTAATATTTTATTTATTCATTTTTACAGAAGTTGTAGCATATTCATTTTGTAAAGCTACAGAACTTGTTCGACTCAATGTTTTGTAAGTTTGAGCCATCTGTTTGTTAAGGTCTGAAATAAAACAAGATGAGAACTTAAATATTCCCAGCACTTTCTGTGATGTAGTATGCGTGCTTATCATAGGAAGTAATAAGAAATGACTCTTTACATTAAAGTAGTAGCCTAGTGAATAGGGTGTTGGGGGAATCACTTTTTTTTCTCTTTTTCATCAAACCGCAGTTTTTGCAAGTTCCCGCAATTTTTGCAAGTTCCCGCAATTTAATCGCATAAAATTGCATAAATATCCCGCATATTCCATCGCATTTTTTAAGAAAACGTGCCGCATAATCAACGATTTTTGCCCGCAACAATCACCAAAAAACTCCGCGTTTTTCTGGAGGGACTGCCTTTACATAGCCACGCCTTCGAAACCCCGCCCCCTCGATATTGGCTCCACCTCCACGCCCCCTGGCCCCGCCCCCTGGCCCGACTCCACCTCCTCGAGGCCCCGCCCCCTGACCGCACTGTACTCCCTGGCGCCCGGCGCGGAGCCTCAGAGCTCGGAATCCGTGGGCCGGGGTCACCAAGCGGCGAGCCGAGAAGCCGAGAAGCCGGGAGCCACGAGCCCAGGAGCCGGGAGACACGAGCAGAGAAGCCGGGAGCCAGGAGCCCGAGTCTGGAGTCCAGAGGCGGGAGCTCAGAGCCTCGGGAGCCCCTTCAGCCAAGTGCCGAAGTGCTGCGTCTACCCCGGGGAGGCTCTCGTCGCCCGAGTCCCGACAGGTAAAGGTGCGGAGCGAGCCCAGGGGAGACGGGGAGGGAGACGACGGGGGAGCGGGAGACGAGGAGGGGGGGGGGGGGGGGGGACATCGGGAGAGGCAGGGAGATGAGACGGAAAAGGAGAGTCACGGAGCGGAGCGGTGGGGGGGGGGGGGGGTAACAGAGAGAAGGAGAGATTGTAAGAGGGAGGGAGGCAGGGAGAGGGCCGGGAGGAGCGCCCCGTTCCCTTCATCCTCGTGGCGGGGCCGTCTCCTTTGTCCTCCGCGTCCTTTGTCTCCTCCGTGCGCGACTGACGTCTCCACGTCTCACCGTGACCCTCACTTTCACCGTGACCCCCCCACCACCACCACCCCGACTCTACCTTAACCCCGCCTTAATCGTTAGTAATCAACGCCCCACCTCAGACCCGGACGCCGACTCTTTAACTCTACAGTGTATCCTTCTTCATCCATGACTTTCTCCGAACTCCCACCGTAAGATCCTCACCCCGGGGGCCACGATCGCGGCGTGAGTTTGGAGCTCGCGAGCGGTGTCCCTACGCGGCGTGCTCCTCCTGGGGCTCCTCCTGGGGCTCTGCCGTGAGCAGGGGGGTGGTGGGGGTGGTGGTGGTGGCTGGCGTCTGCGTGCGAGTGTCTGCCATAATGAGCGGTGTCGTGATTGTTGCCGCGCCCAGTAATTCCCTCCAAATTGCATGATGACGGCCACCTAATCACAGCCGCGCGCCGTGTTTAATTGCCACTTGATGGGATCGCCCACGTGTGCGCTCGTCTGGGCGCGCTGCTGCGTAGCCTCGCGTCCTTTAAAAGAGTTTTGTGGGGACATTTTGGGGGTTCCAGGGTCCCAGGGTCTCCAGGGTCTCCAGGGTCCCGGGGGTTCCAGGGTTCAGGGTCCTAGGGTCTCCAGGGTCCCAGGGTCCCGGGGTCCCGGGGGTTCCAGGGTCCCAGGGTCCCGGGGTCCCGGGGGTTCCAGGGTCCCAGGCAGGGTCCCGGGGTCCCGGGGGTCCCGGGGGTTCCAGGGTCCCAGGGTCCCCGGGGGTTCAGGGTCCCAGGGTTCCAGGGTCCCAGGGTCCGGGTTTATCTGGCGAGGACGGAAAGCGGCCGGTCGCATCAAAGCCACGACGCGTCGTTTGGGTGTGGGGGGGAGAACGAGGCGCGCACAGATCGTTCAAGAAGGGCGCTTCTGTCGGCTTGGTGGTGGTGGTGGGGAAGAAGAGAAGGGGTTGGGGCGAGGGGGTTGTGGGGAAGGGGTTGGGGGGAGGGGGCCGGCCTCTGTCCCACATCCCGTTATGAGCGCCGCGCTGGGCAGACGCGCGCCTCCGCGGAAGCGCGTTGGGGTCACGGCGCCGCACGTCGCGTTTCCAATGCGCCACACAGGAGATGTAAATCTTGCTTTTCCCATCTCCCTCGAGTTAGCATCCTGGGACACGAGTGCTGCCGCGTGCGTGACGGGGTTGGGGGGGGGGTACGGACCCCATTAAGCCGCGCCAGCTGGATGGGCGGCTCAGGACTTGGTTCCCGTGCCTCTCTCTCCCCAGGGCTGGGCTAATGGGGAATCCATCGTGAGGTGCAACAAGGCTGAGCAGCCTCCTAGCCGCAGGGGCTCGGCTGACTCAATCGCCACCTCCCCCACCACCCCTCTCCCCCCCATCCAAATGGAGTGAATCTCGGTACGGTACTTTGAATACGCTTCACAACAAGACGGTGTCACACTGGACGCTAGCACCCTGGCCCCAGGCTTCGAGCTGTTGCTGCCAAATGTTTAGTAATGACGGTGTCAGGTTGAGCGGTCGCTGTCCCTGCCGAGCCAACGATGTTGCTTCCTCGACTGCATGCTTATTATCTATTGTTCGAGTTTAAAATATTGCAATTCTGAATATGCAATGGACTTGGAGATCTCATTTTTAAAGAGTTATTTTGAATATAAAATATTCCATATTCATGGTTGTAGAAAACAGATGTGATACCTGAAATGGCTTTACCGGAGCTTGCATTGCCTGGTTACAATTTGAAATTCTGTGTCATTGCAGTGAGAGCATCACTCACCAAATCCCTCTGTATTTGTTTTTCTCAGCGATGCTGCTTTGATGCAGTGGTCACTCGACGCCTGTGCTGTTCAGTGATGCACTAGAGCATCCGGGAAGAGCGACGCGTGGAACGTGAGCGTGGGGAGGAGGCCCTCGGCGCCCATGAGTGTGGTGCTTCCCAGCCCCGAGGGCAATGCCCCTGACGGCACCAGGGAGGCGGCCGCGGGCTCCACCATTCTGGATCAGCTGCTCCGCACAACAGAGCCTGCTTCACCTGGACACCTCGGCACCGCACTCCTCAAGCGCTGCGCCAGCAGTGGAAGCAACTCTTCACTGGTGCCAGGCGCAGTGTGCAGGAAGCGGCATGGCTCCGAGGGCACCGAGCGCCAGGGAAGTGACTCGGGCCAGGAAAGAGGATCGCCTGTGGGCAACCGGCCCCTGGATGAGCACCTACAGGCCAAGCGCGCCCGCGTTGAGAGCATCATCCGTGGCATGAGCCACTCTCCACTGGGCGTTGGCACCGCTTGCCGTGGGGAGAGGGATGATGAGGCGTGCATCGCTGCAGGAGAGAGGCCCTGTCCCTCAGACATGACAGAGGAGCCAGGGGGGCCTCCCCACCCTCCGAGGTCGAGTCCCCAGAGCCAAGGCCCTCACCTACCAACATCACAGCAACAGCGGGAGAACAAGCGTAAGCAACGCCTACCCCAGCAACAGAGCCAGGGCTCTCGGGGGACACGCCGGTCCCGGCAGGGCAGCAGGCAGACAGGGGAGCAGTGTGCCGAGGAGAGGCGGCGCCTGAAGCAACAGCTGGAGGACCTACAGAGGCAGCTGCGCCAGCTGCAGGAGAAGTTCTTCCAGGTGTACAGCAGTAGCAGCAGCGACTCCGAGTTGGAGGACCACACTGGAGAGGACTCTGCAGATGAAAGTGCGTCTATGCGGGTAGGGAGGCACTCTCAGCTTCGCGCCCCCTTGCGCGAGGCTGCCGATTATTTCGACGATGCTCGCCATTGTTCCCGGACAGCAGTGAATGATTGCAGGTTTGAGGCAAATGACAGGATTCACACAAAGTGTCCCTCAAGAAACAGAGTGGAGAATGGACAGAGGGTGCACAATGACCTCCTAAAAGAGGATGGAGATGACTTTGCAGAGGCTCTTAAGAACGGGCTCCATGGTGCTGTGTCTCAGGTGGTGGACTCGGTTGTGCGGATGTTCTCAGCGAAACCACACAGTCCCCGACTAACCACGGCTCCCCTACAGCTGAAGACCTCACTGGTGGGGAGGCCCACAACGAACGGGGAAAGACACGATGTCAAGACTAACAACCGCCTCTCACAGTGCCTAAGTGATGTCCTGGGCAGAAGCTTGGACGATAGGCCTTTTCACGTCACAGCCAATGCAACAGAAGGTTATGTAGACCAGACGGAGGCCCTTCCACTGGTTGTACGAAAGTCCTACTCTGAAGGGCGATCCTCCAAGGGTGCACTGTTTGGTAATCACCACTCTGCTGGCCTCCCGCTGCTCTGCTCTCCGGGGTTCCCCGGCTCTTCGCTGCACCACCTCAGGCTGCCCCTTCCTCTGCTCTCCTCGCTGCCCAAGCCCCTGTGTGAGCCAGGCGGCACAGCCACTAAGGAGGGCATGGGGAGCACTCGTAAGGAGGATGGGGGCCTGTCTCCAGTGCTTCTGGATCTTGCCAAAGACTTGCCAGGGAGGGCACAGTTTCTAGGAGAGCCACCAGGTAACACTGGGCTGGTAGGAGGGCCTCCCATCGCTGCCACATCTCCAACCTTGACCAGCAGCTCTGGAGATGGTCTCTCCACTTCACTGGTGAAGTCTGAGTGCGGGGACCTGCAGGACACCAGCGACGTCTCCCCCTATGCCACCACCACCGTATCCTTCAAAACCTCAGCGAGCAAACTTGGTCTGCTTAGTCACACATGTGCACTCGCGGAATTTCCCGCATGTCCGTGGGTGAACTTGCGCGGTTGTGAAACTATCCCCATCCATATCTCGCTCTCCCCACTTGCTTCCACTACCCCATTACCACTCCCCTAAACTTCGTGGCCTATCATATGTATGTACTGATGATCTATCCATGCACACATCGCTTATCGAGTTCAAGGGTACCCCTGGTTAGTGTTGTTAATTGAAGATATGCAGAATTTGCATGCTCGTCCATCAAAAGGGCAATGACAATTACCGTTCATTTGATTCAAAATTGATTTCTTTGGTGCTTGAAGCTAATCGGCACAGCATGAAATGCATGCGTCTATGAGCGAAGCCTTGGCTGAGACATTAAGATTTCTGGGTGATATGTTCAGCTGCACTTGTTGGCATGACAACCAATCGCTTCACATTTGTCTCATCTGAGGTTGCGCGAGTAGATGGTGACAGCAGGATAGGAGGCTGGTAGCGAGGTGGGAGAAGAATGAGAGGTCTTTCAAATGGAATTGTTGATAGATTTTGGGAGTGCTTGTGAAATTCACCTTTTGAACAATTTGTTTGGTTTAATTCCTGATATGTCAAGGCACGGATTTGATCATATTTGGGATGTCACTTGCTGTTATAGTGTCAGTGATTGTTGATGTCAGTTGCATTAGATTCATACCTTTGTCTAAACTAATGAAAAATTTATCCACAGCCCCAAGGGGCCATCCGGAGGTTTTTCATCTCCTACGATGGAGACTTGAGACAACATCAAGGCAGCATTAGTCATCATTCCAGTCAAAGGAATTAATGTTTGAGCAAAGTAATAAACATGTCAACAGTGTGAAACGCACAGCCTGGAGTAGAAGTATCCGTATGTGTACGAGTCACCCGTGGCCAAGACGTAGCCCATGAGTTGTTCAGTGACGGGCGCTGCATATCATCCTCTTGTTGGGTGACACGAGGAATCTTCATGTCACTTGACTTGGTTATGTACAGAACAGTAGCACATAATTACAGTTGTGTCACAATCCCACCTGACTTGGGTGAGCAGATCATTATTGTAATTTAAAAGTAAACTTTTGCCTTTTTGGGTTGGAAATTCTAGAATTCCAATATACCAGAAATTGCATTCTGTCCAGGCAAGTGTGCTTACATTTACAGTGAATTAGGAATGTTAGTATTGGGACAACTTTGGACAATTTTAGATATGACTCGGAAAAGGGCTTCCCTGCCAAAATGATGAATCTTTGTTTGTCCAGTGAATCATCTAGACATTGTGTTTTGTATACCCCATATGTATACACAACACACTGTCTGTGTACACAGTACACACAATACACATTCCAAGGTGAGCTCTTGGGAATTGTACTTTGTTTGAGAGTGACCTTGAGTAGTACGAGTGGGTTTTGCGAGTGTTGATGTGAAACGGGGCCTGCCAGTGCTGAGCTCTTGTCTTTGGCGGAGGAGCCATGGCTGCTGAACACCCATCCACGGGGCTCTTGGCCTAGCCGCATGGTAATTCAATCCTGCTATAATGAGTTTGAACTCGACCTCGTCCATGGGGCTATTTCCATGCTCCACATGAGTCCCTTGGCAAGCCCTTGGCAGGGCCATTCTTCACACGGAGGCTGAACCTGCCTCTCCCAGGTGTGCCGGAGCGGTCCAAGTTAAGACAGAATGACTCTTCCTTTCCGAATGCTTGAGAGATGCAGAAATGTCTTCAGCGAATTGACCGAAGTGGAATGACTAAGGCTTGCGAGGGTGTTGTGGATTCGATCAAGACCTCGGGCTTGGCTTGAACTGTGGAGGCGGAGGTCAGCGTGGCCATGACTGCACTGTGAGAAGCGTTTGTCACTCGATGAATCTCAAGCACTCTGTTCCCCCACCCCCATCATCCTCCCTTTCTTGGTTCCAGCCTCCTGCACCTGCTCCTGTGTCTCGGGTTACACCATTTTCATTGTTTGCTTTATCTTCCTGGCAGAGCACGGGGTGGAGCTGCTGTCTTTTGTGTTTAGCGCACAGGAAAAGAGCACCCACCCTGCCTGCCTGCCTGCGAAATTGACTGTTTTCCTTATCTCCCGATGTTTATCATTTTATTCATAAACCTCAGTCTCTCCCCACACCCACACTCGTCCATGGCCTTGAAAGGGCAAAGATTATGATCGTTGTACTTTGCGCTTAAAGATCATGGCTATTTGGTTGTTCTTTGGGCATGCCGCGCATGTATCCGTCTATGTGGCTTGCGGCTCCCCATGTCGCTATCCCAGTGTGGTGGACTTACCCTGACGCTTGCTGGCATTGACTGCCACAGTGCCCTTCCACAGTTAGGGGTCCAGTTCTCCAGAGTGTGCTGCTCATGTCTCAGAGCAACATTGTTTATAGAGCAACATGGCTCCCCCCAGACACCAGTGCCTCTGGGCGACTGACCGGGCGCTGCGTGGGAGTTGTCCGTGTTGTCGGCGTTAGCCATCGGAGTGAATTTGTGCTTCACGCTACTCGTGAACTGAAGATGATGGGTTTCGATCTCACCTGTCAGATGCAATTGAGGTCTTAAGGCTCCACATGTGCTTGCTGGAGAACAGAAACCGAACTACTATTGATTCATCTTCGTCCAGTGCTTCCTGCAAAGCCTGGAGGCTAAGTGTAGCATCGGTTGGCACTCATGGTCACGTGTCCCAACAGCTCATTATATACTCGTGAAATGAATTCTCAGTTCACAGCAGATGTGGGTGTGAGTGTGAAGGCCACCATGCACAGTTGTGTGCCTTGGTGTCTGGAGCTGGTTTGGCTCGGGAGTCGTAAATCTGTAGGTCCCACAACCCCACGGGGACCGCTCGTGACGGAGCCACGCCTCCTGCGGCAGCATCTGTTCCTCCTGACCTCACAATGCGAGCCCTGTATCGCATCGTTTTAAAAACCTTCAGAATGCTTACAGCGTAAAACGGGTAAACTAATACGTGCCATAACGTTATGCCAATTACGCAGTCGTGTGGATTTTATTATTCGTGTGGATATTGTAAAGTGCTAAGCCTGGTGTTTTTGCTGAACGTAGAAGGAATTCTCCGGCATGAGCCCATGGCCTGCTCGCCTAATGCAGAGTGGAGCCTGACTTGCCGCAGTCTCAGCCCTGCTCGTGATCGGCAGTGGAGGTGGTGAAGCCGGCTCACGTGGGGGCGTGGGTTATGACTCGAGCCATGCAGCAGCTGCGTCATGACCTTGGGTTTCGTCACATGAAGGCGACGCATGACTGAGTACATGTATTCCTGTGTGTACGTGCTTGCGTGCATTCAGCTGTTGATGGGAGTAATTATCCTGAGCCTTTTCAGGCTGACAGAGGGGGGAGGCCTTTGAGTGCACGCGTGTGACCCGAGCCCACGTTGTTACAGGTGCAATTAATCGCTATGAATGCATAGCATGCTCGTGTTGGTGATGATGCTTGTGAGGACGATGAAAACATAATTAACGTGTGATAATGGACACTCATAATGAAGGACACGCAATGAAGATGGCGAGTGCACGTGATGATGAAACTGCGAGTGTCGCCCCGGGTTCCTCTGTGCTCCTTGACGAGAGGCCCTGTTCAGGACGGCCTCATGGTCCAGCCCCTGCTGCAGGAGGGCCTCACTCCGCACCACCTCAAGAAGGCCAAACTCATGTTCTTCTACTCGCGCTATCCCAGCTCCAACATGCTCAAGCTTTACTTCCCGGATGTCAAGGTCAGCCGCGTCTGAACCAGCAATCACCTCAGCAGCAGCAGCGACTGCTACCATAACCACAACATGTCTACTTCGCCATTTCTAGTTTTATATACGTGTTGGTGGGGGGGGGAGTGGGAATAGTGTGATGTACCATGATAATACGCAGATGGGACAAGTCTCGCCGCTGGAGTGTGAGGCGACGGTACTTGGTTTTCAAGGGACGGTTGAGTGGGGTTTGTTTTTGCTACATATCCTGTGACTCATGTACCCCTTGTGCCTTCACGGGCCCTAGGTGGGGGACGTCCTGCTTGACCTCCCCGTATCTCAATGTTCGTACCGTTGTTTGGCTGTGTTTCACCTTGCTGCTGTGGATCTGCATTCAAATGATCTGTAATTGTTTCAGTTAGCTGTGCCTGTGTGCCCTACTCCCTGTCTTTGCTGATCCTGATCTCTGAGTATGTGCTGGTTACTGGCGTGTGTGTGGGTGTGTATGCTGGTTTCCCGATTATATGTGATGATCTGGCTGTGAGAGTGTGTGCTGATCTCTGCTCACTGGCCTCCTTGTGTGAGCTTGTCTCCTTGTGTACTGGTGGTGTCTCTGTGTGCTTGTTTCCCCGTGTGCGCTGATTGTTCATGTTAAGAATTAAACTTGAGCATTACCCCCCCCTCCCCCATCTGGTAGCACTGCTCTATTTTCCTGCATCCCCAAAGCCATCGCTTAATGAGGCTAAATCATCGACAGATGCTGTCCGTGTCTCACTGGTGACAATGGGTCAGTGTAGCAGATGCACGTCATGGGGGAGTTGGCGGGCTTGTGTTTGACCGTGTGCATGTTGCAGGTGTGTGTTTTCTTGAAAATAAGCTTGACATTCTTGTACCTACGATTGGCACGGTTGGCTGCATTTGGTGCAAAAGATGCTCAACCTACATAAATGATAATTTAACAAGTAAAAATATGAAAGAAGTGGTATCAATTAGCCAAAATGTGCAAGCACTTCAGACAACACCGAGTAGTGAGTCACAGAAGCGTGCATGGTGTCTGTGGTGCAGTTTAACAGGTGCACGACGTCGCAGCTCATCAAGTGGTTTAGCAACTTCCGCGAGTTCTACTACATCCAGATGGAGAAGTTTGCACGCGCTGCGGTAACCGAGGGGCTTGACGGGGAGACGCTGGGCGTCACTCGCGACTCCGAGCTCTTCAAGGCGATCAACGCTCACTACAACAAGTCCAACGATTTCCAGGCAAGCACGTTCATCGGCACGCGCTCGTGAACCAGTGCACCCCTGTGCGGGCATGCACGCGCGGCACACCGACTATAGTCCATACGCAGTGACTCTTGACCCATGGGACGCACCACGGCCATTGTGGATGGGCGCCCGGCACTTCGATTCCAGTGTAGAAACATCCGCGGGCAGTGCTGGCCAAGGTGGGGCTCTGATTGGTGGTTGGATTAACCTCAAGTTTACAGAGCAGGTGGGCATCCTTTGGGGTACAAAAGCAGCCATGTGAATTTAAATACGCAGTAAGCATGGTGAGAGGCACGCAGTGTGGTGAGACACTCTTGTGTCCAAGGCCGCGTAGTTGCTCCACTGACGTTGAGCCGGTGCTTGTGCCGTTCGTCCCATAGGAGACGCATACAGCAGCTGCTGAGCCACGGCGTCTCCCCTCCCTGGTCACCTGCACATCATCTGTATGCGAGTAGCTCGTATAGATGATGTGCAGATTTCCAGCAAATTGCACACTGATCTGCCGAGACTGGGCATGTGTTGTGATGCCTTCTAAAGCTTCTCTCTGTAGAGGTTTGTGAGTGAGCGCTATGGCTATTGGTCTGCTTTTGAAGGCCTTCTGTTATGGGAAAGCAGAGCCTACATAGCCTCCCGAAAATAACTTCCTGTTGAGAAATCCATTACACTAATAATTATATTTTACATTTATTTGTAAGGTGCCTTCCACTAATGTCTCAAGGCGCCTATTTTGTATGCACGTTACTTAGTGTCCGTCACTGAAAAGGACATTTCTTATTCCTTTCCGGCAGCACCACTGCACTAACCAGTACCCACTCGCTACACATACCCAGACGATAACATTAGTTAGAGTTCCATTAGAGGATGCAGCGCTGCAAGGGGACAGTTGCTTACCCTGCCACGTGTTTTCGCTGCGGGTTCACAAAGGGGAGACGAGCGTTTGCGGAGTGGCATCAGATGCCCTGGGAGGGTAATCGATGGCTCTTCAAAGGCTCAATGAGAGGGGAGTTTGGGGGTTCCCCTTGTTGGGTGCGCTTCCAGTTCTTGGAGCCGAGCACGGTGTGCTGAGGGCCCTTGGTGGGACTCAGTACACGGACATTGAAGGCCGCTCTGGGCTCCTGGGGGATGTCTGAGAGCATCGGAGGCGGGGGAGGGGAAGGGGGGGGAGGGTGGTCGTCTACGCCCAGTGCAGTCTGCGGTGCTGTGCCGTGTCCACGGTTTTCCGCGATGAAAAGAGGAGGCAAAGAGCAGCGGGAACGCCCTGCCCCCGTGCCAGCGCTTGGCAGCCGCAGGCTCTGCAAGAGCGAGCGGAGTCTGCCTGGTTTTGTTTGAGCCATCTGCCGGTTGGGGCAGGAGCACAATGCAATGGGTCACTCGTGTGCTCTCAATTAAGAGTGCTGTCAGCTGGCCGCACTCCTGCTTCCACGCTCCTCTGCTTGTGTTTTTTTATCCCCTCTCCTTGCGTGAATTCACGTATTGTGGACAGGACCCACACAGCGATGATATGTTTAGATGTTAAGCCTAAAGTGTACATTATACTGATTAACGGGAGTATTGCTGTTTTGTACAGTTTTGTTTTTAAACCTGAGCATGCACTCGTGAATGATCGCGACTTTGTTATGTCGGGTTTTAGACGCGTTGGCAGTTTGACCTCACAGCATTTATATTGTCCTAACTGTGTTGCTGTTCGTTTAAAAAAATTGATTCCTTTTTCGGCTCGTTTCTTTGCTCCATTTGCGTCGATGTAACAGTAAAATATAGTACTGTAGATGCTCTACGCACGATTTGATGCGTGTTTTGTGGGCATGATGATCGATTTTTATAAGATGACTCAATGCGTCGTTAAGTGCCTAACAGCCTGAATCCCCGTGTGTTTCAAAGGAGCCAAATTATTAGATGCCGAATAAGCAAGAGGAGCCATTGGTTGCAGAAAACAACGTAAAGTTGTTATGTGTAAAGGTTTTATTGGTAGTAACCTGTTATCCTTCACTTATGTAAGAATACACATACAATCAACATCCTCATGATACTCAGCATCAAGCAATGTAAAGGATGAGTTTTTTGTGAATAGTAACATGAAAGTGTTTTATTTTAACATTGTGACAACCCACGCCTATGTTTTGGGCTTGCGTGAGGGTATTCAGGCTGGATTTTGAGCCACTGATGATCTCGTATTGTGTGCCACAGGTGCCGGAGACCTTCCTGGAGGTGGCGGGGATCACCCTGCGAGAGTTTTACGCAGCCGTCAAGGCCGGCAGAGACGCAGACCCATCCTGGAAGAAATTCATCTACAAAATAATCTGCAAGCTGGACAGCCCTGTGCCCGAGGTCTTCCGCTCTCCATGCTGCCTGCAGGAGCTGTTGCAGGAGTGACGGAGAGGCGTTGCGTCTCACCGTGCCACCTGCAGGAGGGAGCGACGCTGCGCTGCCTGCATTGCGAGCTGCTCTACTGTGCCGCTTCTCGCTGCCAAGCTCTGGAGCGGCACTCCCCAGCCCCCTCTCCGGCAAACATCCCAGTCGTAATCACCAAATACTCTGCTTTCCAAATGATTTTGGAGTTTTAACAGTCGGTAGCAATTATTATTAAATACTTAAGTAATGAGTATTCCTATGCTAGTCATAATAGTAATGATTACATTATGCCAGTAATACATAGTTGTTGTTGTTTCAGTAACAATGATGGACATTGCTACTTGCGGCAGTACAGAAGTGGACAAATTGACTGGACATTGTGGGGAGGGGTAGGGCAGCAAGGGGTGGGGGAGGAAGCTGGGCAGCACGAACAGGGACTGGGCAGCGACGGGAGGGGATGGGCAGTGAAGGGGAGGGACTGTGAATTACGGGGAGGGGCAGGGCATCCCTTGAGAGTTCGTCTGTAGCGACATGGGGAGGATAAATGCTTCAAACGCCATCTGCAGCTTCAAAACAAATCCATCCAAATCCCTTTTGTTTTGATGAGTAGTTTCTGAGATTGAGCTTAAATAATACATGCTTATTATAATTAGGCTAAGAACTGTGTATGTACTTTTTATATTGCTTCATCCCAGAGGCAGATCAGGCTGAGAACCCTGGATACCAATTCCCTGAGTCCTTCAATGACTTTAAAGTGCCATTGAAATTTTGGGGCCGGGTTAGGGGGTGGAGTAGGAAGAAAATTACACTTTTTTATCATTACGTTTTTAAGTCATTGCACGGGGCCCCTCAAAGTGAATGTGATTGACATACTAAAGAAAAACCGTTCTAAGCAAGAACTTGAGTGCTGCACGTGGAGCTGTGAGCCTCATAGAAGGGGGCGCAGGCCACCCCCTGCCCATTTCTAGTGTCTTGTGTGAGACCTCATTCCTCATTGTATAAGTCTCTCGCCTGGCTTTGAGACTCCCAACCATGGTGAAACGGTGACCCTGCTAGACAGCAATAACACTTGAGAGTGGCTGTTAAAGACCCGTGCGTTGTGAATGATTACCTGAGAAATGTATGTTTCTCATCTGTTGCACGCACGATGAGAATCGGGATCCGTGCGTATAAGCGTACGTGGTCTCGTACTCGTCTGGTGACCGACAGGCAGCAGACGAGCCCATGGCAGAGGTTGAGGAGGGGATGGCTCTGAAACTCGGGGCTGGGTTCTCAACACCCTCCACCGGTGCTCGCACAGTGGGCGGCAGTGAGCAATTGTCAGCTGTAGCGAGGGCGCAACGGTGAGCATTTGGCAGATCCAGAAAAGGAACAAGCATTTCCTCATGAGATGGTTTTGAATCGATTGCGTGCAGGGAGCTCCGGCCACGAGCCTCTTGCTGCCCTGTGTCCCCCGGGCCGTGCAGCTTGGCTCCACTCGTCGATGTGCGTGCAGAGAACTGCCGCAGCACTTGGCCGTTCACACATTCCCCCTCTCAGGCCGCTGCCCATCCTCACCGGTGTGAAATTTCACCAGCCCCGTTGCTGGAGCCTGGACAGGGATGGTCTGAATGGTCCATTATGTGCACAAGTGCAGCCTTCATTGTTACATAAGTACGAAGCCAGGATATGGAAAATTAATGTACATGAGAAATGTGACCATGGTTTTCACGAAGGGGGACAGGTTTGGATGTGAGCCATGGCCTCTGGCTCAACGTTCCAGTGTTTCCCCATGTGCTTTCAACATATTAGCCATGAAAGCCAAGTCCACTGAAACCATGAATGCGCCTCGTGGGAGCTAACTTTTTTGCAAGAAGATTTCTGTTTGATTCTCAGGACAACACACACGGTAAAGCCAGCACTGTGGCGATATTCGTGTGCTCATTTAATAATTTTGCCGTCATTGGCAGTATGTCCTGCTTTGTTCTGCTGTCCTTTGTGATGGGGCAAAGAGACGGATGCTAATCGGGTACGTAATTTATGCGTGGGAGTTTAGAATGTTTTATACCAATATCAGGAAAATGTGGTGTCTAGATTATCTACTACTGAACGCACGCACTGAGTTATCACGAAAGTGGTCTGATACCATATATCAACAATTATGAAAAGACTGAACTATGGCATAAATATGTGTGCACCGCTCTGTGTATGTTGCCGCACACTTAACATGTTGACTCGGAGACGTGGTGAAGGCACTGTGGGCTCTGCATTTCGAGGAGCCTTTGTTTGGTCTCTTCAGGATGAGAGGCATTGAAGTGAGACTTCCGCCTAGCGCCACTGGCCCAAGCAGGTGTCGATGTTGCGTCGGCGCAGACTACACGCAGTTTTGTTATATTTTTACGTGTGACCAGAGTTTCACAATTCAAATGAAGTGTAGAGTTATCGACTTTTTAAAAAAGAACTGCTCCAAAGGGCCCGTGGTTAGGCGCCATGGTGGCCTCGTGGGCTCTGCATTGCGTCGCTGTGAACGGGGCAATCGAGTCGGCAGATCCGTTGCTGGATAATGGTGGCGTGTGCAGTGCTTTTGGCAGTCAGTAGGGACTCTGTAATTCAGGAGGAGCACGGGACTGGGGGTGGGCAGGGGTTCAGCAGCAAGCAGGGGGAACTGAGCATCCTGTGCTCACTGTAATGGATCAACAACAAAAGTCGTTTCCCCCCCCATTCGAAATGCTTTTAAGACACTTGAGACATTTGATATTCACAGAGCAATTTTTATTTTGTAATAAAACGATGACTGATACATAATACGTACTCGGTAGGCTTGGAGACATTGCGCGTGTTGCCAAGAAAGTTGCTCACTTGCGTTTCAACCCAGGCTTGCCGACAAGAGTTTAAACTACAGAGTCCAAAGCCGGGGAGTTTAAATTCCAGCTGTGTGCAGTGTGCTGTGGGGGACAAGGTGGGCATGCCCCACGCAGCACTTGTTTGCGTGAAGGCAAGTTCCACTTGTTTGGCATTGGAATAACATTCCTGGCTCAACAATAAGCAATGGGATAATTTTCTTCAATATTGCTGCGGTTATGACAACACTGACTGACTTAACAGTTATGCCACTGGTTTTGGTAATTTCGCACCTACCAGCTGTCGGCTGTGGGACTGTGCCTCCGTCATGCACGCCTGGAATGCTGCGACTTTAACACGTGACTTTCGAGCCTTGGTTTCTCCTTGCGCAGGTGAACGAGACCACGAGGGTAAAGAAACGGGTGGCATCGTAGCTGTCGTAGCTCCAGAAATGCGTGCAAGTGGCAGTGATAGGGCTCTGGCCGGTGGCGCAGTGGGCGTGGAAGACGCTGAGCATGGGCACGGATGCTCCTGGATCAATGTCCAGAAACTGGGTTCACAAACGACAGTGCCTCGTGGTTCTGCAGCTGGCAGCGAGAGAGGCACCGATAGCCCCCACGTTTTGGAAATTCAAGCCTACCTTTTCTCCAAACGGGGGAACACCTTCACCCTATGCCTGTCGCTACCATTCAACATTGGCGGCATTGTGTTTGAGGGCACGGCTTCGGTTCAAACGTTGCCTCCCGCGACAGAGGCAGGGACTCGGTCCGTGTTGGATAGATGCTCCGCCACATCCAGCTGTACGAATATGCAAGGGAGTGCAAGGTCTCTCTACCTGCCAGTGTTTGAGTTAAGAATTATTTAAATTAAGTGTCATGAGTTGGTTTTGTTGATATTTATTCCATCAGCAGATCGTCAAATGATTAGAATTTAGTTACGATTTAAAGTATACTTGATATACTATAGTACTTATGTTCCATTGTGCTGGTGTTGTAAGTTATTTTACCTAATTTATTGTAATTTATTGTGGAAGGTAGACATGTTGTGATGGTGGTAATCTGCTCCATTTTAGTTAGTTTTTATTTTTCCATTGGGTTTCCATTCAACGCTGGGTTGTGATGCAAGTCGGAGTGGGGATGCTGCTGCAGCCTTATCCAGACCACTGTCTCAGATACCCAACAACACCTTTCCCCGCGCCCGCACCGGGCAAGCATTCTGCCTTCTGTGCCTTTCATCGCAGCTGAATGTATCTGCAGCGCTGTTTAACTCCACGCAGCTTTTGTGCTCGATTACAAAACTCCGTTAATAAAACCCACTTTAGAGAACGCTTTGTTTCTGGAGTCACAGTCCTCGCTGTCTCGAGTCTTCATTCGTCGAGCTGGAGCAGCAGCTCGTGCCGGTGTAACAGGCCGTAGTATACCCCCAGGCCTACCCGGGGTGTAAACGGCCTAGGCTAGATCATACCTGGGTATATTATGGCCTAGGCCAAATTATACCCCTCTAGGCCAAATCATACCCCAATGATGGTAATAGTGTTGAGCGATATACACATGAATTACAATTTTTTTCCAACATTTTATTTAAAACTGTAAACACATAGACTTTGATTGCTTCAACCAGAAAAACTTTAATAATAACCCTATCCCTTACCTTAACCCTATCCCTAACCCTAAAAATGCTTCAATTGATCAAATTGAGATTCTTCCATTTATACGCTTTTTAGATATCGATTGAAGTTCGTTTGAACTTTCACATGGGGCATGTTCTGGCCTGGAGGGGTATGGTCTGGCCCAGTCGAGTTTAAACCCCCGGGGGGTCTAGTTTAGCCTAGGACACTTTATCCCCCGGGTATGCTCTCGCCTGGGCCAAACTATACCCGGGTTTAATCTGGGCAGGGGTTATTTTAGCCTGTTACAACGGGATGAGCGGTGTCCCCCGCAGGTGGACCGGATGGTGAGCGGTTCACCCGTGACGCAGACCATTTACGTTCGGTTCACTCGTTCCGACCGCAAAACGGTGTTGCCGTTGCGACTACAGGACCGGGCAAATCGTATGAGCACTTCCAGCATTGACATGTCACGCATTTGACACGCGTACCACAGCATTATCAGTAAAAGTCGCGTTACCTGTGTTACACAGGTCTTCTCATGCCCTGCCCACAACAGTGGTATGTTTATCCAGATTCTGGCACATGTTGATAAGGCCTGGTCTCTAGGCGTGGCGAGGTCTTCTCTGCGGTGCATAAACCGACACAGACGTGTATTTGGCGGAATTCAGAGCTGGGTCAGGCAGTGCCCTTGCGTGACCCCACAAACATCGAGTTACAAAGTTTTGAACGTGCCGAACTTATCTTGCACAAATTCCAGTGTGGAGCAAATATTCGCACGTGTGCTGCTCCATTGCACTTGGGAAGCATGGGATGTTGAGGGGCTCATTTCAGAGTTTGCACCCCGACCCCCCCCCCCCAGGGACAACCCCGCGACCTCACCCCCATAACCCCTCAACGCTCTGCGGAATATCCTGAAGAAGCAGCAGCAGCAGCAGGTACTGCTGAGCTTGCTTCGCCGTGTGGCAGCCTGTTCAGCTCGCGATGGGCTCCGAGGCGTTGCTTGTCCCGGAGGCTTCTATTTGTCGTCCTGTAAAGTCTCACAGCGGTGAGCGGCCACTCCAGACCGGGTTGGCTGTGCAAGCAGAGCTTGGGAGTCAAATCTACGAGGCCCCGTCTCCAAGTTGGGTCACAAGGCCATGTGGACTGCTGGAAAAAAAAAAGACTGACACCTCGGTGAGGACTACTGGAGGTCAAAAGTGCTATTTTAACCTGGTCGGTGATTGATGGCGCTGGCAATCCGTGCTCCTCGTGTCACTGACATACTTTCCAAAGTCATTGCTTTCAGACACTTGAAGAGCAGGGCTCACGTGCTTCCCTCGGGGGCTCGCCTTGAATAACCACGTCCACGCTCTGCCCGAGTCGGAGAGGGGGTGCAAAAAAGACTGTCAGGGAGGGAGGGGGTACAGGGGAGAATATGCCGGGGAGGAGGGGGAGTAGTTGGAGAGTGCCTGGGAGGGGAAGCAGGAGAAATTATCTGGAAGGAGGGTGCAGGGTTGACTTTGTTCGGGAGAGGTGGAGCAGAGGCAGACGATGTCTGAGTGGGGGGGCCGGGGGGGGTGCAGGAGAGACTAATGGAGAGATGGATCAGGGAAGGCTGTGTGGAAGGGGGATCAGGAGAACATTCATCAAGTCCCCACAGCCTCCAGGTACGCAGGGTTTTCTTTGAAATGTGAACTTGAATGTGTTCCAGATCTGTGCCTGGCTAAATAAGGAAGAGGGTGCATTGCGTGCTGTGGGTTTGTCCACACGCGCACGCTACTCCCAACCAAGGGTGGCACAGTCGGGGATTTTACAATCGGGTTTAATTGTATTTTTATATTAAACCCGATCATCTGAGATTGGGAGAAATCCGGTTTTATTGGCTCTAATTGCAGAACCACACTTCTCAACGATGGGCTTCATCCATTCCAAGCTAATGAACTCACTGGCGCCCACGATTGTGGAGGAGAAGCTCGTGTTCATCAAGACCAACCTGCCCGCCGCATTCTACGACTACCCCGTGCCCGACGGCCCCGAGTACGATAGCAGCACCGACGAAGAAGCAGCCTAAGCCTTGGATCAGAGTTTCGTATTCATTAAACCGGGTTTTAATTCCCCGAAATCGGGTTTAATTGTATTAAAGAAAAAACCTGATGCCTGCCGCTGGAAAAACGCGTTTTTTCCAGCCATGCTCCCAGCAGCCGCAGCTGCTCGCTGTGACCACGTAGGGGCGACCTCATCCTTGCCTGCGTGTGAAGCCAAAGCTGCTACCCAAAGCTAATCCGAACTGATTCGAACGCGAACGAATAGCTCAGCCCCGACTAATCCTCACCGTGACTTCCCTAGCCCTGACTCGAGCGCTAACCCTTGCAGATTTGCAGTTTTGTTTGATTTCAATATCGACCATAATGCGGTTTCATGAATACATATACGATTGAAAAAATCGAACATTTACAACATCAAACGTATATTCTCCAACACACATACCTCATTCAAAAACAGTAACAACTTAAATCGAATGTATATCATGCCGTAGTGCAGAGTCCCATTGGTGTGAGCACGAGTTTAACTGTAACCCGTGTGAGTGTCAGGACAAGCGGGGAGGTGCCGAGATTGCTGTGCCATTGCCTGCGCTTCATTTCGAGACATTTGGGGGAGTCACCCACAGCCATGGTTACAGAGATCGGCACTCCAGAGCTCCAGGGGCTGAGCTCCAGGATTTCCTGCGCTCCAGGATTTTCGGCCCCCAGGATTCACGGACTCCAGAATCCAATGGCTCCAGGATTCCAGGCTCCAGGGTTTACCGGGCTCCAGAATCCACAGGCTCCAGGATTTTCAGGCCCCAGGATTCACGGGCTCCAGAATCCACAGGCTCCAGAATTCCCAGGATCCAGGATTTCCGGGCTCCAGAATCCACAGGCTCCAGGATTTTCAGGCTCCAGGATTCACGGGCTCCAGAATCCACAGGCTCCAGGATTCCCGGGCTCCAGAATTCACAGGCTCCAGAATCCACAGGCTCCTGGTTTCCCGGGCTCCAGGATTTCCGGGGCTCCAGGATTCCCAGGCTTCAGGATTCCCGGACTCCAGAATCCAAAGGTCTCAAGATTCCCAGGCTCCAGGATTCACAGGCTCCAGGATTCCAGGCTCCATGTTTCCCAGGCTCCAGAATCCACAGGCTCCAGGATCCACAGGCTCCAGGATTCCAGGCTCCAGAATCCACAGGCTCCAGGATTCCCAGGCTCCAGGATTCCCAGGCTCCAGAATCCACAGGCTCCAGAATCCACAGGCTTCAGGATTCCCGGGCTCCAGAATCCAAAGGCCTCTAGATTCCCAGGCTCCAGGATTCCCAGGCTCCAGGATTTCCGGGGCTCCAGGAGTCCCAAGCTCCAGAATTCCAGGGACCAAGGTTCCGGGGACCAAGGCTCCAGGGGAAGCGGGTCCCTCGCTTCAGGCGCACACAGCGGCTCGATTGAGAGCGCTTAATTTACAGCTCCTTTTGTGTCGTTCGCTCTCCTTTCTCTTTCCGCTACATATATCTCCCCGTTAGCCGGGGTTCCCAGATGCGTGTGCGTGAGGTGTATGGTGTGTGTGTGTGTGTGAATATACGGGGGTGTTATTGGTTGTGCGTATGAGGGTGTGGGTTATAGGGTGTACGGACGGTTTGTGTATGCAAGGGAGTCGTCTTGTTCGTCGGAATGTTTGTTGTTGTGGAGCAACAACAACAACAATTGTACATCTCAGTGGCTGAGTCGGATGATTGCCTTTGGGGTAGCGGAGTGCATCGCTGTGACGATGCCTCCTTCGTGTTGTGAATGAGTCGTCTGCTCCATGGTCCGCTCTGGGTGACCACAGTCGTACGCTGCCGGAGGAGAGATTTTAATGTCCCATTTGTCCATCAAGTGTCCGAATCTGCTACCATAGTTTGTGCGGATGCGGTTTAGGAGTGGCCCATAAGGGATTGTGTAGGTTATAGGGCGCCGCGATAGACAGGAGGTCGTGGGTTCGATCCCGAACCCCGAGGACTGTTTACGTGGAGTTTGTATGTTCTCCCCGTGGTAGCGTAGAATCAACACGCGTTTAGAGCATTTGGCTGCTGTACATTTCCACGTGATAAGCCACTTCGTTAAGCTATCGTTTGTGGCCAGGGCGCTTCTGAAAACGAGATATCGAGTTCGTGTTTAGTAATGTATGTGGGAGTGTGTACGGTTGACTACGTACGGTGCAAATTGAGTACAACATAACTTTGCTCTCCAACTAGTAAAGGTTTGTCACGTCAACAGAACGTGCCAATTCGTCAGTAGTACAGCACTAACTGGTGTGTTGGAGAGCAAAGCCACAACATCTACAATCCGAGTACGACGTTTCGCCAATAATTACAAATAGCTTTATCAGGCGACAGCCAGATTTGTGGAGAAATCCTCCTGTTTCGTTCCTTAATTACAGGGGGGGGGGTAGATGCGATGACAACACTTGTGTCACTTTTATTTTCCGCAACGACGCCGATGATGAGGTTGTGTTGCGTCCTGACTAAATTCGTACACACCAGAGGACCCCACGGACCATTCAATGCACATGGAGGATGGTCTTCTGTAAATACACACACACACGTGTTCTGGTGTGCACGGGACCCCGTGAGAGGGAACCCCGTGAGAAAGGGGGTGGGGAGAGCCCGCGATCGAGGGACTGCGTGGGGGACATTAGCATGTGTGTGTGTATGAGGACGTCTCGCGACAACAAAGGCCCCTGCTTGACAATGGAGGCGAAGAGAGATCCCAACCAACATAGGGACCTGAGCGGAGACGTCCATAGCCCGGTATGGGACTTTGACAGTCCGTTGACATTCGTTGTGGGCGACGCGACTGTTAGTAGATAGTTTGTGAGTGACGTGACCCGAGCCATGACCGTGATATGTATGAGAATCCACCTCCCCCGGGGCATCTGCTCTCCTCCCGCCACACAGCCCACGTATTTGTGTGAGCGTGGGGTTTGTTAATTCGGGTAGGGTTTGTTAGGGGTTTGTTGGGGTTTTGTTGGTCGCTGACGGGTCCAAGGAAGGGGGGTGGGTGGAGAGGCGTGATCGCACCCCACACCTTTTACGAGCGTAAAACTTGGCATTGTATTGATATTAAGCAGAGAAAATACATGGCATCCTTATATTGATGTAGGGCCCTGTTTAAAAAGCTTTACATTTCGAGATTTCCCATAACCGGCCTTCTGGTAAGTGTCTAGATCGGTATCTGATGTTTATTTAGGTTGTTGTGCTGCTATACATTTACACCCTATAAGCCACTTCGTTGAGCTATCATTTATACTGGTAGGAACCTCCTGGTTACACCAGCCCACAGGGGATTATTGTGTCCGTCCGTCGTGCAGGGAGGGGCTGGGTGGGGAGGGGCTGGGTGGGGAGGGGAGGGTGGGGAGGGGCTGGGAGGGGAGGGGCTGGGTGGGGAGGGGAGGGTGGGGAGGGGCTGGGTGGGGAGGGTGGGGAGGGGCTGGGTGGGGAGGGGCTGGGTGGGGAGGGGCTGGTCACCCTGTGGTGCCCTTATAAAACTCAACGTTTAACCTACTCACGCCGGCTTGTGCCCGCCCTCGCAGTCGGCCATATTTGCGGAATACACCACGCCGCCGTTGACCCTGGCCATTGGCCGAGCAACCCAACGTTCCTACCAGCTCCCTCCGCAGGAATGTGTTATTAATGTATGTTGAACTTATTGGAGGTACACGTCCTGGCCATTTATGGCCAAGTCATTTCTGAAAAATAAGCAAATAGCTCAGTGGGCTTTATCTGGTAAGATATAAAAAAAAACTCTATTTTTCTTTGTATATTTTTGTCAAGTAGTTTGTTTACCTTTCCTATCCTCTGCCCTGGTGAATGAACTCTGCGACTTTTCCCGTGAACCGACCTCGATTTCCGAACAGGGGAAACACCAGTGACCATTTATTTTTATCAGTCCTGAACTCAAATGAGTGTTTGATACGATGGGTAAACATTACGACGAGGGAGACAGAGGCGGCTGAGCATGGTGCTGGCCACCCATCCCCTGGAGTGCCTTGCAGGCTTTCCGAGGTGCTACTCGCTAACAGCACTTGCCCCTACAGTCTGTGAAGACTATACGGGGGAACTTTGTCTTTGTGTCTGTGTGGGAAGCGGTGGTGTTGCAGTCAGCGCGCTGCGCTACGAACCTGGCGACTCGAGTTCGATTCTCGCTCACGGCCCACGCCAGTGACGATTATCTGAACCGGTCCTGGGCCTCCCCGAGGCCGACTCAGCCTCAAATGAGTACTTGGTGTAGCGGTGTGTAATAAACATCGCTAGCACTGGGGAGACAAAGGCGGCCGGGCGTGGTGCTAGCCACCCACCCCCTCGTGTGCCGTGCCGGCCTTCATAGGTGCTCGCTAACAACACTTGTTCCACCAGTCTGTTAAGGCTACACGGGGACTCTGTCTATGTGTGTGTATGTCTATGCGTGTGTGTATGTCTATGTGTGTGTCTATGTGTGTGTCTATGTGTGTGTGTGTCTATGTGCGGAGCATCTTCGCCGGTTGGAAACATTTAGGCTGGCCTGCCTACGATCCATCATGGGTTTAACCAGGCTGGATTGTGTGAGGAGCTCACAAATCCTTGAAAGATCTGGGCAAAGTCCCATCGGTGAGCTCCTCCGGCAGGCAAGGCTGCGTTGGCTGGGTCATGTAGCCCGCATGCCCAGCCACCGCATGCCTTAACAGCTTTTGTTCGGCCGGATCGAGGGGGCTAAACTCGGCACGGGCTGGAGAAGAGATGGAGTGATGTGGTACAGGAGGACGTGGAGCTGAATGGACTTGCCGATGACTGATACCAGCGGTATCAAGATCGGCCTCAGTGGAGGAGGCTCGTGAAGGACGCTACTGGGCAGTTGGAGGCAGTCGCCCTCCAACAACAACGGAGGGCGGAGGAGCAACCGCTCACAACAACGAGCGGAGCGCCGGGTGGCTAAAGCACAGCAAGTTGGCACAGTAGGGGGCACAGGTGGTGCATCAGCCAGTCATCTCGGTCATCTCGGTCAGTCGACCCGTGGCACCTGCTGGGTCTGCCCCGTGACCTCCTGCCAGCGGGCGTTCGACACTTCACGTGGCCTCAAGGTGCACTTGGCCTGGCACAAGCGTCGTGGTGACGTCACCGCCACTTAGTGGCGAATGGCGGTTGTTGTTGTTGTGTGTCTATGTGAGTGTGTCCATGTGTGTGTGTCTGTGTGTCTGTGTGTGTCTGTGTGTATGTGTCTGTGTGTGTCTATGTGAGTGTGTTCATGTGTGTGTGTGTGTCTGTGTGTGTGTGTCTGTGTGTGTCTGTGTGTGTGTCTGTGTGTGTCTGTGTGTCTCTATGTGTGTGTGTGTGTCTGTGTGTCTGTGTGAGTGTGTGTGTCTATGTGAGTGTGTCCATGTGTGTGTGTGTCTCTGTGTGTGTCTGTGTGTCCATGTGTGTGTGTGTCTCTGTGTGTGTCTATGTGTGTGTGTCTCTGTGTGTCTGTGAGTGTGTGTCTCTGTGTCCATGTGTGTGTGTGTCTCTGTGTGTCTGTGTGTGTCTATGTGTGTGTGTCTGTGTGTGTCTGTGTGTGTCTATGTGAGTGTGTCCATGTGTGTGTGTCTGTGTGTGTGTGTCTGTGTGTGTGTGTCTATGTGTGTGTGTCTGTGTGTGTGTCTGTGTGTCTGTGTGTGTCTGTGTGTGTGTCCATGTGTGTGTCTGTGTGTGTCTGTGTGTGTGTGTGTGTGTGTCTGTGTGTGTGTGTCTGTGTGTGTGTCTGTGAGTGTCTGTGAGTGTGTGTGAGTGTGTGTCTGTGTGTGTGTCTGTGTGTCTGTGTGTGTCTGTGTGTGTGTGCCTGTGTGTGTGTGTCTGTGTGTGTGTCTGTGTGTCTGTGTGTGTCTGTGTGTGTGTCCATGTGTGTGTCTGTGTGTGTCTGTGTGTGTGTGTCTGTGTGTCTGTGTGTGTGTCTGTGTGTGTGTGTCTGTGTGTGTGTCTGTGAGTGTGTGTGAGTGTGTGTCTGTGTGTGTGTCTGTGTGTCTGTGTGTGTCTGTGTGTGTGTGCCTGTGTGTGTGTGTCTGTGTGTGTCTGTGTGTGTGTGTCTGTGTGTCTGTGTGTGTGTGCGTGTCTGTGTGTGTCTGTGTGTGTGTGTCTGTGTGTGTCTGTGTGTGTGTGTGAGTGTCTGTGTGTCTGTGTGTGTAAGTGTGTGTCTGTGTGTGTGTGTGTGAGTGTCTGTGTGTCTGTGTCTGTAAGTGTGTGTCTGTGTGAGCGAGTAACGGTGACGCTGCTGAGTGCCGCGTGTTACGTATGCGGCCCCGAGGTTCCGCCCCCCGCGCTCCCGGCGATATAAACCCCCCGGCCCCCTGGGACACGCAGAGTGGAGTCCCCCGTGTGCCTCCAGGTCTCCGCGTTGCCCGGTCCCCCCGTGTCTCCCGGTAGCCCAGTTGACCACCCCGCGTGGCAACGATTCTCCCCCCTGTGTCCGCGTTCCCGCGTCTCCTCCCCGTGTCTTTGTGTCTCCTCCGAGTCCCATTGTCTCAGGGTCTCCAACACTCCGCGCGCGTCACCCCGAGCTCCGGATTTGGACCCCGCAGACCCCGCTGGGCCCGCAGGTACGAACCCCCAGGCCCCCCCCCCCACGATCCCCGATTGATCCCCGATCGGTCCCCAGGCCCCGCGGTTCCCGAGTTCCTCGTTTCGCGACGTCGCGCCGCAAGTCGCGCACAAAGCGCGACTCCCGGGACCATGGCAACAGCGCCGCCCTCCCTCGCTGCTCCCACTGCCCGCAGGGCACGGCTCCTGTTGCCTGTGGGGCACGGCTCCTGTTGCCCGTGGGGCACGGCTCCTGTTGCTGGTGAGACACGGCTCGTGTTGCCCGTGGGGCACGGCTCCTGTTGCCCGCGGGGCACGGCTCCTGTTTCCCGCAGGGCACGGCTCCTGTTGCTGGTGAGGCACGGCTCCTGTTGCCCGTGGGGCACGGCTCCTGTTGCCCGCAGGGCACGGCTCCTGTTGCCTGTGGGGCACGGCTCCTGTTGCCCGTGGGGCACGGCTCCTGTTGCTGGTGAGGCACGGCTCCTGTTGCCCGTGGGGCACGGCTCCTGTTGCCCGCAGGGCACGGCTCCTGTTGCCTGTGGGGCACGGCTCCTGTTGCCCGTGGGGCACGGCTCCTGTTGCTGGTGAGACACGGCTCGTGTTGCCCGTGGGGCACGGCTCCTGTTGCTTGTGGGGCACGGCTCCTGTTGCCCGTGGGGCACGGCTCCTGTTGCTCGTGGGGCACGGCTCCTGTTGCTCGTGGGGCACGGCTCCTGTTGCTGGTGGGGCACGGCTCCTGTTGCCTGTGGGGCACGGCTCCTGTTGCTTGTGGGGCACGGCTCCTGTTGCCCGTGGGGCACGGCTCCTGTTGCCCGTGGGGCACGGCTCCTGTTGCCCGTGGGGCACGGCTCCTGTTGCTTGTGGGGCACGGCTCCTGTTGCTGGTGGGGCACGGCTCCTGTTGCCCGTGGGGCACGGCTCCTGTTGCCCGTGGGGCACGGCTCCTGTTGCCGGTGGGGCACGGCTCCTGTTGCTGGTGGGGCACGGCTCCTGTTGCCCGTGGGGCACGGCTCCTGTTGCCCATGGGGCACGGCTCCTGTTGCTGGTGGGGCACGGCTCCTGTTGCTGGTGGGGCACGGCTCCTGTTGCTGGTGGGGCACGGCTCCTGTTGCTGGTGGGGCACGGCTCCTGTTGCCCGTGGGGCACGGCTCCTGTTGCTGGTGGGGCACGGCTCCTGTTGCTGGTGGGGCACGGCTCCTGTTGCCCGTGGGGCACGGCTCCTGTTGCTGGTGGGGCACGGCTCCTGTTGCTCGTGGGGCACGGCTCCTGTTGCTGGCGGGGGCCATGCCCTCACCCACGCTGCGCTCGTGACTTTGTGTTGACAGCGTTCGCGGACATGCCGGGAGCTGCCCCGCGGCGGAGTCTCTAGGGTCGCCTCTGCACCGCCTCCAAGCGGGTGACGGGGGTGGGGGAGCTCCCGCCCGGCTCCCGCCAGGCTCCCCGTGGGCCGCCCGGCCCCCCCAGGGGGGACGATGTCCTCCACGGGCCTGGAGATCCTCGGCTTCTCGCTGGGCGCGCTGGGCTGGCTCCTCGGCGTGGTCGCCTGCGCGCTCCCCACGTGGCGCGTCACCGCCTTCCTGGGCCAGACGCTGATCGTGGCGCAGAGCACCTGGGAGGGCCTGTGGATGAACTGCGTGGTGCAGAGCACGGGCCAGATGCAGTGCAAGGTGCACGACTCCATGCTGGCGCTCAACGGCGAGTTGCAGGCGGCGCGCGCCATGACGGTGCTCGCCAACCTCCTCGCCCTCCTCGCGGTCGGCGTGGCGGCCACGGGCATGAGGTGCACGACGTGCGGCGACGAGGACGGCTCGGCCAAGGGCCGCCTCACGGCCACGGGAGGTGTCGGCTTCGCGCTGTGCGGCCTCCTGCTGCTGGCGCCCGTGTCGTGGACGGCGCACAACATCGTGCGCGACTTCTACGACGTCGGCGTGCCGGTCACCCTCAAGCGGGAGCTCGGCTCGGCCCTGTACGTCGGCTGGGGGGCCGCGACGCTGCTGTTCCTCGGCGGGGGGCTGCTGTGCTGTTCGTGGCCACGAGCCGAGCCGGGCCGGCCCCGGCCCTTCTACGGCCTTCAGCCGGGCGGGTTGGCCATGCACGGGACCGGCCCCAACGCTCCCGGGGTCCCGTTGCCGCGGATGCACTCGGCGGCGGCGGCGCCATACGGCGCCCCGCCGTACGAGGCCGCGCCCGCACCCTGCAACGGCAAGCAAAGCTACCACGTGAAGGAGTTCGTGTGAGGGAGGGGAGCGACCTCCGGGGGACGCCGATGATGAGGTTGTGTTGCGTCCTGACTAAATTCGTACACACCAGAGGACCCCACGGACCATTCAATGCACATGGAGGATGGTCTTCTGTTAATACACACACACACGTGTTCTGGTGTGCACGGGACCCCGTGAGAGGGAACCCCGTGAGAAAGGGGGTGGGGAGAGCCCGCGATCGAGGGACTGCGTGGGGGACATTAGCATGTGTGTGTGTATGAGGACGTCTCGCGACAACAAAGGCCCCTGCTTGACAATGGAGGCGAAGAGAGATCCCAACCAACATAGGGACCTGAGCGGAGACGTCCATAGCCCGGTATGGGACTTTGACAGTCCGTTGACATTCGTTGTGGGCGACGCGACTGTTAGTAGATAGTTTGTGAGTGACGTGACCCGAGCCATGACCGTGATATGTATGAGAATCCACCTCCCCCGGGGCATCTGCTCTCCTCCCGCCACACAGCCCACGTATTTGTGTGAGCGTGGGGTTTGTTAATTCGGGTAGGGTTTGTTAGGGGTTTGTTGGGGTTTTGTTGGTCGCTGACGGGTCCAAGGAAGGGGGGTGGGTGGAGAGGCGTGATCGCACCCCACACCTTTTACGAGCGTAAAACTTGGCATTGTATTGATATTAAGCAGAGAAAATACATGGCATCCTTATATTGATGTAGGGCCCTGTTTAAAAAGCTTTACATTTCGAGATTTCCCATAACCGGCCTTCTGGTAAGTGTCTAGATCGGTATCTGATGTTTATTTAGGTTGTTGTGCTGCTATACATTAACACCCTATAAGCCACTTCGTTGAGCTATCATTTATACTGGTAGGAACCTCCTGGTTACACCAGCCCACAGGGGATTATTGTGTCCGTCCGTCGTGCAGGGAGGGGCTGGGTGGGGAGGGGCTGGGTGGGGAGGGGAGGGTGGGGAGGGGCTGGGAGGGGAGGGGCTGGGTGGGGAGGGGAGGGTGGGGAGGGGCTGGGTGGGGAGGGTGGGGAGGGGCTGGGTGGGGAGGGGCTGGGTGGGGAGGGGCTGGTCACCCTGTGGTGCCCTTATAAAACTCAACGTTTAACCTACTCCAGCCGGCTTGTGCCCGCCCTCGCAGTCGGCCATATTTGCGGAATACACCACGCCGCCGTTGACCCTGGCCATTGGCCGAGCAACCCAACGTTCCTACCAGCTCCCTCCGCAGGAATGTGTTATTAATGTATGTTGAACTTATTGGAGGTACACGTCCTGGCCATTTATGGCCAAGTCACTTCTGAAAAATAAGCAAATAGCTCAGTGGGCTTTGTCTGGTAAGATATAAAAAAAACTCTATTTTTCTTTGTATATTTTTGTCAAGTAGTGTGTTTACCTTTCCTATCCTCTGCCCTGGTGAATGAACTCTGCGACTTTTCCCGTGAACCGACCTCAATTTCCGAACAGGGGAAACACCAGTGACCATTTATTTTGATCAGTCCTGAACTCAAATGAGTGTTTGATACGATGGGTAAACATTACGACGAGGGAGACAGAGGCGGCTGAGCATGGTGCTGGCCACCCATCCCCTGGAGTGCCTTGCAGGCTTTCCGAGGTGCTACTCGCTAACAGCACTTGCCCCTACAGTCTGTGAAGACTATACGGGGGAACTTTGTCTTTGTGTCTGTGTGGGAAGCGGTGGTGTTGCAGTCAGCGCGCTGCGCTACGAACCTGGCGACTCGAGTTCGATTCTCGCTAACGGCCCACGCCAGTGACGATTATCTGAACCGGTCCTGGGCCCTAGGTCGACTCAGCCTCAAATGAGTACTTGGTGTAGCGGTGTGTAACAAACATTGCTAGTACTGGGGAGACAAAGGCGGTCGGGCGTGGTGCGAGCCACCCACCCCCTCGTGTGCCGTGCCGGCCTTCATAGGTGCTCGCTAACAACACTTGCCCCACCAGTCTGTTAAGGCTACACGGGGACTCTTTGTCTATGTGTGTGTCTATGTGTGTGTCTATGTGTGTGTCTATGTGCGGAACATCTTCGCCGGTTGGAAACATTTAGGCTGGCCTGCCTACGATCCATCCTGGGTTTAACCAGGCTGGATTGTGTGAGGAGCTCACAAATCCTTGAAAGATCTGGGCAAAGTCCCATCAGTGAGCTCCTCCGGCAGGCAAGGCTGCGTTGGCTGGGTCATGTAGCCCGCATGCCCAGCCACCGCATGCCTAAACAGCTTTTGTTCGGCCGGATCGAGGGGGCTAGACGGGCGCGACACGGGCTGGAGAAGAGATGGAGTGATGTGGTACAGGAGGACGTGGAGCTGAGTGGACTTGCCGATGACCGGTACCAGCGGTGTCAAGATCGGCCTCTGTGGAGGAGGCTCGTGAAGGACGCTACTGGGCAGTAGGAGGCAGTCGCCCTCCAACAACAACGGAGGGCGGAGGAGCGACGCTCACAACAACGAGCGGAGCGCCGGGTGGCTAAAGCACAGCAAGTTGGCACAGTAGGGGGCACAGGTGGTGCATCAGCCAGTCATCTCGGTCATCTCGGTCAGTCGACCCGTGGCACCTGCTGGGTCTGCCCCGTGACCTCCTGCCAGCGGGCTTTCGACACTTCACGTGGCCTCAAGGTGCACTTGGCCTGGCACAAGCATCGTGGTGACGTCACCGCCACTTAGTGGCGAATGGCGGTTGTTGTTGTTGTTGTTGTTGTGTGTGTGTGCGTGTCTGTGTGTGTCTGTGTGTGTGTCTGTGTGTGTCTGTGTGTGTGTGTGAGTGTCTGTGTGTCTGTGTGTGTAAGTGTGTGTCTGTGTGTGTGTGTGTGAGTGTCTGTGTGTCTGTGTCTGTAAGTGTGTGTGTCTGTGTGTGTCTGTGTGTCTCTATGTGTGTGTGTGTGTCTGTGTGTCTGTGTGTCTGTGTGTGTGTCTGTGTGTGTGTGCGTGTCTGTGTGTGTCTGTGTGTGTGTGTGTGTCTGTGTGTGTCTGTGTGTGTGTGTGAGTGTCTGTGTGTCTGTGTGTGTAAGTGTGTGTCTGTGTGTGTGTGTGTGAGTGTCTGTGTGTCTGTGTCTGTAAGTGTGTGTCTGTGTGAGCGAGTAACGGTGACGCTGCTGAGTGCCGCGTGTTACGTATGCGGCCCCGAGGTTCCGCCCCCCGCGCTCCCGGCGATATAAACCCCCCGGCCCCCTGGGACACGCAGAGTGGAGTCCCCCGTGTGCCTCCAGGTCTCCGCGTTGCCCGGTCCCCCCGTGTCTCCCGGTAGCCCAGTTGACCACCCCGCGTGGCAACGATTCTCCCCCCTGTGTCCGCGTTCCCGCGTCTCCTCCCCGTGTCTTTGTGTCTCCTCCGAGTCCCATTGTCTCAGGGTCTCCAACACTCCGCGCGCGTCACCCCGAGCTCCGGATTTGGACCCCGCAGACCCCGCTGGGCCCGCAGGTACGAACCCCCAGGCCCCCCCCCCCACGATCCCCGATTGATCCCCGATCGGTCCCCAGGCCCCGCGGTTCCCGAGTTCCTCGTTTCGCGACGTCGCGCCGCAAGTCGCGCACAAAGCGCGACTCCCGGGACCATGGCAACAGCGCCGCCCTCCCTCGCTGCTCCCACTGCCCGCAGGGCACGGCTCCTGTTGCCTGTGGGGCACGGCTCCTGTTGCCCGTGGGGCACGGCTCCTGTTGCTGGTGAGACACGGCTCGTGTTGCCCGTGGGGCACGGCTCCTGTTGCCCGCGGGGCACGGCTCCTGTTTCCCGCAGGGCACGGCTCCTGTTGCTGGTGAGGCACGGCTCCTGTTGCCCGTGGGGCACGGCTCCTGTTGCCCGCAGGGCACGGCTCCTGTTGCCTGTGGGGCACGGCTCCTGTTGCCCGTGGGGCACGGCTCCTGTTGCTGGTGAGGCACGGCTCCTGTTGCCCGTGGGGCACGGCTCCTGTTGCCCGCAGGGCACGGCTCCTGTTGCCTGTGGGGCACGGCTCCTGTTGCCCGTGGGGCACGGCTCCTGTTGCTGGTGAGACACGGCTCGTGTTGCCCGTGGGGCACGGCTCCTGTTGCTTGTGGGGCACGGCTCCTGTTGCCCGTGGGGCACGGCTCCTGTTGCTCGTGGGGCACGGCTCCTGTTGCTCGTGGGGCACGGCTCCTGTTGCTGGTGGGGCACGGCTCCTGTTGCCTGTGGGGCACGGCTCCTGTTGCTTGTGGGGCACGGCTCCTGTTGCCCGTGGGGCACGGCTCCTGTTGCCCGTGGGGCACGGCTCCTGTTGCCCGTGGGGCACGGCTCCTGTTGCTTGTGGGGCACGGCTCCTGTTGCTGGTGGGGCACGGCTCCTGTTGCCCGTGGGGCACGGCTCCTGTTGCCCGTGGGGCACGGCTCCTGTTGCCGGTGGGGCACGGCTCCTGTTGCTGGTGGGGCACGGCTCCTGTTGCCCGTGGGGCACGGCTCCTGTTGCCCATGGGGCACGGCTCCTGTTGCTGGTGGGGCACGGCTCCTGTTGCTGGTGGGGCACGGCTCCTGTTGCTGGTGGGGCACGGCTCCTGTTGCTGGTGGGGCACGGCTCCTGTTGCCCGTGGGGCACGGCTCCTGTTGCTGGTGGGGCACGGCTCCTGTTGCTGGTGGGGCACGGCTCCTGTTGCCCGTGGGGCACGGCTCCTGTTGCTGGTGGGGCACGGCTCCTGTTGCTCGTGGGGCACGGCTCCTGTTGCTGGCGGGGGCCATGCCCTCACCCACGCTGCGCTCGTGACTTTGTGTTGACAGCGTTCGCGGACATGCCGGGAGCTGCCCCGCGGCGGAGTCTCTAGGGTCGCCTCTGCACCGCCTCCAAGCGGGTGACGGGGGTGGGGGAGCTCCCGCCCGGCTCCCGCCAGGCTCCCCGTGGGCCGCCCGGCCCCCCCAGGGGGGACGATGTCCTCCACGGGCCTGGAGATCCTCGGCTTCTCGCTGGGCGCGCTGGGCTGGCTCCTCGGCGTGGTCGCCTGCGCGCTCCCCACGTGGCGCGTCACCGCCTTCCTGGGCCAGACGCTGATCGTGGCGCAGAGCACCTGGGAGGGCCTGTGGATGAACTGCGTGGTGCAGAGCACGGGCCAGATGCAGTGCAAGGTGCACGACTCCATGCTGGCGCTCAACGGCGAGTTGCAGGCGGCGCGCGCCATGACGGTGCTCGCCAACCTCCTCGCCCTCCTCGCGGTCGGCGTGGCGGCCACGGGCATGAGGTGCACGACGTGCGGCGACGAGGACGGCTCGGCCAAGGGCCGCCTCACGGCCACGGGAGGTGTCGGCTTCGCGCTGTGCGGCCTCCTGCTGCTGGCGCCCGTGTCGTGGACGGCGCACAACATCGTGCGCGACTTCTACGACGTCGGCGTGCCGGTCACCCTCAAGCGGGAGCTCGGCTCGGCCCTGTACGTCGGCTGGGGGGCCGCGACGCTGCTGTTCCTCGGCGGGGGGCTGCTGTGCTGTTCGTGGCCACGAGCCGAGCCGGGCCGGCCCCGGCCCTTCTACGGCCTTCAGCCGGGCGGGTTGGCCATGCACGGGACCGGCCCCAACGCTCCCGGGGTCCCGTTGCCGCGGATGCACTCGGCGGCGGCGGCGCCATACGGCGCCCCGCCGTACGAGGCCGCGCCCGCACCCTGCAACGGCAAGCAAAGCTACCACGTGAAGGAGTTCGTGTGAGGGAGGGGAGCGACCTCCGGGGGACGTCGTGGGACGTCGTGGGACGTGCGCGCTTCACTTGCAGCAGCCCGCAGCGAGCGTCCAGCCCGCAGAGCGCGCAATGCGCAATGCCGCCCACGTGAAAGCCCTGGATTTGTGTTTGTTTGTGGCGACGGGGAAGGGTGCGTGAGTGGCCACGCCGGGCTCGGTGAACTGTGTGCGGGGGTGGGGGCCCACTCGTGTCGGTGTTGACGAAACCATGCTTGTGTCTGTCGACCTGACGCCAGGAGTTAGATTATGGAGTTGAACCGAGCTGCACGTGACGTAAAGAGAGAGAGAGAGGGCACGCAACTCGTGTTAAGCTCATCATCATCCCATCAGCAGACGCCGAGAGACACGGACTGCCATCCACGCAAGGCCGCCTGCTCGCCCGGCCACTACGCAGCTCGTCGCATTCCTCCAGACAGAGCCCACGGCTGCAGCACGCGTTTACCACACCAGCTCGTGAGCTGCCTCGTCAAGACAGAGCCATGTGAACACCCTAAGAACCTCCTTGAGGGAATCCACCTTGAGGAACTCCACCTTGAGATGCTCCACCTTGAAATATTCCACCTTGAGGAGCTTCACCTTGAGATGCTTCACCTTGAGATGCTCCACCTTGAGGAGCTCCACCTTGAGAGACGTCACCTTAAGGAGCTCCACCTTGAGGAGCTCCACTTTGAGAGATGTCACCTTGAGGAGCTCCACCTTGAGATGGTCCACCTTGAGGAGCTCCACCTTGAGGAGCTCTACCTTGAGGAGCTCCACCTTGAGATGCTCCACATGGAGATGCTCCACCTTGAGATGCTCCACCTTGAGGAGCTCCACCTTGAGGAGTTGATGTGCGCCCACGCGTCCCTCTCGTGGCAATGCCCACGGGTGGAGGAGGAGGAGAAGGAGGAGGAGATGTCTCCACGGTCTCCACGGATGCTGCTCGCTGCTCGCTTCACGCACGGCGCTGTGAGGCCCCCTGCATCTCACAGCCGCCCTCTGCTTGTCCAAGCGACGGCCACGTGATACAACTGAACTTTATTGCGGTACCCCCGGGTACAATAGTACCACGGCTCTCGCACAATGTCCGTGATGCAGTCATTTTTAGTTTGTTGATGGTCGGCGATGCGGCAATCGACTCATCTCGATGAGCTGTACACGATGCACCACCACGGTGCATACCGCGAGCGTTCAGGGTTTCGGCGCAATCGTCCTCGCTGCGATTCGACATCGCGAAGTGGCACTGATGTCGGATTGATTGGTACCCCAGTCGCGGAGTGAAGTACACCCCTGGACAAAAATAGTATCCCAGAAATAAAATATTTAATTGCCTCGGCCAGTTTGTATTATTTGGTACCCCAGGGTACCGCCATAAGGAACAAATGTCCCCTGCATTCGATGCTTTAATAATAATAATACTTGACAATAGTAGCCAGAGCATTACGATTGGGAAGTACGATTGTTATTTACAGAACGCCAAATTGAAACCGTGAGTGCTATGTAATGGCCAAGTGTGAAGCCAACGTACTCTGATGGTGAAGTAACATTATGGTGAGGTCAGTACCTGTGCTTGTGAAGTATTGTCAGGGTGACGTGAGCTGTACGATGGTGAGGTACAATGACGATGATGATGTGAGCTCTATAATTAGCTGAGTTCTATGGTGATGAGGTGAACTCTATGATGGTGATGAGCTCTATGATGTTGATGAGGTGAGCTCTATGATGGTGATGAGGTGAGCTCTATGATGGTGATGATGTGAACTCTATGATGGTGATGAAGTGAACTCTATGATGGTGATGAGGTGAGCTCTATGATGGTGATGAGGTGAGCTCTATGCTGATGACGCGTCGGAGTGGTGGCGCTGAGATGCGTGGTGTTCGTGTCGTGGTAACGATGTTATCGATGTGCTTGTAATACATTTAGGCACGCGTCTTAATAATTAAAGCAACGCGGAGGGGGTGGGAGCGGTGGCGGATCGTGGAGCCGAGCGCGTCGGGGTTTGGTAGTTACTTAGTGACACTTTAATTAGTTTTTAATTGGAGCCGCGAGGCAACACTGGCTGTTGATCAGCGGCGCGTGGCGTTTATCTTCACTGTGTCTCGCTGCTGCTGCTGTTGTTGTTGTCAGCGTGCGACGTTGACTGAGCCCGTTAAGAATCGTTGTTGTACGTCCCGTGATGGTCTGTGTTCGCGCACCTGACAAGCATTAAAGCTTAATCACTGATCGCGTGGCTCTCGTGATTTCCACCCCCCCCCCCACACTGCCGCCAAGCCTTCCCCCCAACCCTTCCCCCCCCCACTACTCATAACTCAGGGAGGTCCCGCACCCCCACGGCCATACCTGAGTGGACTCTTCCCCCGTCTTCTTGAATACAGCAGCAAAGCATCGTGACCTCCATCACCATCGTGACCATCACCATGGTGACCTATAGCAACATTATGACCGCCGTCGTGACCACCAGTACCATGGTAACCGCCATCGCTAAGGTGAACCATCACTATCGTTTTATCATCATCATCATCATTATTGTGACATCCATCACCACCGTGACCTCCATCACCACTGTGAACTCCATCATCGTGACGACCATGACCAGTATCACCATAGTGACCACCATCACCGTGGTAACCATCACCGTGGTAACCACCATCACCGTGGTAACCACCATCACCGTGGTAACCACCATCACCGTGGTAACCAGCATTACCACCGTGACCTCCATCACCGTGGTACCCACCATCACTTTTGTGCAAGATTTCCCAAACGTCACATCGACCAACCTACCGTCGTACGCGCTGTAGAATTGACCAATGTACCCGCGTCAAAACGCGCAAAATAAGTTGTTACACGCTGCACGCGCCCGATGATGACTGAGCGTCCCGCGTGACGTGGGGGAGAGTGCTGAGATTGCAATGGGCACGCTCTGCGTCGCACGGGACACGCGTACGCACCAGGGACATGTAATCAGTGCCCTCTAACAGGCGCGTGGGGCTATTGTGGTTGTTGACGATCAGGCGCGTGGGGCTATTGTGGTTGTTGACGATCAGGCGCGTGCAACTTGCAACATCTCTTAAGTTGTGAAATATGTAATTGACGAGAACCCCCCGGCGCAAAAGAAATAAAAACAGCGCAGACCACAAACGCATGAGTTGCAAATCGCACGCATAAAAGTGTGCAAACCAAAACAAATACTCAGCCTTTGTGCATGACGCTGCATTCTGCAGGAATTGTGTGGATTTCTCACCATGCACAAAGACTGAGTGAGTGTTTTGTGTTGTTCTTTTTTTAAATATGTTTCTGTGCGTTGTTTACAATTTTGAGATGGCTTTTAACGGAACGAGAAGACTGGCAAAAACATGGAGCGGCGTGCCTGGGTGAGTCGGGGCCCTGGAGTTTGGGAAAGGCTTGCCATGGTTACTGCAAGAGCGGGGCACGGGTATTGCCAGAGAGGAGGGCCGCCGCGACCCGACTGTTCACCCGCAGCAGGGAGGAGGGGCAGCGAGAGGGGAGCAGGGACGGCTACAACAACAACAGGTGAGGAGGACGCCGGACAAAGAGCGGTCGGTGTTCGTCTCGAACCTTCGAGTGTGTGAGGGTGTGCATGGTGTGGCGTTTGCCTGGCTGGTGTGTGTGGGTGTTGAGGGTAGGTGGTGTGGCCGTTGAGTGCGTGGTGTGGCGTGAGTTGAGAGGCGGTGGGAGGAATGTGGAGTGGGGGTGTGGAGGGTGGTGGTGCCGTTCACTGCCCCCCCCCCCACCTTGGCTGAGGGTGCCCTAAGAGCGCGCATCTCCGGGACGCGCTCTCAAGCAGCCTCGCGGTCAATGCCGACTGTGGGTGATTCGTGAAGGATCCACGAGTGTGGCGGATAAACCCTGGGGATGCTGAGAGACGCGCGCGCAGGGAGACGCGGAGGCTGCTGTAGGTGTCCGAAGTGAAGGGATCACTGTAAGATGGATTCGAATTGTGGGGTCGGTGGAACGTTTTGGCAGGACCCGTGCCCCAGCAGAATCAGAATGTGTATTTCTACTGGAGGAATCCGATGAGCTATAAAGATCTTTTTCACAGATGTCCAATCGGGGCACAGGGTAAGAACGTCACAACAACAAACAGCACAAAAACACGACAGTCATGCAAAGTACAAGAAAGGGAAACAAATCACCCAAACACATACAAATTAAACTAAACCATCCCCATCCTGTACCAGGCAAAGCCCACTGAGGTGTTAACTTAATTTTCAGAAGCGACCTGGCCACAAATGATAGCTCAACAAAGTGGCCCCCCGCCATTCGGACATTCACAGCAGCAACGTGACGCCAACGCTGTGAACATCCACGACGGAGGCGCAGACTCGCCCTGGGGGGACACGAGACTCGCCCTGGGGGACACGAGACTCGCACACTCGCACGGGGCGACGGCGAAGTCCACCGATGACACGGGCCCGTGGTGAGTGTCCCTCGGTGCGCCTCACCGAGCCACCGCTCCCCACCCCCACCTCGCAGCTCCACTCTCGAGAGGCCCCAGAGCTCGCAACTGCCATCGAGTGGCGAATACAGTAAATAAATGATATAACCGCGAGGCGAAACCGGACACCGCGGACAAAGAGGCCCCTTCATGCCCTCAGCCAGGCGGCCAGGTGACGCGCGCCGAGGGGAGGAGGTATGTGGGTCGGATAACGGGGAATGTGGCCACATAACGGGCGATGTGGCAGCGCGTCCCGTCTCCTTTACAATTCGCCGACACAGCTGATGGATTCATTGGTTAGTCATGGGGATGTTAATACTGGTAGGAACCCACTGGTTCCACCAGTCCACAGGGGATTGTTGTGTCCGTCCGTCCGTCGTGCAGGTAGGGGCTGGGTGGGGAGGGGCTGGGTGGGGAGGGAGTGGAGGGTGGGGTGGGGATGGGTGGGGAGGGGTTGGTCACCCCGTAGTGCCCTTATAAAACTCAACGTTTAACCTACTCACGCCGGATTGTGCCCGCCCTCACAGTCGGGCATATTTGCGGAATATACCACGCCGCCGTTGACCCTGGCCATTGACCGAGCAACCCAACGTTCCTACCAGCTCCCTCCGCAGGAATGTGTTGTCTTTCCCCGCGCAAAGGTATTTTCGTGACAATGGGAGGGAACCTGGATCGGGTCTCAGCGCGCTCCAGGACATGGAGCCACAGGTGGTGATGGTGATGATGATCGTGGTGATGATGGGGACGATGCTGAGGATGATGGCGGGATCATGGGTTGGAATTGAACCTGGACCGCTTCTCCCCATGCATAGAGAGATAGGGGACACAGGTGGAAGGAGAGGGAGGCGTAAAGGTACAAGGAGATTGGAGATGGGAAGATCGGCAGCGAGACGCCCCCACCCCGGCTCGGATGAATGGACCTTGGCGAGGCATCTGGCGTTTTGTGTGTGGATGGTGAGTGTCCCTGTTCTCCATGGTAACCGTCGTTATTGCCGACAGGGTTCATCACCAAGCGGCGCTCGGTGCTTCAGCGCTCACCAACCCATGGACGCAATTGTTACACAAATTGTACACACCGTGTGCACGCCGTGTCTGACCATTTTTTGGGGTGTTTACGCGTGTGTATTCTAAAAACTGAGCACGTGTTTGTGTTGCTCTGTATGTATTTGAATAAACATATCGTAATCATTTGAATATTCGAATACTCAAGGCGCTTATCAACAGATGCGTCTCTGCGTCCCCCCTACCTGCATGGTGTTATTATTCTAAAATGTTTTTTTTTGCTCAAGGCAGCTTCATTGAGTCACGACTTATTTTTTTTCGGAGGGACCTTACCTTAGGACAGTTGGTAGATTATGTTGAATAGCTGTTTTGCTTCACGTGGGACTAAACAAGAGGACCCAGAGAAAACCCAAATCAGTAAAACTCAAAAGCTTCGCACGTATTAAACATTCATTGATGCAGCCAAACATCATCTGATGTTTCCAGGCAGTCTCTGATCACAGAACATCCCAGACTCAACCCATCTTAGCTGACAATATCTGACGAGATCGGGCGCATTCCTGATGACGTGTTGGTCGATAACTACATGGCGAGGTAGGGAACTAACCACCGTAAAACTCTGCAACTCGCGTCTCTCAGAACCTCGTGTTTCATTTCAGAGTGGCCCCATTGGGCCAGTGGGCAGGGCGGCCCGGGCGTGGCCCTGGTTGGCTGGTGGTCAGGGTGGCCCCGCGCCGATTCGGCGGCGTTTGGGAGCGGATAAGCCGAGTCACACCGGGATTTTGAGGGCTAAGCCGGTGGCAGCGATCGAGGCTTCCGTGCGTGGAATGCGGCACGGCCAGGCCATAGTCCGCATGACCCCGCTCGGGGTCGCGACTCGGCTGAGGTTATGGCACAGGCACGGGGGTGGGGCAGGCGATGGTCATCGCGGGGTACATCTCCCAAGGAGCGAGCGGAGAGGGAACGTGATGGCTTGTGTTGGTGAATGATTCGCGCTCTGCCGGCCTGCTCGCCGTTGACTCCCCGGGTCCCTCTCCCCGCCCTCCCCACGCCGCTTGAGTGGGACGCACTCGACGTTCTTGGACGGGAGCCAGCGAGGGCGAGGATTGTTCGCGCTAATAACAACAACAATAATAATAATAACGCGTGTTTCTTACAAGTTAATGGGCAGGCTGAGAGGCGTTCCAGGAGAGCAGCCAAATGAACAAACTAACAACAAAAACAACAAACAACAACAACAAACATCTCCGTAGATGAGTTTACACCGAGAGGCATTCCAAGTGCTCCACACAAAAACCCCCAGCACCCCCAGCGCCCTGGACCCCCACCCCCAGCACCCTGGACCCCCACCCCCAGCACCCCCACCCCCAGCACCCCCCACCCCCAGCACCCTGCACCCCCAGCGCCCTGGACCCCAACCCCCAGCACCCCCAGCATCCAGCACCCCCAACGCCCTGGACCCCCACCTCCAGCACCCCCACCCCCAGCGCCCTGGACCCCCACCCCCAGCGCCCTGGACCCCCACCCCCAGCGCCCCCCACCCCCAGCGCCCTGGACCCCCACCCCCAGCACCCTGCACCCCCAGCGCCCCCCACCCCCAGCGCCCTGGAATGCGCTTCCAAACGAGCGGGGCGTTCTCCATTAGCGAGCTGCGGTGCAGGGCGCGCACCGGAGATAGACGCGATGACGGGCGTGTATCTCGGTGTCGTTGTCGTTGTTGTTGTTGTCGATGTAGGAGATGACGAGGACGACGATGACGTCTCTCTTCTCGAGATGCGCGCGGTGACTAGGGAGCAATTTATTTTCTTATCGTCCAGGAGATGCCTGCGATGACTTGTCTGTGCACTTTAAAATGCGTAATCACTCCAGCGAATACTCCCACGAAATAACAGGGCGACACGTCATGCTCGTGGAACTCACGGGCATCAGCGCTGTGGTGCGTGGTGTGGTGGGTGTCGTGGCGGTGGTGGAGTGGTGTGAGTCTTGGTGGTGGTGGTGTGAGTCTTGGTGGTGTGAGTCTTGGTGGTGGTGTGAGTCTTGGTGGTGATGGTGTGAGTCTTGGTGGTGTGAGTCTTGGTGGTGTGGTGTGATTCTTGGTGGTGGGGTGGTGTGAGTCTTGGTGGTGTGAGTCTTGGTGGTGTGAGTCTTGGTGGTGGTGGGAGTCTTGGTGGTGGTGGTGGTGTGAGTCTTGGTGGTGTGAGTCTTGGTGGTGGTGTGAGTCTTGGTGGTGTGAGTCTTGGTGTTGTGGTGTGAGTCTTGGTGTTGTGGTGTGAGTCTTGGTGGTTGGAGTCTTGATGGTGGTGGTGTGAGTCTTGGTGGTGTGCTGTGTATCTTGGTGGTGTGAGCTTTGGTGTTGTGGTGTGAGTCTTGGTGTTGTGGTGTGAGTCTTGGTGGTGTGGTGTGAGTCTTGGTGTTGTGGTGTGTGTCTTGGTGGTGGTGGTGTGAGTCTTGGTGTTGTGGTGTGAGTCTTGGTGTTGTGGTGTGAGTCTTGGTGGTGTGGTGTGAGTCTTGGTGTTGTGGTGTGAGTCTTGGTGGTGTGGTGTGAGTCTTGGTGTTGTGGTGTGAGTCTTGGTGGTGTGGTGTGAGTCTTGGTGTTGTGGTGTGAGTCTTGGTGTTGTGGTGTGAGTTTTGGTGTTGTGGTGTGAGTCTTGGTGGTGTGGTGTGAGTCTTGGTGGTGTGGTGTGAGTCTTGGTGTTGTGGTGTGAGTCTTGGTGTTGTGGTGTGAGTCTTGGTGGTGTGGTGTGAGTCTTGGTGTTGTGGTGTGAGTCTTGGTGTTGTGGTTTGTGTCTTGGTGGGTGTACATGTGCGTAGGGGTACAGCATCACGGCAATGGACCCGTGTAGCAAGTGCACATTACACCACGGGTCGTGCTTCTGGGAAGTGATGTGGGTCTACTACAAAGAGAAGTCCAAGATATAAACGGACACAAGCCAGGCACTGTAAATCTTACTGTTAAGGGAATTGTTTTGTTACGTCACATACAAAGGTGGGTCCGTACATCACACGTTTAGAAAACCTACGAATGGGATTTCAAGGAAGATGTCACGCCGATGATTCCTACTCCCAGCTATGCTGGTCGTGTTCCGAGAACTATTGAGTGAAAAGTGAAGTCCTGCCCAGAAACCTTCTGGACCAAGGTGCGTGCCTGGTGGTCAGGTGGGGAGCGGTGGTGCAGCGGTTAGAGCGCTGCGCTACGATCCTGGCGACCCGGGTTCGATTCCCGTCGACGGCGAACACCAGTGATGATTATCTGAACCGGTCCAGGGCCTCCCCTAGGTCGACTCAGCCTCAAATAGGTACCTTGTGCGATGTTTAAACATCGCTGCTAGGTAGACAAAGGCGGCCGGGCGTGGTGTTGGCCACCCACTACCTCGTGTGCCGTGTCGGCCTTTATAGGTGCTCGCTAACAGCACTTGCCCCGACAGTCTGTTAAGGCTATACGGGGGGATCTTTGTGTTGGTGGTGAGTTGTGTGTGTCTTGGTGGCGAGGGTGTGCCTTTTCCCATGTGAACAGCATTTGTTCACATGGGTAAAACTCTGAACCAGTTTAAACCTTCGAGTTCTCGTGAGCAGGCAGGCCTCTTAAACTATCGTTGCTGTCGCCCAATGCTTCAGGCGAGTGCCATCCATTTAAACTCTGGGGCCCCACTCACCGCAAAACCTAACTGTAAACGCTCTATGTGTTTTTTTCTCTCATGGCTGTCTTCTAAATGCAGCATCTTTCCCCCCGTGAACACATTTCTCAATTCTCCCTCGTGTGTGTGTATATACAGGGTGTTTGAAAAAGATGGACCCGATTTTAAATCGCTATATCTCTGCAACCACGAACCGCCCATGAATGAAACTCTTACCACTTGAAAGTGCGGGGCATAGAGAGGGCGGGGCATAGAGTTTCAAATGAGTACCGCTAGATGCCTCTCCCAGCGCACAAACAGCCCCTAGCCTCAGTCATTCGCAGTTCAGCAAGACTGAATCCGTAATTGCGGTGCAGCGTGCGTTTCAACGGCGTGTTGGCATTGATCCGCCAATGTCAAAGAGAATTAGTCGTGGGTCCCAACAATTTAAGTAAACAGGCTGTTGATGTAAGGGGAAGAGCACAGGGCGACCACGCACCTCAGAGGAACACCTGAGAAGAGAGGCGTTTGGGACGAATTCAACTATCGTCTCGATGTTGTCCGTTACAGCAGGTGGAGGGCACATAGAGCATTCATTAAATGGTTAGTAAAACTTGATAACTCATTAAACCGTTCGTAACTTTTCGTGTAATTGTAACATGTTGCCATCGTGAAATATACTGCTTTGAAATTGGGTCCGTTTTTTTTTGAACATCCTGTATCTCTAAAACAAAAAATATATCACCTATTACCTACAGCTTTCATAACTCTCTTATGAAGACAACGCAATTTCTATGTGTCTTCGGCCCGAGGCTCGCAGCGTGTTCGTCAATCTCGCTTCTCGAAGCAAACACGTTGGGACACCATTTCTCGTAAGCGCCCCAAGCCCCTGCTGCTGCTGCTGCTGCTTTACTGTAACTCACGCGTCCAGCGAGAGCTGCGAGGGTGCAGTGGGCGGTGCGATCGCATCCATCCGTCGCACAGCAGTGGAAACGGCGGTCCAAGTCTCTCAAATCCCAAACCCACCGCCGCCGGTCTGCCCAACAGCGGTACGAATGGGGTGCGGTGCAGTAAGTCCAAGATAACTGGCCACTGTGGAAGAGTAGACCAAAAACGCTCCAGAGTTTGTTCCAGCAGAGGCGCAGCCGCCAGTGGGTGGCCTGAGCAAGCGGTGGCGGGTCTGAACCTTTCCCTTTCATAGCAGCATCACCGGTAACACCGGTGAACTAGCACAGGAGATGTTCCTCCTCACAGCGCGCTCAACTTCATCAGAGCACGCACAGATACCTCGCTGATCTCGTCAAGGAGCGTAAACCATCAGGCGGACTCCGGTCATCCTCACAGCAGCAGCAGCTTCTGGCTGGCGATCGAACAAAGACGGTTACTGCGTCGCGCGCTCTTCCTTCTGATATTAGGAAGTCACTGGAGCTATGCACTTTTAAATCTAGATTGAAAACTCAATTCTTTAGAACTGCTTTTTGTGTTTAGTTTATTGTCCTTCCCCGCATGTCTGATTGGCTATGTACGGTGCGAAATAAGTTCAACATACATACATACACACGAGTAAACTGAAACATCGCTGACGACGCAGGGCAGCAGGGCAGCCTCTGCCTGGCCACTGTGGAGGGGCCTTCTCGTGTCTGTTAAAGCCTCGGGACTCGGCGGTGGGGGTTGGGATCCTGAATTGTGTGTTGTGATCCTGAGCAATTGTAATTTTACAGACCATTGCCTCAGACAGGATATCACGCTGGATGTGATGGCACGACTCGAGCCCTGAAGTCACAACATGAACCAAACAGCATGCCCAGCATAAGGTCGTCATCATTGATAGCTTCGTGGTTTGTGTGTTGAGAATTTTTTGTTTTTGTCTCCACCCCTCTTTCTCTTATGGTTAAACTAAAATTGTATACAAGAGAAGTTGAACGATTATTTTAAATTATTAGTGTTTTAATGTAATTTCAGACATTTATTTGCAAAGTGGGATGTTGTTTAATGCGCTTGTGTTGGTACGTTGGCATGCGGTTTATATTTTACAGATCGAGATATTAGTGAACCCTTCTTGCACATGGATCCCTCCAAGCTGACGTCCACCATCGCTTCCCGCTCACCGCCACAGCCATCGCCTCCATCACCTCTTCCTGTGTTCATAAGCAAAGAGAAATGCGTTCACTCTTAAGCAATCGTGCATCGAATACACTTGATGCCACTTGTAATATTCGGCCATAACAAACGATGCCGCGATCGGCCAACGAACGCGGTGGACATTGGACGGCAATGAAAAGACTTTCGTGACACAAGACAAAAAACTCGATGGGAAGGCATCACGGGTACGCACGTGCAGAGCAAGGAAAACTGAAGCCGATCCTCCCAGGACACCTGCGCCTGTACACCTGCCTGTACACCTGCCTGTACACCTGCTTGTACACCTGCCTGTACACCTGCCTGTACACCTACCTGTACACCTGCCTTTATACCTACCTGTACACCTGCCTGTACACCTGCCTGTATACCTACCTTTACACCTGCCTGTACACCTACCTGTACACCTACCTGTACACCTGCCTGTACACCTGCCTGTGCACCTGCCTGTGCACCTGCCTGTACACCTGCTTGTGCACCTGCCTGTGCACCTACCTGTGCACCTACCTGTGCACCTGCCTGTACACCTGCCTGTACACCTAGTTGTACACCTAGCTGTACACCTAGCTGTGCACCTGCCTGTGCACCTGCCTGTGCACCTGCCTGTGCACCTACCTGTGCACCTGCCTGTGCACCTGCCTGTGCACCTAGCTGTACACCTAGCTGTACACCTACCTGTACACCTACCTGTGCACCTGCCTGTGCACCTACCTGTGCACCTGCCTGTACACCTGCCTGTACACCTGCCTGTACACCTGCCTGTACTCCTACCTGTACACCTACTTGTACACCTGCCTGTACACCTGCCTGTACACCTACCTGTACACCTGTCTGTACACCTGCCTGTGCACCTGCCTGTGCACCTGCCTGTACACCTACCTGTACACCTACCTGTACACCTGCCTGTGCACCTGCCTGTGCACCTGCCTGTACACCTGCCTGTGCACCTGCCTGTACACCTGCCTGTACACCTGCCTGTACACCTAGCTGTACATCTACCTGTACACCTACCTGTACACCTGCCTGTACACCTAGCTGTACACCTACCTGTACACCTGCCTGTACACCTAGCTGTACACCTGCCTGTACACCTGCCTGTACACCTAGCTGTACACCTGCCTGTACACCTAGCTGTACACCTGCCTGTACACCTGCCTGTACACCTGCCTGTACACCTAGCTGTACACCTGCCTGTACACCCAGCTGTACACCTGCCTGTACACCTACCTGTACACTTGCCTGTACACCTACCTGTACACCTGCCTGTACACCTACCTGTACACCTACCTGTACACCTGCCTGTACACCTACCTGTACACCTACCTGTACACCTGCCTGTACACCTACCTGTACACCTACCTGTACACCTGCCTGTACACCTACCTGTACACCTACCTGTACACCTGCCTGTACACCTACCTGTACACCTACCTGTACACCTACCTGTACACCTACCTGTACACCTACCTGTACACCTACCTGTACACCTGCCTGTACACCTACCTGTACACCTACCTGTACACCTACCTGTACACCTGCCTGTACACCTACCTGTACACCTACCTGTACACCTGCCTGTACACCTACCTGTACACCTACCTGTACACCTACCTGTACACCTACCTGTACACCTACCTGTACACCTACCTGTACACCTACCTGTACACCTACCTGTACACCTGCCTGTACACCTACCTGTACACCTAGCCTGTACACCTACCTGTACACCTGCCTGTACACCTACCTGTACACCTACCTGTACACCTACCTGGGCTCCTGCTCAGGCTGCCGAGCGCAGCGTGCTGGCGGCCGACTGCACGGCGTAGGTGGCGGCCGCCAAGTGCTGCCGCACGCGGTCCCAGGAGCCCGAGCCCGCCAGGATGTCACCCACGGCGTCCACCACCCCGGGGAAGGCCTCCACCCCGGACGAGCGTGGAGTCCACACCACGTGCCTGGAGCGACATGGAAGGTGGTGACGCACCGGGGTGGCGGGACACGAGCTTCCAGGGGATATGGGGCCCCCCGGGGGGGAAGTAGCTGTGACCGCGCTGTGGAGCAGCGCGCCGTGGGGAACCTCTCGGCATGGCCGGTGGGAAATGACCCAGTGGCGGCATCAGCAGTGACCGGTGGCAGGTGGGGGTCAATGTCTAAGACGGACAATGTGTGCCACGCAGGAGTTGTGCAAAGATTGCTGTACAAGCAAAATCTGTAAATTACGACAAACCCCCCTCCCCCAACGCCCGTTTAACAGACGCTGGTGCCGGTGTGAATTCTGACGGGTCGTCATGCAGGTCACAGCGAGCGAGCTGGCGATGTGAGGAGTGCGCTGAACCTCTCAGTCTTTAGAGGGCTGGGGGCTCGTGGGTGGGCTAGTGGGTGGGCTGTACAGGGCTGGGTGGGATGTATGGTTGGGTGTAAAGTGCTATCGGGGGGGCTGGGTGGGCTATGTTATCGGGTGTAGAGTGTTGTAGCGGGCTGGGTGGGCTATGCTATCGGGTGTAGAGTGTTGTAGCGGGCTGGGCAGGCTGTATTGTAGGGTATAAAGTGGTGTCGAGGGGGCTGGGTGGGCTATGCTATCGGGTGTAGAGTGTTGTAGCGGGCTGGGTGGGCTATGTTATCGAGTGTAGAGTGTTGTAGCGGGCTGGGCGGGCTGTGTTGTAGGGTATAAAGTGGTGTCGAGGGCTATGTGGGCTATTTGGTGGGCTGTAGGGGGCTGGGTGGGTTATATAGTGGGCTGTAGGGGGCTGGGTGGGTTATATAGTGGGCTGTAGGGGGCTGGGTGGGTTATATAGTGGGCTGTAGGGGGCTGGGTGGGTTATATAGTGGGCTGTAGGGGGCTGGGTGGGTTATATAGTGGGCTGTAGGGGGCTGGGTGGGTTATATAGTGGGCTGTAGGGGGCTGGGTGGGTTATATAGTGGGCTGTAGGGGGCTGGGTGGGTTATATAGTGGGCTGTAGGGGGCTGGGTGGGTTATATAGTGGGCTGTAGGGGGCTGGGTGGGTTATATAGTGGGCTGTAGGGGGCTGGGTGGGTTATATAGTGGGCTGTAGGGGGCTGGGTGGGTTATATAGTGGGCTGTAGGGGGCTGGGTGGGTTATATAGTGGGCTGTAGGGGGCTGGGTGGGTTATATAGTGGGCTGTAGGGGGCTGGGTGGGTTATACAGTGGGCTGTAGGGGGCTGGGTGGGTTATACAGTGGGCTGTAGGGGGCTGGGTGGGTTATACAGTGGGCTGTAGGGGGCTGGGTGGGTTATATAGTGGGCTGTAGGGGGCTGGGTGGGTTATACAGTGGGCTGTAGGGGGCTGGGTGGGTTATATAGTGGGTTGTAGAGGGCTGGGTGGGCTAGATGGGGGCTGGGCAGGCTGGACTCAACCCCCCACTGGGTCCCATGTAAATGATTCCCACATAAATGGGTTTCTATGAAAACGGTTCCCATGGAAGCAGCTGCCATGGAAATGGCTTCCAAGTTAAACGTGCTGAACGCTTTAACCCTTTCAGAAGCGCAGAGACTTAATTAACTGCTGGCTGCGGCAGCTGCGGGAATTAGAAAATGCAAGGATGCTGCTGCTGCTGCGTTGTCTGAAAATGTGTGGGATTGTGCAGGTGACTTATTGGGAGAAGGGGCGTGCGTGTGTTTGTGTAGAGCTATGGGTGTGTGCGTGCTGGTGTGATGGTGGTGTGCTGTTTGCGTCCCTCAAGTAGAGCTATGGGTGTCAACTTCACATGGGCCTCACTCATTCTGCGTTAATGCCCCGAAAAACGTAGAATGCTGTCACTTAAAAAAAGTGCTCGGTTATTTTCCCATTTAAATCACAATTTGTAGCTAAGCTGTCGATTCTTTATGAAAACCTCACTTGCAGTTGCATGATATCATTGTTTATGAATATATTAGTAGTATCGTCACCGTACATCTAATTAATGTGTAATATTACCGTAGCTTAGTTTTCTCATTTGTGCAGTGTTCCGTTTGGAGGTAATCTGCCCGAGCCGATTTGTGCTGCAGGCAATTGTGCTTGCGATATTTTCAATCCCTCATCGTGAAGATAGATGCATTCCTTTTTTCGTAATTTGTTCCCGATTTTTTTTTAGTGTTTTGCGCTTTTGTAATTTGTGTGACCCAGGTCACGAGTGCAATGGGACTGCAGCCTGGTATTCTCTCGCTCTCTCGCGGTTAAACAAAATTAAACCCTAAAGTTGCGCGTGTCGTTGCGAGGGCGACGTGCGGCACGCACCTGTAGTAGAGCTTGTCGGGAAAGGCCACGGGGTCGGTGAACGCTCTCTCCAGGAGCATCAGCTGGTCGTTAATTGCACGCACCTTCATTGGCCTGCATCAACAGATACCACGTTCATCACCGCGCGATTTCAAAAGCGTCGCGGGTACGGCCAGTGAGCGCTAGCGCAGGAGCTGCGGGATGGTGGACCCGCACGGCACCCACGGACAGGTTCCCGAGAGAGGAGCTGCTCCTTGGGAGGAGGCCGCAAATCTCTCAATCCGGGCCGCGGTGGCCGCGGTACGAGGCCTGGCTGTGTGGCCACCAACTCGCCGCCTGGAATGGAGCCCTCCAGCCAGACACTCGACCCCTTCATTGTTTTTGGCCGCAGCGAGTTTTCCACTGAATAATTCATTCATCGGAATGAGGGAGTTTACTTTGATGGCAATCGTCTTGAAAGTAAATGCACTTACGTGTGTAAAGGTGGACGGAATATATGTGGCAGCTTTGGGAGGCTTTAATCCAGCAGTGGCCGAAATGGGTAATATAATACACATTTCAATGTGTACGTACAGTGTAATATGTGTAAGCTGCATTTCACTTGTGGAGGTAGTTTCAATAGACCGTGCATATAAGTGGTGGTAGACCTATTGAGAGCGTGATGCTGACGGGAGTCCCAACAGTGTTGCTGTTGGGCTCACTTTGCAGTCCTATCTGAATTGGCTACTTGCGCACGTGAATGAGAGCGGTCTCATTAGGGCTTGCTGATCTTAATGATATTTTTTGTGTAATAACCGAGTTTGCCTTTAAATTTCCTTCATGCGTGTCCCATTTTATGAAAACATGTTGACAGCACGGCACGCGCGTAGTCACCTGGCGTGAGACGCGTGCACAATCGCAATCTTTACTCTTTGGTCTTTTCGGTAAAGTCACGGAGGTGAAAATAAAATAAAAATGAAAACAACTAAATTAAATCACGACGTTTCGGGCGCAACATAAGCGTCCGTCACCAGGTGGGGACAACCACGGCGAAGACAGTTGCTATGCCAACAAAGAGAGCTTTGACAAGGGTTTATATTTAACACGTAGGCTTTCGCGACCAGTGTTATTCATAATAAAGGTTTTTGGGTCAGATCGCGTTATTTATAAATGTGTCGTAACCCTCCACAACACGACACGACCAAACAGTAAAAAATTTATCACGTTTTTCAAAGGACAAAATAATTCACTTCTTTAGCCCACCGGTGTGCTGAAGAGATAATCTAATTATCACTGGCCAAGACTAATTAGATAATCCATTGAAATTGAGAGAAACAGAAATAACTTCAATCGCTCTGACGTCTACAGGCTTAGTGCGGCCTGGAAGCGTATTATTAAATAAATACAATTACTATTCCTTATAAGGGAAACAAATACCAATGAATAACAATTGCATGATTACCAATCTATATAATTACAATAGCCTCCCCCTCTTTGCCTCGAATCACTGCACCAGATTGAAATGAATGATGACGTCACCCTGCTGCTGTTCTATTTAATACCGGGAGCAACAAGAGAGCTTCACCATTCTTGCCCGATGAAGCTGATTGTAATTACCAGCGAAACGTCGGACTACTCAAATTTTAAAATGCTGTTGATTCTCTCGTCAACACACCGGTGGGCTAAAGAAGCGAATTATTTTGTCCTTTGAAAAACGTGACACATGTTTTACTGTTTGGCCGTGTCGGGTGGTGGAGGGTTACGACCCATTTATAAATAACGCGATCTGACCCAAAAACCTTTATTATGAAGGGTTTATATAGCTGAGGAGGGTGAGGGGGGAATCTTTATTTAGACTGGAGGAGGAGGAGGAATCCGATGATCTATGAAGCTCTCTGTCACAGGTGTCCGGTATGGGCGGGTCAGCGAGTTAGAACAGCGGACGATACAAACACACACGAGAGGAGTGCAAAAATCGAGAAAACGGTAAACAAGTCACAAAAATAAATAAGGGCAAAACGCATCGTTTATGAAAATTACATAAGGGGCCGTCCATAAATGACGTCACGCGATTTTGGACGATTTTTGACCCCCCCCCCCCATTGTCACACAAAGTCACAAAAAGTCAGACCCCCCCTCAAATATGACGTCACAAAGCTCTGCCCCCCCCCCCCAAATAAAACATTCTTTAAACTATTGTCATTGTAGTGCGTATTTAATGTGGCGCTACACTCTGATGTTGTAGGAAGAAAACATTTATAAAAAAGTATATTTAATGAAGTAAAACGTGTTGTCTATATTTATTTTAAATTGCGCATTTTAATGTGACATCACATTTCTCACCCCCCCCCCCCCCCCTTCGTCACACATCGTCACAAATGTCTGACCCCCCCCCCCCTTAGGTGCGTGACGTCATTTATGGACGGCCCCTAAGTCCGCTTTATCAAGCTTGGGCAAGGCAGCAAATACAACAACAAAAGCAGTCTCAGACCACAGCAAGGCAGCGCCACGCAGTAGTCCCTCAAGGCGGGGAGGGGAGGGAACTCACTCCGTGTCGGGGTTCACCGCGCTGATGAGGATGTTGAGCTCCTTCGCGGCTTTTGATAAATCCTCGACCGCCGACTTGAGGTCGTCTGTCCATCAGAAGCTATGTTAGGAATTATGGATGGTTAACATTTAAACTCGCAATAAACTCGTTGTTTCTATTTCACCAAGCGAGGCCCACTGAGCTACATAGCTCTTTTTTTCACAAGCGACCTGGCCACAAATGACAGCTCAATGAAGTGGCTTATCACGTGGAAATTTTTAGCAGGCAAATAACCTAAATGCATGTTTCTATATGTGGAGGGAAAAAACCGGAGGACCTGGAGAAAAATCTACACGACCACGGGGAGAGAGACATGCCATCTCCACATAGGCAGCAGTCGTCATGATTGGGATGGAACCCACGACCTCCCTGCATACTGGGCGAGGTAACTAACATCTCGCCATGGCTGCTGGACTCAAGTTCAAGTTTTCGTTGCGTTTGTTAAAACAGGTGAGGACTCAGGAGAGGTCAGGATAAAAGTCTTCTTTGCTACAGGGACGTGTGTCAACAAAATTACAAAGGCAAAAACGATCAAGTGCAGCGCAAAGCAACGGGGTCGCATGAAAAATCTAAAATATTATCGCTGTTAAAGAATGAATTACCGGACAGATTCTGTTTAGACTGATCAGAGTACAATTACAAATATACTAAAGCTGGACCGCTGTGGACTCAGAGGCCACAGGCCCACAGCCTCAAGACAATTTGACTTGATATATTTTAGACCTTTTTTTTTGTCTTTCACGCATGCAGTCACTGCATATTTATAACATCTACTCACTGTAATGTGAGAGAAAAACTTGTCTTATACGCCTGAAAAACGGCGTTTTCTTTGCCCTTCTCAACAGTAGCCGTGTCCAGCTGCGGCTACTGTTGCTGCTCACTGGATGCTGGGCTCCCTCTGTGCTGCCCTGGTAATAGTTGTGGCCAGGTCGCTTCTGAAAAATAAGTGAATACCTCCGTAGGCTTTGCCTAGTAGGATGGGGATGGTTTAGTTTCATTTGCATGTGTTTGGGTGATTTATTCTTTGTTTTTTTCGGTAGTATTTGTATTTATTTATTTACTTATTTTATGCCTACTTGACTTTACCGAAAGAAGCAAAGAATATGAATTCCTGCAGTCACGAAAGTTGAAAGTCAAAAAGTGTGTGATATGTTTACCTTCCTAGCACTTTGCACAACTATCATGTTGTTGTACTGTTCGTTGTCGTAACGTTCTGACCCGCCCCGACCGGACATCTGTGAGACATTGCTTGATCGCTCATCAGATAAATAAAGATTCTGATTCTGTTCTGGTCGTGCTGCACTTTGCACGCTGACCACGTGCCTGCCGATCGCGCTGCCCCCGCTGTGCAACCTGCCCACTCTCCGCGCGACGCTCGTGCACCAACCGAGCGAGATGCCCTGAGCGTCGAGCAGCTGCCCATGATTGGAGGCGAGCGTGGCGTGCATGGCGAGCAGAGTCTCCACGTAGTCCGTGCCATTGTAGGGCAGCAGCCGGGAGTCGGCGAGGCGCAGCAGGGTGTAGGCGGCCGTTCGAGCCACAGCCTGGTGACTCGTGAAGCCTGCGTCGGGGGGCAGAGGTGGTTCAGGGTGTGCACGTGGAATCACGCGCTGGTATATGCAGGGAGTGGAGAACGGAAAGACTGCATCCGGTACAGAGTGGGTTTTGATAGGCGTTGAAGACATCGTACCCGGGTCGATGAAGGTGGAGGCATAGTCGAACGTATCGTAGCCGGTGTGGTACGCCGGATAAATGCGAGCCTTGGATTTACTCTGTGAACAAACAAAATAAGAACGCAAAGCTGTTTTGGCGAAGGATCATAAAATTGCGGTTTCGAGTGCGTTGGCTGAGCGTTGTGTCGTCGTCGGCGGGGCACGTACGCTGTCGTACGTGTACGCGAAGTCGATGCACGGCACGCCCAGGTAGTGGATGAAGGGCCCGTAGTCACTCCCATCACCGATGTCCAGCAGTCTGCACGGGGAGAGAGGGGGACAGTGCCGATTATCCGAGCAGCAAAAGTAGCGACATAATGCTCCGAAGCCCCGCGCTTTCAAGGGCCCTGCACTAAATGCTCTCAAGCTATCAATTCCGTTTCAGTGATTCTGCACTCGCTCTATTACTATAGTACTATACCTGCCTTCAACTTTTATGAACGACTGGGTGTTTAAGGTTAGCGATTTGTCGTATTATCTGGCTGTATAGCAAATGAAAAAAGGCAATTACTTTACTATGCAAGTAAAACATTTGTGTTTAAATATTTACGTGTTAAAAAAAAAGAATTAGGGCCCCTTTATGACAACATATGCTACAGGCCCCGCACCGAGCTTCATCCGGCACTGGGGACAGTGCAGGCTCAGGCCAAGTTGGCAGTGCCCTCCTCTGTGCCACGACGATGGCCTGCCTGCCTGCCTGCCTGCCTGCCTGCCTGCCTGCCTGCCTGCCTGCCTGCCTGCCTGCCTGCCTGCCTGCCTGCCTGCCTGCCTGCCTGCCTGCCCCACACGCACAGCAGCTCCACGCCGCTCGCCTTTGACGCGCAATTTGTTCTGCACGGAGAAGGAGTCAGCTGCCACTCGGCCTGGGGTCCTGTTTTGGAATCTCACCAGTTATCCACAGGGGGGGGGGGGGGGGGAGTCGTTTAAACGTGTGCGTCTGTCGACACGGCGGGCAATCCCAGGAGGGATGGCAGAGATCCCACGCCCCACGATTACCTGTCACCTCTCTTCTACCCTCGTACGCTGTTGTCCTTGGTGACACTGAACAGACACTGGGCCATGCTCGCCAAGATGAGTCCCGCGTGTGTCGGTGGTGGTGGTGGTGGTGTGGGTGGTGGTGTTGGTGGTGGTGTTGGTAGTGGTGGTGGTGTTGGTGGTGGTGGTGTTGGTGGTGGTGGTGTCGGTGGTGGTGGTGTTGGTGGTGGTGGTGTTGGGGGCGGTGGTGGTGTTGGTGTTGGGGGTGGTGATCAGCTCACTTGGGACGAGGCCCAGCGAGGGGCTGGTTCTGTTGTAGTGCGAGAGCCACACGTCGTACACGGACTTGTGGCTGCCCGACAGGTCCGGGTGCTTCACCTGGCAGACAGAGACACAGAGAGAGAGAACGGCAACGCGCACAATCTGATCGACATTTTCGTTTCTGCTGCGGCAACGAGGCCCTCTTGAGCACGGGGGGGGGGGGCTTAAACCCGTCAACGAAGGCAGCAGCAATTGCTGGCAGCATCTTTTGCACGGCAACACAATTCTGGTGACATCTTATTGGGTATGATTTGACCATAGAGGACGAATCCGTTACACAATCACGAGCACAACTCCTAGCTTCACCCATTTGGAATGCAATTCTCAAAAGTGCGAGAGACAATTCCGCAATTTGCCAAAAGTGTCATGCCTGCAGGCGTTTCTTAGCCCAACTGATAATGCGAGATGGGGGCAGTGGTGAGGCACTTTGCGTGGGATGGAGCGTGCATTCGCGTGAGTAGGAGGAGGGATGAAAGAGTTTGTGAGTTACGGGGAGCGGTCGCGTAGCGGTTAGCGTGCCGCTGCTACGAACCCGGCGAATCGAGTTCGATTACCCGCTCACGGCCAACACCCAGTGACGATCATCTGAACCGGTACCTGGGCCTCCGCTAGCTCGACTCGGCCTCAAACGAGTGTAAAACATTGCCACTGGGGGAGACAAAGGCGGCCGGGCGTGGTGTTGCCCACTAACCCCCTTTCGTGTTGTTAATAGGAGCTGCTCGCGCTAACAGCACCTGCCCCAACAGTCTGTTAGGGCTACACGCTGGGGGGGGGGGGATGGAGGGGGGGGAGTGCCTTTGTTGTGTGCGCGTGGCGTGTCCCCATCCCTGTGCGCGCGTGCATGTGCGCGTGCGTGTGCGTGCGTGCGTGCGCGCGTGTGCGTGCGCGTGCGTGCGTGTGCGTGCGTGCGTGTGCGTGCGTGCGTGCGCGCGTGTGCGTGCGTGCGTGTGCGTGCGTGCGTGTGCGTGCGTGCGTGCGCGCGTGTGCGTGCGTGCGTGCGTGTGCGTGCGTGTGCGTGCGTGCGTGTGCGTGCGCGTGCGTGCGTGCGTGTGCGTGCGCGCGTGTGCGTGTGCGTGCGTGCGTGCGTGTGCGTGCGTGCGTGCGCGCGTGTGCGTGCGCGTGCGTGCGTGCGTGTGCGTGCGTGCGCGTGCGTTTACGTTGCGTGCTGCCTCCATGGCGACGCGCTGCATGGGCGGAGTTCCGCGCACTCGCAAGGTCGCATTGGCTTGCGCGTTCGGGGGAAACAACAAGAAGAAGAAGAGGAGGAGAGAGAAAGAGAGTCTCATCACAACGTGGCCGGGGGCTGCTTGCGATGGGGGCGAAGAACGACCGTCAGCTTGTCTTCCGACGAACCGCTCGTTACGTCCAGAAATTAAAAAAAAGAAACACGAAACAAACGAACAAATCGAGGAACGCCGTTGTATTGCTGCTGCACGCCTCCGACTAGCGCGCTCGGTCTACGTGCGGCGAAAGTTCCACGTGCACGGCGCCCTCGTGATGGGACCCGGTATGGGGTCACATTTACCCTTGAGATGATTCTCATTTGACGCTCAGAGGGAAATGTACGCGTTGCTGCCTTAAACAGCCGTCAGCATCCGAAGATGAATTGCAGTTTGGCCATGACAGTTTAAAGGCCTCTTCTTCAAGGCTGAAGACAATTACACAACCACAGCCCGCTCTCTCGGGAGAGGGTGCAGGGATGTCCTCACCGAACACGGAAATGTCAACGTTGATGTAGCCCACGGCTCTCTCCATGAGAGTCTTGTAATACTCCTGTGAAAAGAGAGGAAGGCATTTCGGCTTGTGGACAAACACGTGTCTCCGAGTCTACTCGTTCACACGCGGACGCATCAAGGTGCTACTCGGCTTCCCCCAAGGCCATTGTGACCTCAGGACGCTGCGAGCGACTGTGGCACCACACGCAGTGTCAGGGCCCCTCGGAATAAAGCATCCGTGAAAAATACCCCGCCTCTTGATGTGGAGCCGTTCGGACGAGGCTGAGGCTGACTCTGCTATGCCGCCCGATGTTGTGTTGGCTATTGGCCACACGAAGAGGAAGTTAAATTAATTAAAACTACTCAAACATTTTTTTTACTTTACCAGATAAGGCCCCACTGAGCGAAGTAGCTGTTTTTTAGAAGCGACCTGGCCACAAATGATAGCTCAATGAAGCGGCTTATCACGTGGACATTTCTCCGAGTATTTGTAAATGCAAGTAGGCCGGTAAATGCGAGTCAAGCTTTTGGTAGAGGATGCTAATCAAACTCTCGCACGTCCAAATGAGGTGCATCTCATTTGCAAACGCCTCTGTCCGGAACGCAGCGCCCAGTGACGGGCTCGGAAGGACGCTCTTCCGAGGCGTGGGCGGCTGCTGGGAACGGTGACAGCGGCAATCACTCACGACCCCCAACCGAACAATGTGAATGATCAATTTGAAAGGAAAAAAAATCCGTGGAGGAAATAGATTGTTACAAGGCTTTTAATATTTAAATAAGTGTCGTGACTGAAATGTCAGACCACGTTGGCCTTCACACATTTAATCTGCAGAGGTTTCAAAGGGGTCGGTTTCCGGCTTGTAAAGCATCACGTCTGATGGCATGGGCTACATTTTTATAACGTTATCAGATAGACCTGAGGTTTTGTATTAACATTCATCAAAGTGACATGGAATCTATTTCCACGAGCTTGGATCTGGCTCCATAGAGCCCCGTTAACAATTTAAAATATGACGCACAAGAACGATAAACTCGTGGCCACATTCGGGTCGGCGCGACCGTTGTCGCTCGCGAAGTGCGAGTCTTCATCGCTATGGGGGCAGTGCTTGGTTCAGAGGGCATGGAGGCAAGTCGGCGGTGTGGATGGTGGGGCGAATAAGGGGGTGGTGAGAGGGGGTGGCAAGGGGTGGTGGGGGAGGGGGCTCTGTCGTTCGTGAAACCTCGGTCCACTCCACGGAGCCGATCAGTCCGAACTCCTCCGCCCCCCAGCTGCAAAACACGATGGAGCGCTTGGGTCTCCACTGGCCTGGGAGAGCGAAGCGGCCATGGGGGGGGGGGGAGGGGTGGGAAGGAGCACAATGGTTACACTGGGGGTCACACGGAGATCGGGGATTAGAGATTAGGGTCAGGGGTCGTGGGTCGGAGGCTGGGCTGTGCAGCGAGTGGTGGAGGCTGACCTTCCTTGACGATGCTGCCCAGGGCGCGCGTGATTTCCAGCATGACGCTGGTGCCGCTGCTGGGGTCGATGGCGCCGTGCACCCAGCTGTCCCGATGGTTCCCGTACAGCACGTAGCGGTCTGCACGCCACGGCATCGGCTCCCTCGGTCAGCCACGGCTCGCGCTCCCCCCGCCCCCCAACGGGTTCGCGACCGAAGCAGGGCGCTTCACAACGCCTCCCCCCCCCCTCGTTTAAAAATTAAACCCCTACGCCGGCACGATGGATTTAGAGTTTTTTTACGAGCAACTCCAGACACAGCTGAGGTATGAAGCCATGGCGATGTTGGCTTCAGGGAGGAGAATGCCCTGCGGATGTGCAGTTTACACTCGCGTGTTCAATTTGTCCTGTCGTGGTCCGTGCGCCAGCGTTGTCTCTGCGGCAGGGCTGCTGCCAAGAGTTTCCCTCCGCAACGTGTCACGTTTCCCCTGTGCGGACACACCAGCTGATGTCTGGTGAACGCTGCTTCCACTGTTCCCCACCTCTGATGCGGGCGATTTCGACAATTTGCTAAATTCTGGTGTGGAGTGACATTGTACCTGGCTCTGTGCTTCCACGGATGACCCCAATCACGTTGTAGGATGTCTTGATCACTCGCTTATTGAAGGAATTGATTTGCACCTCACTGTACGGGGATATAAATAACACATTTTCTGAGTTGGAAACGCACTCTTGAAATATGAATGTGAAGCTGCGTGCAATGTGTACAGTAAGAAATCGGGCGATGAGGATGGTGGAAGTGGGATCACTTCAGAATGTGTGATCATTGTCCATCACGTAGCCAAGCTCTTTAGCCGGTCTACGTGGAGACTGGCCAATAATGTGTCCCTCTGCCTTGGCAGGACAGGCAGCAAGGGGGGCCTCACCTGTTTTCTTCAGGGGCGGAGAAGCCGGGCCCGATGTTGTAGGGGCAGTCCAGGGCACCTTTCCAGTCAACTGGAGCAGTCTCACCCGCCAGCTTCCTGGAGGCACACGATCATCGCGAGGGGGTGCACGGGTGAAGTGGCGCTGCAGTGTTGTAACAAATCCTCCAGGATGCTCTGCTTGAGCATCCCATCATCAGAATCATTGTCTTCCGCAGACGGCCATTGGCAATAAGTGCCGCGTGTTTAAATACAGCACTATATCATTTGGAGTCTCTGACACCAGGATACGGACATTTGACTCCCAAGAAGTGTACATATGATAAATCATAACTTCCATGGATGAATACGATGAATATGGTTAGAAGCAGTGGTAGCCCAAATCAGCAGAGCTGGAGTCAAGATCCTGCTGATGCCATGGCTGAGATGAAAGAGACACTGCTTCACTAAAATCCTACCTATAACGCCCATGGATGCGTCGGGTTTCACCCACAAGCCTTGGCATAGCGAGTACTGGAACGAATTCGTGGAATTCGATGAGCTTCCATCTCGTTTGCGAGCATTTCAGGGTGGCTCAGCAAGAGTAGCTTAATGAAGCTTCAGCCAGTTTAACACGTAGGCTTTTGCGACCAATATTATCATGATGCTAGCTGTAATTACTGGCGAAACGTCGTACTCGAATTGCAAATGTTGTGGATTTACTCTCCAACGCACCGGTGTGCTGTACTAGTAACGAATTGGCATGTTTTGTTTACGTGACAAACCTTACTAATTGGCCGTGTCGGGTGGTGGCGGGTTTAACGACACATTTTTACTTACGCGATCTACCCCCCCCCCCCTCCGTTATGGAAGCCCAAGCCATTGGCGTGGCAGTGTTAAACGTGGCAGTGTTAAACGTGCAACGTTGCCACCTGCTGCACGAATGGTCGAGGTGAAGCATTGGGCGCCGGTGCCGCTGGAGGGGACCCAGGGGAGAAAGTGTCCCGCGATGGCCTTCGAGCTCACCGCGCTCACCTCATGAGGAGCTCGGCATCTTCATAGCCAATCGGCTGGGCTGGGATGGGAGGGAATGACTTGATCTCGCTGTCGTTCTTTCGGAAGGCGTAAGCTGTGACACAATATGGGTCACGCTGGTGAGAGACGGGCGAGCCCTATGGAGCCACACTCAAAACAGAACGCTTTTCCCCAAGACACGTCCAGCCAACGTGAGTGAAACCCATTCACCACCAACGGGTGTGCGTGAATTTTCACTTTGCTTGCAAACCTTTTAAATGGTTTAGTTTAAGTTACACATCTCCCTTCGTGATCCCCGTGTTTTTTTCTTCATGACAATTCCCCTTGTTGTGGCCCCTCGGCTTTCAAACTCAGATCACGCTTTGATGTTCCGCGTGGCGTGGGGAGTCACAGCGTGAGGCATGAAAAGCACGTTTATTAATTCTCAGAAACGGCCGCCGTCCACGACTTTAGCGGCACGCACGGCACACGCAGCGCTGCGCTGAAACTCTGCCAGCACCTTCGCTGGTGCCAAGCGTCTGCCCACTGTCACATGTTACAATTTAAGCAGGAAAACATTCAGGAGAGAAAAACTACATTTGTAATGTTCGAAACGGATACATGCCCTCTTATATGTAATTTGTTATTTTGTCAACTGACACCCTGGACAGCCTTGCAAACAAGACGGTCCATTCTCAAGGGATGGTATCCTGGTGAAACATATTTACAAACAGAATAAAGTAAGAACGTGAGCATCAGGATCTTCACTCACAACACGTCGTCCCGAGTCGATTTGAGCTTTGAAGCATCCATGGTTGGGCTTACTTCGGGTGCTCAGTCTGCCAGCGAGCTGCGTCCATTGACAGGCAGCGTTGCCTTTGTGTGTGCCTTTGTCTCCACTGTGTGGGGAGCGGTGGTGTGAGCGGTTAGCGGCACTGCGCAACGAACCCGGCGACTCGAACTCGATTTTCGCCCACGGCCAACACCGATGACGATTATCTGAACCGCTACCTGGGCCTCCCCGACTCAGCCTGAAATGAGTACCGGCTGTGGTGTGTACAAATCGGTACTAGGGAGACAAAGGCGGCCGGGCGTGGTGTTGGCCACCCACCCCCTCGTGTGCCGTGCCGACCTTCATAGGTGCTACTCGCTAACAGCCACTTTGCCCCAACAGTCTGTTAAGGCTACACGGGGGATCTTTGTCTTCGTTGATCTCCACTGCGTGGTGAGGGCGTTCCAGGTTTAAGTGAAGGGGGTGCCAACCTTTTGCTGGGTAGTACGGGGTCAAAGGGTCACCCATGTCCTCGAAGTAAGAACCCCTCTCCACGCCCGAGCGAGGCAGGCCCCAGGATTTGGGGTAGGCGTTGTCGACATCCCCGTCGTTGATGTCGGCCGGGTCGGTGTACACCAGAAGGCCTACGACGCCCACGCTCTCCGCGTTGATTGCCTGCGGAAACAGCGCGGCCGTGCCCATTAGTAGTGGGACAAACGCTGGGGTTGACGAGGGCTCGCCGCACACTGGGGCAGTGCACAGCATTACCGTCGATGTAGCTGTAATTTCCAAGCGTGTGTTGCCCGATGCGCTACGCCACACAATTGCTGTGCTAGCGTTCTCTTAAAATACATGGGAAATTGATTTTTTTTTCTCTTCCAATGGAAAGAATCGTTTTTATTGAGCTGGCCTCTTTTGAAATAAGCATAACCTTTCCTAGTCAGTGGGAAAAATCCAATATGAATCCTCTTTCATTCCCTTAACCTCAGTAATGGTCACTGAAGTGGCAGCAGTTTATTTTCCAAACCTGAACAGGTCATCTCACTGTCTGCATTGGTGATTTGGACCAGCAGAGGTGGCATGGCCCATCGGTAGCCTGTTTGCGGTTTGAAATCGGGTTGGCCGTCCCGGTTAATACTGCGGGTGTATTAATCGTAAAATTACACGTCGTCTGCTCCACAGTCGACGTCGAAGATCCCGTGACATTAATTCGAAGAAGAGCAGGCCATTGTGTGCCAGCGTCGTGGTAAAAAAATGGGCAAATATGAAAAAACCCACTCCGCTCATTATTTCATTGGGAAACACACAGCGGCTTTAATCGTCACGCTCTACTTGGAAAGCCTCGGCAGGACCCTGCTGACAAGCGAGTGCTGACGCTCGGTGAGGCTTTCCTGGGTAGACAAGCAGTAAAAATTAAGAGTACTGTAACAAGACCAAATTGTATTACAGTAATTGCAACGCGAAAACACAAACGCTCGTTTGGGGTGTTTGTGGTGTGGCCGGGGCACCAGGGGGTCACGTGACGCCGCTTTCCACCTTTCTCGCGCGTCCCGCTTTGCCGTATTTGCAGATGGCGATGGTGCCCGTGAGGTTAACGTTCCTGGATTTCAGATGCTCGAAGTCCTCGACTCTGCCGTAGTTTGCGAACACGAGCTTGCCCTGCGCACAGCACACAGCAGCATGCGAACGCACCAAAGCGTGTCCCGCTCAAGAAAGCCCCGCTGAGTTCTCTCTCTCTCTTTCTCTCTCTGCAGTGGTGGGGTTTCGTTGGAGTGATGCGTGGAATATTATTGGACTAATGTGACGTATAACAGCAGCACGTTGGGAAGAATGATTGCGGGCTCAATTATAAGTGAGGTGTTGTAATTACAGACGAATGCTCACCGACCCATGGCAAGGTGTATGTGACTCCACATTACACACTACAGTGTGGCTCTGATGGGAGGGGAGTGGGGCCACGCGTGGTTTACTGCTGATGCGGTGGAGTAGCGGTGTGTGGAGCGGTGGCGCAGCGGTTAGCGCACTGTGCTAGAAACCCTGACTACACGAGCTCAATTCCCGCTCACGGCTAATAGCAGTGGCGGATATTTAATCCGGTCCTGGGCTTCCCTTAGCTCGACTCGGCCTCAAATGAGTACCTGGCGCGGTGTGTAAACATCGCCGTGTCGGCCTTCATATAGCCGCCGCGTTACCCGCTAACAGCACTTGCCCCAACAGTCTGGTAAGGCTATACGGGGGGGGTCTTTGTATTTTGTGTGAGCAGAGAGTGTGGTGCGGGTCAAGAGTGGGTCATGGTCCGTCCCGTGGGCGTTGCGAGTTACGGGTCTTGTGTGGGAACAAACGAACAATTAATGGGTCAATATGAGAGGGTTTGTTTCGGTGGGGGGGGGGGGGGGTGTCATCCAAAAGAACCTGTCAAAGGGCACTTGTCGCCGCGTGTCACCGTCACCGCGGGCCAGCAGAGGGCAGGAGCAGCAGGGCGAGGCTCGGGGGGAGGCACAACGCAGCCCTCTGGCGACGGCTCAGAGCAAAACCGACCGCACGGAGAAGGGAACTCCGCCGTCGATCGATAGCGCCGACTCAGTAGGTCTCCCCCAATACCGCACGAGTGCCGTGGGGCAGGCAGCCTCACTGCCAACTGGTGGTGGTTCGAACGCTTTCCCATCAGCTTTCTCTGGTCGAACCCTCGTTCCCAACAAAAAAAATATGAATGAAACCGAATTGACGAGCGGGCTTGAACGTATGTGAGAACAGTCGTATGATGAAACAAAGTCCACGGGCTGCTCACCTTTGGCCTCCCAGGGGGTGAGTAAGCGGCGTACGGTGGGACGATGCTTGAGTCCTCCTGGTCCGCGGTCACCACCTCCTCCTGCTTTCGGGCGGTGTAGGTCACCGCGCCGCTCGAGTCCACTGGCGGTGCGGCCAGGAGCAGGGGGAAGGGTGCAAGGTGCAAGGTCAGTCTTGGACAGAGCTCGCGCTGCCTTTGCTGGGGGCCAGGGCATCCACTTCAAAGAGCCCCAGCGGAGACAGATGAGTCATGGGAGGAGCTGTGTCCCCGCAGCGATGAGAGGCTGCTGGAGTCACCCAGGAGGGGAGGGAGCCGGGTCCGGATGTGATGGTGATGGTGAAATTGGTGGTGGTGGTGGTAGTAGGTTGATGGTTGTCTTGTGGGGAGCAGTGGCCTAGCAGGTTAGCGTGCTGTGCCAAGAACCCAGTGACCCGAGTTCGATATCCGCTGATGGCCAACACCGGTAACGATGATCTGAACCAGTTCTGGGCCTTCCCTAGGTCGTGTAAACATCACCACTGGGGAAGACAAAGGCTGTCCGGCGTGGTGCTGGCCATCAACCCCCGCGTGTGCCGAGCCGTCTTTCATAGGTGCTCGCTAGCAGCACTTCCCTAAAAGTCTGTTAAGGCTTTGTCTTTGGTGTTGGTAGTGGGTTCATGGTTGTCTTGCGTGCGATGGGGGTGATGGTGGAGGAAGTGTTGATGAGAGTAATGATGATGAAGGTGATGGTGACAAATGCTGCATATGCTGTGATGTTGATGGGGGTGATGTGTCACTGCTGCGCACAGAGGTCACGGCACGTAAAATGTCAGCAGAAGCACATTTTAAATGAACAGCGTGAGAGTCATTCTTGGGACGCGGCACAAAAGCATTCCATACACTTTTGGGAGCTGAGGTTTTAAGCTCTGAATACCATCCCGTTCATTACATGCACCGCGGGAGCACTTTGGATTTTAAATTACAGGATTCTTACGTAATTTTGCATCGTTAGAGGAAACAAAAAATCACGGACGTATGCGTTAACATCTATGATTGTGTACCCTCCCTCGTGTGTTTGTAAGTGTCTGGCGTGTGTCGAGTGCCCAGAGTTCCCTACCCGCTCGTGTGACTGACCACCCTGCTGGCTCCGTGTTCACCCATCGGCATTTGCCCCGGCAAAGTTCGAATGGATGGCCAGAGACTGCTGTGCGCGCCAGTGTGCCGCGACTCACGGCTGACGAAACGTCTCCTCCCTCTGGCCGCGTGGGTGCGTGAGTGTCTGCGTGGTCAGCGCCTGCCCGGCGTTCACGAGCGGCACGCACCGACCGTGACGCTGTTCGCGTTCGTCTCGTCGGGGAAGGAGAGGAGCACGTCGTAGGGGACGAGCTCGGCGTGGTCGAGGCCCTGTGCTCCGTCGGACCAGCGCGACAGGATGAGGTTGGCGAGATTCTCGTCGCCTGCCGTGCTGGCCAGATGGGGCTTCGCGGACAGAGCCCTGCACCCAGGGAGATATCGACAAACCCGTTCACACCCCCACCCCCACCTCGGCATGCTCCAGCAGGAGCGAATGCGTCGTTGCCGGATAATTATGATACTTTTTTCGTATTTTATCCTCCACGATATTGCCCTGTTTGTTCTCCCAGAGTTACGTCACGAGATAAGTAATGAGACAAATAATCCATTCGCAACTCTCGCATAGGGAATTCACTCCCGAATCCCCCCCCCCCATCCGTGTTGGAAAATGGCTCGCAGAAGCGGGTATCACAGCACTACTTGTTAACTCGCTGCAAGTGATCTCTTATCTCCACGAGGGGGCAGAACTTTCCCAACCACCTTGCTTCAGAGTAATGCTCATGGCGTGACGACTAATATTTATCATTTCCAAAGCTGGAATTCGGCCAAATTAATTGGAAAACCAAATTTCATATCGTGCGGGTTTTTTTTTTGCGTGCAATCATTGGTGGCTGGATTGACACCATCAACTCAGCTCATTTGTAACCCCGTTTAATCACAAGAGTCTGAACCTTGAGTTCTAACCTAGGATCTTAATAGCACTGCCAACTCAGCGTTCTGACATTTGGGTCCTCCCGGCCACCTCGTTATGAAACTTTAATGCAGTCGCAAGCATCTGCCTAGTCTGCTCTGCCTTCCTCAGCGAATGCGTCTCACGGCTGTAGAGCCGATGCATTAGTTCAGGGTGCGAGTGTGTGTCTTCTGGTGCTCGTGATGTGTTCGGAATAGGGGAAAGGATGGAGTGTGTCTGTGTGTCTGTGTACTTGTGATGCGTGACGGCTAGGGGAAAGGTTGAGGCTTGTCTGTGCGTCTGTATGTGTCTGCGTGTTTGTGTGTGCGTGTGTCTGTATGTGTGTGTCTGCGTGTTTGTGTGTGCGTGTGTTTGTGTGTGTCTGCGTGTTTGTGTGTGTCTGCGTGTGTGTGTGTGCGTGTTTGTATGTGTATGTGTCTGCGTGCTTGTGTATGTCTGTATGTAGTGTGCTTATGACCGGCTCCAGTTTATCAGCAGAGGTCTCACTCCGAATCAGTCGAGCGGCAATATCTTTTCATCGGTTGCGTAACGCTGTGTGGAAGCTACCTGGTCTGTCGCTCCGCACGAAGCTTCAGGTCTTCTCGGCCACGGTCATTCCCTCCCTTCTCTACGCTTGCGGAACGTGGACCCCCCTAGTGGAGCATCTTCGCCGGTTGGAAACATTTAGGCTGGCCTGCCTACGATCCATCCTGGGTTTAACCAGGCTGGATTGTGTGAGGAGCTCACAAGTCCTTGAAAGATCTGGGCAAAGTCCCATCAGTGAGCTCCTCCGGCAGGCAAGGCTGCGTTGGCTGGGTCATGTAGCCCGCATGCCCAGCCACCGCATGCCTAAACAGCTTTTGTTCGGCCGGATCGAGGGGGCTAGACGGGCGCGGCACGGGCTAGAGAAGAGATGGAGTGATGTGGTACAGGAGGACGTGGAGCTGAGTGGACTTGCCGATGACTGGTACCAGCGGTGTCAAGATCGGCCTCAGTGGAGGAGGCTCGTGAAGGACGCTACTGGGCAGTTGGAGGCAGTCGCCCTCCAACAACAACGGAGGGCGGAGGAGCGACGCTCACAACAACGAGCGGAGCGCCGGGTGGCTAAAGCACAGCAAGTTGGTACAGTAGGGGGCACAGGTGGCGCATTAGCCAGTCATCTCGGTCATCTCGGTCAGTCGACCCGTGGCACCTGCTGGGTCTGCCCCGTGACCTCCTGCCAGCGGGCGTTCGACACTTCACGTGGCCTCAAGGTGCACATGGCCTGGCACAAGCGTCGTGGTGACGTCACCGCCACTTAGTGGCGAATGACGGTTGTTGTTGTTGTGTATGTCTGCATGTCTGTATGTGCCTGTGTGTTTGTGTGTGCGTGTTTGTGTGTGTTTGTGTGTGCGTGTGTCTGTATGTGTATGCCTGCGTGTTTGTGTGTGCGTGTTTGTGTATGTCTGCGTGTTTGTGTATATCTGCGTGTTTGCATGTGTGTGCATGTGTCTGTATGTGTGTGCCTGAGTGTGTGCATGTGTCTGCGTGTTTGTGTGTGTATGCGTGTGTGTGCGTGTGTTTGTAGCAGTTAGCGTGCTGCGCTACAAACCCGGTGACCTGAGTTCGATTCCCGCTCACGACCAACATCGGTGATGATTATCTGAACCGGTCCTGGGCCTCCCCTAGGGCGACTCAGGCTCAAATGAGTACCTGGTGCCGTGCGTAATAAACATCGCCACTAGGGAGACAAAGACGGTCGGGCGTGGTGCTGGCCACCCACCCCCCGTGTGCCGTTCTGGTCTTTATGGGTGCTATTCGCTAACAGCGCTTTCCCCACTCAGTCTGTTAAGGCGATAGGGTAGGGCTGAACGATTAATCGATTTCAAATCGAAGTGGAAATGTGAAACAATGCGATTAGCAAATCGCAAAGGCTGCGATTTTTTGCGATTTGAAAAGTCCTACTATTACTTTCTTATTGGAATTGTTTAATTTTTGTTATTAATATAACTTTATTTATTTAACTTAACAATTGTTCAATGTTTGATTGTTCTATTTCAATTAAAACATTCTAATAAATACATGTTGGAAGCAATTCATATATTTTAAGTTCTCATCCTTGCATTAGAATATATAGAGCAGTTCATATTTTGACGGTATCATGGGGTAATGCTCCATCACATGTTTTACATCTATTACACAGTGAATATTGAACTGAAGCTTGACTTAAAAAATGTAATCACAAATCTCAATGAGATATTTCCCCCAAATCGCTGAGCCCTACAATACGGGGATATCTTTGTCTTTGCCTCTCTCTGTGTGTGTTTGTGTGTCCGTGTGCGCTCGTGATGCCGCAAATCCCGGCGGGCCACCGAGCACGGAGCCGCCCTCCTACCGGAGGTTCTGCTCCAGGCGCTCGGTGTCGATGTCGGACAGGAGGCGCCCCACGACGTCGCTGTCGAAGTCGCGGCTGTACTCGGCCAGCCATGCGGGCGCCGCGCTCGTCTCCGCCGCCTTGGGGATGGCAAAGTGTCCCAGCAGCACGCCGGCCGTGAGACACAGCGCCCCTGCGGCCACCCCCACCAACGCCACGGTCCAGCTCTTGGCCATTGTCCTGCCGAGCTCTGACTGCGGCCGCTCGCTCGCTCGCTCCTTTTTAGCGGCTCTGTTTCACGTTTGACCTCGGACAGCCCATTTTGTCATGAGCAGGCGATTTCCTAATCCACCTTTGGATCTTCCTAATCATCGCGGTAAGACGAACCGTAGATGTGTCGTTATCATTTGACGACCCGACGTTTATGGCGAGGAAAGCATTTTTATGGCCATCAGGATACAAAGTTTGCTTTAGGGGTTTGGTTATGAACTGTGTGAAAACCTCGCTCGCTGCTCGTCGCCTCGGGAGCTTGAGGCCCGCGGGTCGTGAACCCGGCCGAGTGCTGCTGCTGGGACACGAGAAATCTGGCGGAGTGCTCCTCGCAAGGCCCCCCGGGGGTTGTGTTGCTCTTCGCTTGTTCTTGACGGGTCCTTCATGGCACACATTGGGGGCATTGAGACGCTCTCGTTAACTGCTCGGCGCATTCATCCGACGTGTTGACGCCAGACTCTGCATCGATGGGTGAACAGAAGGAAGAGCTGTAATTAAGATTCGTTGGCTGACGCTGATATGTGTCATACACACTTAAGGGGGCTATGAGGGTATGGTTTTGAGGGCGCGTTTGGGGTCTGCAGGGTTGGTTGTGTATGTTGAACGTCTTTCTCACTGTACGTAGCCAACCGTGCTAAACGGAGGTGCGGGGGAGGACAACAAACCAGACACAAAATGCAGTTCTAAAGAAATTAGTTTTCAATCCACATTTAAAAGTGCATAGCTCCAGTGGCTTCCTAATATCGGAAGGAAGAGCATTCCAGACGGCCGCAGAAGCGCATCTTGAAGTGCACAATGCAGCGATCGTCTTTGTTCGATGGTTAGGGAGGATCAAAGGGGTCCAGAGTCCAGAGTTCAGGCTATGAGCAGGTTAGAGCAGGGTGGAGCAGGCTGGGAGCAGGTTAGAGGAGGGTGGGAGCAGGCTGGGAGCAGGGTGGAGCAGGCTGGGAGCAGGGTGGGAGCAGGTTAGAGCAGGGTGGGAGCAGGCTGGGAGCAGGTTAGAGGAGGGTGGGAGCAGGCTGGGAGCAGGGTGGAGCAGGCTGGGAGCAGGGTGGGAACAGGTTAGAGCAGGGTGGGAGCAGGCTGGGAGCAGGGTGGAGCAGGCTGGGAGCAGGGTGGGAGCAGGTTAGAGCAGGGTGGGAGCAGGCTGGGAGCAGGTTAGAGGAGGGTGGGAGCAGGCTGGGAGCAGGGTGGAGCAGGCTGGGAGCAGGGTGGGAGCAGGTTAGAGCAGGGTGGGAGCAGGCTGGGAGCAGGGTGGAGCAGGCTGGAGCAGGCTGGAGCAGGCTGGGAGCAGGGTGGGAACAGGTTAGAGCAGGGTGGGAGCAGGCTGGGAGCAGGGTGGAGCAGGCTGGAGCAGGCTGGAGCAGGCTGGGAGCAGGGTGGAGCAGGCTGGGAGCAGGGTGGAGCAGGCTGGGAGCAGGGTGGAGCAGGCTGGAGCAGGCTGGAGCAGGCTGGGAGCAGGGTGGAGCAGGCTGGAGCAGGGTAGAGCAGGGTGGGAGAAGGATGGAGCAGGGTGGAACAGGCTGGGAGCTGGCTGGGAGCAGGGTGGAACAAGCTGGAGCAGGGTGGAGCAGGCTGGGAGCAGGGTGTAGCAGGCTGGGAGCAGGGTGGAACAGGCTGGAGCAGGCTGGAGCAGGCTGGGAGCAGGGTGGAGCAGGCTGGGAGCAGGGTGGAGCAGGCTGGGAGCAGGGTGGAGCAGGCTGGAGCAGGCTGGAGCAGGCTGGGAGCAGGGTGGAGCAGGCTGGAGCAGGCTGGGAGCAGGTTAGAGCAGGTTAGAGCAGGTTAGAGCAAGCTGGGAGTAGGGTGGAGCAGGCTGGGAGCAGGCTGGGAGCAGGGTGGAGCAGGCTGGAGCAGGCTGGCTGCCCCGCAAGACAAACTGATCTATAACCGCACCTGTTTCTTTTATCATTCAATGGTGTCCCTTGGAGCTGGAAAAGTGTGTCGCCTCCATCTGTAATCATTGGTTCCACAGTCAATTCCAACCGTGGGCATCAATTTACACGGGCGCCTTGGCCTTCATTCACCCCAAGTTACTCATGGTCCGGGCAGATCTCAGTGGGACGTGTTCACCCCTCCAGGGTATGATGTTTGTCTAGCTTCTTGTAAGTCTTGACTGTCACTTGTAACATAGGCTGCCTGTGATGTGAGTTTGAATTTACATCATTTTGTTGTATTCTTTGGGTCTTTCGGTAAAGCCACGTAGATAGAAAAATAATAAAACATATCACGACGTTTCAATCGCAACACAAGCCATCGTCATCAGGTGAATAAATATATAGCTATATATTTTTTTGGATTTGACGAAGGCATCTCCATGCCATGTGCATTGTTTAACCGTGGTGGCCATGGTCGAGTGGGTTTCAGAACGGATCTGCACCACAAAGCCCCACTACATGCAGGGAAATAACTGTGATCGTCGAGCGATTCTTTCAATGAGCTTTGATATTAGTGAACTCAACAAATTTGAATCATTTCAGCCGTGAAAATTCCCTTTCAACGAAGGCCCCATGTATCTACGCAAGCGCTGTTAATATGGCTAAACCGATTTGTCCGTAAATTAAGCGTGGAGTGCCCTTAACGGGTCTCGGGACCTTTATCTTCGTTTAAATTGGAAAACGCGAATGTGTGTTTAGGCAGATGATCGCGATCGGCACGCTTGCCTTCGTCGGCCATCAAGGTCGTCCACTTCAGAGCCGCCCATCATTTCTTTCGCTGCCTGAGTACAGCAGCACGCATTCCCTCTCCTGCCGCTAATTACTCTTAATTCACGGCCACGAACATCCACGCTCATTCAGGCTTTCGTGTCACTATCACGCGCTGGGCGTGACGCGCAGAGCCCGCCCCGCTGTCGAGTCGGTACCTTTATGAATTATCCGTAATCGAGGATTGCTTTTATAGTAATGTCAATAATTAGCTTTGTGGTAGTGTCAGCCTCGTTAAACATCCTCGTGGGTTTTTAATCCGGTTTTCTTGTGGTGTGCAATTTCCGCACTGGGGTTGTTCCCTCCAACGCAGCGCTCAGCAGACATCTGGCTCGCTGGGAGTTACTTAATGATTTCCCGGCCTGATGATCAGGAATCAGCAGTGCACGTTAGCCACAGACTCGTGGCTCCCAGCTCGTGGACTGTGCGGTCCGTGGTGCCAACAGCTGGACATCACAGTCAGAAGGTGGCTTCACACGAGACAGGAGGTGCTCACCCCAGCGTTTGAGGTCTTCCTGGGATCGAGCGTCTGCCTTGTCCACGTGGCTTCTGAGTCAGAGGCAGCGGCGGTTTAACGCATCTGGACAATCAAAGGTATGCCCTCTGTGAGTCATGCGCAGAAGATTTGTAAGATAATTGGTTTTTTACCCTTTTATCTGGAAACAAAACCGACACCAGTTTTGTTGCCAGATAAATTGGTTTTTTACCCTTTTATCTGGCAACAAAACTGACACCAGTTTTGTTGCTAGATAAAAGGGTAAAAACCAATTATCATATTGTTTACTGGCAAATGAGGTTCCAATGGTGTAAGAGTTGTAAGTATGTGCTGCTATCCTGTTTTAAGCCGCACCCCAAATTGCTGCTTTGCTGAGATAATTAATTCTCTTCAGAGGCCATAGTCACGCAGACACTGCTTTATTGGCAGAGCCTCGAAGGGGATGCATCGAGGGTGCTTTCTGCCTCTCGTGGCATCACAGCCGCTCGACTGCCGGCTGTAATCTCAGCTTTCTTCAACAGCTCTTGCCATTCCTGGCGGCGGGGCATGCAGGTGCCAGTATCCGGGCAGCAGCGCTTCGTGCTGATTCCTGCCCAATGACAGCGGGTGAGAGAACCCCATCACACCCGGAACATTGGCTGCCACGCCAGGTGGCGGTTCACCAGACTCGCTGAGCATCGACCACACGCGGCATGTGATCGGCCCGCCCGCACCGGGTGGAGTGCCGTGAAATCGCAGCTGGTGGACTTGGGCTGAGCTGGCTAGTGGCCGCACCAATGACGCCAGAGGCAGCGGTGACAGCGGCCTCACTTGGCACGCCGTGGCCCTAAGTGACACATCATCAGAAGGACTCTGCTTCGTTTGAACAGTGATAACATTCGCACGACATCTCTGACAGAATTGCAGTTATTTGTGCACCACAGTGCCTTGCGTCACCCCTCCCTCCTGCACCCCAACCTCTAGCTCTCCCCATCTCCCACCATCCCCTCCATCCTCCCCAAGTCCCCTCCCCCCTTCTCTCCCTCCCTCCATGCCCCCCCTCCACTCCCACATCCTCCCCCTCTGCTCTCCATCTCCTCCTCCATAGCAACGGAGTAACGCGTGCTTCGCAGAACCACAATCGTGCGCTCCGACTCGCTCCTGCCGCTGCATCCCAAGGGGGTCGCGGAGAAGAGACGCTCACAAACCCCGCGGTCGGATCCTTCACGATGCCGTTCGCTGCGGCCACGGCGCTGTCGCTGCACGCGGCTCCGCGGAGCCGCGAGCTGCGGCGAGCCTCCCGGTGACACCGCTGTGAGCGACTCAGTGTTCGCCTCGCCGGATGCCACTCTCCTCCTCGGCCACTCGTCACCCATCTGCCGGCCCGGAGACACCGACCCTGAGCCAGCGATTCCGCCTACTGGAGTAAGTGCAGCCCCCTCCCCTCCCCCCCCCCCGGTGTCACTGCGGTGCTCGCGTGGGGCTCCCCGTGCCACCGCGAGGGGGTTGGCGTCAGCGGCCACCGCGTGGCTGCGAGCTGCCGGCGACAGGACGCTGCCGGGTGTGTTTCTGAATGTCGCGGGCAGCTGCGCACATTTTTGGGGGTTTGTTGCCAACGAAGCGGCAGTGACACTGATGCATCGTCGTGTAATTACGGGAGGTGTGTTTTGTTGTGTCCGTTGAGCACGATGTAATTGGCGTGTGTTCATTGCATGCATATCGGGTGGCAGATCTGCACTGTGTCATTGCATAAAGCCGTATGCTGATGGACGATGAATTGTGTGTACGTGGTTGCATGGCTGCACTCTTGTTCCGAGCATGCCGGAGGTATTGGTCACTTAACGCAGCAAGGCGCACGAGAAGGGAGATGAGAGACTCGCGTTCACTGAGCTCAGAGCCCCGCGTGGTGTGTGGAGGAGGAGAGGGCGCGACGGAATGGGTCTCGTGGTGACGGAATGGGTCTCGTGGCTGTGGTTAGCGGTGACCCGGTCACGCCGCCTCGAAACACCCAGACTGCAGCTGAGCCGTGGCAATTAGAGGCAGAAATGTAGCTCCATCGTACCTGCCTTTCGGGGACACGTGTGCCAGTGCTAATCAGCACACTGTGTCATGTAATGGGGGCTGGTGGATGACACTGCTGAGAGCAATGGACATATTGCTCAGATTGCTCAGATCCCTGCTTTGCCATTTAAGCCGCCCACAACCGCAGCTTCCGCTCCTCATCGCGAGAGAAAAACCCAGTTTAGACTTCGCTTTGCCCGATGCATTTGTGAACGCGATCCATAACATCCGATTGGGCAGAGTTCGATTGCAATGATGTTGCTGTAACTCATAAGGTCTAAATATAGATTGAGATATTCTAATCAGCGCAAGTGCATTGTGTATTGGTGTGGTCTGAGCCGTCAAAAAGACGGATCGCATCAATGATGCTTCTGACGATACATTATGCATTAATGTCACGATTTTAAAACAAGCGTGTAAGAAAACTCCCCAGTATATTATTAACACACCGGAAATGTTGTCAAGTCTAGTAATTTTTTTAAAAATTAAGCACGTGGTGCCTCTCTGGCAAATACCAGCCACCCAAAGCGCCGTCGACACTGAGAACACAAACAACGCAAGGGGCTTTAGTGACCTACGGGAGGCCACGGCGGACGCACCCAGCAGGCAGCACCGAGCCCTCCTGTCACCTCGCCGCTCTCTGCCACTGACCCCCGTGCCAGTGGAGGTCCCGTCATGCAGCAGGGCGGCCCCTCCTCGCCTCTCCATCGACTCGCGCGTGACGGTGCTGACCGCCGGCGAGGATGCGGCCGACGGCGGCAGATCGGGCGGCTCGGTGATGAAGCGCAAGACGGTGCTGGCCGTCTTCTTGGTGGTGCTCGCCTACCTGGTGCTCGGCGGGGTCTTGTTCCGCGCTCTGGAGCAGCCGTTCGAGAGCAGCCAGCAGTCGACCGTGGCGGCCGCCAAGGCGATCTTCCTGAGCCGCCACGGCTGCGTGCCGTCCCACGAGCTGGAGGTGCTCATACAGGTGGCGCGAGCGAGCGAGCGAGCTGCTGCACGTTCACCACCACCAGCGGTGGCACCACCACCGCCAACACCGCCTCCACCACCACCGCCACCGCCCAACAGCTTCACCGCCATCAATAGCTCTGTCACCAGGAGTGCCACCACCAGCAACAGCTCCACCATCGGCACAACCGGCATCTTCGCCCCTACCACTTCCTACACCACCGCTACCACCACCGCCATGTGCATCTCGACTACTGCCTCCACCACTGTCGCCTCCACCACCACGACCTTCATCTCCTCTGTCGCCACCTACATATACCCACGTTCACAGCATCGCGCAAGACACACGGCCGATCTTTGTGTCATCCGTATTGTCATTCTGTGCAGTGGCACGTGCGTCACAAGCCGATGTATTGTGCGATTGTGAAGGAGCCGAGACTTAGGAGTGAAGCGCGTGACATTTACCCAGGCCCCTTTCCCTTATCCCCAACAGCAAATCTCAGACGCCATCAAGGTTGGGGTCAACCCCATTGGCAATGCTTCCAAGAAATCGAGCCACTGGGACCTGGGAGGAGCCTTCTTCTTTTCGGGAACCGTCATCACGACCATCGGTACCTCTCCGTTTCGTCAGCTCCATCGTTGCGTCAGCACCGACGGTCATCGCCATCCTTCCTTGTGCCACCACCGTCAGTGCGTCACTACATACCCGGAATGAATCCCGTCCACGTTTCACGACTGACATTGTGTGTGTGTGTGTCACAATCGGCGTGTCACCACCGACTTTATGTCACTGTTATCTGCGCGTCACTGACATGTGGTGCTGTCTTAGGTCGCAGCAGGGAGAACCGCCCTGTCCGAGATTGTGATACCCAAGATAAAGACAATGGAGCTGGGTTTATGTTTATAGACACACACACACAGTGTGTGTGTGTGGGGAGCGGTAGGGAGCAGTAGTGGCACGGTTAGCACCTTGCACGATGAACCCGGCGACCCGAGATTGATTCCCGTCCCTCCACTGCGAACACCAGTGACAATCATCTCAACCGGTCCTGGGCCTCTCCTATGTCCACTCAGCCTCAAATAAGTACTTGATGCAGTGTATAAACATTGTTACTCGGGAGAGGTGTGTAATATGTGTATAGACATTGTACATGTGTATACAAGTGGAGACGGTGTATGTGTGTATAGAAACACAGTGCAGGCCATAATAGAGGTGTTTGCGTTAGATCGCGTAAATATATAAATGTGCCGTTAAAACCGCCACCACCCGACACAGCCAACTAGCAAGGTTTGTCTCGTAAACAGAACATGCCAGTGCCTTACTAGTTCAGCACACCGGTGTGTTGGAGAGTAAACCCACTACAACATTTACAATTCGAGTCCGACGTTTCGCCAGCCATTACAACCAGCATCATTAGGCGGACGGCCAGAGTTGTGGATGAAATCCTCCTGCTTCAGTGCAGACGTGCGTACACGTGCATCGACACCACACAGTGGTGCTGTCTGTGCATGGGCACTCAGTGGCGTGCGTTGTGCCTGCACGTGTTTCTCGTGACCCCGTGCTGAATGCCGGAGAGCAGATTGTCTGTGGCCTTCGCTCGATCTGAGACGGTGGGGGGGGGGGGGGGGGGGCGATGCTGGGGGCTAAGTGGGGAGTAGAGGCGACGAGATGGGATTCTCGGGTCCAGACGTGTAGGGTGCATGGCTGGGGCGGCAGCCGGGTCAGGGGGCTCACCGGGAGCGTGATTGAGGAACCGGTGCAGGTGAGGAGGTGTGGGGGTGGGGGGGGGGGGACAGCGGCGTGGGTTCAGTGGTGGGGGGGGGGGGGTCGAGATTCCGTTTGGGGTTGGGGAGCTTCGCATTCGCTGTCCCCAAACGGAGCAATTCCACCACAGTTGGATGACGCTTTAGTACGAAATGTCTATACGGAAGTCCTCAATCGAACGGCGCGTATCTTCCTTACTGCTTGATCTCATATTTCTATTGACATGAATGCTCCCAGATAAGTAATTATGCGGTTTAATGCCACTATACCAGCGGCCACGATAGAGTTTTGTCTATCACCTTAATAATTTATCCTTCGAGATACATATGCATGTCGTGCTAATGAGACCCGGGAACCGTTTTTGTGTTCGTTTAAGTGGATCACTGCGGAGAGATGACACACTTCTCTGCACACTCATCACAGCACGGCTTCACAAATACACTCTGGTCGGATAATGTTTGCTCCATCGGTTCGACACAAAAAGCTTTTCATTTTCCGAGACAAATCCCTGAGTTTTGCCGCTGGGACCCACAGAACAGCCCTGCATACGGGCATGACGGCACATGCCCTGCAAGCGTTTTGGAGATAGGCGTCAATGGAGTACGTAGGTTTGTTATACTATTTAACAAATCCACTGGCTTGCAAGGTGGCCAGGCTAATGCAGTACAGCAAATCCGTTCGTGAATCCGTCTGTGAGGATTTTTGAGAAGTGACATCTCCCTCGACGTATATGTGTGAGTTTTCCCCCAGTGCTGAGGCTACCTTCCGTGTGCTAACACTGCTCAAAAAGAAATTGGTCAAACATCCCAAACGCAGGGCCTATCCTTACATTGCTGTTATGCAGACTTTCTCACAGACACACGTGCCCCATCACCGTGACTGGCCCATAATAGCGGTGGTCCTGTCACCCTGGCCTGTGCAGGCTTCGGGAACATCGCTCCAAGCACACAGGGAGGCCGCATCCTGTGCATGGCCTATGCGCTCATCGGCATCCCTCTCTTCGGCATTCTTCTCGCTGGGGTGGGGGACCAGCTGGGCACCATCTTCGGCAAAGGCATCGCCAACATTGAGAAGATATTTGTGGTACGCAAGGGCAGCACTGTGGCTTTAGGTGGTGGCATGGTGGCAGTCGTGTAGCGGTCAGTGTGTTGCGCTATGAACCCGGCGACTCGAGTTCAATTCTCCCCAGTGACGATTATCTGAATCGGTCCTGGGCCTCCCCTAGGTCGACTCAGTCTCAAATGAGTACCTGGTGCGGTGTGTAAACATCGTCAATCGGGAGAGAAATGCGGCCGAACGTGGTGCTGGCCACCCACCCCCTCGTGTGCCGTGCCGGCCTTCATAGGTGCTCGTCAACAGACTGTTAAGGCTACACGCGGTGTCTTTGTTATAGTGGTGGAGGTGATGTAATTTAATTTAAACTAATACTATTTTGTCACAACACATTAACAAGGTCGACACAAGGTGTGCGAATGCACATTCGGCACACACAATAGTTTAATACTGGCGACACATTTTGTACCCATTAACATTCTCTTTGTTCGATGGCGAATGCATAACTGTGCACGCCTTTGGATGTGTCACCTCTAGCCACGTGGATGCCTTATTTGAACACGGCAGATGACCAGAGTTGGATGCTGCTGTAATTTGTGGAGTTGTGATTTATCAGCAGCTCCATTGGGAGGGGGGTAGGAGGAGGAGGAAGGAGGAGGAAGGGGCTGCCCTGGGTGAGTAAATCACACGAGCGTGGCGTGTGCTGCTGTCCGCAAGAGCTTAAAGAGAAACACAGTGGGGGAACTGGAGGCATTGATTATTCACATTTACCTTAATGAGACATGCATTGCCTTTAGGGGGGAAAGCAGAATCGAAAACAGCACATACAAAATTAAATATACATTGCAGTGAAATAAAAAAAAACCCCGACATTTCATTATGGATGAGCGTAAGACGCATATATTTGTGGCACTGGCGAGAGATGCGTGGATGCTGCCGAGGAGGGGCTCGAAGCAGCCAGGTTGCAGACTCTATCTTGTAATGAGATTCCAGGTTGAGTGGCAGACCCCGGCACCAGGGCAAGGGCCCCCTCCACGAGGCTCCTCGCAGCCCGCGACCCCCCCCCCCCCCCGGCAGACGGGGAGGAAGGTGTTGACCCACGAGAAAGGAACATCTCATTCCTTCCTCCACCGCCGCCTACCTCAACCAACCATGTTCAGGGACATTAACACGGTGTACAACATTTGAGAAAAAAAAATCAAAGATTATTTTAAAAATTAAGAAATGTTTTTTTAATGAAGAATTGAGCTCGCCGCTGGCGAGTCAACACAGAACGACAAGCAGCGTGAGCTCAACATCCCTCCCCTTGTTTCCAGTGTGAGCTCTGCTCGGCAAACTGATGATGTAGCCGAACAGTTAAATAATGAACGTGCGGGGAATAAATGAAGGATGTGAATCCGCTCCCACGGTCTCCTATCTGGCTGACATCGTCACAGCCCCATTAGCTGCATAGCGCGTGCTTGTGCTTAATCAGCGCTCCTCTCTGAAGTGAGACGAAGAGTAGACTCCGTGGGCCTGAGAGCAGGCAGCACCTGGCCATCCGCTGGGACATCTGGAGGTACTGTCACTGCTCGCTGCTGGAGGGCATATCGCCGACTTGCGACGTCCATAACGGTGCTCTGTTGTTGCCATCTTGTTTCGCTCTTCTGTTTTGCGCCAGAAGCGGAAGATCAGCCAGACGCGAGTTCGAGTCATGTCCACCGTCGTCTTTGTCTTGGCCGGCTGCGTGCTGTTTGTGGCCGTGCCAGCGGCCATTTTCATGCGCACCGAGGGTTGGAGCTCCCTGGAGGCCATTTACTTTGTGGTCACCACCCTCACCACCATTGGGTTCGGAGACTTCGTGGCAGGTGAGTTGGTGTCGGCTGGTCTGCTCGCTGGGTGGGTCCGGGTGTCCCTCCCTGATCATGAACTCGGTTGACCCCCGCGTGTGTGTTGGGTCGGCTTGCGCGATACCGCGGCGCCTTGGCAGCAGGAAGCCACTTCTGAGGATCCAAGCTCCTCCTGCTTAAGCCGCCCATGGTGCTGGGCCATGGATGATGCGCTGAGGTGCACATTGTGTGGATATGTGCCGAGATGCCTCTCCGTACATGCAAGCCATTGTCAAGCTGTGCACAAAATCCGAGGACCGTTCTTAAACTCGAAATGGCTGTATCCTACACAATGGCACCAATTATGGCGACAGTTTTTTTCTTCTTATTCTTAAATATTTAATAATTCCTGATCTAACTCGAAAGTCAGCACGTTGCCATGCCGCAAGCCTGGTGCGGTGGCGTTGCATTGTTAAAGTGAGCTGGGCTGGAGCACTGGTTTTGTCTGCGCGCACACCGCATTGGGGACAGAATTTGTCTCGTTGAGACACCCCGTGCCTCGGGAGAGCGGCTGCCATTCGACTGCCAGGGCGGGATGGGCACCCCCTTCACAGTCCCCCCCCTCGGAGCCGCACACACAAAACGCTCAACGCGTAGAAGTGGATCTCTGATAGCCCCCCCCCCCCCCCCCCCCGTGCGCTCTGACGGTTACTTTACGCTTTTAACTCTGCTCCAGTGGCCAAAGGAGGCGCTCTGCACCTGATGACGGTTATGTAACAATAGCCTTGGCCGGCAAGAGGTGCTTAATGTCGTGCTTATTTGTCGCCCCCCCCACTCAATAACAATAACGTCCTCGCTCGTGTTTGAAACGGCAGCGTCACCCGATAGAAAGACAAACGAGTTGACGTGTCCTGCTGTCCTCAAAGAGGCCCGGACGCATTTGACCCCAATCCCACTGATGCGACTCCCCCCCCCCTGCCCCCACCCCGAGTGCAGCTGGTTTGTGTTTTATTGATGGGCACTGACTTCAAGCAAAAGCCATCATCATGTTGCTTTATACTACGCAGTTGCTTTAGTAAATATCGTCGATGTCCCGTTTTGTGCATATGTCCGTTGAACTTCTTTCGCACCGTACGTCGCCAACTGTATTCATCGGATCTGCGGGGGAAGAACGACAGACTAAGCACAACAGTCAGTTTTAAAGAAATATCGTTTTTAATCGAGATGACGATTTGAAAGTGCACAGCTCCAGTGGCTTCCTCGTGACGGAAGGAAGAACGTTCCAGACGGCCGCAGACGCGCATCTGAAAGCGCGCGATGCAGTGGGGACCGTCTTTGTTCGATGACCAGCCTTTGAAAGCTTTGCAAAAGATGATAACATTTTGAGTCAGGGGTTCCACCAATGATCTGCTCAACCCTTTCCAACCAAGGGTGGAAGTGTTTACGATGCGTCGACTCGGTCCGTTCGTCGGACTGTCCATCCATATACGGTGGGGGGAGTATTCAATGTGAAGATAAACGGTATAAAGCTGTGTCGCTCTTAGGGACTTAACCCTTTTGGAAAAATAGCTACATCGATCAGACGGTTGCCGACAACCTAAGAAATACAATGCCGCATTGAGGGGGCCCGCCTCGGCATCCCGGTTGAGGCGCACCTTCCCGGGCAGAGCCACGATCCGAAGCCAGCGGCCTCATCGCGGCCTATGGATGCGCCGCTTCTTTCCCCGGCAGTCTGGCACCATTATTGACGCTGATCTAAAATACTTACGAGGACAACTCCGTTTCGAAAAGCGTCGCGTAATCCGCTGTCATACTGCCGATGAACGTTTCAAACGTTGGCACAGGCGTCGACGTAGCGATGGCTCCCTGCTCGAGATGCCCAGGGGAGAGAGATGGAAGTTGTCACGCGGCCTTCTTTGCTGGCCTGCCTCTGCCCGTGCCGCGGGGGCCGTCTGCGCTGGAACGGCAGTGGCAACGAAGGGCTCCCTCGCCATTCCACGGTGCCCATCCGAGTGTGGGGATGTGACATTGGTCTACGGGGCCCAGTGTCGGCCGCCTCGCTCAAGCCCCGAGCCTCCGATCTCCAGAGATCATCCATCATAGAGGTTTTTTTTGTTGGGTTAGATCGCGTAAATATATAAATGTGTCGTTAAAACTCGCCACCACTCGACACAGCCAACTAGTAAGGGTTGTCACGTAAACAGAACGTGCCAATTCGTCACTAGTACAGCACGCCGGTGTGTTGGAGAGCCAAGCCACAACATTTACAATCCAGTAATTACAACCAGCTTCATCAGGCGACACAGCCAGATTTGTGGAGAAGTCCACCTGTTTCCCGACAAATGTTTGCCCGGAGGACGTTGGTGGGTCCAGGGTGGTGCGAGGGTGAGAGCCCTTCTCCCCAGCATCGGCACAAGGAGTCACGGATCGGCCCGTGAAGCATTCAAAAGGGCGACATCATGTGGATACTGACAAGGGAGCGACCTAGCCTTTTTGTTTTTAAGGCACCAAAGGTCATTCACTACCAGGGCATGGAAACATGACAAAGGTGCCGTTGGGGGCTGTGTGGCAGCCGTGAAAGATGCGACGTGTTTCATGGCACCTGTGGGAACAGATTGTGATGACCTTGCGTGTAAATGTTCCACCAGCGGTCCTCACTGGGGACAGGACAATGCTTAGAATGAAAAAAAAATCACTTAAGGTGATTACATTTACCGGAAAAACGCAAGTGTATTGTTCGCAACACATCCATGCTTCCTGTAACATCTGAAGCTGTCAATTTTTTGTGCCATAAACGTATATTACCGGCCACCTTAGCCTCCAAAAGTCATCGATCATTCCCAATGCGTTTATTCAATTGCACGGAGAAAAGTTGCCTCAAATGTTAATATGCTGAGTGCATTTATTCCAACATTCGGTGTGATGTTATGGATTTAGAATTCCACCATACTTTACTCAGTACACGGTATGAGGATAGTGACGCGTTCTTTCCACACGCTGCTGATTTATCCCTTTGGCTGTGCAGAGCGGAGCACCGGTGTCAAACGCAGGCATGGTCGGGCCTCCCCATCAATAATTAAACACTCTCACATTGGAATCGCACGTAATATCTTGAAATGTGTCGCATTTTGATGCATTACTTCACGTGCGCGCTTAGTAATTGATGAATTCTAATTTGATGTAGCGGAATGGCTAGGTGTGGTGTGTAGTGGGGGAGAGTTGCTGGTTCAGTAATCATGAGCCATTCTGTCTCAGCACATAATTAAGAGACATCTATTATCAGCCATAAAAGCACAGTGTGTTCAGCCATGGCGGCCTCGCGAGCAGGGTGGTGGGAACGGGCTGTGGTGAGGGCCCTGGCTGTTGTGGTGAGACCCCTGGGTGTTGTGGTGAGCCCTGAGTGTTGTGGTGACCCCTGAGTGTTGTGGTGAGGTCTGAGTGTTGTGGTGAGCCCTGAGTGTTGTGGTGAGCCCTGAGTGTTGTGGTGAGACCCCTGGGTGTTGTGGTGAGCCCTGAGTGTTGTGGTGAGCCTTGAGTGTTGTGGTTAGAGCCTTGAGTGTTGTGGTGAGCCCTGAGTGTTGTGGTGAGCCTTGAGTGTTGTGGTGAGCCCTGGGTGTTGTGGTGAGCCCTGAGTGTTGTGGTGAGAGCCCTGAGTGTTGTGGTTAGCCCTGAGTGTTGTGGTGAGAGCCCTGAGTGTTGTGGTTAGCCCTGAGTGTTGTGGTGAGCCCTGAGTGTTGTGGTGAGCCCTGAGTGTTGTGGTGAGGCCTGAGTGTTGTGGTGATCCCTGAGTGTTGTGGGGAGCCTTGAGTGTTGTGGTGAGCCCTGAGTGTTGTGGTTAGAGCCTTGAGTGTTGTGGTGAGCCCTGAGTGTTGTGGTGAGAGCACTGAGTGTTGTGGTGAGCACTGAGTGTTGTGGTGAGCCCTGAGTGTTGTGGTGAGAGCACTGAGTGTTGTGGTGAGCCCTGAGTGTTGTGGTGAGCCCTGATTGTTGTGGTGAGCCCTGATTGTTGTGGTGAGAGCCCTGAGTGTTGTGCTGAGAGCCCTGAGTGTTGTGGTGAGCCCTGAGTGTTGTGGTGAGGCCTGAGTGTTGTGGTGAGCCCTGGGTGTTGTGGTGAGCCCTGAGTGTTGTGGTGAGAGCCCTGAGTGTTGTGGTGAGCCTTGAGTGTTGTGGTGAGCCCTGAATGTTGTGGTGAGCCCTGAGTGTTGTGGTTAGAGCCTTGAGTGTTGTGGTGAGCCCTGATTGTTGTGGTGAGCCCTGCGTGTTGTGGTGAGCCCTGAGTGTTGTGGTGAAACCCTGGCTGTTGTGGTGAGACCTGGGTGTTGTGGTGAGCCCCGAGTGTTGTGGTGAGAGCCCTGAGTGTTGTGGTGAGCCCTGAATGTTGTGGTGACCCCTGAGTGTTGTGGTGAGCCCTGAGTGTTGTGGTGAGCCTTGAGTGTTGTGGTGAGCCTTGAGTGTTGTGGTTAGAGCCTTGAGTGTTGTGGTGAGCCCTGAGTCTTGTGGTGAGCCTTGAGTGTTGTGGTGAGCCCTGGGTGTTGTGGTGAGCCCTGAGTGTTGTCGTGAGAGCCCTGAGTGTTGTGGTGAGAGCCCTGAGTGTTGTGGTTAGCCCTGAGTGTTGTGGTGAGCCCTGAGTGTTGTGGTGAGAGCACTGAGTGTTGTGGTGAGCCCTGGCTGTTGTGGTGAGAGCCCTGAGTGTTGTGGTGAGAGCCCTGGCTGTTGTGGTTAGCCCTGAGTGTTGTGGTGAGCCCTGAGTGTTGTGGAGAGAGCACTGAGTGTTGGGGTGAGTCTTGAGGGTTGTGGCGAGCACTGAGTGTTGTGGTGAGCCCGGAGTGTTGTGGTGAGCCCTGAGTGCTGTGGTGAGCCTTGAGTGTTGTGGTGAGCCCTGAGTGTTGTGGTGAGCCTTGAGTGTTGTGGTGAGCCTTGAGTGTTGTGGTGAGCCCTGAGTGTTGTGGTGAGCCTTGAGTGTTGTGGTGAGCCCTGGCTGTTTTGGTGAGCCCTGAGTGTTGTGGTGAGCCCTGAGTGTTGTGGTGAGCCCTGAGTGTTGTGGTGAACCCGGAGTGTTGTGGTGAGCCCTTGCTGTTGTGGTGAGCCCTTGCTGTAGTGGTGAGCCCTTGCTGTTGTGGTGAGCCCTGAGTGTTGTGGTGAGCCCTGAGTGTTGTGGAGAGCCCTGAGTGTTGTGGTGAGCCCTGAGTGTTGTGGTGAGCCTTGAGTGTTGTGGTGAGCCTTGAGTGTTGTGGTTAGAGCCTTGAGTGTTGTGGTGAGCCCTGAGTGTTGTGGTGAGCCCTGAGTGTTGTGGTGAGCCCTGGGTGTTGTGGTGAGCCCTGAGTGTTGTGGTGAGAGCCCTGAGTGTTGTGGTGAGAGCCCTGAGTGTTGTGGTGAGAGCCCTGAGTGTTGTGGTTAGCCCTGAGTGTTGTGGTTAGCCCTGAGTGTTGTGGTGAGCCCTGAGTGTTGTGGTGAGCCCTGAGTGTTGTGGTGAGAGCACTGAGTGTTGTGGTGAGCCCTGGCTGTTGTGGTGAGCCCTGAGTGTTGTGGTGAGCCCTGAGTGTTGTGGTGAGCCCTGAGTGTTGTGGTGAGCCCTGAGTGTTGTGGTGAGCCCTGAGTGTTGTGGTGAGCCCTGAGTGTTGTGGTGAACCCTGAGTGTTGTGGTGAGAGCACTGAGTGTTGTGGTGAGTCTTGAGGGTTGTGGCGAGCACTGAGTGTTGTGGTGAGCCCGGAGTGTTGTGGTGAGCCCTGAGTGTTGTGGTGAGAGCACTGAGTGTTGTGGTGAGCCCTGAGTGTTGTGGTGAGCCTTGAGTGTTGTGGTGAGCCCTGAGTGTTGTGGTGAGCCTTGAGTGTTGTGGTGAGCCTTGAGTGTTGTGGTGAGCCCTGAGTGTTGTGGTGAGCCTTGAGTGTTGTGGTGAGCCCTGAGTCTTGTGGTGAGCCTTGAGTGCTGTGGTGAGCCTTGAGTGTTGTGGTGAGCCTGAGTGTTGTGGTGAGCCTTGAGTGTTGTGGTGAGCCTTGAGTGTTGTGGTGAGCCCTGAGTGTTGTGGTGAGCCCTGAGTGTTGTGGTGAGCCCTGAGTGTTGTGGTGAGCCCTGAGCTGTTTTGGTGAGCCCTGAGTGTTGTGGTGAGCCCTGAGTGTTGTGGTGAACCCGGAGTGTTGTGGTGAGCCCTTGCTGTTGTGGTGAGCCCTTGCTGTTGTGGTGAGCCCTTGCTGTTGTGGTGAGCCCTGAGTGTTGTGGGGAGCCCTGAGTGTTGTGGTGAGCACTGAGTGTTGTGGTGAGAGCACTGAGTGTTGTGGCGAGCCCTGAGTGTTGTGGTGAGCCCTGAGTGTTGTGGTGAGCCCTGAGTGTTGTGGTGAGCCCTGAGTGTTGTGGTGAGCCCTGAGTGTTGTGGTGAGGGCCCTAAGTGTTGTGGTGAGCCCTGAGTGTTGTGGTGAGCCCTGAGTGTTGTGGTGAGCCTTGAGTGTTGTGGTGAGCCCTGAGTGTTGTGGTGAGAACCCTGAGTGTTGTGGTGAGAACCCTGAGTGTTGTGGTGAGCCCTGAGTGTTGTGGTAACGGTCCTGAGTGTTGTGGTGAGCCCTGAGTGTTGTGGTGAGCCCTGGCTGTTTTGGTGAGCCCTGAGTGTTGTGGTGAGCCTTGAGTGTTGTGGTGAGCCTTGAGTGTTGTGGTGAGCCCTGAGTGTTGTGGTGAGCCCTGAGTGTTGTGGTGAGCCCTGAGTGTTGTGGTGAGCCCTGAGTGTTGTGGTGAGCCCTGAGTGTTGTGGTGAGGCCTGATTGTTGTGGTGAGACCTGAGTTTTGTGGTGAGCCCTGAGTGTTGTGGTGAGCCCTGAGTGTTGTGGTGAGCCCTGAGTGTTATGGTGAACCCTTTATGGTGAAATTCACCATGGAAGTGGAGAAAGATGGCAAACTACCATTCTTGGATATTCAGTTTGAGAGGAGACCCGAGGGATCATTGGGACATTCTGCCTACAGGAAAGCCACCCACACAGATTCCTACTTGAAACCGGATTCCCACCACCACCCATCTCAAAATAATTATCTCATCAAAACGCTATAACACAGAGCTCATCGCATTTCAGACCAACACCACCTGGCCGGTGAATTAAGACATGTACATCGTACCCTCAGGATGAACGGATACTCTGACCGCACCATCCGCCAAGCTGTTTCTCCCACCATACAGAAACAGCCACATGAAACTCCGATCAAAACTATCACGTTGCCATACATAGCAGGCGTGACCAAAAAGATCTCCAAAATTCTAAACAAACATAAGATCCAAGTCCGATTCAGTACAGTACATAAAATCCGTGATCTAATTTCATCTGTGAAAGATGTCATTCCTGACTTACAATTCCCTGGAGTCTACAAACTGAGTTGCAGCTGTGGTGATTGTTACATTCGAGAAACGAAACGTCATATCTCTGATCGTGCCCGCGAGCACAAGTCAGATCTGAAACACGGCAAAACTGATTCTTCCGCCGTTGCCGATCATTGCTACAACTCTGTGGGCTCTCATGAGAAAGTCTTTTCCGAGACCAAGGTACTCTGCAAACCTCCTGGCTACCATCAAAGGTTTGTACACGAAGCCATCCAGATATACAAACACAGACATAATTTCAACCGTGATGATGGGTACAAACTGAGTAATCATTGGAAATATGTTATTAACCATGCAAAAAAAGATTTCACTACACATATTTGGACCATCTTATTTGACAGGCACTATTCTTTAGTTACCGTACAGTTTACTGATAGACAGCCAGTTTTGTTTTGTTTTATCATATTTTGCTTCTTTTTTCACACACTGGTTTCCTGCTTTAAGTTTTACCCACCCAGCAATATAGCAAAGGGCTGTTTCATCTACATAACGAAGGCTCAGTCCCATTTACAGCAGCCGCACCTTAACAACCCTGGCACCTCCCAGTTCAACCAGTCTACACAACAAAGGCTCATTCCTAGCAGCAGCCTCAGCCGCACCAACCTCACAATAATAACAATACAAAACTCCGATCCAGGTGCCTGCCTTGGCTCCTCCCCCCCTCAACCAGTATATATACAAGGACGGGTCTCTTAGAATTTCTCTTACTTGATACAGCAATCGTGCTGTGACGGTTCCACCTGAAGACGGAAGCTTGTGTTGTCTCCGAAACGTCGTGATTTTTATTTTACTTTTATAAATTTTCATAGCATTTTTTTACCTACGTGACTTTACCGAAAACACCCTAAGAGTAAGAGTATGGTGAACCCTGGCTGTTGTGGTGAGCCTTGAGTGTTGTGGTGAGACCCCTGGCTGTTGTGGTGAGACCCCTGAGTGTTGTGGTGAGACCCTGGCTGTTGTGGTGAGACCCTGGCTGTTGTGGTGAGACCCCTGACTGTTGTGGTGAGACTCCTGGCTGTTGTGGTGAGCCCTGAGTGTTGTGGTGAGACCCCTGGCTGTTGTGGTGAGAGCCCTGAGTGTTGTGGTGAGCCCTGAGTGTTGTGGTGAGACCCCTGGCTGTTGTGGTGAGAGCCCTGAGTGTTGTGGTGAGCCTTGAGTGTTGTGGTGAGACCCTGGCTGTTGTGGTGAGAGCCCTGAGTGTTGTGGTGAGACCCCTGACTGTTGTGGTGAGAGCCCTGAGTGTTGTGGTGAGCCCTGAGTGTTGTGGTGAGACCCCTGGCTGTTGTGGTGAACCCTGAGTGTTGTGGTGAGACCCTGGCTGTTGTGGTGAGCCCCTGGCTGTTGTGGTGAGACCCTGGCTGTTGTGGTGAGACTCCTGGCTGTTGTGGTGAGCCTTGAGTGTTGTGGTGAGACCCTGGCTGTTGTGGTGAGAACCCCTGGCTGTTGTGGTGAGACTCCTGGCTGTTGTGGTGAGACTCCTGGCTGTTGTGGTGAGCCCTGAGTGTTGTGGTGAGCCCTGAGTGTTGTGGTGAGACCCCTGGCTGTTGTGGTGAGAGCCCTGAGTGTTGTGGTGAGCGCTCTGGATGTTGTGGTGAGACCCTGGCTGTTGCGGTGAGAGCTCTGGATGTTGTCTGCTGTAGGTGGAGATGCGGACATTGAATACAGCGAGTGGTACAAGCCTCTCGTCTGGTTCTGGATCCTGGTGGGGCTGGCATACTTCGCTGCGGTGCTCAGCATGATCGGATACTGGCTGCACGCGCTCTCGCGGCGCACCAAGAAGGAGGTGAGGGTGGAACGTGGAGCCGGGGGGGGGGGGGAGGTCGATGAGGGAGTGGTGAGGTGGGAGGTGAAGTCAGAATGGGGCCTTGGGGGAATCTTTCCTTTAATCCGGGAATATTCCTCCTGCCACAGCAAGACCGTGCCTTGATGCTCGATCCAGGCTTGTCCTGTTGGCCTGATTTATGGATAATTGTCACGTGCTAACAGAGGCACCATCTTCATGTCCTTGCCTGTTGGAAATGACAATAACGTTTACCGGACGTGATCCTAAAACAGTGCAAACGGATCACGAGGAGAACAACCAGTGACAGGCGCTTAATCTCGGCGCTGTCGGACAAGCGCCGCGGCGGCGTCGTTGTGATCGCAGCGTCGCTGGATGCCGGGAGAGGCTCCGATGGCTTTCTGCAAAGTGTGCGTGGATCAGGCCAAATGAGCACGGACACCTCCTGCTGCCGCTTGTTCGGACGGCAAATGAGACCCCTCGTAGCCTTCGTAGATTATAATCTCGCCTGGGTTCACTCCTCGGCCCTGGGGTTGACGAGAGCCACTTTCAGCCAATTACAAGCTGCTCTGGAGCAGCTGGCACGAGCTGCGGGAGAATGTCGGTGACGGTCGCGCTGTGTGCGTGGCGGGGCTGCTGGATGAGACAGAAATTCCACTTGCCACCAGATGCGACCGAGCTCATTCAGAGCCAGACGCCGTCTCACTGCAGTGTGTGCCTGTCTATGTGCACGTGTGTGTGTGTGCGTCTGTGCTTGCGTCGGTATTTTGACGTGCGTCTACGTCAGTATGTGTGTGTGTGTTGGGGCCTGTGTTTGTGCGGTTGTGGTGGTGGGTGGTTGGGATCCGTGTCTTTGTGTGTGCATGCCCGCCAGGTGGGAGAGTTCACGGCGCAGGCTGCCGAGTGGAAAGCCAGCGTGGCAGCCGAGCTGAAGCAGACGCGCCGTCGGCTGAGCGTGGAGATTCACGAGCGGCTGCAGCGAGTGGGCAGCAGCAGCAGCAGCTCACGGCGGCGAGCCAACGATGTGCTGCGCCGCCACTCCATGGACGTGCTCACGGCGCAGAAGCGCGGCTCCTTCTCGCTCGCCCCCAAGGCCGGCTCGGCCGACGGAATTTCGTCGGCCACGTCGCTCGCCAACGGGCAGGCGATTGGCATCACCCACGGCAACAAGCTTCTGCTGCCAAACGGGCACTGCCTGCCCGGGGCTCGTCTGGAGAAGCGCTACTCCAGGTGGGAGGGCACATGCCCGCAGATGCACAAACGCCCGCACACATGGACGGGAATTAAGCATGCACGCATGCACACACCCACACAGACAGGCGCTACATTCAGAACGTGTACACCGTTACACATAATCACACACACCCATACATGTACAAAACAAAGATAGAGATCCCCCGTGAAGCCTTAGCAGACTGTTGGGGCAAGTGCTGTTAGCGAGCACCTATGAAGGGGGTGGCCAGCACCACGCCCAGCCGCCTTTGTCTCCCCAGTGGCGATGTTTTTACACACCGCACCAGGTACTGAGTCGACCGAGGTGAGGGCACGATTCAGATACTCGCCACTGATGTTGGCCGTGAGTGGGAATCGAACTCAGGTCACCGGGTTCGTAGCACAGCGAGCTAACCGCTAAGCTACCGCTCCCCATATTGTTGTACAACACATGTACACACACAACACGTTCACTACACACCAGCATATCCACTATGACACTCCAAGGACACCACGACACCAAATATGTACATTTGCACATGTATACCATACACTCCAAATATACACCACATACCACAGGCACCACACATATGAGCTAATCACACACTACCACACCTATAAGGCATCCTGTTCAAATGCAAGATGACTTTGGATATCAAATTGTGCTTATCATAGCATACTGTGTGAATAGGAAGGGCTGTGTTTAAGTGAATGGGTGTTTCAATGTAACTGTTTGTCCTTTTTGCCTGCAGCCCATTCACATGACCTCCAACCTCCAGTTGAGGAATTGACAAATCAATGTATTACTCTGAAGCAAAGGCTGACTCGGGGCTTTTGGAACCCAGTGTCTAAGGGTACAAATAAAAAAAGATCCTGACTCGCAAAGAGAAGTGTACGGAGTCGGGCCGCTCTCGTGCCACATCGGGTCAAGCAACTGTGCATGCACTTTGTTGCCAATAATCACTGCAACTACCTAAGGAAAGGACGACAGCTCTTGCGAAGCGCCAACTTGAAGGGTCTTCCACCCCTGCTGCTGCTGCTGCTCACGAATGGACGCGGGTTCCCAGTGCCAGAGGGCAGCTGTGATATCACTGAACCGTTCTGGAGAAAAAGGAAGAGAGGGGTGCACAACGCGAAGGCCTGGGAGGAAGCCTCGCCGTGTCGGTGAAAAAAAAGACACGATTACACTTTCTGTTCATAGCCATGTATGCAATGTACGCTGTTATCGTGTGCATGAGTCGCGTGCATCGCTGTCACCTGGTGGATGTTCACGTGCGAGGAGGGAAGTTATTTGTATGGAAATCAGGGCTCCCTGCTCGCGTCGCAAGTGAAGAATGCAGCCGAGATGGCTGATTTGCACTCGCGATGCCCATTGCGAGGCTTCCAGCGTACCGGGCTGTCTGTGATGCGATTCCTTGGTCGGCTCGGGATTTAATTGAAAGAGCTTGACGCTCTGCTGGTGGACTGGCTTTCAGGCCACAGTACTTCAGAGTGCATCGAATGGACCTGGATGTCGGAGATAATTTTGTTGAAACAAGGTGCTAAATTTGTTGTTGTTCCTGCCATCTGCAGTTGGTGCACGTTACGTAATGCATAAAACATCAATGGCTGCCCCATGCGCAATGTTGGGAGGCAAAACACGAGAATTGTTTGCATGCAAAAACGTATTGCGTTCTGCCCCATGTCTGCTATGAGCAGCAACACGTGGTGTAGGGCATGGGCCAGAGTCATGGTAGTTTACACAGGGACCACAGTGAACACAAGAGCGGTGGTTAGCACACAGGCCATGGTGTGCACAAGAGGCCACGCCGGTTATGGTGTACACAACCAGTTGCTGTGTGCACATCATCGGATTGTACATTAGAGCTGCGGTGTATGTTCTTGGCCAAGAAGTGAGTTGCGTCACAGAATTCAATTCTGTCACAGGCAGAACAATACGCCTCGGGTATTCTGTAAATGATCGCTGGCCAGCTAAGTTGTGGTACAAAGGCTAAGGGATCAATAGAGGGACGTTAGCACCCAGGATAACCTGGCACACCTGGGGCGGAGGGCAGAGATCAATGCCCGCACCCTTATTACGAGTCACACGATGCCCAAATGCAATTAGGCTCAAAAGTGCTCGGGCGTAAAATTTTACAGGAACAATAAAATGTGAACTCGGTGGAGGTTCAGGCAGACGCACACTTTGCTTTTGGCAGAACTGACCTCTGGCTCTTTCCTCAAAGGAGGTGGGGGGGGGGGGTGTTCCTTCCTCCTGGCCAGCAGATCTAACCCCGCCGTCCCATAGGGCTTGTGTCTGCACGTGCCATGGTTTGCAATGCTGTGAATAGCCATGCTTAAAACATGAGCGTATTGTCAGGAAAAGCAGATAGAGTGTGAGATGGAAAAAAATCCTGAATTCCTCAATGTGGTTGATGCGAGCCATGATCTTGGACATGCCAATGCCGCCATCTTTGAGATTAAACAGAATATTAGTAGTACTGCACACCAAGGGGCTCTTAGTTGAAACACTGTATATTACTAATTAACATTGATTGCAAAACATTGTATCAAACAAAAGAACTGCCGGGATTTTCCATGCTGTAATTTTATGCGAAGTTCTTCAGCTTTTCCAACAAACCGTATAAAATCATCCCGATTTAAAAAATTAAATATAGAATGTAATCTTAATCACATATTGGCCTCATTGGCCACCGAGCGGCACTCAATGGTCAAAAAGCCCTCGTTTGTGCCGTTAAGCTGAACGGCGTCACCGGGTAAGCTGTGTCGGGAGTCGTTCAGGTTGCGACTTTCGGAACTTGTTTATTAGATATCCTGCCTTGTATCTCCTTCCTATCCTGACGGTAAATCTCCCTGGGTCCTGCTTCTAACCGCCCCTCAGTGACACCCCCTCCCCCCTCCAATGCCTGCCGAGACGACAGGTAACATGGTGAGAGCGGTGCTTTAAAGCCCCGATAGAGATGGAAGCACATTGTGCTCTTTTATATGATACTGTATGCCAGATAAATATGTTAACAGGTCATATATTATACACGCGTAACCGAAATAGCTTGTTTTTCCTCCAGGGTCAAGTTATTTTAAAGCAAAAAAAACGCTTCTTCAGCACTGTGTGCTGCGATGGATGGTAGCATCCCGAGATAGACAAAAAGAGGATATACATCCTGAGCTTCAATCGCGGAGCCAGGATTTTCAGGTAAGGGGGGGGGGGGGGGGCAACCCCTCCAGCAATGAAAAATGATAGAGGAGTTATAAATAAGTAAGGACTTGTCCCTTTGCTTTTTATTCGACGCGTGTGCGGCGATGACGCAGCCATCGATCGAGGGTCGAATTCGAACCGCGTCGTGTGATCGGCATCGCGCTCGCTGAAGGTGTTGATGCCTTCAGGGAAGTCGTGTACTGGATACGCAACTGCACACAATTATGTGAGTCACTTATAACCGCTTTGCCGTTACTTATTGCCAATTATGTACTCAGACTATTGTCCTATCATCTCATAGAGTCCCTGGCACGTAATAATATGCTACACAGTGGCAGTGGGGTGTCACAAAATGCCTATTTATCACTCATAAACCCCACTGATCCGATCGAAATTAGGGATTTCGATCGGATCATTGGGGGGGCACATGCCACCCTCCCCCCACCGGCTCGGCCAGTGCTGAGCTTGCCAGCGGAGGTAACGCCCTGGTGAGCGGCAACCATCCCGCTGCGTTCTCATCGATGTTGGTGGCATGGCGAGAGGACCCCGACATTGATTCGGTGGCGCAGTGAGAGAATGTGCTGGAACCCAGCCGTGTGGGCGCCGAGATGCTTTCCATTTGCAGGGGGCGAGCGCCAGTGCCGATGCAACTGGCTTCACGCACGAGTCGTGGTGACGGTCGTTAGGGTGTACCCGGCGTCAGTGCATGGGGATTGTACACACGTGTGAGGCGGTAACAGGATGCGTTGCGTGTTCGTCTGTGTCGCATCATGCGTGCGCGTGTGTGCGTGTGTTGTCCGTCATTCGGTGCGCGTGCGTGTGTGCACGTAGGCTGGCACAAGCGCCACGATGACATCACCGTCAAATGGGGGGTTGTTGTTGTTATCGTTGTGTGTATTGTATCATGCTGTGCCTGTTCGTTTGTGGCGCATCATGCTATGCGCGCATGTGTGTTCCATCATGGTATGCGCGTGCGTGTGTTTATGGCGTTCTTCATGGGGTGTGTGTGAGTGTGTTATTCATCATCAAGTGTGAGTGTACGGTACATCATGATTTGTGTGATATGTGGCAAGCAACACTTCGATTCTCGACCATGGCTAACATCACTGGCGATGAGTTGAATCAGCCCTCAACTCGATCGATGCAACCTTTAAAGGAGTATCTTGTGCAATGTGTAAAACATCAGTAATGGGGAGACAAAGGTGACCAGGAATGGTGCTGTCCACACCAGCCGCCCGCGTGCCGTGTCGGCTTTAGTAGGTGCTGGCTAGCAACACTTGATGATACAGCTGGTCTGCAGAGTTGGGTCTTTGTGTTGCATCATGCCGTGTGTGTGTGTTCGTAGCTCATCCTATCATGGTAGCGCAGTGGTTGTAAATCCAGTGACCTGAACAAAAATTCCCGGCTATGGCTAACATCAGTAGGAAGTGATACATGAACCAGTCTGGGCCTCCCCTAGTTTGACTCAGCCCTAAATGAGTACATGGTTAGGCGTGCAACATCAGCACTGCGGAGACAATGGAAGCCAAGCGTGGTATTGGCCACAATGCTCCTCAGTGCTGCGCCAGGCTTACAGCTGCTTCCTAACTTTCGTCTGTTACAGGATATACAGGACATCTCTGATTTGTGTGTGGTGTGTCATGCCATATGTGTATGGTGTATTATATCACGTGTGTATGCATGTGTGTGTGTTGTGTGTCATTTTGGCTGTGTTTATGGAGTAACATGCCTTTGTGTGTGCTGTCTGGGTGTGAGGTGCTCACCAACAGCACTTGCCCCAACACTCTGTTAAGGCTATACGGGGGATATTTGACTTCATGCCCTGCGTGTGGTGTGTATGGTGTGGGTGCTGCGTGGATGTGGTGTCATCACAATGTGTGGCGTGTGTGTGTGCACGTGCGCATGTGTGGTGTGCGGTACCGCGTTAATGTGCTTCGTGTCATTATGCCCATGCATGCGTTTTTCTTTCTTTTTGGGGAGAGGTGATGCTGCATGTTGCAAGGTGGTGCAGTGGGACTGCATCGTGGGCCCTGCGTGGCCGGGTTAGAGGTCCGGTCTATTGTGTGAGCAGTGGCCACAATCTCTGGTCAAAAATGAGAATTGCTTTCATGTATGATTGCAACAAGAATGTATCATATATTATGTTTATAATCACAAAAGTATTATATATATAATAGGTTTAATAAAACAAAGTTCAATATTTATCCTTGCTTATCTCCCTTGCCATTATTCTGTGAACTCGCCAAGAGATGTCGTAGCTGTCAGATGCATAATGCCATCATCGCTCTGTAATGTCAGTCAAGCCAGCAAATGCTCTACGTTATTGCCCAAAGACGCGGGCAGCTGCACACACCACAGGTGGCGCTGAGTGAGGGTCGCATCGTGAACAATAAAAGCAATTCTTATTCAATGACTGCCACGCCATTAAGAGCCAAAAATCCCCACAGCGACAGCATTCTGATTCAGCAGCAGCGTGAGCAATGGTGGGAGCGTAAGGCGTGGGGGTTGGGTGTGGGGGTTGGGTGTGGGTGTGAGGTATGGTTGTGAGGTGTGCAAGTGGGATGTGAGTGGAGGGTGTGGGTGTAAGTTGTGGATGGAGGGTGTGTTGGTGTGAGGCGTTGGATGTGCGTGTAATGTGTGGAAGTGAGGTGTGGGATGTGAATGTGGACCAGACCCGAGACCCACGTGGGAACAGTCATTATCACTGCAGCAATTATCCAGCTTAACCAGTTTGTGTATGATACTCATCCCTGTTTTGTTTGGTTTAATTACGGAGTGTGCCAAGGGTTGTTAGGCTTTGGCAGACAGACCAGCCTGGCCAAGAACACAAGCTGCTGTTTTCATGGGCTCCCATCTGATCTAAATAAAGGAGCTTTGGATAATAGCAGGTTGAAACGGTGCAGCACATTCACACTTACACATTTAAATACTCAAACTTTTTAGGTAATTGCCAGTGTTGTGAATGTGTTCGAATGACCTCAATGCCCCCCTATTCATACACGATACGTGCAAAATGAAAAAGATAAAAGATAATCTAATTAAAAGTAATTCCTTTGCCTACTCAAATTTAATTGATGTCAACTCTCTTGCATTGGCACTTTTGTGAAGATTGAGGGAGATTTTTATTCTCGTAAAAGGAGGCCTTGTGCTGGGCTACTTCTGTCACCCACGATGATTTATATTTCTTTTCCCGAATTGCAGGTGCAGCTGAGTGGGTGGGGGGTGGGGCGCTGTGGTGTGGTGGTGCTGGGCGCGTTTAGAATCGGCGAGATTTATCGCCTACCTGGTGAGGATGCTTGTCATGAGGAATCTGGGAAACCCAATGGGTTACGTGTCTTTGGTCCGAGTGGACGTGACCTCTTCACCGTGGGGTCAGAGGTTCCGACCAATGGTATAAGGGGCCGTCCATGAATGACGTCACACGATTTTGTACAATGTTTTACCCCCCCCTCGTCACACGACGTCACAAAAAGTCAGACCCCCCTCAAATATGACGTCACAAAGCTCTGCCCCCCCCCCCCAAACCATAAAACATGCTTCAAATCGCTTTAAACTATTGTCATTGTAGTGCGTATTTAATGTGGCGCTGTTCTCTGATGTTATAGGAGTGTTGTTATAACAATTCTATATTTATTTACAGTTGCGCATTTTGATGTGACGTCACATTTCTCACCCCCCCCCCCCTCGTCACACATCGTCACAAATGTCTGACCCCCCCCCCAGGTGCGTGACGTCATTTATGGACGGCCCCTAACCACAAATCTTGGACTCTCTCAGATTTCCCGTCAAAAACGTGTTCAAGAATTAAGGAATAGAAAAAGACGACACGCAGTTACATTTTAATTTATGCTAACATAGAATTGCTCCTGGAACTAATTTCCCTTGCGTGAATGCTCCTTGAACTATGTACGCCAAACCCTGTCACGTTCCTTGCGTGCTGCACACAGTGCGTTTCACGTAAGCAGCTCTGGCTCAGAGGAGACATCACGAGCTCTGGTGAAGTCAGCCGTGGCAACAAGACGCCTCTCACGGCTTTGACCTGGCCGGGGTGAGATTTTTTTCCACATCACAATTTTTAAATTTTTAAATTGTGATGTGGAAAATATCGGCATGGGTGGGGTGGCCACTCGCCGGAAGATGTGATTGCAGAGGCGATTCACAGGATCTATTGCTGACAACGTTGAGGTAAGAGTAGGCAGCAAAACAAAGAATCGTCACCATTGCCTGCACCCTTCACCATTGGCACTTATCTCACCACGCCGCCACCGCAGCGCAAAGGCCCAGTAAGCAATGCACAATTGCCATTTAATTATGTCTTGTTCTCATCACTGATCCATTTAGTTGTTGAATTAGTGTCACTGGACAATGGCGAGTTCTCGATCCGTGGATACGGCTTCGTATACATTGGGCATATCCATTTTAAACGTTTTTTTATTAGGATAAATTATGCGGCATATACATTTTTAACGTATTTTTCTAAGGATAAATAATGCGATTACATTTTCGCCCAAATTTCAATTGAGGGTGTGATTATTATTCAAAAGCTTTTTTTGTTTGATTAATTTTAACGCTTGTTTCTAATTAAAAATGTATAATCCACGAGCTTAGCTTGTCTTCTTTCTTCCTCTGCGAGACGAACGGGTGTTTTTAAAAGGATTGGGCTATCAAAACAAATGCAGAAGCAATAGTGCAAGACGGAACAAATTTCGTTTATAGATATAGAATTGTAAACCAACTACAGAAGCACGAGCTAAACAACAACACATTTATATGCTTGGTTCTTTCGGTAAAGTCACGTAGAAGGGAAGTGATAAAATAATACAAATATAAAAAATAACTTTTTAAACAAATATTTATTATTATTTTATTATTTCCCTTCTGCGTGACTTTACCGAAAGAACCAAGAATATGAATCCCTGCAGTCACGAAAGATTTAAATAAATAAAAAATAACACATTTACCACGACAGGAATACAATACGAGCGTGACGTCACTGCAAAAGAGCCCCCCCCCCCCCCCGTTCATTAATATTCATGTCCGTGTGGAAATTTACACCAATGTACATACACATGCCACATGCCGCTCCCCTCATTAATAATCATGAGCGGGTGACGTCACTCCACATGCCGCACCCCTCCACAATAACCATGAGGGGGTGACGTCACTCCACATGCCGCACCCCTCTCCAATAATCATTAGCGGGTGACGTCACCCCACATGCCGCACCCCTCCACAATAACCACGAGGGGGTGACGTCACTCCACATGCCGCACCCCTCCACAATAATCATGAGGGGGTGACGTCACTCCACATGCCGCACCCCTCCACAATAACCACGAGGGGGTGACGTCACTCCACATGTCGCACCCCTCCACAATAACCATGAGGGGGTGACGTCACTCCACATGCCGCACCCCTCCACAATAACCATGAGGGGGTGACGTCACTCCACATGCCGCACCCCTCCACAATAACCATGAGGGGGTGACGTCACTCCACATGTCGCACCCCTCCACAATAACCACGAGGGGGTGACGTCACTCCACATGCCGCACCCCTCCCCAATAACCATGAGGGGGTGACGTCACTCCACATGTCGCACCCCTCCCCAATAACCATGAGCGGGTGACGTCACTCCACATGTCGCACCCCTCCCCAATAATCATTAGCGGATGACGTCACTCGACATGGGGCAACCTCATTAATAATCATGAGCTGAACAATTTTTCTCTTGAATATTTCAGATTTACTGCAATATACACTTGTCCTTGGACGGGCAAAAACAGCTAGTATTCTATATTGTGCATAAACTTCAATGTTATAAAGTATAAATACAGAAAATATAGTAATCGTGAATAACATACCATGAGATGGGATGGTCGTTATCATAAGCACCTAACATTCAAATTGATAAATCAATAAGTAGAGTCCGTTCTTTAAAAACTGGGAAGGAATGTTTGTTGAATGTGGGAAGGGCATCGCAGCTGGAAGTGCATTGGTCTAATGTCGTGATCTCAGGACATCAGATTGTCGCTGTACATGATTAAGTTACGAGGATTTACATTCGCATGTAATCAACCAGATAGACTTTGAGATCATTGAGATAAACGTGGACCAGTGTCCCTTTATATATCGTGGCAAGACGCCAGCAAGTGTAGAGACTGCAGTGATGAACGGAGCGATTCTCGTTTCGAATCAGGCGCAAGGCTGAACAGAAATTAACACTGCTCGGAAGGTGGAGGAAATAGGTCGGTCGTGAGTGGCTAATGAGACGCACCATTCATTTCTAAAGTGTGAAATGTTAAATTTCGATTTATGGCTTTCGTGCCTGCAGGGATTCATCTTCTTGGTTCTTTCGGTAAAGTCACGTAGAAGGAAAATAGGAAAATAATAAAAAGAAATGATTTTATTATATTATTATATTATATAATTTGATTTAATTATATTTTATTTTTTATTATTTTATTATTTTTCTTCTACGTGACTTTACCGAAAGAACCAAGAAGATGTGATATGTTAGTTTCGAGTGTACATCCCGAGGACATTCATAGAGGCAGGGTCCAGGGTACTTGTGCGATCTTACATCGCTTTGTCTCTCGCTTCAGAGGAGATCTGAAGCTGCTTTTACACGCGGCTGTCATCTACTGATGGCGCACCACAGGTTTCTGTGTGCCGAGGCTGGGAATTGTGAGCGACCAGTTACGTGCGCGGCTTACATTAATTTGCCAAGTATGACTCTGCTGATGAAGCGGTGTGTATGTTAGTGTTGCATCAGTGCTGCTGGTGCGGTTAATCGGCCATGTAAAGCGATGCCGTTTGTTTAGGGTTAAATGGATACAAATTGCCGTTGTTTATTTTCTTATTTGTGGCAGGAGATTGCCATCTGCTGGTTGTACTCATTTCTTGCAGGATAACACGATGTAACACGATTGTTGTTCCTGGGTTAGTAAGTGTTATTTTTATATTGCTTATGCCTCAAAAGTATATAAAACGGCTATTATTACCCACAAACTTTGCTTTTGTAACCAGGACTTTACGTGAAGGAATGACACAAATGCACACGTTTTCTCATTGAAAATAGGAACATTTCAAAATATCACTGTCCTGGTCACAAAAGCAAAGCTTGTGGGGAATAATAGCTATTTTCTGTACTTTTGAGGCATAAGCAATTAGACAATAACACTTACTACCCAGGAACACAAATAAAAATAATGTTTTTGTGACACTGTAATCTGGTGGACATGGAGCGAGGGCACAACTGCGGCTCAGTCCCCAAACACTTTCACAAGAGGGAGCCCTGATGCCATCACAGCTGAGTCACGCAGAGCAGAGAGCAGTCAAAACACACACCGATAAAAGCCAGAACGTCAAAAAAAAACCCCACAGGTTTTCATGGAATGCTCTTTGCTTTTTCATAGCCATAATTTAAATAATGATTTATAATTAGTTACATTTCTGATGTGTTTTTTGTTATCAACGATTCCATCCCAAGGGTGCAAAAGTCAACGCCACTTGGGAGAAAACAAAACTCACCCAGAATTCTTACATAAGAGCAACTCATTGTGTCAGGGAACAAACGGCCTTGTATAAAGGCAACACAGAACTACCTGAACTTCTGATTTTAAAGTGTTTCTAGTGTGTGTCCAAACTCACCGCACACGAGAACGTGGTTGAATCACGAAGAACAGATTTGTATCCAGGCTTCCAAAGGTGCTCGCTTCGTGTCGCCGGCACAACCATTGCGAGACAAATGAACAGCAAAGTCATCATCTCATTACACAGTAATCACAAATAAGAAACGTTATGAAGTGACTATCAATATTTTTTTCTGTATAATGTAAATTACTAAATTGGAATATACATCGCAATAATCGCCTCCTGCTGCAAAATCATGGCAAGAACCACGTGGGAAAAAATCGATGAGACTCGGTGAGACTTCCCTGGGTAAACGAGCAGAATCATCATCATCATCTATCAAAAAATACTATAAAGGAACAAATGTGAGTTTATTACTCCGTTTGTCTGGATTTTTTTTTAAAGCCCATTTTTTTGCGCATTACATTCACGAAACACTACAATTCCATTAAGTATCGGGTTTATGTATGTTTAAATGCCAGTCAAACATTTAATTATAACTTTGGGATGCATTTCCATCGGGGTTTGCGACAGCCACATTTGCTCCACGCATTTACGACGTCCGCATCAGGCTCCCATCTATTTACGGCGCCGACATTTCATTTACGATCTATATTTTCCTTCAGTACTTTTTCCTCATTTTGTTATATCTAAACGTTTCTTTGATTTTATAGGCAGGTAGGACAACCTTCGGTTAATTTATACCGTAAACTATTGCGATGCCCTCTTTTTTTTACTCCAACAAATAAAAAAAAATGAGTCTTGCAGCACGACTCTGGACACATCTGATGAACGGCGACGTCTCTCCACGTGCAGCGTCGTTGAAAGTCAGCGAGGTTATTTTTTTACACGCTTCCATTTAACTCTGTCTGTCGTTGTTGTTGTATCCTCAAATCTTGTAACTCAATTTTAACCCACTTCCCAATGTGGTATCGACTGCAAACTTGGTATACTTATGTCATACTGATGACAATATTATATTCTATCATAAAAAAATATATATTTTTTAACTTTCTTTTTTATATGTTATGTTTCGGCTTGGGTCTAATTGTCTACGGTCAACTGACGTTGGCTGTAATTGCCCACGGTCCCTGACGTTATGGCAAGCTTCGGGGCCACTTCCTGGAGTCGTGGAGTTCTTCCATTACTATTACATTTCATAAAAGCGTGTTTAAAAACGTTTTTAAAAATATTACTTATTTTGTTTCCCTTCGAAAGGTCAAGTCACTTAAGCAGAGGAAGGAAGAAGACAAGGTCAGGAAAAATAATTGTAAAGATTTAAAATCCAATTTTTTAAAGTAAATTTCGGTTAAAAAAATTAATTTTCAGTAGTCTTGCACACTGAACATTTGAGCTATCGATTATATAGCACGAGGTATCTGTTATCTAAGATGGTATAACATTAACAGTGATTATAATACGTTGATTTAGATTTTTTTTAAATTATTATTAACATGCCCTCCCTTTGTTAATGCTACCCCCTCTCCCTTTGGTGCTGCTGATCCTGCATAATGCATGGGCATAATATGACTTTAAAACCCCCCCGCCCACCTCCTACGCATTTTCCCATGAATATGCTAAATTCCTCTTGATATTCACATTCTTTTGTTAAGGCTCTCTTCTTCTTCCACCTCCAACTCAGCTTATATATAAGCTCCTAGCTTGACAGTGTCTCATTCTTCACCTGAAGACGGCTGCTTGCGTTGTGGCCGAAACGTCGTGAGAATTATTTGATTTTATTATGTTTTATTTTTATTATTTTATTACTTCCCTTCTACGTGACTTTACCGAAAGAACCAAGAAGACGTTGATTTTGGTATACAATTCTTCATATTATCGTCTATTCATTTCTTACTTGGAGTAGTTTAAATTTCACTAACCTCGAATTGAAGCCCGAAGGCCCTTCTGCAGGACCTTGGATATGAAGGCCCAACAAGGACCTGGACATTTTCACGTAATAATGTCACCAAGAAAACAACAAACGCGTCTTTATTTATTGGACGTAGTAATTTAGAAGCGATAATTTCAATCATGATATATATTTTTTGGGGGGGTCAGATCGCGGAAGTAAAATGCGTGTCGTAAAACCCTCCTCCACCCCTACACAAGGTCGCCAAGTGAGCAAAATGATAAACGTATTCACTGCTTCAGCACACCGGTGTGTTGGGAGAGCCAATCCAGACCATTGAACACGTTCACCCTCTATGGTTTATGCCCTTTGTCGAGCGGTGCCATTGTTGCCGAGAGAGGAGAGAGGCGAGTCCAGGGTCGGCGTGATCGAGCACCTTGGGGGTGTCCGTCTCCCCCTGTCCTGAAGCAGTCGACGGCTCGTCCGGCAAATTGCGATTTTTCTGACAGATATTGCGATTTGATTTGCGATTAAAATGTTTAAGTCAAGCGTCGGTTCAATATTCAGTTTACCGTAATCGATTTAAAACATGTGATGGAGCATTACCACATGATACCATCAACATATGAACTGCTCTATATATTATAATGCAAGGATGACAACTTCATAGATATGAATTGCTTCCAACATGTATTTATTAAAATGTTTTAATTGGAATAGAACAATCAAACATATAACAATTGTTAAGTTAAATAAATAAAGTAATTATAAAAAATAAACCAATTTCAATAAGAAAGTAATAGGACTTTTCAAATCGCAGTCTTTGCGATTTGCTAATCTCAGTTTCAAATTGCGATTTCGATTTGAAATCGATTCATCGTTCAGCCCCAGTCTACGCCTCACATGCACATCCAGGCCTGCCCCCCCCACCCCCACAGCACGAGGTAGTCAGCGCCGTGGCTGCTTGGGACCCACTGAGAGAGCCTCACACAGTGCATCGTTGCACGTGGGCTGGAACAGAGGGCACCACTGTGTCCTGCGCTGTAGTGAGATGAGACCACCTGATGTCCTGCACGCAGCAGGGAGTGTGTGGCACAGAGGGCACCGCTGTGTCCTGCGCTGTAGTGAGATGAGACCACGTGATGCCCTGCATGCAGCAGGGAGTGTGTGGCACAGAGGGCACCACTGTGTCCTGTGCCGTAGTGAGACGAGACCACGTGATGCCCTGCACGCAGCAGGGAGTGTGGCACAGAGGGCACCGCTGTGTCCTGCGCTGTAGTGAGATGAGACCACGTGATGCCCTGCATGCAGCAGGGAGTGTGTGGCACAGAGGGCACCACTGTGTCCTGTGCCGTAGTGAGACGAGACCACGTGATGCCCTGCACGCAGCAGGGAGTGTGGCACAGAGGGCACCGCTGTGTCCTGCGCCGTAGTGAGACGAGACCACCTGATGCCCTGCACGCAGCAGGGAGTGTGTGGCACAGAGGGCATGCTGCCCGAGCCATGGCCAACCGCTGCAATTGCACAGCGAGCTCATTCTTTAGTTTCGCTGATTTGGCTCAAATTATTTTTAACACCGGTGAACTTGTGGCAAGTTCTGAATTTAATGAAGGCGAATTTCTCTTGAATAATCAGGAAAAAAAATCTAGGGATTTAGAAAGAAACCGTGCCATTTTGGCTTTCATGATAGCCAGCAAGGGTGTTGTGTGTGGTAGTGGGGGCTGGGTGGAGAAAGTGGGGAGCGATGGTGCAGCGGTTCGTGCATTGCGCTACGAACCTGGTGACCCAAGTTTGATTCCCACTCATGGCCAACACCGGGGACGATTATCTGAAGCAGTCCTGGGTCTCCCCAAGGTCAACTCAGCCACAAATCAGTGCCTGGTGCAGTGTGTAACATCGCCACTGGGGAGTTAAAGGCGGTCAGGCGTGGAGCTGGCCACCCTCCCCGTGTACCGTACCGGTTTTTATAGGTGCTCGTTTACAGCACTTGTCCCAAAAGTATGTTCAGGCTATACCGGGGATTTTTGTCTTTTGAAAAGACGCATGCATTACTGACGCTGTTTTACAAAACAAATAATTTCACAAAATGTTAAAATTTTGCAGGAATTAAAATTTTTCTATATATTTCCAGCATGTCTGCATTATATATTTTAATGACACGCGGAGAGAATTATTGGCCAACAAGATGTAAACGATAATGCATGATTATTGATTTTCTGTTTACAACACCCCATTTCCATTTAAACATTTTGCAAACCCATTAATAATTTTCAATCTAAGGTAGCCCAGATATGCACCATAAGTGATTTGTCGGAAGCCGCTGGAATGAGCAGGGAAACACCGAGGGGTATGGATGTTGACGCAAGCGTTTGAGTCGTATTGAGGTCTAGGTATCAGTGGCAGCAAGAGCGTTTGACGGCAGAGACAGAGAGATGCAACCGCAATGCCTCACACTCGCCATCGCCAGCTATCCGTGTTCGCAGTTGGAGGCTGCAAATGAGTAGGTATGTTTGTTGAACTTTCTTCACCGTACATATACAAATGTGCGGGACTCGGAGGTGCGGGAGGTCAGTGTACACCAGTGTTCTTGATTGCAAGGCCACCGCCGGGGACCACCGGCGTTTAAAACGTGTGGCGGTCCTCACACGGATGATGTCTTATCGGCGAAACTGGGCCCCCGTCTACAAATTCGTGAAGAACAACGGTATATTTTTCGATTTAAAGCTTTCAGACGCTGTCTCCCCGACAGACCTGGTTTTCACCTGAGGACGGCTGCTTGCGTTGTGGCCGAAACGTCGTGAGAATTATTTTATTATGTTTTATTATTTTATTATATCCCTTCTCCGTGACTTTACCGAAAGAACCGAGAAGATGAACACCGGTATAGACACAGCGCTAAACACCACAATCCGCATACTCCGGTCTACTCAATAAATAGTGTTTTTGTTCAAGGAGTAGTCAACAGGTTTACTGCAAGGCAACATTGAGCGTTCACACCCACGCAATCTCGACTCAACAAATAAGCATTTGAGAGAATAGATGCTGTTTACACTTTCGGTTTGTGGAACAAAGCGGCTATTTTTAGGGAGGCCCTGGCTGCCGCTGGCAGCGCCGATGTAGATAATGGTTGCCGCCAGGGGCTTCCTGTGCCGCGTGCGCTGCGTCTGGGC